>NW_026262581.1:108937770-109562770 GCF_021869535.1 Mytilus californianus
TCTTGAAACTCAGGTGAAAAGTGTACTTCCTGTCTTTGGAATTTTTTTTATCAAATACCTCAAATTTTGTAGAGTAAATCCAGCCGGTGTGTCATTTTTCTCTTAATAAAAAGGGCGTTAGGTTCAGTTTCTTGTACAATAATACTTAAATTTCTGTACATCTACTAACAAAAACATTCTAAGAATCAAAACTAACATATGTATCCTAGTTTAACTCTAAAATTATAGGGTCTATAATTAATAACATTATCATACAAATTTATAATTTTTTCAAACCATAGGCATAGGCTAGCCATAGGTCAGGCCGATGGATGCTTCACACTAGTCGTCAGCACTGTAATTCAATATGGGGTAAAATATTCACGACTTACTCTTAAATATGAATCTTTAATGCTATTTTGTGTTAAAATATAGCTGTATAATAATATTTACATCGCAAACGCTGTTGCATGCAAGGCTCAATCAAGCCCAATACTTTTTTCTTCAATGTCAAAAAGTATTTTTGTTAAAATTGAAAATATCGTTATCTTTTAAGCAAACATACGACTAAGACTTTTTTTGTACATTGTCTGATTGTTCTTTGGAAGAATCATACCAGCATGACTTATAACCAATTTATAAGTTATCTGATAATATACCACAACGAATATTATTTACGACTATTTGGTTCAAGTATATCAATTAATGCGTCAAATTTAAAAGAGACAGTCACACACACACACACATGAATAATGTTAATTTTAGAGTTCACAGTTTAATATATATAAATTCAATAGTTATTAATTCACAATGTATATTCCACAAGTAATAAGTAAATATCAAAGTTGATATTCAGTGTTCTCAGTTGGTAATTATGTCCGAAGATAATAAATCTACTGATGAATTTACACAAAGTAATAGCACAGAATGATATCTAAACTGGAATTGGGTTTGTTCTCTTAGTCCCTCTATGTCTATTGACCAAAAACAGAAAGTTCAAGATATCTAATATAGAATAATTTTAACTTGTGACGTTCTAATATGATGTAAATAAAATAATTCTAGAAATTTTGGAAACTTTTCATGGTACTTTTGTTAACAGGATGTGGGACTTTGTATAGTGTAGCAGATACCGACAAGCTAGAACGAATACAACGACAAGCAGCAATGTTTATACAGGCGACTAAAAACAAGAGAAAATTGATCAATAACAAACATGCTTGCCAAACTAGAAATATAAGAACGACAAAATAGACGTAAAAGCCAAAAGCTTCTATTTTTGTACAAGGTGGTTAAGGGGCTGGTTCCTGCTATTGATCCAGACGAGCACTTAAAAAATCAGCAAGGCCAAGAAAAACCATCACAGCCAAAAAGTTGGATAACTTTAAAACAACAAACATTGTAGAAAAACAAATTAGAAATAATACTAGGTGTTTTGGCATTCCAACCAGTAGAACATCACAACATACCAACTCATTCTTTGTGTCCATGAAAAATTAATTTGAACCATTTAGAAGACACAGTGGTGCAAGTTACAATCGTAGAGAGCTTTGAATATGCTCCCGCGAACCGTCAATAAATAGACGGCGCCTTTACCACGTTGTATAAAAGCCAGTCTTGGTTACTACGACGTATACATACAGATACAGATACATTAGGTGACTTTTACCACATTGTGACAAGCGATGGAGAGTGGACTAATTAATTATTAATCAATATCAATTAAACAATCAATCATGTATAATGTATATATTCATAAACAGGCACGTAACAAAGAGAGAAATTATATACTGCAAAATTATCGGCAAAATAGAGCTTTGAGTTTTGCTAAAAAAAAAATTTATAATAATAATAATAATGACATATTACATTTTTAAAGAATAAATACATTAAAGAATCTTTGAATCACAAGTTAAACACAGTACTCACGGAACTGCAACGTATCGTTTAATTTCTAAACTGGAAATGATTGACCAATATTATATCGGATTATATTTGCTAATTCGTAAGGATATATATATATATTTTCAGGACACAATAAAGAAGTTCATTCATTAACATCTCATGTCGTCTTTTTTAAATCTAGAGTAATAAAGATTTAAAAATACATCATGCTTGATATTTTATCTAACTTATATATTACTGGACAAAATAAACGTTACGTAGAAAATGGTGAACATGTGGTTTATTTCTCATATAAAGAAAGTAAATTATACTGTTTATTTCATCGTCTTGTATTAAAAGACCACTTGTTCAATGAAATGCTAACTTAACTTAGCGCCATCACATTAAAACGCAACATTATAATAATACATCGAATTTCGAGACCCTCTTTTTCAATTTGTTTAATTGAAATGCACAATGGTTATGGTTTGACAAATTAAGAGACATTTTGAATTTAAAGAAATACATAACCCGTGAATGAACAGAAAGATAAGTTTGAAACGGCATGGTGTCAGAGATTTAAACCATATATTACCAGTTGTGTTCTCCTGCATCAGTCGGAAGTGACCCAATTTAGGGAAAACTCTTCTCATTGTTTAAAACTGGGTGATTTCACAAATACTTTACAAGAGCTTCACCTGTTTCAATTTCCGAGACGTATCTTCAAAATTGAAATAGCCATTATGTATGCTCAACATGCTGACCGCTTAAAATTGTTAATTGTTATGTTTTGATAAATTATTGCTGTTTTGGCATGGATGGGCATGGATAATATCTTTTGGTTTTTAACAGTCACAATTCTGATTAGAACTTTATTCTTTTGTTTTATCGCATTTTGTCGAAACCGGAAATGAAGAGTTTTGTAATTGAAAAAAAAAACAACAGATTTTGTGTTCATGCCCTTACAATTTGATATAAGTTTTTTTTTAAACTACGACTTGATTTATAATTGCTATTCAAGTATTTATGGTGTAACGTATGTTTTGTCTTCGAGATTATACAATTGTAAAAGCGTAACTACAGTAAAAAGAAACGAAATACAAACTCCATGGCGAATAGTATATGGCATGGGTTTATTGCTACTTTAAAAGTTAGCAAACAATAAAGTATTTGCTCGAATTATCATTGTTGCAGATTATTTCTTGTAAAAAACATCGCCAGTGAGTTGAGACAGCGACACACCGTATCGGTCAACCAATTCTTATGGTGTGTCGATTTCAGTCATTCTTCCTGTATAACTCTGTTGGAGCAGGTTTTGTGTAAGGAGCACACTACTGTTTACGAAGTCCGTATGTTGTGAATATGCATGTCCGTAACGTATTAACTGAGGTATGTAAACTCCATTAGACGGAAAAGAGAGTATGTTATTGCTGAGAAATGTAATTTATATGACTAAATCAAAGTAGTAAGTAAACAAATAACTCCTTAAAAATGTTTTTGAAAATATAATTGTTTTTCAATTACAGATTAGTACGGAAGCATATTAGCGCCACACGACTTTTTTTTTAATATTTTTTCCTATGTTTGTGTTATAACGCAAACCTTTGCGATATAACGCAAACCTTTGTGATATAACGCAAACCTTTGCGTTATAACGCAAACATTTGCGAAATAACGCAAACATTGTTTGATTTTATTTCTAATTTAAGATTCAAAGGAAGCAGCAGTTATTAATTGAGGAGGCTGCATATATTAAAATGTATCCCCTTTGTACTCATTGCAAAGTAAAATGCTTGAATATTTTGAACATATCATTGACTAATAATGAGCATGCTTATAGATATAAGAAGATGTGGTATGATTGCCAATGAGATCCTCACCATCCAAGTCACAATTTGAAAAAGTAAACCATTATAGGTCAAATTACGGTCTTCAACACGGAGCCTTGGCTCACACCAACATAAAGCTATAAAGGGCCCCCAAAATGATATCATGATAATACATGTATATCTATTACAAAGAAAATTGAGTAAATTGAAGTTATACCGAAGAAAATAAAAAATCAATATGCTAATATAGCTATAGCCGAATAGATATATATTTCCAAAGTAAGCTCTCGTTTTAACCTTGTGTAAGGTTGGTTAGATCCAAACAAGCTACCTTTTTGCAATAAATGTATAAAATTAAGATGTTTTATTATTAAAATTATGTTCTCTCCATTCAAATTGCTACCCACGCAACTTAAAGGTACCTCACTAGATTGGAATGAAAATTCCATGACTTTTTATCAAAGAATCTTTATCTTATTCTGAGATTTTAAAAAACGATTTTTTTACATCAAAATTTAAAAAAATATGTTTCTTTCTCAATAATTCATTTTAAAGCAGAAAGATCATTTTGTCTATTTGACTTGACAATTTCACAATTGTACGTCATTATTTTTGCTCTTATCTACTTAATTTTTTTTTTTAAATTTTGGCCTTTCAATTAAAATATGCTTATACCATATCTATTTTCTTTATACTTTTCTGATACCCAAACCATTCTTAATTGCACTTCAAGTATTCCCTTATTCCTATGCATATTTATTATAATAATTTTGCCTTGTATTTATGGTTCTTTTCTTAACTAAATCACAACCGAAATTGAATGACAGACGGACATATATACAAAACTTAATGAAAACTGAAATCAAGATGTTTGCGTTATAACGCAAAGGTTTGCATTATTTCGCAAAGGTTTGCGTTATTACGTAAAGGTTTGCATTATAACGCAAAGGTTTGCGTTATATCGCAAACATAGGAAGAAAAATATAAAAGAGAAATGTGTGGCGCTAATACGCTTCCGTAGATTAGTGTGTATAACATAAGATTTTTAAACCGGGTGTATTAGTTTTGCTGGGTGTGTTCCATTTATTCTTTATTTTTTGTATAATTGTTTTTATTACTGGACACTTTTTATTTCAATTTATTTGAAGAGGTGGACTTACTACATATGAACATGTTGGTCGTTGTAATCCAATACATCTGCTACTTAATGTGCATTGCTTGCTGTTTCAGAATGTATTATAAACATATTGTTTAGTTTTTGTTTAATACTGGTCAAATACTTATAGTTCTTAGTTTATAATATAAAGTTGAAATTCTTGAAAGTATTAAATCAGATTTTCGTTTGCTGATTATAAACAATATATATCCTTAGGACAACATGAATAATTTCGCTTGTTTAGATCTCACGTTGTCCTTTCAAAATCTAGAGTACTAAATATTTTATAAACCATGCCCGACATGATAAATGACCTAATATATAACTGTTCAAGCATAACGCAGAATAAACAGAAATAAACAAACTATCCTATGGCGAATAGTATATATAAAAGTGACAAATCTTATTACGAATTTATCTACAGATCAGTTTTTAAAAATCATATAATTTTATACTGTGTTGACTGACCATGATCATTTAGCATTGCTATCTAGACTACAGTTTGAATTGTTTTACATTTGTCATTCCGGGGCCTTTTATAGCTGACTATGCGGTATGGGTTTTACTCATTGTTGAAGGACGTACGATGACCTACAGTTGTTAATTTCTGTGTCATTTGGTCTCTTGTTGAGAGTTGTTTCATTGGCAATAATACCACACTTTCTTATTTTTATATGTAAGTACACAAATCGTTAAATGGTTGTATTACTTTTTAAAAAGTAAATAAACAATAAAGTTTATAGCTCTTTATATCCCTATTCCATAATTTTGTTGGGTGATGGTAATGGAACAGTTTAACTCACTATTTTCAAATATTTCTTCGTTCGTGGTATACTTTTTCATGACATGGACATTAACTTTTATCCACACACTGCAGTACGCAGTAGCATCCGCTTCTTTTCTGTAAACCCTAATAAGAATTTTGTGTGTAAAATTTTAAATCAATCTATTACGGTTATACAAATTAATTTTCAATACATGTATATATATAATGATATATGGTATGATTGCCAATTTTTACTCATACCGTAAATCCTTACAATCTAAATAAATAAAAAAAAAATTGGACACAAGCTATTAAACTGACATGACTTCTCACAGATGTTGCAGCGTTTTCTAAAAATAATTCATCGTTGTATTGTGATTACTCTACGAAAATTCATATACACCTTATGAAATACTACTGTTAGTTGCAATGCATAAATTGCACTTTCTATGCTTATTTCAAGAAAAAATAAAACTAAGAAGATGTGGTATGATTGTCAATGAGACAACTATCAACCAGAGACCAAATTATGTAGAGGTTAACAACTATAGGTCACCGTACGTACGGCATTCAACAATGAGCAAACCATATCGCACAGTAAGCCATAAAAGGCACCAGGAAGACAAATTCAAAACAAGTCAAACAAAAAAACTAACGGCCTGATTTATGTACAAAACAGTAAACGAAAAGCAAATATGATATACTGCAACAAACGACAACAACTGAATTGCAGGTTCCTGTCTTGGGACAGGCACATACAGAATGTGACGGGTTTAACATGTTTACTGGCGCCAAACCTTCCTCATAACCTTGGACAGTGGTGTGACAGTACGACATCAGAACCAACACTAAAATCTCTGTTGAAAAGGGATTAACTCATCCGATCGATACAAAGCACAAAAGGCCCTAAAAACACAAAAGACACAAAGTTCAGATCTGACAGTACTATCAGTTACTGAAAGCTACTTGAAAGTCAAAAATAGCTAATTAAAAAAAGATGTCTCTAAGACTAAGATATCAATTAGTACACATCCAAAATCCAATGGATTGAGTATAAAGACGTCATTAATTGTCAGAGAAAAATCATGACCTCGTGCAATGCCAAAATATAGGTATCGACAGATTGTAGGACCGTGAATGTACATATGTTTATAACAAAAATATCTAGTTTGGTTCTAATTTACTGATAACAAAAACAATATTCAAATATCTAATTACATTGATGAGTTTGGTAACCTTTTAGAATAAGTTTATTCAATGGACCGATAAGTTTACTCGAATCGTATCTAAATTTACGGGTTCGGTAAACTACATCAACGTTAAAATGAAGATGTGCTATCCCGTTTGAAATTAGCTTATTTTTTCTACTTCAAGAAAACCATGACAAAAGTTTCTCTGTATTTTTTTTTACAAGGAAACAACTATTGTTTTAATTGGAAAAGGGAGGAGAGATATTATCTTATTTTAAAAAAGGTTTTGTTGGTATGTGTATTAATGAGTATTGAGTTTATATGCAAACATTACTTGCTTTAAAATAAGTGATATTATAAATAACAATAACAAAAACGATAATTATCATAATTCTTAGAAAACCCAGATATTTTACATCTTAGAAACATATCACAACGATATCTTTGATTCACTAGTAAATCAAAATTACTGCAATGTTTGGTTTATGTTCTAAACTTGAAATTCTGGAAAAATATTATATTTGATTATATTTCGCTAATTTTGACGGAACTAGCACAACATAAAGAATTTAGGTTGATTGCATCTCATATTATCTTTCAAAATCCAGAGCTCTAAAGCTTAAACACATGATATTATATTCAAACAAACATATAATTATTCAAGCGTAACGTACGATAAACATCGCATCTCACATTGTCTGTCAAAATAAATATTCAATACATCATGCCTGACTTTATATTTAATCTAATATATTATTGTTCAAGCGAAACGTACAGTAAACAGAAACGAAACACAACTCTATGTCGAATAGTGTATCTAAAACTGACCATCGGATCTTGGGAAGAATCGATTTTATGCTAAATGGGAGCAGAATGACAGGAGACTTTATTTGTACAGTACAAATGAAACAAACAATTATTTGTGTACCTGTTATTTGTACAATAGTTGGCTGATTGCAAATAATAAAGTTCATGGCTCGAATACAGATGCATATTTTTAATTGCAGAATATCGATTGTACTTACAAGCTGATATACATAATAGTTTACTTGGATGGAATTTACCAATCAAGTTTTAGTGCGACGATGTTAAGGGAGCAGTTGTTAATCACAATATGAAAACATTTCTTCATTATTGGTATACTTACGACTGAAATGGACGTCATATAAACACACTCAGCACATATTTATATATTCTCTTGAACTCCTCCTTAGATTTTTAATGAAAATTCTAAATCTATCTATAAAGTGTATTCCATGTATTTTTAATATAAAAATAAGGAGATGTTGTAGGATATTTCAATAAGACGACTATTCATTAACAAAATGGCAAAAAGATGGGAACAATTACAGATTACCGCACGGCCTTCAACATTAGCAAACTCATACCATTAGTCTATTTTAAAAAAAGAATTTAGATTATGAAACTGCATGACAACACACTACTGTTTTTCGTTTTCTAAAAATAATTCATCGGTGTATTGTCATTACTTAACGAAAAGTAATTATTGTCAAGCAAATCATAAACACCTTATGAAATAATACTGTCATTTATAATGCATAAATTGCAAATGCTATGCTTACCTGGATTCTCCTTATTTCTTTTTTTAAATGAACAACATTTATTGTTTGTTATTTGAAAAAAAAGCGTTTATGGGTGTTTTGGTACACATGCTGCAAAACACTGCTTTGCAAACAGATAAAAAGCAAACATAAATTATAGAATGTATTTAGAAAAGAGCTTTGAGAAATAAGTCATATCATTAATATTACTATTAATGATAATGATAAAAATATAATTCTTATTTCAATAAGTAAAAAAAAAATTCAGATATCATTCATTTATAGTTATATGATCCATCAAGTTTAACAAAAAATAATAAATATGCTAATTGTTACTGGATGGTTGATTTTAGTCTTTCTTGTAAAAGAAAATTCTTCCATTTTATCAAAATCTTCAGGAAATGTACTGCTATTGCATTATTGTCTTCCCTTACTCTAACTTTATCAGCTTTTCCGTATGATGTGACCTTGATAGGACACCTCTTTTAAGAAAAAAGGTAAAAAAGAAAATGAAAAAAAACGTGGAAGGAAGACAATTTTAACCAACCCCGAAAGAAAAACATAATATTACATTGAATGACTTAACAGCTGTCATGACAAAGTTTGATCAACAAATTGGAACGCATAGGAAATATAAAACTAAATAAACATCGCTCTAACATCTCAGTCGTGCGCCGACACAGGTACATTCGAGCTAACAGGGTAATTTTACCTCCTCGAACCCGTAACTAACACCAGGGTAAAGAAAAGAAAAGAAAAAAAAATGATTAAAAGGGGACAACATATTAAAAGCGAATAAGTAACGAATAAGGAATAAATAACGAATAGGTAACGAATAAGGAATAGGAAGTAAGTAACGAATAAGTAACTAATAAGGAATAAGTAACGATGAAAGAATAAAGAATGAGGAATAAGTAACCAACTTGACGACCCTTCGAAAGAGATTATTCTCCTATTAAGTTTGAGTTACACAATAAAACTGACAGATTTGGCTTGGGTCAAATTTGAAAGGTTTCAACAGACGAAGAAATTGATGATGATCGATTGAAATAAATGCAGAAAACACATTAAAAGCAAACAAATTGTTATTGCTGGTATTTGTTTTTGTATAAACCAATGGAAGTAGGTTCTTAATATTGAAGACTTGGTCACTTTGATAGGCCACAAGTCTAAATGCCACATGTTAAGATAGTCGGTAAGAAAAATTCGTGACATGGGCTGGATGCCATGCGAAATCGAACAGTGGACTAGTGTTTTAAGAAATTGGACAATATTGAATAAAACGAATGATGCTAGAGTAAATATAAAAGTGTTTATATGGGGTAACACATGCAGAAGAGTGAAAATAAGTTTTAAGAACTTGATATGGAATATTTGTGTTATGGTGCTATTGTAGGCAAGGTGTTAATTAAAACTTCAAGGAAGAATGGTATGTCAAAATTATGTAAAACGATAAAAATAAATTACGTACTTATAGACTGTTCAAAAATGTATAAGGTGTAGAAAATTATTTGATTTCTAATGTATCTGGTAGATACAGGAGTGCTTTTGCAAAATTTAGAAGTGGTGTAGTGCCCATCAGAATTGAAACTGGGAGAAATGAAAATATTGATATAGAAAAAAGAGTATGCCAGCAGCGCCTGCATACGGAGTATATATCTCCCACTTGATACGATATTCCAGTGCTTGTATTTCCTATCATGATTTCCTTGATAGAGGGTTGCTGCTCACAATGAAGCTATTAAAACAAGAGTTCCAAGTGGTGAAGTTGAAGTCATCCCTTCGTTAATCTTACGGACGCCATCACGAGTTGATTGACCGTTATGGAATATCCGTTTCACAAATGATAGCGGATATGTTCCAATTGTCGTAACTACAATCTCGTCCACCTTTCCCCGAATGTGACCCACCGAATTAGACTTATTACCGGGTTTGTACTAACATGAGCAACATGACAAAGCCACATGTGGAGCAGGATCTGCTTACCCTTCCGGAGCACCTGAAACAAATGAAAATATTGTATTTTATACTGATAAAATCTGCTAATGAAATTTTATTAAAGCGAAAGTTTTTTTTTCTACTCATGATAGTTGACTTTATTTGTATTATACTAATTAGTTTTATAGTATTTCCTAACTCTTTATAGAGTGGCTCTTGTTGTTAACTTGTGTTTTATTATGCTGTATATTTTATATGTAACAAGTTGTGAGACGTTAATTAAGTATTTGTCTTGTCTTGTCTTGTCCAACATGGCACGACCACAAAGTCAATTACAGTCCATTGCAAATATTTCGATGTGTTCATACGCCTTATTCATAATAAGATTTCTAACAATTGACTGATCACCGATCACCGACAGAAAACAGAGAAGGCAGTAGTATTCATATGATAAAAAAATTGATATAAATCTCTGTCAGCAAGTATAACTGTTTCTTTCTGAGACTTCCCGCTACATCTCGCATTAGTAGTGTTTTTTTTACCAGGGACTACTCTATTTTACCCTGTACCAATTCAGGAATATGGCAGTTGATATCAAATAGTCCGCTTCTAGGTATGTTAGCGTTTGTTTTTGTTGCAGTTCAGTGTTTCTGTTGTTCCGTTGTTTTCCTCTTATAGTTGATGTGTTTCCCTCGGATTTAGTTTGTAACCTGGATTTGTTTTCTCTTCATCGATTTATGACTTTTGAACAGCGGTACAACACTGTTGCCTTTATTTACCCAGCTTTTACCCATATTACAATAAGATAACTGGGCCCTTAAATTCGAATTTTTAAGGAATCCTTGAGGTGCGTAAAATGCAAAAATGAGATTTCATCGAAGCTATTGATTTCTGAATACGCATTTTATTTTTTAAACTTGAATTTTCCAAAATGAATAGATTATATATATTAAGTCGAATTTGCATGCACAAGCAAGTTGGTTTAAGTAAAAATTTAAGGTTTCAAACTGGTTCTACAGATTTAAAAGCAAGGTTGCAATTGCACCTGTAATAAATAAAGTAAGATCAAATATTTCCAGAATGTGATAGTCAATAATCAAAGCATGTGTTTTGATTGTCTTCAAATAGTTTCCGATAAAGGTAAAGGTTTTGAACAACAATTTTCAAACTGCCGTTTAAAAAAAGATTATTTAGAATAAAAAAACATGTTTTTCATTTCACAAAACAAAATCGTCATAAGTCAGGACCCACCCTCAAATTTTAAAAAGATATTTTACATCTTAAAAAAAATAACCAAAAAAGTCTTTTATTCACGAATAAAACAAAGTTACTGTAATGTTTCGTTAAATTCAAACTGGAAATTCTGGAAAAATCTTATTATGGTTTATATTTCGTTAATTTTTAAGGACATGTGTTCAGCACAAAATGAAAAAAGTTGGTTGTTCGCATCTCATATTGTCTTTAAATATCCAGAGCACTGAAGATTAAAAACTTCATAATTGACATTATATTTAACCTAACATATAATTGTTCAAGCGTAACGTCCAATAAACATCGCATCTCATATTGTCTGTCAAAATCCAAACAACTTAATATTATTAATCGAATATTTTTAAGGATTTGTGATTCGTTAAAACTTGATCACATGTACATTTGTATTTGCTCAGTTTGCACGCCAAAACTGTTGTGTTTAGCTTTTCGTAGATCAAAAACAGCATATTGGACAGGGCATACAGCATGTTACTAAAAATAGACAATAGAGATGAAGAACAGCAATAAAAGCGCTGTTCCCTTGCTTTTTGTGGTTTTTTTTTGCTGTGAATGTAGTGATTTTGTTTTGTTTTTCTATTATATATTTAGAGGATGGTCGTTGTTTGCCACTTTATATCTGTTTAAGAATGTATTATGACAATATTGAATGTTTTGTGTAATGCTGGTCAAGGAATTTGAGTTTTTGATTATTTTCTTATCTTAAAATCATAAAAAAAGTATTAAATGAGATCATATTTTGCTAATTTCTAATGCTATATTTTTAGGACAAAATAAACAATTTATCATGCATGAAATTATACTAATCCTCATGTTTAACTGTTCAAGCGTAACATTCTGTAGACAGAAACGAAAAACAACTCTATGACTTATAGTATATATCACATATCACATTGACCACCGGATCTCGTCAAGAACTTAACTACGAATCAATGTTTACAAATCGTTTAGATCATTGTGTGAAGATGGTAGGCGGGCAATTGTAACTCACATTTTGCATCATTTCTTCATCCGTTGTATGTGGTATACCTTGGAATGACATTGACGTCATATTCACGAGAATAGAGGCGAATGATACCAAAGGGACATTCAAACTCATAAGTCGAAAATAAATTGACAACGCCATGGCAAAAAAAGAGCAAAAAGACCAAAAGACAAATAATAGTAAACAAAACACAACATAGAAAACTGAACACTGAGCAACACGAACCCCACTAAAAACTAGGGTTGATCTCCGGTGCTTCGGAAGGGTAAGCAGATCCTGCTCCACATGCGGCACCCGTCATGTTGCAAATGTAAGTAAAAACCCGGTAATAAGTCTAAATCGGGAGGTGACATTAGGGGAAAAGAGGACGGCGTGTGGTAGCGACAATTGGAACGTATCCGTCGTCATCTGTGAAACATATATTCCATAACGGTCAATCTTCTTCTTCTTAGCATGTCATGTATGCCATATTCACAGGGACCTTTTTAATATAAATTAATTGACCATGTATTCACTTATATGAATACCTATTATTTATAATTAAAAGTATGTTTCATTTGAATTTGCTTCTATGCATCAACAATATGTTGAAAAGAGGTTCATAACGGTGAACTATTTTGTTGTATGAAATTGGAATTCAATCTATATTGTGTGTAAAATCAATTTTCAATATAAAGAAAAAAATGTGGAATGATTGCCAATGAGATGACTATCAATTGAAGAAAAACAAAGATGCGAACAATTACAGATCACTATAAGGCCTTCTACACTAAGCAAAACTTGTACCGTTTGCCCTTACAGATTTAAAAAAAAATTGAAATTAAACTGACATGACAACGCATAAATAGTGTTGGGACTTTTAACAAAAAAAAAAATCTCCATTGTATTGTCACTACTAAAAGAAAATAATAATTGTCAAGCAAATCATTAACACCTTATGATAAACTGTTGTCAGTTATAATGCATAAATTGCACATTCTATTCTTATCTCAAGAAATATGTATGTTTTTTATATAACAACGTATATTTTGACAGAAAAAGAATTGAGATATTTTGTCATTATATGTAAAAAAGCGTTTGAGGATATATTTATTTAGTGAATATGCAAACATAACTTCCATTGCAAACATATAAAAAGTAAAAACAAATTTATCAAATGTATAAAGAAATTGTTTTGATGAAGTTGTAATATTAATAACAATAGAAATAAGATTAATAATTATGATAATAACTAAAAAACCAGATATTTTACACATAAAATAAAACATAACTAAAAAGTTTTTGGTTCACTGTAAATCAAAGAAACTGCAATGTTTCGAGCAATTTCGACACTGGAAATTCTTGAAAAATATTATTTTGGAATATTTCAATTTGTTTATTTTAAAGGAAATATTTTCAAAAATGAAAAATTCGAATGTTCGCATCTCAAATTGTGCATTAAAAATCCAGAGCACTAAAAAAACATCATGCATGACATTATATTTCACCTAATATAAAATGATTCAAGCGAAACGTACATTAAACAGTATCGGAAAGCAACTCTATGGCAAATAGAACATATAAAATTGACAATCGGATATTGTCAAAAATTGAGCTGCAGGTCAGTGTTAATAAACCATAAGATCTTAAGCTTCGTTTGGTTGTTATGTTTTTTTCTATTGCTGTATAATCAATATTTCCGATAAGTCGTTAACATGGTTTTATAGCTACGGAAAAAGTTAACAAGGAATAAAGTATATTTCTCGAATATTGATGCATATTACCACTTGTTGAATATCAGTTCTACTCGCAAACTTATGTACTAGCAATTCTACTGAATGATATATACCAATAAGATACCATTTATCCATCATTCTTATGTGGCGATGCAAGATAAACCATTGTTACTCCCACTTTGCAATCATTTCGTCGTCCGTGGTATAAAAAAGCCAAGAACAAAAATACCGAAATCAAAGGCAAATTCAAAAAGGGGAAGTCAATAAAAACTGACCAATTCAAACGCATTCAATCAACGGAACAAGTGAAAAACAACTGCCATATTCCTGACTTGGTACAGGCATTTTCCGCAGAAAATGATTGGTTAGGCCTGGTTTTATAGTTAGCTAAACCTCCCACTTGTATGACAGTTGTAGTTCCGTTATATTGACAACATTGGGTGAGCAACTAAAAAATCCATTATAGGTTAATGTGACAAAAATGGGTTCTTGCAGCCAAAACTGTGTAAAGACACATAAAAGACATAAAACACAATAATGAAAAAACAAATTCAAACAAACATACAAATTAATCTAACAAAGACGGCAACAAAAAAGGTGTAGTAGGTAGTAATAATGTCATCATAGATGCGAGGAATAAAATTGTGTACGCCAGACGCGCGTATCGTCTACAAAAGACTCATCAGTGACGTAAATTTGACAATGGCGTAAAAATAAAGTTTTTGTCGTTGATCGTACATACCGTTTAAAGTATACACTTTCTCCAGAAAGTAAAATTTAGGTAAATATAAACATAAGGGTAAACAAAATAGAAACAACACTGTAAAAACCATTTGTGTCCAAATCGCACCTCATGACACACCTGCACCAGGAATGCTCAAAGTTAAAAAGGGAAAAACCCGATGACAGGATGCATAAATACCGAGTCACGTCAAAAGTCATACGACCAAAAGAAAAAAAATTGCACGAAGACAAATAACGGGGAAACTAATGTAAAATAAAAAGATACAAAACTTCAACACCTAGAATCTATAACCCAAGACCATCTTGTACTATTTGTGAAGTAGACACTGAATATTTATCTATAAGGTCTTGGTACTTTCCGATGAACTTTTTTATTAAGGGTGGAAAAATCGAAGGTTTTGATAGAATTTATTTCAAAAAATTATCGAGATTTAAGATTTTCCAGAAGTTCTTTTGATTCATAAGAATCCAAATATGTATCACAGTATTTCTGTAATCCCTCTTTCACTGCAGACACAGTTTTATTTAATCTAACGGACAATCCCTTTGTAGAACACGCAGATGAGCCGGAAATGTACCGAGTACCGTGTACTTGCGGAGTCTTGTGAAGGTAAGATATCCAATATAAATAAGGTAAGTCCTCAGAGTTTTTGTTCCTTGAAATATTCAATGAGGCGATGAAGGACTTGTGGTTTGCTAAGATCTCATCTAATGGTTACGTTTTCGTACGTGGGATTACCCAAGTGTTTATTTATTCGTAAATCTTTGATAAGACACTCGTAGTAATAGGATTAACACACAAAACAATACGTTTGAAGGTCTGTCCACAGGAACAACACCATATTTGTCGTGAAGAGACTTCAAACATTTCACAGCTGTTTTGTATCTGAATATGGACTAAGGTGGAACATTTACACAGTTTTTCAACATGTGGATTCTTCGTTTTATCAACGATCTAATTGTTTTAACCCCTTCTGAGAGAGTGTTTAGTTCAACCTGACGTCATATTAACACACTGCAGAAAATATTTACACCATCTTCACCTCTTTAACTCCTTATAACTCTTTTATCATTTAAAAATCTAATTCAATTGATGAGGTGTATACAGAATTAATGAGAGGTGGAATGCTTGCCATTGATACCGAATGACAAAGTTGTGAATAGTTATAGTTCACCGTACGCCCTTCAAAATAGTGCATAACTCATACCGTAAGTCCTTACAGTTGGGAGGATTTTTTTTAATCAGACTATGACATGACAAAGTGCAAATATTTTTGCGTTTACTAAAAATAATCGTGGATGTTTTGCCATTACTTTACGAAAAGTCATTATTGTTTAGCAATTACTATACACCTTATAAAATACTACAGTTGGTTAGAATGCATCAATTGCACCTTCTATGAATATTTCAAGAAATCGTTAAAATGGCTTTTCGGAAAATGTTTTTATAAGGAAACTTCATTTATTTCAACTGGAAAAGTGGTGAGAGAAGTCGTTTCTTTTTTAGCGTTTGCGGGAGTCTGTTTTTTTAAAACTGATGCAAACATAAATTTTTCAAACATATAAAAGGTAAAAACAAATTCATCTATTTATTTAGAAAAAAGTATTAATAATAATAAGGGTAAAACAATTAATAATTATCATGAAAATTTTTAAAAAAATCATTTATTTTCTATCTTTCAAAAACATATTCTTTCAAAAACACAAAAAAGTATTTGTTTCACTAGTAAACTAAGAAATGCAATGGTTCGTTCAAATTGTAAACAGAAAATTCATTGAAAATTTTATTTTCGATTATATTTTGCTAATTTTTAAGGACATATCTTCACGACAAATTAAAAAATGTCGCTTGTTCGCCTAATGTCTGTCAAGATCATTAGCATTTAACACTAAATACATGCATGAAATAACATATCAGTTAATATATAGTTGATCAAGCGTAACCTACAGTAAACAGAAACGAAAAACAACTCTATGGCGAAGACTATATACAAACTGACCATTGGATCTTTGTAAGAATTAAATACAGGTCAGTGTTCATAAATCATAATATTTTGAACCGTGTTGATTTGCCATGATCTTTTTTTATTGCAATCAAGACAATATGTCCGAAAAGTCGTTTAAATGGTTCTTTTCCTACTTCAAACGTTTACAAAAAATAAAGTATATTGCTCGAAAATTGATAAATAATGAAAATTGTAGACTATCAGGTGTATATCAGCAAATAAGGTCACCGTTGGCAATCATTTTGTGTGACAATGGTAAAGGAGCAGTTGTTACTAGAAATAAGAAGATGTGGTATGAGTGTCGATAAGACAACTCTCCATCCAAGTCACAATGTGTAAAAAGTAAACAATTATAGGTCAAAGTACGGTCTTCAACACGGAACCTTGGCTCACACCGAACAGCAAGCTATGAAGGGCCCCAAAAGGACTAGTGTAAAACAATTCAAACAGAAAACCAACGGTCTAATCAATATAAAAAACCAGAAACGAGAAACACTTATGAACCACATCAACCAACGACAAACTCTGAAACAGGTTCCTGACTAAGGACAGGTGCAAACAAATGCAGCAGGTTTAAACGTTTTAACAGGCGCCAACCTGCACCCTAACCTGAAATAGTAGTGTAACATTACAACATAGAAAGACTTAATACAATATCAATTGAAATGGCTTAACTCAATCAAAAAGACATGACAGGGTATCTACACGTCTCAATCTTCAAAATCGCTTATCTAAAAATACTACCATCGCTAACATTTTTAACAATAAAAATCGTGGTTACCCTTCTATCGATAAGTGTCATGCCAAAAATGACTTACATGTACCCGTCTTTCCACCAACAATACGGTAAGGTCCACGTTTAATGGTCGCACATTTTCTTTAAATTTTGAAACTGATATAACTTGAAAAACAAACAGTATAATTTATTTACTCACATGAAACAAACCGGGATGCGGTATTCAGTACGTAGGTGAAACTGGACGATATTTATCTAAACGCACTCAAGAACATCTGTATCGTTTTAAAAGACCCGATAAATTCAAAAGTATCATTTATCAACACCTTAAGAAGCACAATCATCCTATTAAATATTTAGCAGTTCAACCTTTAGAAGTAGTAAATAAGCAGCCTGGTGAATCTCATTCAAAGTTTGTACGATCGCGGAAAATAATTGAATTAAATTGGATTAAAAAATTACAGACAGTCTACCCTCTCGGTCTTAATGATAATATCATGGGAATTGGTAATATATCAAGAACCAATTCTGTTAACATTTTGGATATAGTTTCTAAAACTGTTCGTAAAAACCGTTCTCATGGTCGGAGAAAAAATCGCAATCAAAGAAAATTTCGGACCAATCATACCAATATTTCGGACCTAATTTCTATTTCAAAAAACAACGGCAGACATTATCTGTTAACAAAGCTCTGTTCATTACCGGTTAATAAGTTAAATAAAATTTTAGAGGATTGCAACACAATTTCATATAGCAGTCCTAAGTATGAAATCGTTCAAATTATAATGGCATATTGTTATTCTAAACTGTTTCCCAAAATTGATCGCCCTGAAGATCATAAAAAACAGTTTATTAAAATAAAGTATGTCAATAAAGGTTTTGATTTTGTAAATATTGCCGGTATTTTTAACGACCATTCTGTTAAAGAACAGATTCCGGGATATTTTGATAATACTGAGCTCCCTCTTATTTGTTATATTTACAAGAAATCTACCCGAAAATTTGTGTTTAATTATGGCCAATTGTGTAAAGATGTTAATATCAGTGAAAATACACCTACTTCGTGTAATTGCAGTAATTCCGAATACATTTATGGACCCATTTCCCATGTTATAACAGGAGATCTTAACATCGTTCAAGACCGAGAGTTAAAATCATTCCTCAGTAAAGGACCTAAATATCGTCCCCCGTCAATTATTAAATTGGAATGAGTGTCGTAATATCATCCACGACTCACTCCATACTTACTGTTTGAAATGGATAAAACGGGAAAAAGCTGACAAACAATCTTTGGACTCTTTTTTTAAATCAGTAATGGACATAGTTGATATACGTATTCAACATTTTAAAGAACATTTTACTCTTAACAATAACCACAATAAATCTATTTCTCGTATCAAACATAAACTAAAAGAACTAGCCAAGGAATTTGTTTTTGTCCCGGCCGATAAAGCTGCTAATAATATTATTATTGTTTGACGTAAATTTTACATTGAGGTTCTGAAAAAAGAAATCACCAATTCACCAACATTCCAACTGACTCCATTTTCAGAAAACGACATCTGTAACAAACATAAACTTTTAGCTACCGCTTTACAAGCAGAACCAAATACAATGAAAGTCCCAACTATGTATTGGCTTCCGAAGCTACACAAAACACCTTACAAATATAGATTCATTTCGTCTTCAAGTCATTGTTCCACTACTAAATTGTCTATTCTTCTAATCCAGTACACTTGGTACAATCAAAAACCTGATAATAAATTGTTCAAATAAGGCCTTCGAAAATAGTGGAATTAATTACTTTTGGAGTGTCAAGAATTCGTTGGAAGTACTTGATAAATTGCATGCATATATTGGTGATTTTGAATCTGTTCAAAGTTTTGATTTTTCTACCCTATATACCACATTGCCTCACATTCTCATTAAGAAAAAATCCACACACCTAATTAAATGGGCATTTAAAAAGTCAGAATGTGAATATATATGTTCAAACTCTTTTAGGTCATTTTTTAGTAGCAATAAACAAAAAAACTATGTCAATTGGACATGCTTTGATACTATATATGCCCTTGAATTTTTACTAGATAACATTTTTGTTCGCTTTGGAGATTCCGTATATCGTCAGGTTATCGGAATTCCAATGGGGACTAACTGTGCACCATTTATTGCGGACCTTTTTTTGTATTGCTATGAGTTACAATTTATGACAAAAATCAGCAAAGACCCATCGAAACAACATCTGATACACAAATTTAATAATACTTTTAGATATTTGGATGATATTTTGGCTCTCAATAATGACGACTTCAGTATGTATACTAAAGAAATTTATCCTGTTGAACTTACTTTAAATAAAGCTAATACTAACAATGACCACTGCCCTTTCCTCGATCTTGATATCTATATCATTAACGGAAAGCTTAATACTAAAATATATGATAAAAGAGATGATTTTTCATTTCCTATCGTTAATTATCCATTTTTAGATGGTGACGTTCCCTTGTCACCATCTTACGGTGTTTATATATCTCAACTTGTACGATTCGCTCGTGTATGTAACAATGTTTTAGATTTTAACGAGAGAAATTTATGTATTACTGAAAAATTATTACACCAGGGTTTTCGATATCACAAACTAGTCAAAACATTTACTAAATTTTATCATCGGTATAAGGACATCATTCGTAAATATAGCTCAACATGCAGACTTCTTATACGTTCAGGTATTTCACATCCAATTTTTTATGGAAATATTCTTTATAAAGCACAAAAATGTCAGTATTCACCTCTGAAGCTAACAAAACCTTTAAATAGACTTATTAAGAAGGGATATAGTTACGATACTGTTGTCAGGTCATTAAAGATTGCATATTTTGGCGTTAATATTGATTCACTTATAGGGTCTTTGCATCGGCACTAAACACATTTATTTAAAAACCAGTTGTTGGCATGACACGGGTTATGTTCTTCTCATATATGTTATGATGGTATGATACTAAACCCCTAACGGGAAGGATTGTGCCTGATATTCATATGATGAAGACATAATCTTTCAATCAGTTTAATTGAAGTCTGGAGCTGGCATGTCAGTTAACTGCTAGTAGTCTGTTGTTATTTATGTATTATTGTCATTTTGTTTATTATCTTTGGTTACATCTTCTGACATCAGACTCGGACATCTCTTGAACTGAATTTTAATGTGCGTATTGTTATGCGTTTACTTTTCTACATTGGCTAGAGGTATAGGGGGAGGGTTGAGATCTCATAAACATGTTTAACCCCGCCGCATTTTTGCGCCTGTCCCAAGTCAGGAGCCTCTAGCCTTTGTCAGTCTTGTATTATTTTTAATTTTAGTTTCTTGTGTACAATTTGGAGTTTAGTATGGCGTTCATTATCACTGAACTAGTATATATATTTGTTTAGGGGCCAGCTGAAGGACGCCTCCGGGTGCGGGAATTTCTCGCTGCATTGAAGACCTGTTGGTGACCTTCTGCTGTTGTCTGTTCTATGGTCGGGTTGTTATCTCTTTGACACATTCCCCATTTCCATTCTCAATTTTATATTAAAACAAAAACAAGTAAACATACACTAAACGAATAAATTTGATGCATGACACAATGTCAAAAAGACAACTATAAACTAACTATTTGCAAACATATAAAGAGCCCGAAAATCACAAGTGTAAAATAATTCAAACAGGAAAACCAACGGTCTAATCTATATAAAAAACGAGAAACGAGAAACACCTAAGAAACACCAACAAACGACAACCACTGAAACATGTTCCTGACTAAGGACAGGTGCAAACAAATGCAGCGGGTTTAAACGTTTTAACAGGCGCCAACCTTCCCCATAACCTGAAATAGTAGTGTAACATTACAACATAGAAAGACACACTATAAAATATCAATTGAAATGTCTTAACTCAATCAAAAAGACATATTAACAAAAAAAGTAAACATACACTGAACGAATACATTTGATTTATGACACAATGTCAAAAAGACATTTAATTCGTGAAAGCCTTTCGTATATTTTTATAAGCAAATAAATAATCCATGGAAAGGTAATATATTCCGTTTGTTCTGACATTATTGAATGGTTTTTCATGTTAAAAGAAGCGGCAGGTCCCAAATGGACAATCAAACTCATAAGTCGAATAGAAACCGACAAAACCATGACAAAAACGAAAAACGACCTAAGGACAAACAACAGTTTACAAAAGACTACACAAAAAACTAAAGACTGAACAACAAAAACCGAGGATGATCTCAGGTGCTCCGGAATAGTAATCATATCCTGTTTCACATGTGGTACCATCGTGTCGCTCATGGTAAGAACACATTCGTTTATAAGTCTCATTTGGTGATGTCACAATCAAGGAAAAATTATCTGAATTGTGGCTACGATAATTGTGACATATCCATGGTCATCACTGACAAGATATACCATAACTGTCAACTTTATAGGATGAAAAGAATATGTAGGGGTGGTGTTTTTGGAGAAAGGAGAGTTCAAGAAATCATCTTCCTCTACTTGTATTCATTTCAATATTTGGGAGAAAAAACTGTTTTGTAAGGCTGCATGAATATTTTCTATTACAATCTTAAAAAAAATCTTTTATTTACCTCATTTTTACACACCCTAATGATTATTTGAAACACGCTGTCGGTCAGGACATTTTTATCCGATCATTGCGGTATGAAATTTTCATTGCTGAAAAGCCAAGCATTCACTTCCCACAATCACCAAGAATATAATGTGATTATCCCATAAAATCAATAAATGGGCATATGTGAATTATTTGTTCATTTCAGTATTTCTAAAGCAGTGGATGTATGTACCTTTCCTGTTACTGTTTATGTGTTGCGTATATTTGAATTGTAACACTTTTTGGTAACTGGGCAGGTTGAGAAAAAAAAAAGAAAAAAGGGATATTCACCTACAGGCAGCACCTAATCATTTGAAATTCAAATTAGTGAAAGGAAAATTTGAAAATCGTGACAGCACGAGTTCAAGTTACAGAAATTTTTATTGAGCCAGTGTTAAATATTTCATTCAGAAAAGTACAGGTAACGTATTATAGCCGAAAATCGCGTACAAATGTTGTGAATTCAAAAGTAATGAAAATGGACCCTTAAAAGATTAACTGACAAACGCGAGGAGATGTACAATTTTCGTATTAATTTCACCAAATACAGATTTATTGAAAAACGTACTCATTACCGATAAGAACGGTACAACAAATGAAGCAGCAGCAAATAACAATTGCCCTTACAAAGATAACATCAACTTAACAAAGCTTTACAAATGCTTTCCAATCATTAAATAAAAGAATGACCGATGTAGATACAAAAACGTTGTGTTTGGATATGTCAAAAAGAGACTGAATACAAAAGAGACAAAAGTCATCGAAGATAAACTTACACAGTCATGTAAAAAAAAAAACACAAAAAAAAAAACACACAAAAAAAATCAAAAAAAAAAAACCAAACAAACAAAAAACAAGCAACGAAAAGTACAAAGAATAGTCCATAAACACTAAACAGAAAACCAAAACTGAGCGACACGAACCCCACACAATATTGGGGGAGGGGATCAAAGACGCTGCGGAAAGGTCAACAGATCCTGCTCTACATGGGCCACTCGTCGTGTCACACATAGAAAAACAATGATAGGTCAAATTATTTGTTTATGCATCTTACAATAACGCATTGACAATTATTTTTTGTCTAACCCTTAAATCATCAGTGCATGTTAATTCACTAAACCTAAGACTTTTCCAAAAATGGAAGTTGAAATGAAAATACGAACCCGTATAAAAACCAAACTAGGGGTGACATCTGTAGCTCCTTGTCTTTTAACGTCAAAAACCGTCTGAACACGTCATTCCTTTTGGTAATTTCGCCTCTCTTCAATACAAACACCTTATTGTCAAAAGTAGCAATGCCTCAAAGGCAAAGCATTCATTTTCCTTTCAACTAAATTTTTTCAAGCAGATTACGAAGCTGGATTTATGTCAGTGTTAATTTTCATAAAGGTTTACCTAATTCATTCATCATGAACTGGACTTTGTTTTACTTAAGTGTAAAGAGTATTGGAGCGGTTATGATAATAATAATATAAAAAATGTGAAGGCAGGAAAAGGCAAAAACTTCCAAAACAATTAATCACATACATAGATATTTGTATTACTTACAATACCAAAAAGAAAGTTTAGAAAATATCACATGCCAGGAAAATTGGAAGGATATCAGGTAGAGAAGTTAGTATGTCCTGCCACTTCTGCTAGAACAGTCATGAGGACACCCACAGCATATTGGCGAAGATCATATTAATTTATTCAAAATGAGTCGACATAGCATCAGAAGAGATAACTGTAAGCGTTTCAATAATTATGTTATGAAGACGTTTTCATAACAGAATCTTATCACATGACTGAAAATCTGAAAATAAAAATTAATAAAAAAAAAAAGTTACAGTGCGATTTTACATGAGGCGAAAGACAATTAATTTTATTAATTTAATTTTTTGAGTGATGGGGGCTACTTTTGTTCGAAACTTGGCACACGAAAAGGCTTATATTATTGTATGTTTCTAATTTAATTGTTCATAGAAGCCATTCCAGTATGTGTTTGATTTATTTACAAACTATAATTAATAATTTGTTGATTTTCTTAGAGCTGTGTTCTTTAATTCACATATTAGATCGATATTTAGCAAGACATTTCGCTCAGACCGTAGTTAATGGTCGTCTTGAACAAGTTTTGCATGTATATAGATATAAGAAGATGTGGTATGAGTGCCAATGAGACAACTCTCCATCCAAGTCACAATTTGTATAAAAGTAAACTATAATAGGTCAAAGTACGGCCTTCTACTTTGTTGCATAATCCATTCCCATCGGTCATACAACATCTTAGAAAATGAATACATAAGACCTTTATTTCCTATTTTGAAATAACAAAATGCACCACCACTTTAATTTATTTTCCCCTTTTTATATTATCCGGAAACTTAAAGCAAACCAAATTAATTCGGCTATTTTATTGCCAAAAAAAACCAACAAAAAAACAAAAAAACAAAAACAAAAACAAAAGAATTCTTCGAAGATTTTCAAATTACATAAGGGTTTCTGAATTTTGAGCCTCAATCCTGTCTGAAGCATGCACTGAAGACTACGTCTTTATCTTACAATTTTTCAAAGATCTCCATCAATCTATAACGTATCTAAAAGTCACAATATCAAGCAAAATAGGCAACTTGGAACTGTATCGACTTTCCTACAAACTAGTTCTACATTCAACAGAAATCTTCAATCTAACAACAGAAACAAAGAAACCTACTTCAGGGCCCTCGGCCATAAAACTTTACTCAGTACTCGGAGTACAAAATTTGTGCTCGAAACACCAAATCCAGTATTTTGATTGTTTGATTTCTGAGTCTGAGTACAATTATCGCGCTCGAAAGTTTTATTATCGCAAGGCCAGGAGTTTTTAATTTTGTTTTTGAAAAATTACTTTATTATAGGATGCAGGAATGAAGGGGTTGTGGTGATTGTGGGGGTTGTAGGTTAACAAAAATTGGAAACAACACTACAAATTTCAATTAAATCAGAGGCAGCCTTCCAAGGATACGAAAAACCAAGGAACATTTTGTTGTTTTATTACGGTAATGGATCTATATAACAATAAGAAGATGTGGCATTATTGTCTATGAGAAAACTTTCCACCAAAGAAAAATGAAGTGGAAGTAAGCAACGAACGTTTACCGTACAGTTTTAAACAATTGACAAAACCATTCAGTATAGTAAGCTATAAATGACCCGACATGACAAAATGTAGATTAATTCCAATGAAAAAAAACCAATAACTTAATTAACGAAAAAGCAATAAACGAAAAATAAATATGACAAATAAAGGCAACAGTAGTATACCGCTGTTCGAAACTCATAAATCGATAGAGATAAAAACAAATCCGGGTAACAAACTAAAACTGAGGGAAACGCATCAAATATAAGAGGAGAACAAACAGCAACAAACAACATATGTAGCCTTCCGATGTTCATATCTCGAAATTACTATGCTATATATAACGATATTGTTTGTGGTGAGCCAAATGGGTCAGAAAATACCCTTCTTGTTCCCAAGAGTAAGGAGAGACATACAAACAATGCGAATAAACAGAGCTCAGATCCAATCAATCGTTTGCTAAAATTTTACATAATTCACTGTTTTATATCTTCTAAAAGCATAACATTTTTCTATAATTTATTTATTTGGCAGGCGATGACAATAACGGACAGAATGATGTGTGTATTGACTGTTTAACTATCAGAAAAAACCGAAGCTTATCTATATTGTCCAAAATTTGTAATGGGACAAAACAGAATTTCACATTAATATAGGAAAAGGAACAGGGGCCAGTATCATGAAAACCTATCTTAAGTTTCATTTAAGAGAAGACTGAAGAACGCTTTACAAAAACGTTACGATGATGCTAAGAGGGTATCTCCAATCCCCTCGTGGGTTACTCATTACAATTTTACGCCTATCTTAGTATATACTTACGACTGTGAGTTAAGATAGATAAAGGCAACAGTAGTATACCGCTATTCGAAATTCATAAATCGATTGAGAAAAAACAAATCCGGGTTACAAACTAAAACTGAGGGAAACACATCAAATATAAGAGGACAACAACACAACAGAAACTCAAACTAAAATGTAACACACACAGAAACGAACTATAATATAACAATGGGAATTTTCCATTGAAGATTTCTGTTGAATGTAGATAGCACTCTTATTGACTTTTCCGACGTGAAGAGAATATTAGAATTCGCAGCAAAATCGGTAGTAAAATTCATGTGCGCGTTTAATAGAACGCTCGAAAAACATACTTAAGGATGTACACCTCTGAGGAGCCAAAATTTCTAGAATTAAACTTTTTTCTTTTTTTCTTAACCTGATTTTTGGATTTATATGACTGTAAAAAAATAATTGGTGAAGAAAAAATCATGTGGTGGTGCACTTATTTTTTTGCTACGGCCCTTTGAAAGTACCCAATTTTGATGATTTTCCAATTTTTATCCATTTTTGGGCTATTATCGTGAAAAAAATAACAGTTCCACAACTTTTTTTCATACTTTCAATAAAGATCAAGTGGCCCAATCTGAATAAATTTAACTTAAAAAAAACTATAGGTAGGTGTTAATATAAGAAAGTTTTATCATATCTTGATGCTTTTTCGTGTCAAATTTACCATGCTGACAATTTTGTAAATTTGTGATTTTTCTCTATTTTAAGAACAAAATACATATTATTTCAACTTCTTTGTTATAAATGATTGAAAAAAAAACATATCTAAGAAATTTGAAAAGAAAAAAGTGATAAGGGATGTACATGTTTCTGGTAAAATCATTGCTTGTTATCCTCACCTATTTTCTCAAAATTTTGGCTAAAACGACTGACTTGATTGGTAATAAAATTTGAAAAAATTATTACTCAAAAACTACTAATGGTAACTACACAGTTTTTTCACAGAGTTACGTTTGATTATAACATTTTTTTAAATTCATTGATATTTTCCACTTGTATCACATGTTTTGGAAATAATTCCAGAACGAGATTTCAACGAGACTGAAACGTCAGAAGAATACATCCTTAAATTAAATACTTGAATTTTATAGGTTATTCTATGTTGCACTGTTACACCACTGTCCAGGGTGATGGGAAAATTGGCGCCTTCAAACAGGTTTAACCCCGCCACATTCTATATGTGCCTGTCCCAAGCCTGTATTCAGTACATGGGTTGTCGTTTTTTTCTCTTATGGTTGTCGTTGGTTCATGTCGATCATGTGTTTTTCGTAAATTGTTTTGTTATAAGTTTACTCAATTGAATTGTTTCATATTCTTCATGTCGGGGTCTTTTATAGCCGACAATACGGTATGGGTTTTTTTCATTGTTAAAGGCCGTACGATTGCCTATTATTACTTATATCCACTTCATTTGGCAATCATACCATATATATATATCTCCATTTTATATATTAACAAAATATTTTTCAAACATTGAATAAAAACAAAAAATGGCAGAAGGAGGTGCTCCAAACAGTCCGAAGAAAACAAGGAAAAATTTGTCTTTCCCTATTGTTATTTTTTCTTTTTTGAACGGTGATGTTGCTTTGTCACCGTCTTGCAATGTTCATATATCCCAATTCGTTCAGTACGGTCGCGTCTGTAGTAACGTTTTGGATTTTAATGAACGTAATCTATGTATTACTGGTAAATTATTAAGTCATAAATTTCGTTACCACAAATTATTTAAAACCTTTACTAAATTCTTCTATAGATATAAAGATTTTATTTTAAAAGGTTTGGCTGTACCTGTAGAAAACTTATTTCAAACGGAATAACACAGCAAAACTTTTACGGTGATGTTGTTTACCGAGCCCGGAAATTTAGATACGATCTGTGTAAACTTATCAATCCTTTAAATAAACTTATTCTAAATGGTTACCAATTCAACACTGAGTGTAATTAGATCTTTGAATATTGTTTTTTTTTGTATTGGTATAAATATTTATTGTTTTTTTCAGTAAATTTAAACCATACTAAATGTTATTGTTTGACACATATGCACGTTCACGGTACTACAATCTGTGGATACCTATATCTTGGCATTGCACAATGTCATGTTTTTCTCTGACTGTTAATGACGTCTTTACACTAAATCCATTGGATGTTATGTGTGTAGTGATTGACATTTTAGTCTTAGATACAGGATTTTTTTATTAGTTGTTATTGGCTTTGAACTAGCTGTCAGTAACTGCAAATACTCTCAGATCTGTACTTTGTGTCCTTTTTGTTGTTATGGATGTATAAATACCCTTCCACGTTCGGTTTGTGTTTTTGTTTGAAGTTTTTCTGCTTTGTATCGATCTGATGAGCTAAGCCTTTTTCAACTGATTTTAATAGTTTAACATGTTTAACCCCGCCACATCCGTTATGTGTCTGTCCCAAGTCATGAGCCTGTAGTTTAGTAGACTGGTTTTCGTTGGTTCATGTCTGTCATATTTGTATGATATTTTTCTTATCTCATTGTTCAAAGTTGTCTACAACTGCTTACATCCACTTCATTTGAACTTTGGAAGATAGTTGTCTCATTGTCAGTCGTATCACATCTCTATTTTTTTTATGAGAAAAGCCAACCTAAACAATGATGATTTGGAAACAATGCTAACAGGTATTCAGCAGAACAAGGGATATTTTCCGATTCTGTAATCACGGACAATCTTACGGTCGTCTAGGAAAACCAATGGATTTGTTCGATCTCTGAAGACACTTTTGGATATCCTATTTTGTTCTCTTAAACGCACATGAAAGAACATTGCAAGCGCTATTTTATCAACTAAAAGAGAGATAGGGGTGCCCCTGACCACTCTTAGAATTTTCTGGTAAGCTTTCAGTAAAAAAAAGAATGCTGATACACTTAAAATTTGCTAAGAGTAATCAAAGACGATCTTAAGTTGATTATCGACGTTCGAGATACCCAGTCGATAAGATTAAAACTAAGAGAGCGTTCCGAGAAGGATAAAGAGTACTCTTAGGGTTGCGAGTGGGTCATGAATTTTAAGGGCTGTCAATCATTCTAAGATTACTTCAAGATACACTCGTAGCAGATAAGATGATCTTAAGCACTAAGATTGCTTCATGATACCGGCACCAGGTTCACATGAATGTTTCAAAGACAAGATGTCAAATAATTGATTGATGTTTGCTTTACGCCGCCTGAGCCCAAAAAGGCTATATCGCGGCGAAGATGACAATAACACATCTTCCTATGTTAAATGAAACACTTTGTTAATTTAATCCATAGAATAAGGTACGATAAGATCACTGTTAACCCTTTGGCAATTATTTATTTAAATTATTAAGAAGCAGTCATCCAATCACGTGGTGTTTATACTCGATATTAAACTTTGAACCA
Organism: Mytilus californianus; assembly: GCF_021869535.1. Lineage (NCBI taxonomy): Eukaryota > Metazoa > Mollusca > Bivalvia > Mytilida > Mytilidae > Mytilus > Mytilus californianus. Next base: position 108,967,524 of record NW_026262581.1, read on the forward strand.
CGGATGTCGTTAGGTGACTTAAAATTGACGTTTTCCAAGTGAAATGACAATGTTATCGGGAATTATGAACTCATTAGGTCAATACTTAAAAAGGACACATGTTTCAGTGTAATAACTAGCTTGTGATTTTGTGATAATCTATTCATTAAATTGTCGTTTCTGTTGATATTTGTTGTGTTTTCTTATAGATAATGTAATGTCATTACATGCCACATTTGTATTTTTGCGATTATTTGCGTAATCTCATGACAAAAATTGTATCATTTTTCATTTAAAAAACTTTTGGTGCTTAACTTTTGTCTTTGTGTATATTTATCATTCTAATATGAACTTACCATTTTAATATGTGAATTGTCATTTTCAAACAATCTATTTGCAAACGATTTGCAAAAATACGTATTTGATGAATATCAGATGTCAAAATGCGCATAATTTGATTGTAATAACTTAAGACACTATAATCAATCCAGAGCGCAATATATTTATAACGATATAGTATTTACATTATAACAGTATTTTACCTGCATAAATGGCAAACACGTGTTTCTTAATTCTGCTTTTGTCGTTCATTCATATTCACTTTAAAATTTATAATTTTTACACACTACGAAACAAATTATTCCGCTTTATACATGGAATTAAACAAGGCCAAGTTAGTGAAGCATTTGTTTTCCTATTTCTAAGCAGTACAATTACAACTTGTGTTATAAAATTTCTATAATAATTTACTGTGTTCAAGAAAATTGTGTTCTTTCCTAAGACTTATAACTTTTTTTAAATAAAAACGCTTTAAAGGTAAGATTTGACATGATTTGATGCTTGCTATATTTAAATTGCGCTATACATACTTGATTTGAACAAGTAGAAGTAGAAATATGTAAATTATTGTAGGATTTAACAGGGTTTTATGCTTTCAATATCTAATCTGAAGCATATACTTCATGTGATATAAACAGAACCATTTATTTCTAAAACCTAGGTGTATCTTTGGTAAATGACTTTAAGCCTGCACCCGACCGATACTATTTTTACATATTAAAATATTCATATACATATATCATGATTATTTTCAGAGCAACTATTTTAATGATGCCAATTCGCTGAAGGTATCTCAACTTTCCGTGTTAAAAATAAATAATATGTCTTTTCTGTAAATGTAAAGCAAGGAAAACGGTCATGTTTAATTTACATATGGACATGTTAAAATCTTATTTATACTTATCAATGACATTTCATGGACTATCAAATTATGATCTTTTATCTAACAAATACACATTTTTTTAAAAGTGATGAAGCTTGAAAATGACACTATAATTTATTATAGTTTTATACTGTTGAAAAGTAGTACATCTACATTTTCCTGGATTTCCTGGATCACCAATAAAGACAATAGTAGTATACCGCTGTTCAATAGTCATAAATCGATTAAGTGAAAATAAATCCGGGTCACAAACCAAAACCGAGAGAAACACATTAACTATAAGAGGAAAACAACGTAACAACAGAAACAGTGAACTGCTACAAAAATAAATGCCAACATACACAGACACGGACTATTTGATAATAACTGCCGTATTCCTGACTTGGTACAGGACATTTTAAGAAAAAATGGTGGGTTGAACCTGGTTTTATGGCTAGCCAAACCTCCGCTTATATGGCAATGTTACAAATACCGCTAAAATGACATCATTACGTGACAGGAATACAGTAAAAATAAACACAAGAACACTCAGGACAGAGAAATACATAAATAAATAATATAATAGTACATTACAACATGTAAACCACAGAATAACAACGTACACCAGTACACCAGTACACCACAATAGAATATGAACTGTGCGTCACACGAATTTATCAACGCCACAAAAAGTGACGTCACAGGTAAATTTCTAAAAATAAAATATAAAATTGGGAATAAGTTTGTGATGGTGTTATTTTATGTATTTTCTAACCATTACAAGAATATTAAAATAGAATTGTGTTAGTAATGGTGTAATTATTTGTATTTTCTAACCATGTCGGTTTTTCTTCTAAATCAAGAATTACAAAAACAAATAAATCATCAAACGACACAAGAAAGTCCTCATTATTATGATGTCTATTTGATTTTTTTAAACATCGGAAAAATTGATCTTCTTAATATGAATACATGAGTTGATGCTTTTAATATCTTAATTGCGCTAAATACTTGATTTGAACATGTAGAAGTAGAAATATGTGTTTTTATTGTAGGATTTAACAGGGTTTTATGATTTCAATATATAATCTGAAGTATATACTTGATGTGTGCCTGCACCCGACCGATACTATTTTTGCACATTGAAATATTCATATACATATACCATATCGAAGGACATGTTAAAATCAAATTTGTACTGTTCAAGGACATTTCATACGGACTATCAAATAATGATCCTTCATCTAACAAATGAACAGTTTTTAAAAGTGATAAAACTTGAAAATGACACTATAATTTATAACAGTTTTATACTGTTGAAAGGTTGTACATCTGGATTTTCCTGAATTTCGCCTCAAAAGATAAGAGATCATCAAACGAAACAAGAAAGCTGTCATTATTATGAAGTTTATTCGATTTTTTGCAATGTATTGTAAATAAGTTTTTAACTTCTTACGTTTTAAAAACAACTGAGACGCAATTAAATGTAAAACATAGATTAAACAACAGCTAATGACTTTTCATGACAAGTTGTTTAGTGTTGCGGAAAAAAACATCGGAAAAATTGAACTTCTTTATATGAATACATGTATATATGAGCCAATACGTCTAAGGAGCTTTTATAATTGTGTGGCCTTACAGCATAAAATTCCGATATGTACATCCTATTACATGGATAATTATAACTCAACAACCAACTTTTCAGTTCAGATAGATTTCAGGTATGGAGAAGTGTTTTTTTCATCTAACTTTATTACTCTTTCTCATGATTGAGTCCTCAGAAATGAAATGTAAACCGACAAGTTGTGATATTCTAGGGCCATTCTATTATCCTGATCCTCCCCGACAGAGACTATTTTGTCAATACAAAAGAGAAATCGGCGACAAGAAAAATGTACCCCTTCATGTGTTTGGAATAGTTTTTGCGCAGGACTGCAAAACTCCTTTACGGAGAGTTAAAGTCGAAATGTGGCAAGCCAACCATCAGGGGGATTATAAAAATGAAACAAAATGTAGAGGATTTGTGATAACAAACAAATATGGAATCTATAAACTTAAAACAATTTATCCTGGAAAATATACGACAGGTGCAAATGTAGATGATTTTCGACCCGCTCATCTTCATTTTAAGATAAATGGCAAGAAAGGACATAGAAGTCTCGTAACTCAGATGTATTTTGCAGGCGATAAGCATCTTGGACAGAATGATGCATGTTATGGCTGTTCTTCAAATAAAAAAGATTTGATTATAAAACCAAAGCGTGTGTGTAATCGCAAAAAATCATGTGTGGACGTAGCAGAATTTAATATCACTTTATCAAAGGGAAAAGGATTAAATGTTTCAGAGGCAATACATGAAGAGGATAATATAGTATGCTAAATAAAATATTTAAATGTGTCATTTGTCATGTCTGACTACCATAAACTTTAACTTTGAAAATCCAAAAATAACTTGCAATCGACAGATCAAATAAAAAAATCGGCTTTTTCTTTGGTGCTTTTACGCTCTCTGACGTTTTATATTCTCACTTTTTAAACATCTCAGTTATTGAACCATATACTTTATAGTATCATCTGCGGCTTCTGCACTGCATTCCAAAGTAATATCGGGAACTTATTTGCTGGGAATCAGAACAATGTATCAGGATAGGTAAACCTGTCTTATGGCTCGTTTCATTTAAGGAAAACGTTACAAATCATCTCAGTGTATCTCTATTGTATACAATCAAGAATAATTCATTAAAAAAAATTAAAAACAACGAATTAGTCTTGGAAATTAGACTAAATGTGTAAACTTCAATGTTATCTGCATAATAAAAACAATATTCTAACATTGTCGGTACTCTCTTTGATTACTTAAAAATTTACAGACATACTGAAAATATATATCATTTAATTTTACTCGACTAAAACTGCACAAACTCTATATTTTTTATAACCTGTGAATTTGTTATATTAGATAATTATGTTTGATAATCTTAGTGGTAAGCATCTGAATAGATATTTCTGATATGTTATATAACTTTTGTATGTAATATTGTATGTATATTACTAACAAATACTAACAGTTGTTTAAATATATATGTTATTTACTAATGTTAACGAGGCCAGGATAAGGTGCCGGTACTAGATATTTTTCAACTAATAGTACAAATTTCAAAAAATATGAAAAAATGTATTACATTAACATCTAATCGTTCGTAGTAGGAACGAATATTTGTCGTTTGACCATAAGCCACTTTATGTAAGATAATCGATCAACCATGCGCAGTCTGAATAAATGACTCACACATTTTTAAAAGTTCTTATTTAAACTTTGAGCCAATTTATTCAACATTTGTTTGTAAAGACATGTTTCATAGATAGTCCTAAATGAAAATGTAATATTGAAGTTATTCCGCCTATTTTAAATATAGTTAAGGTAGCTAGGGTGTCTTCCTCCATGTTGGATTTTGAAAAAGCAGATAACAATCGGTGTAGATCTTTAATGAAATGTGCAAATTTCGAGAGTAGTATATAATTCATGTGTAAGACTGTTCATGTTAATATAAAAAATTATGTGTTTTGTCATAGATACGGCTTTATTTTACAAATAACAAAATATTTTTGCTTGATTCATTTTTTCAACTTTGCCAAATGAGGGGAGATAATTCAGGCAAAGTAACTTTTATAATAGAATGTGTTGTGAATTTACCTATTTTATTATGTAGCAAGAAAACGAGTCCGGTGACCCCATTTTTTTCTTTTTTTTTTCTCTGAAAGATTATTATTAGAGCTATCTTCTCATATTTTATCTTAAAATTCTATGGTGTAGTTTTCTTTTTAGCACACAAAATTGGGTTTTCCATGCATAATCTATACAAAATCTGACAATATTGCACAACCTGTAGCGTGAAAAAAAGACCGGTGACCCATACTTTTTATTATTTTTTTGAAAAAAGCATGACATAAACTACATTTTGACAATTGTTAAAAAATTCTATGAATTTTAATTTAGACCCCCCATCTACCTTAAAAGGCTTTTTTATTTCATTATAATTACATTTGGTATATTGTATGAATCTACCGGACGACACACTTCCACATCTTGTATGAAACTATTTTAACACTTTAAATGACAGTCGAAATGTTTTGTTATGTCAACCGATTACTATGTCCAATAGTCTATAATTGGACAATTACCGATTTGATTACATTTTTAACACAAGTTGTTTCCCTTGCCAATATTATTGTAGACTGGTTCTATACCTGACAAAAAATGAGCTGCTGCCCATGGAAAACATATGTTGAAAGTGATAAAAAGGCATTTCAACCAATTTCGGATGAAAAAATAACTTGATATTAAACGTAATCAACTTAACAAAAAGATCAAGTGTAAATAAAAGATTTGAAACCATACAGATTACACAGATTACACACAGATGCTCTTTCCGCTAGCTCATCATTGTCTATGAAAATGCATGTCCCCCGTTAATCCAAATAGTTCAGTCCCTCTCCGTAATCGATATATCCTACTTGTTAATGTAGCCATCGTAGAGCAACGGAATATAACGACTGAATTATTCGGGTTAGTCCCCCGTTAAAAGAAACAACTCGTACAAATTGTTCTCTTGGTATGGGGTCAATTACGGAATTGACAAACACACTATTTTCAATATGGCCACCAGGACTTTTGATAGTCTCAAATGTATGTCAAAATAGCATGAATCTATCATATAAAAGGAACTTCTTCATTTTGGGGAAATTTTGATTGTCGTTAATATGAAAACGAAGCTGGTTTATCTTCAACGAAACTATATCAAGTTGGGCCGTCGGACAAACATTAAGGACCAGATACCAAGGGGCAATCAGAAGTCACGAACGATGAAAGACATAATAGATAAAAGATGAACAGACAATCAATAAACCATATAACACTATTAAAAATACGTATATTGAGAAACACACAAACTCCACTTAAACCGAGGTACTATAAAAGTTTAAATTTCGTGTTCCACTTTTGGCACTTATTTTTTGCTCATCGCAAGAGACAATCCTATGTCGCTTTCAGTGATGTAATGATTAAAGATATGAAGACAGGATTGTGGTACGACAATGCGAATACGCCCATGTTCATTCGCGACACAAACATTCCATAGCAGTCAATCAAATCATGAAGATGACGGTACAACGTTTGTACGTAAAATTCTGAAAAAATCTGATAAAATACACCATGGTTGTAACTTTTATCATTGAAATAAAAACAAAATGTGCCTTCATCTATTTCAATAACACATGACACATAAAATATATTAATCGTGCAAAAGTCTGTTTTCAAAATAAATCGCTAGGCCTCCTAGCAATATTTGACATTTTTAGTTGACCGTAGATAAATTTGGCTATTATTTTAGGTCCTTTTTGGTCAGAAATCTGATGTATATCTCAATGATTCGAATTAGAATTATTTGATTGTGGATGTGAATCGATTGCTACTTATAATAAAGTTTTGCACAGCTTTGAATATCAGTATGTTTTGTTCTATCGGAGCCAAAAAGTAAGACATTAGTTGAAATTTTGATTGGAATCTGTAGGTTGTGAATGTGTCTTTGGCGAGGTACATTGAATATTTTGCATTTTAATAAATAGTGTTCCGTTGTTTCAGGGTCTCCACAAACACACTTCGGGGATTGTATCAAGTTTCTGTCGTAGAGGTGTTTGTTGAGTCCACTACAGTTCATTCTTATTCTCGCATGATATATTTGACCGGATCTGGAACCACAATAATAAAATACCGGCTTAATTTCACGGTTACTTTTAAAATTATTTTTGAAGGCGAGAAGGGACGGACTATTTTGTAGTTCAATTGTCTGCGAGTTCCAGGATTTTACTGTTGATGAGAGAAAATAGTTAGAGTATAGGTTGCAAATCATTCGCATTACGCGTATTATATTCATGTATATTACGGAACCGTTCAGGTAAAATATTATTAAGATAAGATGGATTAATATTGTTAGACATTTTGTACAAATATGTAAGTCTGTGGGCCTCTCGTCTATCCTTTAGTTTTTCCCATCCCGTTTCCTTATAAAGTAAATTAATAGATGTTAACCGTGTTCCTCCAGTCACAATCCTTGCAGCCTCTATTTGGACGCTTTCTATTTTATGAACTAAAATCAATGTAGATGTATCCCAAACTACATCAGCATATTCAAGAACCGGCCTTATATAAGAACAATAAAGTTGTTCTAAAGTTTTTTCCGTTTAAAATGAATTTAAATTTTCTAGGTATATTTAAGCGGGAATAAGCTTTTTAAACCATCATATCGATATGCTTGTGCCAATTACCGTCGTTTGACAGTATCACACCAAGATGCTTGTGTTCATTTACAGAGTTTAAAGGGAAATTATTCATGAAAAGCTGTGGATGAAATGTTTTTTTAAGTTTCCGGGATATGGTCATGCTATCAGTTTTATTTGCATTAAAATTAACCAACCACTTCTCAGACCAGTAATGAATTTTCTTTAAATCTTCATTTAACTTTAATGCATCATTTACTGGATTGTCCACTATAAGATACAGACTTGTGTCATCTGCAAAACGTTTTATTTCTGACTGAATTTCAGCTACAATATCATTAATAAATATTAGAAAGAAGAGAGGACCAAGGATTGATCCCTGAGGAACACTGGCATTAATGTCTCGCCATCCTGACGTTTTATTGTTAATAACCACTCGTTGCTTCCTGCCTCTTAAGTTGTCTTTGACCCAGTGAAGCAACTGACCTGATATACCAATTGCTTCTAATTTACGAATCAATCCCTTATGCCAAACTCTATCAAAAGCTTTACTTATATCACAAAATATAACCCGAATTTTTTTACCCTCATCTAAAGCCCTCCCAAATTCGTTTGTCAAATATAATAATTGATTGATAGCCTCGAGTCATCAGGTGTAAATCCTGACTGGTTGTCCGTCAAAATATTATTTTCAAGTAAGTAATTGTAAATATGCTTGTATACACATCTTTCCATAACTTTACCGAGAACACTTATCAGGGAAATCGGTCTATAATTTGATACTTTCGTAGAAGATTTTTTTTTGAAAACAGGAATAACATTGGCAAGTTTCCATTCACTGGGAAACCTACCAACAGAAATAGACATGTTAAATAATTTACAAAAAGGACGTTTAACAATATTACTCGCTTCTTTTAATAACCGAGGACTTATGCAATCGGGCCCAATAGCTTTCGATGTGTCTAAATTTAACAATATGTCCTCAACATCTTTTTCTGTAATTTCTATTGTGGATAATTCTGAAGTAAACTTTTCTAAATCTGGCAGTTGGACGTTAGAATCATCGATATTCGACTGATCACTAAAGTATACATTAAAATTTTTTCACGATCATCTATTATTTCGTCATTTTCTTTCAGTAAAGGAATTTCTTTATGTTGCCTTCCAAATAATGATTTGACCATTTAAGACCAGTTTTACTATTAACGGGTTCGTTCATAATTTTATCAGATAATTTCTTATAGTAATCTGTTTTGGCGTTTTCAACAGCAGTATTACATTTATTTCTAACTTTTTTAAATTTCTTCCACTGATAGGATGTGTTCGATCGTTTGGCTTTCTTGTGGGATCTATTTTTTTTCTTTATAATTTTTTTCAGCATTGTAGTTACCCAGGGGGGTCGCCTTTTTTACATTTATAACTCACTAGGTTAGTACTCAATTGTCACATTATTGATCTTGATCTCTCAAAAGTGGAGGAGTTTAATATAGAAGCTACTTCTGATAAGATTCCTTTTTTAGTAGTTATCTACGTTTAGATTCCCAGTGTGCAAATCTTACAAAAGTTCTTATACATAAAGTTGCCTACAATTTGACGCCCTGGTTGTGTAATTAAGAACATGTACCTTTAAATCCGCTTATATGGAAATGATTGCAAACAATACAGTCCCTATCGTTGTCTTTTACAGAACGAAAGGTTACAGAAGAACAATAGCCATTATGTCTGTAAGCGGGGATATAATTTTATTTGTTTCAAAACACACAGAACGATGGTTATAAGCCTGACATTTTTATGAGTTTTGAGACATTACTTGATTTTCTGATTAGAAGATGAAGCTAACCTGAAGAAATTATATTTTCTGTTCTGCTTTTGCTACACTTAATTTTGATAAAACAAGATTACTTGAATGCCAACATTTTGTTACCTTTTACCTGCAGATCAAAGATTGTAGACATTCAAGGAATGAACAGTTCCACTGATGTAAACATGCTCACATGTTATGACGAAACAAATTTTGAATTTTGGATTTTGAACAGATATATCAAATTTTGAATTTTGAATTTTGAACAGATATATCATGTTATGGAGGGGTAGTTGCGAAAAATACCAGTCAAGGGACTGTGAAATTTCCCGAGCCGCAAGTCCCTCCGTAACATGATATATCTGTTTAATTACACCGAATAGATTTTGATTGAAACTCTCTGTAAAGTTGAAGGGAAATCTTTTTTTTTTTACTAGCAAGCTGTTATCCATGAACATGTTTATGCATAATTTTGAGGATAAGTAGAGACTATCATAGTACCGCGGGAATTATACATGTACTTATACGCGTTAGCGCTGTCTTTATGTAACGCCATGGTATCTATGTGTAAACGTCATTATCTTTCCATCATTAAATCGTTCATTTTTATAGACGTCTTTTCCCACTTTATATACACAACGCATTCTTCAATATACGATCACGAGATTGGTGCCGTGCAGTCGTGTTGTCTGACAATTTTTTTTTTACAGTTTTCGGATGACCTCTATCCATCAATATTGCTTAATCATGTTGCCTTTTAATAATTTTGGTAGGAAGAGGCTCGCTTTGAAATGAAGAAAAGGTAAGAATATGCGAAAAATACACTGGCTACCAACCAATCAAAATCCGGCATTCTTATATAAGGTGTAATTAAATATTACAGTTAACACCTTACAAATTAAAAGTCGTTGATGCAATGTGCACGGGTATCATCCCCCTACACTCAAGCGATTACGCCACTAGTATTTTCATTCTGAAAAAAATGAAGTGTTTATAAAATTTTGACGTTTGATGAATTGGTACTAATTTCAATTACAGTGGAAAAAAGAACAATCTCCCTTCATTTTTAACAGGACCACTTTTATGAAAAAAATACTGCAACATTAAACAAAGATATAAAGCTATATATTTTGCTCGAGAGTTAAACAACGTGACAAATCAAAGTACTGAAGTACTGAACATCGGATGAACACAAGTTCTTGAGGATGGTCAAAAGCACTTGTCTCAGAAAAAAAACAACATATCTCTTTACCTGAAACTGAGGTTAATGTACAGAGATATATTTTTTTCTAGACAAGTTCGTGCGAGGATGATGAATAAATGACAGGAAATTCAACTTCACCGTAATAACTATTATATTGTAGTGATACAAATCAGTATACACTGATTTGTTGTTATATATTATATTAAAATAACAGTTACATATATATATGATTTGCATCCGTTGTTATATCATTCTATTCTACTATTCTAATAATAGTGCAATGCAAGTGCATGGTGGACACTTTTCTGTAAAAATTCGATTTTTCTAAGATTGGATACGAGTAGGCATTCATATTTTCCCGCAAAAACAATTACAGAGTTACCGGTCCTGTCGCAAAACGGTCTTTGAGATATTCTTCCGCATGCTTTAACACAATTTTTCGGTACGTGTGCATTGATATTATCAATGATTTTTTACTTATATATATATATATATATCTAACTACAAAACATTTTCACATTATTAATTTATGTTGTAAACAAAAATATTTTTATCAGTATTCATTGAAGAGATGTATTTATATCAAATGACAAGGAATGTTATTTTGCACTCGTTTATGTGCGCATATTTATCATGTTTATAGATCGGTTACAAACCCAAAACTAATTTACATAATGGAAATCTAGGCGATAGCAATACATCGGAATGACCTCAAGGTCATCGCGATTTAATAAAAAATTGACCGTAGATAGTTTACTAAGTTACCTATTTCGTATTGATCAGACTAACCAAATATGCAGTGATAAAAATAATAACTTTTGACCAATAATGATAACTTAGTCCGGGTTATTAGAACATGAAAAACTCACATAAAACAATATTATAAATGAAAGTAGAAATTTAATAGCATTAAGCAGTTATGTTAATATATCATCGAATTAGAAAGACGGTAATTTATTCGAATACTTAATGGTAACTCCATCGATTAAGTAAAATAATAATGCAATCGAATAAGTAATTTTCAGCATGTTTACATCCGTGAAACGGTTCATTTCTTCAATGTCTACAATCTTTGATCTGCAGAAAAATTACAGGTAAAACATTGTTGTCATTTCACTAAACTTGTTTTATCAAAATTGAGTGTAGCAATTAAATGAATAATATAGCAAGTAATTTCATCGAACAAATAAGATAGTTATTTTTTTCGACAAATTAAAAGACAAGTTAATGTGATTATATTGGTCGACAATGATAGGTATGACGGAGACGTTAATTCCGATGTTCCCTACTTTTAGAGGTTTCTCGATTTGCTACAGTACCAACCGTACGTAGTACGAACTGGGAGCCGTCATTGAACTTTTGAAAATAATTCATATATGCCCTTAATGTCAACGTATGTTTTATGAATCATTACCAAAAGTATTTGGAGAATTTTTAGCTACATCTTGGTATAAATTTCATGTGGATATGTTCCCTATTCATAACAAACGATATTGTGTGTACTCGATTATGCTTTCAACCAACCGTTGATTGTAAACGTTGCACAAACGGTTTATAATTAAGATTTAACCTATAGCTGTACAGTGTAACCTATGGGAATGCAACACGAGTATAAATCTCAATAACCGAAAATTATACCATAGCTATCTATGGTATAATTTTCACAATTATACCATGGTTTTGTTGTATTTGGTATTTGAAAAGAAAAAATGAAAGATAGCAAGGCCTATCCGAGGCCGATTGAATTTTTTGAAATAGGAACAACAGAGTCAGAGTGGGGCCACTAAGCTAAACTGCCCGCTTTGCACCAGCCGAAATAAATGAATGCCTAGGGTGGGAATCGAACCCACATACACCAACTCCGTTGTCCTATATTTTTAAATGAACGAAAATTCGATTCAAGAACAAAGTTAAAAAAAAAAGTATATATAAATATATTATTATATTATACTTGAAAATATAATTCGATTTTCGGTTATTGAGATGTATACTTGGATTGTAGTCCCTTTGGCTCAACTGTATAGCTACATGTAAAGGTTGAAATTTGCCGTGGCGGCTTTTTAAGGGGGAGGGAGGGGGAAGGCATGCCCCTTTCAAGAAGCTTTATATATTTATTCACAATATATGTGGTTTTTGGCTCTGATTCTGACCAATGCTAATATACTAAATATATATTTTCAAGTGACTATTATTGTTGTTGTTACCAATTATGTAATTCAATTGTATCAGATTTTATGCCCTTTATGGGCCCTGTAATTTGGGAAATAAAAATATTCTATTCTATTCTATGGTAAATGCATAGATATTTCGTATTATTACTCCAAATGTTGGATGGCTAGACTCCCCCTCCTTTTCAAAATCCTGGATCCGTATCCGATTTTATATACATCTTAATTTAACGATTTGCTTAAGTAATAACTATAATGTTGGGCCGTTAAGAATAGAAAGCGTCTGGTTACTCTAAATAAAGGTGAACTTTTTGTTTAAATTATCTATAGTCAACATGTGATTTTTAATGATCTTTAATCGTGATCATTTTGAAATCCCTTTGAATTAAATTAAATAAAATGTACAACTTGGGCTTCTGGTACAAATTAAAACATGGAATGATTCATTCAGGCTCTCAGAAAGATTCTTGTGAATTGAATTTCCACAGAATTATAAATTAATACCAAAAACTTAAAAACATTTCAAGTATTTTGATAAAATAAAAAAAAACTAACCCTTTGCAGTTCAACTTTAAATCTGGGTTCCAGAAATCTTTCAAACTATATCTTGCGTCCATATGCAGAACATATAATCCCTTCAACAGTTTTTAGTCTGTAACGTTACCCGTCACCAATGTAGATGTGCATCCATCGCTGTCGAAAAATCCTGTCCAACTGATTTTCCCGCTGTTTCAGAAGCCCGTGCGTATTTTAGAAAGTAGGCGGAGCTTAATGTGTAAGGTCCTAAAAGGGTAATTTGACCAATTCTTATCAAAATTATTTTTGAAGTTAATAAACAAAAATATATGAAATACACATATTTAAACAACAACATATGCAATAGGTTAAAACAGATATTTCATATATTTTGGTTAGTTTTGTGGTGATTCGTAAATTATACCATAGTTTTTGTTGAAACCCCTCGGCAACCTCACTCGACTTCGTCTCGTGAGGTTATTGCCGGGGGTTTCAATAAAAGCTATGGTATAATTTACGAAACACCACAAAACTATGCAAAAAATATGAAATATCTATAACTTATTTCCCCTGAAATTGCACAGGCTAAACAAAGCTAAATATAATGTTCGCCTGTTATATTGATATAATAGTATATAATGAATACGTTAGCATTTTTTGGGGTAGGCTTTTAGAAAGCATGATAGAATAAGACCTATTTTAACATACAAAATTGACCTCATTGAAAATGTACTAATGATGAAGATAAATACAAAACCTGTTCAAAAAGTTTTACTTCCTTCTTCAAAAAAACCTCGTGTGCAAGTCAACGTAAAATTTATAAATGTAAACCCGACTGAGCAAGTCTTTAGGTATATATAATAACTTTTATTATACTTCATGTCAAAATGCCAGATTTTGATTGTTTAATACGATGGAGACAATTTACTCTATCCCATGGCAAATACTCTATTACCCTTCACGGAGACGCTTGCTCAAATGTGCGATTTAATAAATACGGAAGATTGTTATGTACAAGACATAATTCATTACTTTGAATTTGAAATTTAATAGACAGTAATAACAGAACATTCAGTATAATAAATTAAATAACACATATCTGAGAGGGTGATAGAGCAGATTATTACCCCTTCGCCTCAGTTGACAATGTTTTCTCGGGGTAACAATCTGCTCTATCACCCTCTCAGCTATGTGCTATTTATATAATGTCATATCGGTGATCAGCAAACTTTCGAAAAAAAATAAAAAGTATCAATTCCTCGCATTCTTTAATAAGATTTAAATTTGTAAGTTATTTTAGTAGTTCAAATTCATTATCTATATCATTCTTATATTTTCTGCATTTTCGTATAAATCGTCATACACGCGTATGAGAAATTTTACCAAAGTTAAAGTACGAAGAAATGGTCAAATAAAGATACGCGATACGCTAATAAAATGTCCAAAGAACACAAGTGTCAGTACAATTTAATATAATTATATGACAATCATTCTAGTCGTTTAAATTCAATGATTCAAGACATTGGTGTTTTTTTTGTTTTTTTTTATATCGGCAACAGGATATTGAATACTTATTTTTCAATACTTTTTCAGTTTACTTTTTTTTAGAAAGCATTTTTAGAAAAAAAGTTATTATTTTAATTATTCCAAATTCTGTTTAAACAATAAACGAAACAAAAACCAATACCTGTAACAAACAGAAACGCAAATCTATATTTAGAATATAAAGGCCGTGTCAACTCAGTTCGTTTAAGGTCTGTTTGATTCATGCACTTGTGCACAACTAAATAATTTCAGAAAGTATGATAAACAAAGTGTTCTAGAAACGTTGAAATCGTTATCAAATAAACCGTTAAGCTAGTTTTTTGCTGATATGCATTTCAATTCTTTTAACTTTATCATGATCAATAAAATAATCTCATGCAATAAATGATACCTCCAAAACAGCACTAACCGTTGGGTTACGTGCCAACCGTACCTGATACGTAGCAAATCGGGAAACCTCTATTTGGAGAGTGTCGCACTTTATTGACATCAATTTTTTTCATCAATAGACAAGTGTCTACACATTATAGTAAGTTCTAAGTCACCATAAGTCTAGAACATGGTTGACCATTTTGAACCTTATCGACCATTGCTGGCAAAAACAAATGGTGTGCAAAACACGAGTTTCGTAAATAAGCTTTTTTACATCGGATGACCGTGAGGGCATTCCGGTGTTTTGTTGCCACAGACATTTCTACCTACGTGACTTTTGTTTTTGACTGATAACCGAACGCAAAATAACATTCCTTATCGCTTGTTATATATCAATTTCATCAATAAATATTCATGAAAATATTTTTTAAAAACATAGATAAATGATATGAAAATGTTTTGTCGTGAGAAATATATATATCAATAACAAATCAAGAATACCGAAAATTTGTGTTAACGCATGCGGTAGAATATCTCAAGAATGTTTTGCGGGAAAGTATGAATGCCTACTCAAATCCAATCTATTAGAAAAATCGAATTATTACAGAAGAGTGTCCACCGTGCACTTGCACTGCACTATTATTAGAATAGTAGAATAGAATGATATACAAATGGATATATATACATGTAACTGTTATATACAAATATTAATATAATATATAACAACAAACCAGAGTATACTGATTTGTATCACTACAATATAATAGTTATTACGATGAGGCTGAATTCCCTGTCATTTATTCATCATCCACGCACGAACTTGTCTCAGAAAAAAATATATCTACGTACCTTAACCTCACTTTAAGGTATAGAGATGTGATTTTTTTTTCTGAGACTAGTGCTTGTGACCATCCACAAGAACTTGCGGTCATCCGATGTTCAGTACTTCGGTAATTTGATTATATGCCTGTTATTCAGTGGTATTCGTTGATTCTTGTTTGTCATATTTGGTTTCCGAGTACTAATCAGGGTGATGATTTTCTTGTCTAAATTGTTTCACACTTTGTCATGTCAGGTCCGTTCCGTTTAAAGTCTAAACTACGGTATGGGTTTTGTTCATTCTTGCATCCACACCATTTAGTCTTTGGTGGATAGTTGTCCCATTAGCAATCATACCACATCACCTTATTTGTATCGGTACGTCCATCGTGAACAAAACAAAGTTGCAACAACCCTATAGCAGCGTTTTGACTAGATTTATAATAATTATAATAATACATTCTTTATTTTCAGAAGGTAACACAGATAACAAAACAGTTAATCCACCCCATGGCCTTCTTCATCTACATGATATATTTATACATACACAAAGATAAACAAAACAAAATGCTATTACACTACATGTGTACAAGATCACATATCTACAGATAGACCAATACCACTGACATGAAAAAAGTATGACTACAGTAAAGTTATAGCATTTTAACTACAAAAAGTTCTCTTCTTGTATCTTTAAGAGATAAGATTGACAGTTTGCTTTAAAAATATTTACACTTTTACTTTCTTTCAAATTTAAAGGCAAAGAATTCCACACCAAGGTTCCAGAATACTTAAAAGTTCTTTTACCACAATTAGTTCCATATCGTTGAACGAATATATTATTTTAGGTAGATGAACTTAATGCATATTTATTAACAGTTGAACAGCTTGAACATAGTTCAGACAAATATTCAGGTGCTAGATTATTCATACACTTATATATCATCACTGCCATAAAATATTTAATTCTATTATAAATGGTAAACCATCCTAACTCTTTAATCATAATCGATGAAGAGATATAAAACCCTTCATTCCAAATTATTCTTGCTGCCCGCTTTTGTGACTTATATAGCTTTTCAATATTAGTTTTTGAAGCATTTCCCCACACGGAACAGCAGAAATCCATGATTGAGAGTATATATCTATTATAATAAAGTTTAAGAGCACTTACAGGAAGATATGCTTTGAGTCTGCTCATACGTCTGCTTACAATTACTGCACTGAGTTTGTCAATTTGATTTTCCCACGAAAGAGATTTATCTATGTGGATTCCTAACAGTTTTTGGTTATGAACGACGTCTATGTTGTGTTCATCGTCAAATTTGATATTTAATTCTGATTCAAAAGGATTTAGTCTTTTATAACAAGTTAACATGACCTTGGTCTTGAATCACTATTCAATATCATATCATTATCATTACACCAATTCATAACATTACAAAAATCTACATTCCAAAATTCATTTAAATCTGTTACCGATTGACATGACTTATATACAGTTGTATCATCAGCATAAAGCTCTGAAGAAACATTTTCAAGCACAAGTGATAAATCATTGATAAATATAAAAAGTAAAGGTCCTAATATGGAACCTTGTGGTATTCCTGATTGAACCTCTCGGAAATGAGATTCAATATCATTGATCATTACCTTCTGAAATCTTCCTGATAAATAAGATTTGAACCAATCAATAACATGATAATCACAATTTCTAAAAGATATGATTCAACATTCATTATCAGGAATGTAGTTTCCTTTCATAGAGAAGAATTCACTAGCCGTAGAGACTATAGAGAAAAGTCATTAGATAGAAAAGCATATTAAAAAACAAATCAATACATAAACTCTACCGGAGTTGTACTTGTACATGTACATCCAACACGAGAGATGCCATATATGTTGAGCAGGATCACCTGCGTAATCCAGCGTTATTTTGGTGAGATTCGTGTTGGTCAATCTTTAGTTGTATGTCTTTTGTGTCGTTTTTATTTTGGGGTCATGGAGCCTTCTGTTTTATTGGAATTATGATTTTTGATTTCCTCCTTAGTATCTTCTCTCTCCTTTTAACTCAACCCTAAAATCAAAGGGGAGAGGGGGAGGGGGGGGGGGGGGGTAGAAATCAAAAACCATAAGTCGAATAAAAACTGGAAAACCATTCCAAAAGAAAGACGACAAAAAGACCAATTACAGTAAAAAATATTACAGTTGAGCAACACGAATCCATCCAAGTTCCAGAGATTTATCCTAGAATTGAATAAAGTAGCGACGTACAGTTTAACGTATATTTCTTTGTGAAAAAAATGCGTGTAATCTTAGGTTCTTTATTTTTAAGAAAGAAGAAGATACAATGGGGTAACCGGTAAAAAAAATTCAAAGAAAATAAAAAAACACCACGACAAAGAAGAGAAAGGACAAGAAAAGTCAAAAGACTACAAACCTTACACAGAAAAATAAAGATGAATCAACATTAACTCCGTCTAAAACCTGTAGTAAACTCTGTTGTTTTTCCTGATTGGTAACCAGTTCCTTATTAAAAAAATTCGTAAGGGGTTCCGCGGAACTCTGTGTCTCGCCTGCGATTGCTGCTGTCAGTGTCAAAGTGTAATGTTGACTAAAAAATGAGTCCATTTATTAGTAAAATTTAAAAAAAATAAAACTTTTTCTTTAGATTCTATTTCTTGGTCTTGAAGATTAGCTTCTGTCCAAGATTCATAACAATCCATGAAGGTTTACAAATTTATAATGTCAAAAAAATTTAACCCCAGACTGTCTGTAAATGTTAACTGTCAGAAACTAAGTCCATCCATCAGAAAAATACTGAAAATGAAAAAAATATATTTTCAAAAGTTTGCTTCAGACATTAATTTTTAATCATAAATAAACTGTTATCACAGAGATATGTCTCGCCTTTTTGTAATTTTGATAATGCAAATGTTGAAATTAAAATAGCAATACTTTAACATATAAGTTATGCAAATATTCAAAGTCGATGAACCATGACTGAAGGTACATGGCTAAACAATCTCCATGGAATGAGATGTGCCAATGCTAATACAACTGCATACCAAATACCATTGACTTATTTTAAGTCGTTCCCTTTAAACAAACCTAAACACAAACATTAACTTGTAAACTATGTAAAAGTTTCAAAGTCAATGAACCATGATCAGGGGTGGGGCTATATAATCTCGATGGAAACGATACTTGCAAATGCCAATAAATTTGCATACCAAATATCATTGACTTAACATTAGCAGTTCATCTTAAACTGATCTAATCACAAACTAATACATGTAAACTAAGCAAAAGTTTCAAAGTCAATAGACCATGACTGAGGGGGCGGGGCCAAATATTCTCCATGGAAATGAGATGTACTAATGCTTATACAACTGAACACCAATTAACATTGGCCTACCACTAATGGTTCCCCTTGAACTGACCTAATCACAAACTAATACATGTTAACTTAGCAAAATTTTCAAAGTCTATAGACCATGACTAAGGGGGCGGAGCCAAATAATCTCCATGGAAATTAGATATGCCAATGCTTATACAACTGCATACCAAATATCATTGACCTACCACTAGTGGTTCCCCATAAATTGACCTAATCACAAACTAATACATGTAAACTATGAAAAGTTTCAAAGTCAATAGACCTTGACTGAGGGGGCGGGGCCAAAAAATCTCCATGGTGATGAGATGTGACAATGCTAATACAACTGCATACCAAATATCATTGACCTACCACTAGGTTAGGTTCACCATGAACTAGACCTCATCACAAACTAATACATTGTTGACGCCGTCGCCGTCGCCGCCGTCGCCGACGCCGGAAACAGCATACCTAGGTCTCGCTTTTTGACTCCGTCAAGGCGAGACAAAAAGCTTCTGCCAAAGTTTCATGAAATTCTATGAAGGTTTGACAAAGTAATTGATGTGTAACAAACTTTAACCCCGGACTGTATCTACTTGTTAACTGTAAAAAAACTAAGTCCATTTTATCAATAAAAAATACGAAAAAAAAAATAAATATTTTCAAATTTTTTGCTCTGGATACTGTATTTTGGTCATTAACAAGTTTCTGTCCAAATTGCATAAATTTCCATGAAGGTTTGACAAAGTTATTGATAACTGAAAAACTTTAACCTCAGACTGAGCCTGAGTGTTAACTGTCAAAAAAACTAAGCCCATTTATCAGTAAAATACGAAAAAAATGAAAATAAATATTTTCAAAATTTTACGCTGGATACTGTATTTTGGTCATAAACAAGGTTCTGTCCAAATTTCATAAAATTCATGTAGGTTTGACAAAGTTATTGGTGTCTAAAAAACATTAACCACAGACTGAACCTAAATGTTGACGCAACCGACGCTGACGCCGGAATTTAGGATCGCTATGTCTCGCTTTCGCAACACAAATGTCGCAGGCTCGACAAAAAGACACATTCAAAGTTGACACAATCGAAAAAAGAAGGGATTTGGGGTAAGACAAGTGGAATTTATCCTTGGTTATCTGTGACAAAGAAATTCCATAACCAAATCACGGTGGGGTCCGTAAAAATTCCTTTACATTAACTTCAACTTTATTCTTAAGCTGAAATTCTTCAAAGGTGACAATAATAAAGCAAACATGTCGTTGAAAAAGGGAAAACAGAACCACCAATTATATCTTGTTGTCCCTAAAAAAACACGCATTGTGAACAAGTTTGATTTGCAAAGTGATTCAGAAGCTTTAAGAGGTATTGGCTGTCAAATTCATGTTCACCGATTTGACTCAAATTCTCATATTTTATTTATAGCATACTAAAACGTATATTCAAATTACAAAATGTCAAAAATAAACAATTAACAATGCATGGACTCGAAAATATGTATCAGCATTTCATGTGTTTTTTAGTCTAGACGCCATCTAATTAACAATCGATATGACCCCCGAAGACTACGCTCATATAACCCGATATAATCATAAATATGAATATAAATAGATAGCGAGCACGTGCAATAGGATTTTTCTAGGTCTGTTTGATTTCATTTGATAGGTTAGAAAATGTGTTAATAATCGTTTTTACCTGTATAAGAATGATTTTTTGTGGATGAATCGGTCAACCAAATGGTTCACCCTTGTTTCACTTTAAATGTTGACATTCTTTTCCATTTAATAGCTGAACACGCCTAGTACATGCGTTTTTGTTTTTGAGCTTAATTTGACAGATTTGGGTCAAACTGAATGCTTATAACGAAATATTTTTTCAAAATTGCTTTTTTATTGATAATTGAAACAAAAAGAATCGTATTTTAAATGTTTGTCTAAATTTTTGAAAATGGCAATGTCATATTATTTCAGTTATCTGTAAGAACATAAAAACACATGTTACTCATTAAACTAAGATTATACAGGCTTCTCTTATTGTAATATTATAATTCCATTCTGAAAATAAATTAATAGATTTCTACATAAAAACAGATGATAAAAAGGCGATACCTCATCAAAAAACATATAAAAAACTACCATTTAGTCGAAAGAGTCTTGGTTTTAAATTCCCTTCTATTCGTGTTTGAGACAACAACTCAGCACATGCATGTGAGAAATCTATGAAGGGCCGTTCGGGTCATAATTCATTTTGTTACACGTACGCTAGAGGTACGCGTAACAGGTCGTTCACGTACCCTAGAGGTACACGTAACACTTTGTTCACGTTCCTTAGAGGTACACGTAACACTTTGTTCACGTTCCCTAGAGGTACACGTAACACTTTGTTCACGTACCTTAGAGTTACGCGTAACAGTTTGTTCACATACCCTGGAGGTACGCGTAACTGTTTGTTCACGTACCCTGGAGATACGCGTAACTGTTTGTTCGTGCAGCTAACCGCAACAGAAAACTTGTCATCCCTTTCCCTGAATAATGGATTATCTGTGTCAACATCATTTCATTACCCTCCAACCTCAAACTACTTGCAACAGAAGAATAAATGTTTTGTGTCAGGAAAAGTATAAGTATTCACCAGGAAAAAATCCCCATGAAATGAATGCAGATATCTAAAATTATAACGGAAAGGAATTAATTATGTTCTTTAAGGATGTGTATTAGATAAGGGAGATAACTCTGTAAAAACTGCTTGAAATTTGGCAACAACCGACAACAAAACGAAGAATACTGTTTTCCATGTACACAATCTATTGCCAAAATAAATGTTTAATATAAATATGGGTTTAAATCAATAATTTTAATCGAGTTTTAAAACTTTAAATCATGTAATTAAAATGTTTTAAAAAAGGCCTGATTTAATTGGTCAATTAGTATTCTCCAGCAGACGAGTTCATTTTGCATGGGGTATAAAGGTCATTTCCCATACGCGAACACATAGTTACGTGTACCTTATGGGTACGTGAACAAATAGTTACGCGTAACTCTAGGGTACGTGAACAAAGTGTTACGTGTACCTCTAAGGTACGTGAACAAAGTGCTACGTGTACCTCTAGGTTACGTGAACAAGGTGTTATGTGTACCTTTAGGGTACGTGTAACAAAATGAATTATGACCCGAACGACCCTTCATAGAAATCATCGAATTAAGTTTTGAAGAATGTGAAAGAGTTAAAATGTTAACCCTCCCCCCAAGGGTATATTCAAAACTTTTTGTATTCATCATTCCTTCGAATATGAAAAGGCTGTAACGAAGTCTGAAAGTGACTTGGTTTAATAGACGTCCGCAATTATAAGAATATCTGAATGTTGTCAAATATAAATATATCAAATAACAAATTCTTTAAAAACTACGTTGTAGGTTTCATTGTATGCTTTTATTTTATACAGAAATTCCAACCAATTTATATGAGAAAAAATCGTTCACCAACAAAAGTTGTTTAAAACAGAAAAACAAAAAACACAAGAAAAAAATCAATTCAGGAACTTGACTTAACTTAACTTAACTTTACACTCTTAAATCTATATAGGGGAGAGAAAATCAAAGAAAGGGGAAACAGAGACCAAGGGGGCAATCAAAAACTATTTTTCGAATAAACATAAACAAAATAATAAAACGGCGAATATGCAAACAGCAGTCCACAAACCTCTATACAGAGAATTATAGATAAAGCAACACGATACCCACCTAAAACAATGGTTGAACTCAGGTACTCCGGAAGGGTAAGATGATTCTGCTTCAATAGTGTTGTTTGTGCTGCTGCTCATGACAAGTCAAATTTTGATGATATTTCGAATTCGGTTATGTCACAATTGTCGAAAAAAGAACGGGATTGGCTACAACAACTAGTACATCTATTTAGTCATCTGTGACACGTGTATTTCATCTCTATCATCCAAATCCGGGGGGAAATGTGTTTTTTTATTATAGATTTCTATTGTGATTTTGAAGTTACCTTATAGTATTCAAACTTTTTAGAAAATAGGGGGATGTTTCAAGTCGTAAAACCCCCTGAAATATACCAGGCTTAAACTTGTTTAACTTTACCACACGCACTCGTACCTTTCGTTGTTTCTCAGTATGAATAAAAAGTTACATTGGGTATAAGTTAATCAGGCAAAACTACAACGCCACACACAATAAAAGGAAAGGACGGGTCAACATAGAATCTTCAACAGTAGATAAGTGTCTACTGTAAAAAAAAAAAAGAAGGTGGTGTATATTTTCGGTGACCGTGTATTAAACGAATTTAACTAAAATTATTTTGAAGGAAGGGAAAGAAAAGATCAGAAGATTTAAGGTTAAAAATTTAAAAAAAAAATCATAAGAACAGGAAGGATAGAAGAACAGCATGACTATATATAGAAAACAGACATGGGAAAACACAGAGTCACAGAGGGACAGTTGAAATATTTTGGCAATCATTCTTAATTAAGGAATGCATCTCCCTTATCCATAGATATGATTCATTGTCCGGGTTTTGCTTTACGGCTTGCGGTCCATTGGTGGATCCAGGGTGGGTTCCGGGGTTTGAAAACCCCCTTTTTCGATTTTTCTTTCTTTTTTTATTCATGCAAACATTTCATGGTATTCCGGGGGTTGGAACCCCCTTTTCAAAATGGCTGGATCCGCGCCTGTTGTCCTATTTCATAAAACCAGCTGTTAAATGCTTGAATTAGGGTTTGGACTAATATGTTGGCCTCCGAAGATAAATATAATATCAGTCGGTTAATTTATGAATTAGAATGAAATTGTTTTCTTCTTCATTATATGCACATAGATTGCGTTTAAGTTATGTGTTTTGTGTAATTTGGCCGTTAAATCATTCGGTACGACAAGGTCTACTCGTTCGGTCACGTTAATTTTTATATACATACTATTTAATATTTTGTTTCATGCATTAAGAGATAAGTCGCTTTACATATGTTTGTGTTTTTTGATTTATAAGATATATATCGAGATGTTTCGTAATCTGTATATGAAAAGTGTTATTAAATGGTTATTAAACCGGCCCTCGGCTCTGTCGTGTGATATTGCGCTTTTCTATTTTTTTAAAATTTATTATTTGCTAATTTACGAGTATAAATCTGTGGTTGTGAAACATGAGTTTTAACGGATGAAAAACTGAAGAAACATTGATTGCAGAAATGTAAATTTGGTACCGTTAATGTTATTAAAATATGACTTAGCTTTAGGTTTGGTGTGTTTGTTTGTATGTGGTGGGTAAAGGTGGAATGTCGCCAATTACCAAACTTTGAAATGGAATAATTGACATGCAATCCACTTTTAAAAGTTGTCGCCTCGGTTGTTATGTTTTTCTTTTGTTAAAATCTGCTCTATCACCCTCTCAGTTATATGTTATTTAATAATGTTTAAATTATGTTAAAAAGATAGAAAGTCTTCTACTCCAATGCAATTGACCTGCATAGGAGAAATACTAGATTGTTAAAACGCACGCGTATATACAAATCATTTCTATGATCTCTTTTTCTTATTATCTGTTTCCCCTAAATCTGTATATATTTTAATAAAAGGTAATGGGTCGTATGTAATCAATTTTCTGAGCTTCTTTTCATCAATAAAAAAAAAATGCTAGTAACCATGCCATAAGAGTAGAATATTTAAAAGACTTTCTTTAAATATATGCAGTTTTTATTCAACTCACTTAAAGATGAGTTCGTTTTCTATTTTTTTGGATGATGGACTGTTAAGGCTTTTCTTGGCCCGCAATGTGTTGTCCATTATTTAAAAAAAAGATTTAGTGTTTCAAGTTGATGCATAAACATAAAATTTGAGAAAGTGAAATAGAACGATTTTTGTCGAATATTTAAATTAATAAATGTTCGACTTTTAAATCCAAAATAGGCCAATACTAGGGGTTTTGGTGAAAGATTACACAGATATGGGCGATTTAAAATAATTGAAATGGGGTTATATCCCTTTTACCATGAAAGACAATCTAAACTAAAATATAAATATGTTTTAACACCCATTACTAAAGTCTTGTACACTGTACATAATCATTATAGGTAGTTCCGATACTACATATAGAAAAGTCTCTAGACTTCTAGATGAGACCCGTGATCAAAATCTTACTTTCATCGTATTCTTATCTAATTGGTTTCAAAAGCAATAATAACATTCACTTGCTCAAATTTAAGAATAGCCAAGAAAACATCCGTATATCAGGGCATGTGATTTTGATTATTATGTTTTTTGCAAAATGCCCATTCTCAACTTATAAAGTACATTTTGTAATTACTAATGGTGAAAGAAGTAACACAACTTAGTTTTTCGTCGACCAGTTTATTTTCAAGCAAAAACATTAAAGTGCCTTGTTGTCGGTAAGCTTTTGGTCCAATATAATTTCATTTTCAAGTATGTTGTTGTTAGTTGTGATGGGTTGTTGTTTTAAAAAGGTGGTCTATAGTAGTATAATTCGTCCATTAACCATATGCTAACATGGAAAACGGAAGTATTGAAATAAATCCACAATTGACTGTTAATTTCAGAACGTTGTGGGGCGTTATTGTTTTGAAACGGTGGTTTGTAGTCGTATATATTTCATCCAAACATGGAAAACGAAAGTATTGATATAAATCAGCAATTGACTGTTAGTTTCAGAGTGTTGTGGTGCGTTGTAACAGTTGTTAGAATGGTTGATCTTTTGTTCCCTCTTGTTTCATTTAAGTATGCTGTTGTGCGCTGTCGTTTGGATATGTTGTTGGGTTTCAGTATTATCTTTCGATACAGAGGCGATATATATAAGGTACCAGTTCCGTCCCACCTCTTTGATCTTTTTTCAAAAAAGAGGCGAAAGATACCAATGGGATATTCATATGTCGGAAACAAACTGAAAATGCCATGGCATAATACGAAAACAACGAAAAAACATCATCAGTACACAAAACACAACATAGAAAACTAAAGACTGAGCAACACCAACCCCATCAAAAACTGGGGTGATCTCGGGTGCTCCGGAAGGGTAAGCAGATCCTGCTCTACATGCAACAAATACCGTAAGGTTTCAACCCTGATATACACACTTTTACTTTAATGTTTTATATATAATCCCAGTTTCGTCACACCCTCTATGCTAGATATACAATTTCAAATAAGGGTGAGACGAAACAGGGATTATATATATAAGACACTTATCTATTTATAATCCCGGTTTCGTCCTACTCTCTATCTTAAATATAACGAATCTCCATAGGGATGGGACGAAACCGTGATTATATATAACACACTTATCTATATATAATCCCGGTTTCGTATCACCCATATTAAAAATTATTACATTTACCATAGTGGATGGGACAGGAAAGGGGACGTTATTGTAAAATTTGTATTTTTACGATTTTCAGCACAAAAAAACCCAATATTTTTCCGATTAAAAAGGGGGCTTACGCCTTATACGCCACACACCCCTTGAATCAATGATGATGTTCATGGATGGCCGGTTAACGTACAGTGGCAAATTAAATGCATACTCAGGACGAGAACGTGTTTAAAAATGATATATGAATATCAACCCTGCTTTTTAGTAGACCGAGACACTGAGCCGGATTTTTAACGTGAGGGTTCACAAAGTAACAGTCCGCAGGAAGACATGTCATCCTACCCGGACACATTTTTGCGACTCCGAGCCGACCAGTCTTTGCTGTTATTCCTTTATGCCGCGTGCTTAGCGGAGAAGCAGCAAATACCAATTTCAAAGTCTTTGGTTTAACCCGGACGGGGTTGGAACCCACGACCTTCCGCACTCGAGGCGATCACGCTACCACGAGACCACCGAGGCGGTTCCCCTTGTATCAACCACTGAGAGTTACTTTTTATCAATAATGAGTCAACAGTTCTTCTACTGTCTCTTGTGGATTTAGTAATGACTAGAGGAACACTTAAATATAATTGATTAATCACTTGTTTATCCAGACATGTCTCTGGTTTATCATTTAAGAGAAAATGTATTACATACAATATCTATAAACTAATACTAATAACACCAAATAATTAATCTAGTGGTAGCAAACTAGTTTGTTCCATTACATTATCTACTTCAACGTAAAAGAATCTCTTAACTTTTTACGGTGATTTGAGGGATTGGATCCGTGGAAAGACAGTTCCAGTCTGATCTTGTCGATTTTTGTTCGTTGCTTGAATTATAAAGCTCCAGACCACGTTCAACAAATACTTTTATTTTAACTATAGATATATATTGATTGAAAATAATTAAGTATGCAGTGCGTCAATATTATATATTAGAGATTTTATATGCATACTTTAATTCTACCATATTAATTTCTAACTCTTAAAACAATTAACTTGTGTGCACACAATATAGCCTAATCTATTAATAATCCTTTCATAGGAACTTGATCTTCAATTTTCAGTACGAAATAGAACTATTTCATTGGCCGACAGCATTTAACAAGAATCTACCTGATTAAAGTTCACGGTATATACATTTTACGGGTGATTGATTTTTCAGCAAATACTGTGACATTTTTTGTTTATTGAAACACGAAAAACGTGGATTAACTAAAACTAAAAGTGAGTAATACACATATTGAACACAATGATTGTGAAACAATTTTTACACTCAGCATTGACACATGTCATAATACTTTGGTATATATCTCAGACAAAGTACATCGTGGTGGTGGCTGCCATGCTACCATTGGATCAATAACACCTGTTATGGAGAAAAGCTAACGTTGAGTAAGCACCGCCTAGGTTCTAACTTAATCAAGGGCTTCATTTAAACAATTTATTACATTTTTTATAAACTTTTTTCCTATTGTACCGAACTTCGACTAATAGTAGATACATGTATACTACAGCTAGTTCCGAAACAGTCTCATTCCGTAGGCGACAGTTTTATCGATTTAGTACAATAACAATATGACGTTAGTAACAAGTAAGACCGTCGTGATGTGTCTTAAGTGTTGACAAAATTTACGATTTGTATTTAAATTTCAAGATATTTATTAAAATACTCTCACTACACCGTCAGAAGCGTTTACGGTCTATTGTAAGCATACTTTTGTTTACAAATCAAAACAGTTCATGCATTACTAACATAAAAACTCACCGATACATAACCTTTTTATATTTTAAGGTTCCACTAAAGTCAAAATCTAGGACACTTCATAAACATCTAAACTTTGCCTGTATTTTTAAACTCATAATGCATAAAGTCCTAAATTATGGGAAGATATCTTCATTTAACATACTTAACATATATATAACCGGAAGAAAAGTGACATTGGGAACTTTTACCATAATTCGAAAAGTGCTTTATATGAACTCTCGTTTTAGATGCAATATTTATATGAACTCTCGTTTTAGATTGGATATTTCTATGAACTCTCGTTTTAGTTTTAAATTGAACATTTCTTGTTTTAAAATGTTTCTTTATTCTTAAATATAATGTTTCTTTATTTCAAATACCCAAAGAGATTATAGATTTACTATTTTACAACTTAATCCGATGGCTGTCAAAAGTGCTAAAGATAATACATGTATCTAACACTCGAACTACAAAAGAAGCAATTATCGCTATTTTACCAAGTTTAGCCAGAGGACAATAATCCGATTATTATTACATAAGATTGGACAATAATTTATATTTTATGAGAACCTTTTATAATGTTTTAATACCCTTATCTTTGACTTAATTTATGTTTTGTAAACGGTTGCTTGGGCAGTCTTCCCCTAGCTCTCAAGCTGTACACATGTGAATAAATTTGTATATATTGTATATGGTCTTGCGTTTAAAGCAGCCACAGTGTCGATTATAGACCTACAGACTTTAATGTAACCCGTGCCGAAATTCACGGAGTTATACCGAAATTCACGGGGTTATATATACACACTGTGTAAATTGTAAATAAAGTTGAAATTGTTATGCTGTAAATTAAATAAATATTTATAAAATTCTGATGTGAAAGAATAAATTCAAATAATTAAATACTAATGAATTATTGCACATGATGTATATATATATATATATATATAGTGTCTTAAAATAGCAACAATCAACATTCAATCTATCTAGGCGTGGATCAGTTTGAAAATAAACCGATACAGTTACTAAATTAAATTATATAAATGCCTAAGAATGTAACTTTAACACGCTAATGAGTGTTATAAAAATTGTTGTTATATTTTGTATATTCACGCAATATTTCGCTAAACAAATTAGCGTCATTAGGCGCGTGCAGCCATCCAGGTAAAAATATAATACCTGGATGGCTACACGCGCCTGATGAAGCAATTTTGTTTATCGAAATATTGAGTGAATATATCAAATATTCTACAACTATTTTTATATCACTCATTAGCGTGTTAAAGTTACATTCTTATATTTTCTGTTTGGTAATAATTTAATAATAAGATCTATTTTGTTACATCTTGTGATCCGTTTATTTGGCAATCGCCAATGGCAGTCAGCAGGGTTTAAGAACATCAGTTGTTCGACCTGCTAGTCAAATGCGTTTTGTTAAAATATACTTTTTCACTCATTTGGTCTTTTGGAAAATGTTGTTTGTGCTGTATTTAGACCCCTCTACCAAGAAATTTGTTTTGCATGCACACGTATAAAAATTGCGGTTTTTATCCAACGCAATCATAGGTTTGAACGTTGTTTTTAATTTAGTCTTGTTTATATTTTTTCGTTTGGGCTTGTATTATATTTGCCTTCGGGTTTATATAATCCGTTCATCCTATTTCGACTCTTCAAAATTCAGGAGTCAATCCTAAATTGAGGTAAATTATATGGCCTTCCAAATACCGTTTCGATTCCCAACATCACTGAAGAGACATTAATTGTCGAAATCCGGATATGGTGTACAAATTTTTGCACCTCATGTTTGCGGTATACCATCTTTTCCGCAAGTTTATTGTTTTCTGTTTGGTATGAAATTAAATATTAAGATCCATTTTGTTACATCTGGTGATCCGTTTATTTGTCAATCGCCAATGGCAGTCAGCAGGGTTTAAGAACATCCGTTGTTCGACCTGCTAGTCAAATGGGTTTTGTTAAAATATACTTTTTCACTCTTTTTGTTCTTTTGGAAAATGTTGTTTGTGCTGTATTCAGACCCCTCTACCAAGAAATTTGTTTTGCATGCACACGTTTAAAATTTGCGATTTATCCAACGCAATCATAGGTTTGAACGTTGTTTCCAATTTAGACTTGCTTATATATGTATATATATAAGTCTGAAAATTACACCCAACAGTGTTAGAATTAGATTTTAATGCTGACTAATTTTTGTCCCTAAACGGGATTCGAACTCACACCTTTGAGACACTACAGCACCAATCGCTTAGCCTCATGTCCAGCGCTCTAGACCACACGACCACATCCGCTATATATATGCCTGAGTGCATAAATGTATACAAATCAACTGATATGCCTGAGTGCATAAATGTATACACATCAACTGATATATTTATATATATATATATTTCGTCTCAAATTTAGCCCAACAATGTTAGATCTGTTGTTCTTCCCTCTGGGGGATTCGAACCGTTGCTTCTGTGACATTGTGGCAACACCGCCTGCACCGTGTCCAGCGCCCTAGACCACTCGACATCCTAGGCTACATAAAAATATAGCTTTCGGTGGTCGATGTAATGCCTTTCCTCGTCGGCTTTTTCTAGGGTTGTAACACAGTACATGATGTATAGTGGAAAGTAGATGGTGTAACTTTAAGGACGATAATGTTAATTACCATGCCGATACATCAAATTTTAATTTTATTATACACGTCTAAACATGTGACAACTTTATGACAGACATTCTTCATCGGATAACACGTGGTTATACAGGGCTAACACCATAATATATAATTCGCCTCGATAAACATTATCGAAAAAAAGAATAATAACGAAAAGACAAATGACAGTCCACAAGGCACTATACAGAAAATTAAAGATTGAGCAACACGAACTGACAAAAATGACATAAAAGTTATGAGCAAATCTGCTGTAAATCAAACACTCCCTGGTTGCGTACAGACACATACAAATGTTGCAGGACTAATTTAGTCTATGGATTAAAATCAATAATTCATCATTTCAGCACACAACGTTGTCATGTTGGGGCTTATTATGGCTGACTATACAGTATGGGTTTTGCTCATTGTTGAAGGACGTACAGTGACCTATAATTGCTTAAAAATCCATGTTATTTGGAATCTGTTGTATAGTTTTCTCATTGGCAATTATACCACATCTCCTTATTTTAAAAGGATAGATATAGTTGTTATTCAACCTTAAAAAAAATATACCAGCAAGTGATTTCAACACCATTAAGATGGGCACTGTTTTTATTCAAGGTAGTTTTCATACTGTAAGACCATATCAGTATATGTTGCACTTGATTAAGTAAACCAGCATCTTTTAGGGAGATATTTGATATTCATAGATATTATGTTAATCTGTTTACCTACTTTTTCATCTCATTGAAACACAACTTGGAAGTTTTACCAGTATAAAGACATTCGGATACTTAAATAACAGTCAAATTAAATTCTCAGAAAGACAAAAAGTAAAAGGAGGGGTATACAGAATTTTAGTGTTAGTTTATACTCTTATAAGTTTTAGGCATATAAAGGTTGAAAATATGCCGCACAACCCTGTTTTAACCTCAGCTAAAATTGATAATGCATGTGAACTTCACTTTCCATGATATCATTTTTTTAAAAACTTCATAGATAAAATTGGCACAGTTGGAGTTCCCATTTGAAATTGCATTGTCTGTATTTACAGAAGTGCAATCTTTAACTCTTGATTTTTATTTATGCAATCGTATAAGTACATTAATTTTGTGAAATCCATTCAGGTTTCAGAAATGATTCTTACACAAGCTAACCCTAAAATTAACAGTAATAATAATAATTAAAAAAAAATTTATATATTAGATAGATGTGAAGCACAAATAGGTTTCAGTCTGTTTTCCATTTTTTGTTTAGATGTATAACCACGAAAACCAGAGATTGTTTTATAACACTTTATTGCAATCGGGACACAAATATCCTAACCACCGAATGTCATTTTTTGGCTTCTTGGCTTCTTGCAAGCAGAGTCATTAATGTCACTATCTCTGTCATGATCAGCAATTATACTCCCGTCACTAAGTCGGACATTTGCTCTTCCGTCATTAAATTGAACAGTTGTCTATTCTTTTCATAATGCCTTATATTTTTTTATATAACTTTAGATACTTCAGAGTATAATGATATTTTACAGATCTAGTTTACTTTTCGTTCCGGATGCCTGACTTTTAGCGGAATTACGGCCCTATGACATATTTTTGTATGAAAGTTGTACTTGTCCGGACTTTTTATATATATCTATATAAATGTTGCGAAGCAAATGTCATGACAAGTATGTTATTGTCCCAGCCGATGAAGCCCCAATTAACATCGTTTTTGTGTGTAAATAAGGTTTCATAAATTGCTTTATAACGGAATAAGGTAAACAAACAATATTAGGACTTTGATATTCCAAAACATCATAGAAAAAACTCACCAAATTAAGAACAAGTGCACACTCACTGGCCATAAACACTGGTCAGAGACATATATACACAAAGATTTTACCAAAAACATTAAGCGCCCATTTCTCTATTTGTGAGAGCTTTATCTACTTCCAATGCTGCCCTGAGAAATGCGTGTGGACCACCAGACTGTTCATCAATCTCATTGAGACGTACATATAGTATTTTACATAAGTTTTAGAGATTGTATTATCTGAGTTTATTTTTCTCAAGTCTCGATATGTTTTTCCTGTCGGTATATTTGTCCGTATCTCGTTTGTTTACACGTAAAAGTTCATAACAATTCGACAAAAATGGCCGAGTTTACACTTCGAAAATTACTCGGAAAGACTTCCGTTTGAACTCCTTGTTGACGTTATAAGTAAACTATACCGAAAAAAGGGGGAGGGGGTTCAAATGGAAATCTTGACGGTTAGATAAACAAACAAAAGGGGGGGGGGGTCAAAAGGAAATATTGCCGGTAAAACAAACAAACACCTAAATTATAGCCATCGGTCCGATATGGGAGTCTCGGGCTGATACTACGGCTGATACAGAAAATGCCATGTAGAAATAACTCTTGTATTATTTACTCCTGCACAAAAAAGAAAGCCAAGGTCATGTTGTGCGGAAAAGAGACGGCGTCAATCAAAATTTATTCATAAACAGTGAGTTTTATCTGTCCATTTCCAGCTTGTAAACTTGACACAGAGAGAACTTCTTGACATATTTTTATATACATAGCGCAGGTTGGTTTTGTAAATAAGTACAAATGTAGCAGTTTGTAAATCATTGACGATTTTATTGATTTAAATGAAAGTTTAAGCGGGGATATGGATTGACATCATATTTTTCTTCTTCTGTTTAAGCAAAGATATGGATTGACATCCTATTTTTCTTCTTCTGTATAAGCAAGGATATTATGGATATACATCCTATTTTTCTTCTCCCATTTAAGCAAGGATATGGATAGACATCCTATTTTTCTTCTCTAATTTAAGCAAGGTTATGAATAGACATCCTATTTTTTTTCTCCTGTTTAAGCAAGGATATAGATATCCTATTTTTCTTCTCCCATTTAAGCAAGGTTATGAATAGCCATACTATTTTTTCTTCTTCTGCATAAGCAAGGATATTTTGGATAGACATCCTATTTTGCATTCTTCCGTTTAAGCGAGGATATGAAGACATCCTAGTGTTCTTCTCCTGTTTAAACGAGGATATGGTGACATCATATATTTCTTCTGTCGTTTGAGCAAGGGTATGCATAGACAACCTGCTTTTTTCCTCCGTTTAAACAAGGATATGGATAGACATCCTAATTTTCTTTTTTCCGTTTGAGCGAGGATATGGATATATATTTTAATTTTTTTTCTTCCAGAGCATTCTGCTACAATAGCTTCCGTGTTGATATATTTGGTCATATAAAATTTATATCATTTTCAGAACAATTTTATTTCTGTCCGTAACTTAAGCTGATTCATTTATTATATATCAATGATTATACTTTGTAGAGATATGGCAAGCATTTTCTTTAATCATATATCAATGATTACACTTTGTAGAGATATGGCAAGCATTTTCTTTAATCATATATCAATGATTACACTTTGTAGAGATATGGCAAGCATTTTCTTTAATTATGTATCAATGATTATACTTTGTAGAGATATGACAATACTTTTCATTAATTACATATCAATGATTATACTTTGTAGAGATATGACAAGACTTTTCATTAATTACATATCAATGATTATACTTTATAGAGATATGGCAAGACTTTTCATAAATCATATATCAATGATTATACTTTATAGAGATATGGCAAAACTTTTCATAAATCATATATCAATGATTATAATTTATAGAGATATGGCAAGACTTTTCATAAATCATATATCAATGATTATACTTTGTAGAGATATGGCAAGACGACCATGCCTTTCCTTATTCACACTTGTTTGCGTTATATCCGCTGCACTTCTAGCTGCCATATATTTCCCAATCGGATTTGACAACAAAAAAGATGAAACAGCTAGTGTATGTATATTTTAAAGAAATTATATACCTCTAAAAATAAAAGATTACAATAACTTTACAGGATATAATACAAGTAAGTTTATTTTCTTTGTTTTTGTTTTTGTCTTTACTGCGACGAAAGTTGAGGTATGCAAACCTTAGGTATTACTTTTCCGTGAGCTCCAGCGATCAAAATTTGCAAATATCTCCATAATATATTGTCCCCAATAGGAAAACAATTGTATGGTTGCTGTTTATAAGAACCTTAGTTAAGCGCTCGTTGTCACCTCATTTTCACGAATCAGTTGTTAAGTGTTTTTATGACGAGGTATGTAATTTTTCATGGTAGGTCAACATATACTTGTAAAGTGGATTGATTGGTAGTTAGGAATAAATGTTCTGCTGAAATGTCTGATACATGACCTTGACATCATTTAGTGGACAAGAAAAAATTTCAGTATTAGAATATGTTCCACAATAACGGCACATGATAATTATGTCAACACGATTGGGTATGTTAATTGTTTGTGAGGAATATTTGTCAATCTGAAATAGCCCATTTAGCTTTAACATCATTTTCATGTTCAAGGTTTCAAGATTTATGTTTGGTCATTATCTTCATGTCATGAAATATGAAGTACATCTATTCGCTGAATTATAGAAAGTATCCAGAAAACGTTTCCAGTGTCGAATTTTGAGCACCCCAACATTTAGTAGAAAACTTTGTTATTACACAACATTTTTGTTGTTTTTTACTTTCATATAAAAGGGGATTTATTTTATCTACAGTAAATTGCTGCTTCTTTTGTTTATCTTCATTTTCTCTCCTTTAATATATGTAAATGATATGCATATTTCTTATATTCGTTTATTGCAGACAGCCAACTTTATATATTCAAAAACTGTTGTAACAGAAATAAAGGGAACTGAAGTTCGCAAATATCCATTAAAAGGAGATAAACATTGTCTAGCTACAGTAAGAACACAATTATTTAGTTTCCTATCATCAATATCAAAAATTATACTCAG
Source organism: Mytilus californianus (assembly GCF_021869535.1). NCBI lineage: Eukaryota > Metazoa > Mollusca > Bivalvia > Mytilida > Mytilidae > Mytilus > Mytilus californianus. Next base: position 109,003,438 of record NW_026262581.1, read on the forward strand.
TTAACATCAAGAAATAACGAATAAAAGTAGATGTAGAGTTTACGCCAATCAGACAGCAACCCAAGACACAAAAAAGACTATACAAAAATCTGCCATTAAAAATTCCAACATGAACATGTGGCTGGGTTTAATAATACTTTTTTGAAATCTTGGAAATCACAACCCTCAGATTTTAATCTCTCAAGAGAAATAACAAAGGGAACGAATATAACCCTTTCATTTACCTTCTCGAATGTGGTTTATGGTGTTATTTGATAACTGTTGCACTGATGTATAACTAATACCAATTTTATAGATCATATTCTAAATATAACAAACGAATTTTCTCTTCGACGGTTTAAAGTTTTGATAGTTCATCTAAGATTCTTTAGTTGTTTGGACAACTGTGTCTATAAATGATTATGTATCCTCGGCTGTACAAACTATCGAATATAAGCATTACCTCTCAGAATTGATCCAGAAGAAACATTGCAATTAAATACTCGTAAGATTATTTTTTTAGTCGATAATTTTTTGGGAGTGTGAAAAAAAAAAATTATATTCAGAAAAAACTGATCACACATTTCGCAAATGATCAAATGCGATCTTTAACAAAATGTCAAATAGGGATCACGTGACTGTCGTCTACGTATTCGTTAAAACTTTCGCTCATATGTTTCTTTTGCAAAAATGGTTCATTAATCTGTAGAAACTTGGGATAGAAAAAATACATTGAAAACAAGAAACTACAAGATAACGTCAATAAAAGAGAGAATGAGCAGCATCAAACTTTACTTCAAAACGAGGCGAAATTGAGTTCTTCAGATGAATTAACACTTCACTCTCGACACTCATTTTCAGTCTACTTGTGATAAAAGTCCGGAAGAGTATTGAATTCGGGAAAAAGGCAGTTTTGCAAACATAACAAGAAAAGTCTCACACTAAGAGTAAACTAATCACTTACTAGACTTTACTAACATATCTGTTAAAAATTTCGTAATTCCTTGACAATAGATGATTGAATTAAATTCAGTCATGTGATCCCACAAAAAAATGAAAACAGCACCTTATAAATTTCATGCGTCCGAAGCACTTTTCTGGATTTACCTTCATCAGGAATGCTCAAAGCCGAATATTTGAAAGCCAAGAATGTATAATAACCTTAACAGTTGAAGAGCAATATGACCAAAAAGGACCTAAAAAAATAGCAAAATTTATCTAAGGTCAACTTTGTTTGAGGGAGTTGAAACAAGGCACAGTCTGCTAACCACATAGACAATTTTAAACAATAAAGTCTTATTCTTATAGGTAGAATCATATCTAGACAACAAAGGACACTTTATTATCCCATCAGAGGAACTGTTTTCTACACTACCAGACAATGTTATCGCCTGTTTATATAAAAGGTTTGTCAACGAATTTGACCAAATTATATTAACGTTAGATCTGTTCAAGTTCTGAAATATATACTTTCTTATATGCAACTATGAAATTATTGATTAATATAAATTTGAATAGTAGACAATGTATAGATTTACATTGCAAACATTGCTTGTCAAACTCTCCTTGCACGCTTAAGAAAAAAAACTATAAATCGGTTTATGGTCCCATCTCTTATTATAAGTTATATGATTTGTTACTGATCCCTACGGATCCATAGAGGATTAGATATATCCATAGGGGGTGAGGCAAAAAAATTTTCAGGCTTATGGGGGTACCTATTCTAAAATTCATATTTATCCAGTACATACTGAAGGAAAAATCCTGTCCAGTTATTATGACAGATTTGTAGAAATGACAGTGTAATGGGTATTTTTGTAAATGTAATTTAAACTTGCAATACAATTAGTTATGTATCTCAATGGAGCTTATAGTAGCTTTTTTGTTATTTCAAGTTTAACAGTCTACCACACATACATGTAGCATGTGAAGCGTAACAGTTTTGGAAGTAGTTTATAAAATGACATCTCAAATACGCTTTTAACACAATAATGTATTTGATACGGTACCTTTATACTAATTATGCAATTCAAATGATTCTTACTATAAAAAGTTAAACTCTATAGAGCAGAGAATTTTGAATTCTTATCACATTGAAAACTTGTTTTATTAGTTGATGCAGGATAAAGTTATTTCCACTTAAAAAAAAAAACAAAACAAAACAACGTAGAACTTCTTCCGATTTATGTTCTTGTCAAGAATGTAAAGTAAAGTGTTATACCTTCTTCATAACTACCAAACATCATTTAATTAAATCTAGATTAAATTGAAGGAACTGTCTGAAAACAGTCTTGAATTTGAATTACTTTCAATTCATATATTAATTTAACCAATTTATAAGATCATAAGATCATTCTATTTTGATTCTACCATGCTAACATATCTTACGACTTTTATGGACGTTTATGGTAAATGTCTCATATTGTTTCTGTTCTTTTTGTTTACTAACGTATGGATATTTGGAGGATTTTAGGCATCTAATAATACATCACAGTTTTTCGCGTCTTTCGGCTTACATAGTACACTGACTAGATCTAACATATAGACACAATTATATAATACATCTTGTTCTTTTGATAAACAGACGGATCTTTTTAAAGTCACTTGTATTATTATGGAAACTAAAATATTTTACACCAGATTCTAAATTTACACATATACACATATATGTCGGCAAAAGCGTTGAAAAGTATGTAAAATGGGAGACGGACAGTCTTTAGTTGAAATGTTTAAAATGGCAAATTCAAGAATATTAACTGTTACAGTTCTTGAATGCGGTTGGATTTTATGATTTTACAAAAGAGTCGGATACTAAGATACTTTAAAAGATATATAATATCATATTAGAATACAATAACCCCGAATAAATCGTAAGGTTACATTCATGAATGTGTATAACTGTGTTTTTATCATTGGATACACTTTGAATGGTGAATAAATTGAGAGTAAAGTATCATTGGTAATGTTTTGTTAACAAAAAGAGTGTAGTACAGCATTTAAAGAATGTGATGTACACTGCACCAATGAAAAGAATACGGAAGAAAAATGTGCTTTACTTAAATTTTCATGTTTTTTAGAAATAGAATATACAGAATTTTTTTCTTCATGTTGCGGTTTATGATAAGTTCCTTGCCTTTAGATAAATATAAAATAAGGAGATGTGGCATGATTGCCAATGAGACAACTCTCCACCAGAGACCAAATGACATAGAAGTTAACAACAAAAGGTCACCGTACGGCCTTCAACAATGACAAAACTCATACCGCATACATGTATATAGTAAGCTATAAAAGGCTCCGAAATGACAAATGTAAAACAATCCAAACGAGAAAACTAACGGCATGATTTATGTACAAAACAATAAATGTAAAAAATATGATACACAGCAACAAACTACAACAACTGAGTTACAGGCTCCTGACTTGTGACAGGCGCAAACAAAATGTGAAGGGATTAGAAATGTTTGCTGGCGCCAAACCCTTCCCCTATCCTGGGACATTGGTGTAACAGTATAACATAAAAGCAAACTATAAAAATCTGTTGAAAGGGTTTAAATCATCAGATCGATACATAGCACACACAAAAACTGATAAAAACACAAAAGACACAAAGTACAGATATGAGAGTAATCGCAGTTACTGAGAGTAAGATCAAAGCAAATGAAAAATGTAATGAAAAATCATGTATCTAAGACTGAAAAGCTTTAAATCATATTTCATATTTAATGCTTAAAAGCATCAGAACTTATAGAACAATCCAATTAAAACATACACCTCATATTTGGTTATGCTCATATAAGTTGGCGATAGATCTAAATTTTAATCAGACTGACTTATAGAAATAAACATGAATGTTTACAAAATTTCGCATAACGCTCATAGTTTATGGTGTTTTTCTCACAATGACGTTATACCTCCATAAGCCTGGAAATGTCATGACGGGTCACATATTTGAACCACTGGCACTTGTCCAACCTTCGCGAAACATAGCTTTCAATGACAAAAAAACTGCACTTGATTTTAGGACCAGTACCTATAAAGAGACTAAAATTTTAAGAAGAGTTAAGCTTTCCAGACAATATCATTCGCGCTATAAATCATATCTTTACTAATCTTTGGTGGGTAAAGCGCCTCTGGTGAAACACACCTATCGGTTTTGAAGTAACTATAGGTCAATGGTTTAGGTTAGAAGAAATTAATCAACTTTTGTTATGCCAAATTTTAAGTTCTGGATGAAATCTTTTGAATCATATGTCCAAAGATCACAAATTTTAGTTTGAAAATGCCCCTTAACAATACCCCTTTTAATATTAGTGTCAGTGAATCTAAGGTCAAAGTCACCCAACGAATAAATACTAGGAGTCTGACTTTTTATGAAATGTTTCGATTCCAAGCAATTTTTTAAACCTTAAATGAGGTCTTTACCAATCGTTGCTGGATAATTTTCCTAGGTATGAAAAATACTTCTTTAAGTTGGAGGTCAGTTGATCAAATGTCAAGGTTATAGATGCAATAGACTTAATGTTTACCAAATTTTTTGTTTTTCAATCATTTGATATAAATTATCAACAAACTTTACAATATTCATTACCAAAATAATAATAAGAAATCAGTTCCGTCACAAACATTTTTTCTTCTAATACAAATCAACAAAGTTCGCAGTTCGCAACTCGACTAAGCACCCATGGTGCTTTTGTTATTAATTTGTATTTAGTTTTCTCACCGGATTTAAATAGACAGCGACTGAGCTTGAATTCATTAGACAGTAGTTTAATAGCAGATATTTATATTAGGATAATTTTGTCCAACTGTGCAAATCGGATGACAGCATTATAATGATCCATTTTGATAATAATGACGATGATATAAATAATTCCTCTAAACTCATTCTTCTTTATTAGGTCTTTCCACCTTTCCGTGGAAAGACCTATTGGTTTTCTTCTGATTATTTTTTTTTCTTCCGCCTAATTTTTTTCTTGCGGTGTATTTTTGTTTCAAAAGATGTCACTTAGTTTTTTGGTATATGATATCATACAGTCTATACGCTTTTGAAACTGACCCTGTTTAACCGAACACTTTTCTTTGTAAGAGTTATCTCCCCAAACACTGTTTTTCTTGTTATGAGATCTCCTCCGCAACCGTAAAAGAAAGCGACAAATTTATTTTTCCAAATTGCTCGTTATATCCTCAGGATGTTAGGTTTTATTTAGACCGAAGCTTTACGAAGACTCCATATGAGAGTTATTTCCCCTTTTGTATTTGATATATGTGAAATGTATTTGTAACTGGAAAACCATAAGTGATAGAGGCCTAGGGTCTTTTGATTTGAGGTCCTTGGTCCATAAAAATGAAAATGAGGTAAAGATAAAAGGTCAAGGTCATGTTCAAAATTTTGATTTTGGCTTGTTATCTCTTATTTTTAGAAATCATATAAGATATCGACAAAATATTTTCACACAATTGTTAGTTGCGACATGTCGTAACACGTAAATTTTAGTTGAAAGGGTACGTAGACATTTGATGCGAGTTTTCCCCCCTTTTATATCTAATATTAGTCGTATGGAAATATATATCATTAACAATATAAAGTAGAGGCCTAGAGTCTTTTGATTTGAGGTCCTTGGTTTATGACCTTGAAATTGAGCTCAAGGTCATAGGTAAATTTAACGTTCTAGATTTTGACCTTTGCTTTTACCTCATATGTATACATGATAAAGACAAGGGACTTTTTGCATTAGGTTGCAAGCAATGTGACATTGAAAAAGTCAACCGGAAGTGACCTTTTGTAAACCGAAAGTAGCTATTTTTTGTACTAAATTATTGTAAAAGTATATAGAACCATATATTTTTGGAACCAGTGTCAAGTAAACTATCAAACAATACCGGAAGTAACATATTTAAAACCGGAAGTAAAAAATTATCTCCCTTATTTATATCTTTTTGTATAGAAACCATATATTTTTGGAATCAGCGTACAATAAGCTGTCATTTGACGCGGAAATTGACATTTAAAACAAAATTTTAATATTTTCATATCAAATACTCACTCACTGATCCTTACTGGTGGAAAGACCTTCAATTGTTCTGCGAACAATTGGTTTTTAATTTTAGAATATATTGCTAAATTGCAAACGACACTTGATTCACGGTGCATTCACTAGTAGATGAATTTTACTCCTGGACGATAATTTTTATCTTAACATCATCTGAAAAGTCTGAACAATAAAACAGTCATGTTTAGTCTTTTAGTGAATTTTCATTCTTATCCACTGCGGTAAATTCAATACTATTCACTTGCAGTAAATTCAGAACAGTAACTTTTCGGATAATTCAGTATGCTGTTGATGTGTACAGGTAAATAACAACTACTGAAAGGTCCGAATATAATTAGACTGAACCGATCTTAATAGACACCAGACAACAAGGAATGGTTATCTAGGATATGCAGGCGACTGCCCGGAACTACAAATGATTAACGTCTCCTGACCTCTATCACATATTCCTTGGGAACACATTAGATCTAAATGATCGGGTCAGCTTTTCGATCAGTGTACTATACTATACTATACTATACAACCTTTATGTATGTAAGGAATTTTCGTCTGTATTGTAAGGATCTGACCATGACTTCATTAGTTGGACGATACATATTATGTTTTAGTGCTAAACTTAATTTCTAACTACTTAACAGTAGGATTTAAACTATATTTTCATGATCAGCAGGACAGTCCAAAGGTTGCATGTGTATATTTGACGTATTACTTTTCTTTCGTCTCTGTATCTGTTACTTTTATAAGTGATACATTTTATGTACGCATAATAATTTGTGCTATTATTATATTTTAGATATGGGAGTACATTGCAGACATACTGTCCACTGCACAGCCGTCACGGAAGTGTTAAGGATGGATGGACGTTTTGTCAAAGTGGATGCTACACGCCCAATGCAAATACAATGATATATGCAATCAGGTTAGGATAGGAATAGGGAAAACAACTATAATAAACTTTATAGTATATAAAATAATCCATATTCAATGGACAATGTCGATGAAAGTTTTTTCTTTAAACTATTGGCATATGGTAATTGGTTTTATATTCCTTTACTTAATCAGGCCGTTGGTTTTATATTTTGATTTTTTTCGCATTTTGTCATGCCGGGGCCTTTTATAGATTACTATCCCATACACAGGCACATTTTGCTCACGTGAAATTCATGTGAGTGAAATTTCCCTGTGTATGTGTTGTGTTCATTGTAGAACGCCGTACGGTGTCCCATAGTCGCTTACACCCTCGTCCTTTCGTCTCCGGGGGATAGTTGTCCTGTAGGCAATCATACCACACCACCCATTTTTTTTTCAGTACAGGAACAAGACAAAATAATCAAGCATGTAAAATTTCTACTCTGTTCCTGCATCTGAGGATAAACCCAAAAGACACGTTAAATTATCAACAGATTTCATCTTTGATATTATATGACCTAAGAATGTCATTCACAATCACTCTCTTATAAAAAAAAAACAAATAAGTATATGAGCTATAGGGTTAAGATATAAAGCTATGAAGAGATGAATATTCACTGCTCTATATTAGACCATGTAGAGGTTGATAATTTAAGTGCGTGCTAACAAAAAGGAGAAATCAAATATAACTGTTATTCTGTATAATTTTGGTATTTACGGTGATAATTTACAATCTTCTACAACAGCGCATCTCCCTCTCAATATAGATCTAACTGGTGGACGGTTGTCAAGTCCAGCAAACCATATTTCAATACCCAAGCCAGCATTACAGTCTATTATTGCTTATGATTTTAGTATAATAAAATGTTTGAAACTTATCACTTATGGTCTAAATTTTGTACCTGATGCATCTATAAGTAATGGTATAATCAGAAGCTTGCAGTTGAAGTGTTTTTTTCTACCCTAGACTTTGTATTCTTCTGAATAAAACTATAATGTCATAGAGAAGGTCAAGTTGAAGAATACAGGGTTTAAAAATCATGTACATAAAAAAGAAATCTCTCACTATTATCGTAAAACTAAAACAATACTGATTTTGCCAAAGTGTTTCTGATGTTCTAAAGTTCCGTTGCTTTTTTGTGAATAGTTTAAAAAAAGTTATTTTTGTTGCAGTCCCGTCAACGATGAGGTGAATGAGAAGAGTGTGAGACAGAAGCTTAATTCTAATGTGGAACGCTTTAGTATAAAGTATGTATAGATATTTATCAATTTTATCATACATAATTTTTCGAAAGGTCAAAAAGTTATTAACAGTTTTTACTATGTGGTAAATTGTAGATAAAAGTTTTAAACTTGTCAACTTGAATTAAATAAAATATTTCAAATGGTATCCTGGCTTTGTGAATATATATTTTACAATCATTTCTTAAAATATGATTTAAATTTTTTCATCTTCACAGATCAGAATAACAAAAATCGCTCATTTTGGAATAGGTTTAGAATTTCAGTAACGTATTTAGGTTCAAATGAATATTAATAAAGTTTTCTTTTAAGTGTGCTTAGCGACAGAAAAATTATCGCCCTTAATAAGGATACAATATTTTCCCTGGACTAACATTCAGTCAAAATATGAATTGACGTCCCAAATCCGAACGGATGTGACTACATCGTATACATACATCTAAAACAACCAAGCGGACGCCCCATTTTCATAAATGCTTTACTGCCGGAAGTGAGAAGTAAGTGGATGACCATACTTCCATGTCCCAGTCAACCCTTCGGTTCTGCGAATTTTGAATTATTATATATTCTTTTCTTCATTACCATAAACTGGCTTCTTTAATTTGAAGTGAAAGACCAAAAGACTTCATATCTTGAACGTAAAAAAAATAAACAAAGCAAAACACACTAAATTAAGCTGGCGACAAAAAAATTCCCTCTAACAAATTTTGATTTAGACCAAACTAAAATAGACATTGTTTTTTTTTCTTTATCAAACCTAAACAAAGCTCTTAGAAAGATGCTCTCCAATCGAAAGCTTTCACATTTTTCGTTTGATTCGCTGTTTGTGTTTGCAGTAACTGTGGGATTTAAATTTCAATGATTTGAATAGAAAGGTGTGGTCAAATTTTGATTTACTATTTACCATGGATGTTATAGAACTACAAACTTTCTTTGTGAAGAATTATGCAATTTAGTTTTTTTTATAATCTTCAACGAATATTTGGAAGTGAGTCATGTTTACATTTGACTATATAAGTAGTGATGCCAAATCATTGATTGTTTGTATACATTTGCATCTGCATTCACAAACTTTTAGCTGTATGCAGTAAATAAATCCTGGTCGCTTGGTCATGTCCAGTGACTTAAAAAATCTATTTCTGTGGGTAGAAAAAAACCCTTTGAGTGTTTAGAATAATTTGATATATTATAAACAGTTAATGTAAAGAAAATTAACATTTCAATGATATTACCTATCACAACAAAAGTACTGACTACTGAGCCGGTGATACCCTTGGGGACGAAACGTCCACCAGCAGTGGCATCGACCAATTGGTTGTAAATCTCATTAAAAATAATAGACTTTTAATTTGGTACTTCAGACGCGAATTTCTTCTACATAAGACTCACCAGTTCAAAGGTCAAATCAAATACTAAGTTAAAAAACATTGAAAACCGAAAATTCCGAAATGTTTTACTAAATATGACAAAGGCAATCTATGCCTAGGAGTAGAAAACCTTGAGTCTTTCGAATAATAATTTAGAAACAGATAATTTACAGACCATTAACATATCAATGATATTTTCTGCCACTAAGTGCTGACTACTGGGTCGGTAAAGCCCTCGAGGACGTAACATTCACTAGCAGTGGCATTGATCCAGTGGTTATAAAAACTCATCAAAGGCTTATAATTCAGGCGGTAACGAAAACCTGATACTTTGTTTGCTATTTCATTAGAACCCCTGCATTTGATCTCATGATCATTAGGCTACGCACTCATAGTTTTAATTAATTGATTTTCGAATTTTTACAAATTTCCAACGTTTAGTTGTGAAAAGTTGTGTTTTTTAAAAAGTAATTTTAAAATAACATAACACTTTGTATGTTGTGTTAACATCCTTTCCCTTCACGTTTAGGAAATAATAAGCTTCACTTCCGTAGCCACGCTTCAGTGATCATCTTGTTTTTACCAAACACTTGCTCGATCTTTTCTTGACATTACATGTTGATCACTGGCCCAAAATTGAAGTGACCCAATTGATTTTTTTTACTTTTAACGGCTTCTTACGCACAAACATGTGTCTTTCCCCCTGATTGCTAGTAACTTAAAAGATTTTCTTCTAGAACTATTTAACCGATTGAAAAAAAATAAGAATTAAAGGTTAACGATACTATTTCCGTTGTGATAATTGGTTTCTAAAATTTAAATGATTTTTTTTCAGACAAAACACAGGTTGGACTCTTAGTAAACAATTAGTAGTTTCAAAAAAAGGCAGTGAACCAACAGGTCAGAACACTGAGATGGATTTGACTAAACTTCTCGATAAAATCAAAACAAAAACGGTAAGACTTTTACATGCAATCTTACGGACCCTGTTGGTCTCACACAGATTATAAAGTGTCTTTTAAAGTCCTGCGCTGAAGATGTGTAAAGTCTAGCGCTGGAGATGTAAAGTCTAGCGCTAGAGATGTAAAGTCTAGCGCTGGAGATGTAAAGTCCAGCGCTGGAGTTCTAAAGTCTAGCGCTGGAGATGTAAAGTCAAGCGCTGAAGATGTAAAGTCTAGCGCTGGAGATGTAAAGTCCAGCGCTGAAGATGTAAAGTCCAGCGCTGGAGATGTAAAGTCAAGCGCTGGAGATGTAAAGTCTAGCGCTGGAGATGTAAAATCAATCGAATTATACGAATTCCAAACAAAAAGAAATTAGAAAATTCAGCAAAGAGTCAGAAACTCACTAAAATAAGTAAGAAAATACCAAAACGAGAATAAAAAAAATTATAGACGGAAGAAGAAATGAAGCACACTATGACCAGCAAACAACCATTAGATAGCTGATTGTGGGGGCATAAAGAACCCTCAGATAGCTGATAGTGAGCATAAAGAACCCTCAGATAGCTGATAATGGGCATAAAGAACCCTCAGATAGCTGATAGTGGGCATAAAGAACCCTTAGATAGCTGATAGTGGACATAAAGAACCCTTAGATAACTGATAGTGGGCATAAATAACCCTTAGATAGTTGATAGTGGGCATTACGCAGCAAAGAACAAAACACCCTCAGATAGCTATGCCCACTATCAGCTATCTGAGGGTGTTTTGTTCTTTGCTGCGTAATGCCCACTATCAACTATCTAAGGGTTCTTTATGCCCACTATCAGTTATCTAAGGGTTATTTATGTCCACTATCAGCTATCTAAGGGTTCTTTATGCCCATTTTCAGCTTTCTAGGGATTCGTTATGCCCACAACCAGCTATCTGAGGGTTCGTTATGCCCACTATCAGCTATCTTAGGGTTCGTTATTCCAACTATCAGCTATATAAGGGTTCTTTATGCTCACTATCAGCTATCTGAGGGTTCTTTATGCTCACTATCAGCTATCTGAGGGTTCTTTATGCCCCCACTATCAGCTATCTAATGGTTGTTTGCTGGTCATAGTGTGCTTTATATCTTCTTCCGTCTATAATTTTTTTTATTCTCGTTTTGGTATTTTCTTACTTATTTTAGTGAGTTTCTGACTATTTGCTGAATTTTCTAATTTCTTTTTGTTTGGAATTCGTATAATTCGATTGATTTTACATCTCCAGCGCTAGACTTTACATCTCCAGCGCTGGACTTTACATTTCCAGCGCTTGACTTTACATCTTCAGCGCTAGACTTTACATCTTCAGCGCTTGACTTTACATCTTCAGCGCTTGACTTTACATCTCCAGCGCTTGATTTTACATCTTCAGCGCTAGACTTTACATCTCCAGCGCTTGATTTTACATCTCCAGCGCTTGACTTTACATCTACAGCGCTAGACTTTGCATATCTCCAGCGCTAGATTTTACACATCTCCAGCACTAGACTTTACATCCCCAGCGCTAGACTTTACATCTTCAGCGCTTGACTTTACATCTCCAGCGCTAGACTTTACATCTCCAGCGCTGGACTTTACATCTCCAGCGCTAGACTTTACATCTTCAGCGCTGGACTTTACATCTCCAGCGCTAGACTTTACATCTCTAGCGCTAGACTTTACATCTCTAGCGCTAGACTTTACACATCTTCAGCGCAGGACTTTAAAAGACACTTTATAATCTGTGTGAAACCAACAGGGCTCCGTACAATCTTATTATGTACGTTTTTTTATATATGAAAAAGTGGTATCGAAGTTAGAAATTCTGAATTCAATCGCAAAACTTTAATAAAGAGAATTTGAAAGAGTGGTATCGAAGTTAGAAATTCTGAATTCAATCGCAAAACTTTTTCATAAATAGAATAATATTCAACCAATCTGTATGAGAACTTCCTTTCATTTTTCAAGAAGTTAGTGCCAAAGTTAAGTAATAAAAATGCTGTTATTTCGATGGTTAGTTTAATATCTTTAGATAGTTCTAGATATTTAATGAACATCCACCCATATATGTACGTTTTATTATGTCATTTAGACACAATTGGTCGAGTGTAAATCTACGAAGTCCTGTTTGTCTCATACAGTTGGTCTCATACAGTCTCATACAGTTGATCTTTGCAGTTTTATACAGTTAGTTTCGTGCAGTCTCATGCCGTTGTTCTAGTACAGTATCAAACAGTTGGTATCAAACAGTTGATATCATACAATCTCACACAGTTGATCTCATACAGGTGTTCTGAAAAAGCGTCATGCCACTAGTGGTCTCATACAGTCCCCAACAGTCTCATACATTTGTACTCATGTAGTCTCATACAATTGGTTTCAGTCTCATGCAGTTGATCTCATACAATTTTATACAATTGGTCTCATGGATTTTGTTTCTTGCAGTATCATACATTTAGTCTTATACAGTCTCATACAGTTGATCTCATACAATTATGGTTTTTAAAGTCTAGCGCTGGATATGTAAAGTCTCTGAAAATCCTGAGCTGAGGTTGTAAAGTCCAGCGCTGAAGATATATTGTACTATGCTGAGGATGTAAAATTCAGCGCAGATGACATAAATTCGAGCGCTGTAGATATTAGGCTTAGCACTGTAGATGTAAAGTCAAGCGTTGAAGATATACAGTTCCATGCTGAAGATGTGAAGTTCAGCGCTGTATATATATACAAAATTTTCGCCGGAGATGTAAATTTGAGCGATGTTGATAAAAAGTCGAGCGCTGGGGATGAAAAGTCCAGCACTGGAGATGTGAATTCCAGCGCTGGAGATGCAAAGTACAGCGCTGGAGATGCAAAGTACAGCACTGGAGATGTAAAGGCAAGAGCTTGAAATGTAAAGTAGAGGGTGACCTTTAATAGTTGTTAATTTCTGTGTCATTTGGTCTCTTGTGGAGAGTTGTCTCATTGGCAATCATACTACATCTTCTTATTTTTATAGATACTATAAGGAATGAGTCAACTATATATGGTGTATGCAATGATTGTAAGGTGTGCATGCCCAACTGGCAGATTTCATCGGATCTTGACCTTATTTTCATGTTTTTTGGTCAATGTTAAGTTTTTTGTGGTTTGGTCTGTTTCTCATATACTATAAATAATATATCCGCTGTATTTGGTGTATGGTAGGATTGTGAGGAGTACATATCTGTATGACAGGTTTTACTGACCTGTTTAATGGTTCATTGAACAATGTACATTTTAGCCTTGGGAGCAAGAGTATTTGGTGTATGAAATGATTGTAAGGTGAACATGTCGGTCTGACAAGTTTCATCTGACCTTGACCTCCTTTTCATGGCTCTTTGGATAATATTGTTACGGTTTAGGGGGTAAGCTATAGGTTTGTTTCGGGCTACTAAGTAGACAGTCACTTCTACTTTCACGATCGTTGTTTACTGTTAGCCAACGCGTATTTAATGACATTTGATGAAAATTACAAATACTTTTATTGTTATTGTATGTAAATGTTGAAAGTTAGGTCTCTGGGAATGATGATATAGAGTTCGTCTTCACTATTTAATCATGGAGGGTCCCATGATTGAACGACGGATCTCAACTTCTGTTTACCCAGCAAATATATTGACGTCAGTGACCTCATGACCTGAGATCAGTATCCAATCAGCATTACGTAATTTGCCCACATTCATCATAAGGGCACGAGACTTTGGTAGGACAGATGTATAAAAACGAGTTCACTTCTTATACCAAAGAAATAACCAGATCAAACCAAACACGCGGCAGTCGATGCAACCCATGAAATACACGTACCTTTGAAATTTTATACACCTCCGTTGTAAATGGACCAGACCATGATTGACCTATAGATGTTTTACTACGTTTACTATGACCATGACAAACAATTAACGTACAAAAAAAATAGTTAAGTAAAAGGTATATGTGTAGGTTAACACACTGGTGACTATGTTATTGGTAAATTTTAAAACATTTCATGATTCTTCATGTTGAACATTTCTTACCCTTCCGGAACACCTGAGATCACCCCCAGTTTTTGGTGGGGTTCGTGTTACTCAGTCTTTAGTTTTCTATGTTGTGTTTTCTGTACTATTGTTTGTCTGTTGGTCTTTTTCCTTTTAAGCCATGGCGTTGTCAGTTTATCTTCGACTTATGAGTTTGAATCTCCCTTTGGTATCTTTAGCCTCTCTTTTACAATTCTTCGTGTTGAACATTTTTTATGATCCTTAATGTTAAAACATTTCTTATGATCCTTCATGTTGAAACATGTCTGATGATCCTTCGTGTTCTTCATCTTTAAGATTATCATAATCTTTCCTTTGGACATACTCATGATCCTTCCTTTGGACATTATCATAATCCGTCATGTTGAAACATTTTTTATGATCCTTCATGTTTAACATTATCATAATCCATCATGTTTAACATTATTATGATCCGTCATTTGAACATTATCATGATCCTTCATTTGAACATTATCATAATCCATCATGTTTAACATTATCATGATCCTTCGTTTGTACATTATCATGATCCTTCATTTGAACATTATCATAATCCATCACGATTAACATTATCATGATCCTTCATTTGAACATTATCATGATCCTTCATTTGAACATTATCACGATCTTTCATGTTGAAACATTTTTTATGATCCTGCATGTTGAAACATTTCTTATGGGCCTTCATGTTCTTTGTGTTTAACATTATCATAATCCTTTCTTTGGACATAATCATGATCCTTCTTCTGGACATACTCATAATCCGTCATGTTAAACATATCTTATGATCCTTCATGTTGAAACATTTCTTATGATTCGTCATGTTGAAACATTCCTTATCGTCCTTCATTTGAACATTATCATTCCCTTAATGTTAAACATTATCATGATCCTTCCTTTGTGTTGAACATTTTTTTATGATTCTCCTTCACGTTGAACATTTCTTATGACACTTCATGTTGGAACATTTCTTATGACCCTACGTCTTGAAGATTCATTATGATCATTTATGTTGATTTTTGTACTTCTTTTAGGGAACAGAAGATGTACTTATCATCGACGCTGGTGCTTTAACAAAGCAAGTCATGGACACAGTTTTAAAGTCCGCTGTATTAGAAAAATTTCAGCAGGTGTTGATACGGACGAACTATTTGTCAGGAGGGAGGATTGACCATAAATCAGCCTTACGTCATTACAGGTCACTCTATGAAGAAGGATTTAGATTATTTTGGTCAAGAGAAGAATGGGGATGTGCCCGTGGACTCCTAACTGGATGTCTTTATTTACATTTTGTAAGATTTTGTTTTCACCGATATCAAATTAACGAAAATCCGTTTAGTAAGTTTACCCTTTAGTAAGTTTATCGTTTAATTAGTTTACCGTTTAGTAAGTTTACCGTTTAGTAAAACTTATAACCTTTACACATCACGTTCGATTTCGAAGTACAAAGTGTATCAGTTTACAAAAAAATGATGTTGACATTCTTTAACTTGTTTTTAAGGAAATAGAAACATCAAGATTATAACCGACAATGTCAAAAGAATATCTGAAATTATAACCAACAATGTTAAAAGGAATTCTAGAATATAACCGACAATGTTAACAGGATATCTAAAATTATAACAGACGATGTAAAAAGGACATATGAAATAATAACCGACAATGTTAAAAGGATTTCTTAAAATACAACCGACAATGTTAAAAGGCTATCTGAAATTATAACCGACAATGTTAAAAGGCTATCTGAAATCATAACCGACAATGTTAAAAGGATATCCAAATTGGAGAAGGAAATGACCAAAAAAAACCAACAAATCAAGTCAAATGAAACAATTCTGAAAATGCAGTTTTGTTTATTGAGGAGAGTAACCGTTATCATGTCATTTACTTAGAAGTTCGATGCTTTTGCCTTCTGTAATTACAACTGTTAAAAACAAACTTTATAATCATAAACCAGACGGTTCAAATAAAATACGCTGTCAGTCATAAAGATCTTTAAAAAAGTAAAATCTTTAGTGTTTACCTCTCTTTGTTTCGTTATGTTTTGCAGTCAAAGTGCTTAGATACACACAAAAATATAAATACGAATAAAAGAAAAGAAAACATTTCTAGATTGTAAATTAATTATTAATTATAATGTAAGCTGTAAGATCGGATTTTTTTCTCCAAATTGCTCATTTAGATTTAACTTTTATGTTTTAGATGCACAAGGACTGCAGGGATACATCGAAAAAGGTTTGTTTCTTAACATTGCTACTTTAACAATGAGGTGACTTAGCTTTTATTATTGGGTAGCATTACGATTTCTAAAATGCATTAGGGACACAAGATGTAGAATATACATCGATAAGGCAGCAACCCAACAATACTATCAAACCAGAAAAGGTACATAGAAGTAATATTTGGCTTCAACAATATACTTATCCATAATTCCTTCTAAACATTACATCGTATTTCAAAGAAACTTTGACCTTTAATAACTTACATATGCAATTGTCCTATTATTTCTTGGCTCTGAATGATTTTAGATCTTCCATAAAATCTCAATGACATTGGCATACATACAAACGGGAGGTGAAGATATTTGGCATTCACATTAAACATTCGTAGATTTTTTTACCTAATGGTACCTGATGGTACATGTATGGTGCAGATGTCATCTTATATTTTTTTTTCCGAAATGTTTTTGTGTTTCTCCTAGCGAAATATTAACTCTGCAATGCATATGAAAGGGGTTGGCTTCATATAGCCATGGTAAATCCGCCGAACCTGGATAGGACTGAATTCAGTGAAGTTTTCTTAAGTCACTCAGACATATCTTGATTTGTCAGTATTGGGATTTTGAGAAAAGTTTTAGTTTCTGAATTGTAAAATTTACGATTGCAACTTTCTAAGGAAACGCATTTGCTGACCTGTTGAGGATCATTTGGATATGATGCTTACAATTATACTTTTTGTTGTTTCGTTTAATATCTTATATTAATTATATTTCTTATATTGAAATAAATAACGCAGTAATTCCGTAATTTCAAAAACTCAGATTTGATATTTTTAACTATCATTTTGTTGGAATATTTGCAGATGGATGATACACATTTAACAATTCCAGACGAATCTACATTAAATTCATATGATAATGCTACAATTACGGACTTGTATACAAGGTAACGCAAATTTCGTATTGTTCTTCTTATTCTTTCTATTTAATTACACAAGAGTATTAATTTCAGTACTCATTGGATTACCAGTGAAGGTGATACACGGCTGAAAACACATATAATATTAATAATTACTCTAAATATCAGCACAACAATGTTAAATCTGCAAATTTGCGGAAGAACAAATTTAACATTGTTGTACTGGTATATCTATATATACTTTTTTAGTCTTTTGGAAAATGTTGTTTGTGCTGTATTTAGACCTCTCTACCAAGAAATTTGTTTTGCATGCACACGTATAAAAATTGCGGTTTTTATCCAACACAATCATAGGTTTGAACGTTTTTTTTCAATTTAGACTTGTTTATATTTTTTTTTCGTTTGGGCTTGTATTATATTTGCCTTCGGGTTTATATGATCCGTTCATCCTATTTCGACTCTTTCAAAATTCAAGAGTCCATCCTAAATTGAGGTAAATTATATGGCCTTCCAAATACCGTTTCGATTCCTAACATCACTGAAGAGACATAAATTGTCGAAATCCGGATATGGTGTACAAATTTTTGCACCTCATGTTTGCGATATACCATCTTATCCGCAAGTTTATTGTTTTCTGTTTGGTAATAAATTAATAATAATATCTATTTTGTTACATCTGGTAATCCGTTTATTTGGCAATCGCCAATGGCAGTCAGCAGGGTTTAAGAACATCAGTTGTTCGACCTGCTAGTCAAATGCGTTTTGTTAAAATATACTTTTCACTTTTTTGGTCTTTTGGAAATTGTTGTTTGTGCTGTATTTAGACCCCTCTACCAAGAAATTTGTTTTGCATGCACACGTATAAAAATTGCGACTTTTATCCAACGCAATCATAGGTTTGAACGTTTTGTTTTCAATTTAGACTTGTTTATATTTTTTCGTTTGGGCTGGTATTATATTTGCCTTCGGGTTTATATGATCCGTTCATCCTATTTCGACTCTTTAAAATTCAAGAGTCTATCCTGAATTAAGGTAAATTATATGGCCTTCCAAATACCGTTTCGATTCCTAACATCATTGAGAGACATTAATTGTCGAAATCCGGATATGGTGTACAAATTTTTGCACCTCATGTTTGCGGTATCCCATCTTCTCCGCAAGTTTATTGTTTTCTGTTTGGTATTAAATTAATAATTAAGATCCATGTTACATCTCGTGATCAATTTATTTGGCAATCGT
This sequence comes from Mytilus californianus, assembly GCF_021869535.1. Classification (NCBI taxonomy): domain Eukaryota; kingdom Metazoa; phylum Mollusca; class Bivalvia; order Mytilida; family Mytilidae; genus Mytilus; species Mytilus californianus. The sequence continues at coordinate 109,022,347 of NW_026262581.1, forward strand.
CAATGGCAGTCAGCAGGGTTTAAGAACATTAAAAATTGCGGTTTTTATCCAACGCAATCATAGGTTTGAACGTTGTTTTCAATTTAGAATTGTTTATATATATATATAAATTGAAAACAACGTTCAAACCTATGATTGCGTTGGATAAAAACCGCAATTTTTATACGTGTGCATGCAAAAACAAATTTCTTGTTAGAGGGGTCTAAATACAGCACAAACAACATTTTCCAAAAGACCAAAAAAGTGAAAAAGTATATTTTAACAAAACGCATTTGACTAACAGGTCGAAGAACAAATGTTCTTAAATCCTGCTGACTGCCATTGGCGATTGCCAAATAAACGGATCACAAAGTGTAATAAATGGATCTTATTATTAAATTATTACCAAACAGAAAACAATAAACTTGCGGAAAAGTTGGTATACCGCAAACATGAGGTGCAAAAATGTGTACACCATATCCGGATTTCGACAATTAATGTCTCTTCAGTGATGTTAGGAATCGAAACGGTATTTGGAAGGCCATATAATTTACCTCAATTTAGGATAGACTCTTAAATTTTGAAAGAGTCAAAATAGGATGAACGGATCATATGAACACGAAGGCAAATATAATACAAGCCCAAACGAAAAAATATAAACAAGTCTAAATTGAAAACAACGTTCAAACCTATGATTGCGTTGGATAAAAACCGCAATTTTTATACGTGTGCATGCAAAAACAAATTTCTTGTTAGAGGGGTCTAAATACAGCACAAACAACATTTTCCAAAAGACCAAAAAAGTGAAAAAGTATATTTTAACAAAACGCATTTGACTAACAGGTCGAAGAACAAATGTTCTTAAACCCTGCTGACTGCCATTGGCGATTGCCAAATAAACGGATCACAAGGTGTAATAAATGGATCTTAATTAAAAATTTAATACCAAACAGAAAACAATAAACTTGCGGCAAAGATGGTATATATATATATATATATATTATTCTTATGTTGGTACCAGTGGACTATTCCCCATTGTTGCGCATTTCATTGATGAATGAACAGTTGTTTTATCTTTCTGTCAACAATTAGGTGTAGTCTGTGTTATTGGTTTTAAAACTTGAATAACTTTGTCAAACCTTTTTCGTGGGATTAATTTTTTAATATCAAGCGATGGCACTATGAGTAAATATTCTATTTTTTTCGTTTATTATTCTTTTTCTGTATTTTACTGATACATAGGCCTAATTTTTGCACGCAACTTTACACTTGCATATTGACAGCGTTCGCTCATGAACTTATGTAATTGACATCAAGCTTAGGTTGCAATTCTCTCTTGCAAAATTTACCTGTTGTTCTGTTCTTGTCTCCAATGTTTTATATTTCAACTTTGCAAACTTAGCCATCGAGCGAACCACGTTACAATTAAACAACTCGTGTAATGCGCAGCAAAATCATAATTTTAATTAAATAAATTCAATTTTGTAAATCAAGATCTAAGTACTATTTCATTTTACCAATATTGCCTGCCTCAAATATAAATTTAAAAATATTTTTCAATTATATTTATAATGACGAAGTTTTCCTTTTAATCACACAGAAATCATGATATCTTTCTTATTTTTGCACTTTTAATCGGATATAAATTCCTTATTATTTTATGTTTTAGATACTTAACATCACTCCAAATCCACTGCACCCAAGTTATACGGCCTGGAATATTAAAAGATGGTGGATGGAACGTTTGTCATGATGTTAAGTATAGACCACCAGTAAATTGTCTTGTATATGACTTTGGGTGAGTATGTTTCATTTGATATTTTATAAACCAAGACAACACCGCAGAACTAACGTGTACATGAACAAGCAAACGTAGCAGAAATGTACAATTTTTTTTTATAGATATTTTAACTTTTACGTTTTAAGGTACTAAACAATATTTCTGTCATTTTATCTTGTATCAATAAACTAAATTCAATACTTCTATATTGAATATAAATCTTAGGTACTTTGCATGCATCTGCTTACATTAGCTTCCACTATCATGGCGCTTCAGTTCGTGTTTCAAAGACAAATACATTATCATTTAAGTAGTCTGAAATCTAAAACAACATTTAGTACTTCAAAAATCAAAGATTTAGAAAGAAGTCCAAATTGAAATAGCATGTCAAAACTATAGCTCATTGAGTGCATCAGCATTCGATATCCGTAAACTTCTGGTTAATGCAAAAAAGGAAATAAAAATGTTAGCAAGTGCTAGAAAACTTATCTTGAAATACTTAAAAAAAGTTTCTCTTTTGAAATTCGATGCGAATAAAGAGGCAAACAAAGTCAGCGCAGCAAACAAAATCAAAGACCTAAACACTATCAACGAAAAACACACAATCGATAAAGGAAATAAGATGAACAAACACCTCTGCAAGTCACACCCCGTTATGTTAGTCAAGGGCTGAACAGGATCGATTGATCTTGCAGATCACCTTAAAAACGATTTCTGCTAAAGTAAATGAATTTGCAAGTCAAGCCTATATCACTAGAGGTGAAACGAGTTCCATATTGACGATTCTGAATCAGTATTGGGCCAAAAGGAATATTCTCTCAAGTTTAGATGCCTTTTGGATTCATTTATTTACGACAAATGTGATTACATTTTTGCTCAATTATTGCCCTGAACCTTACTAGTAGGAACTGTTGTATACACCGTGTCTTTAATGTACACGGTTAACAAATCACATCGCGTCACAAACTGAATTCTCTGAAATCTATAGCAGGTAGGATATACAGTATTTCTTTTCTAACTATTTCAGGATAGGAAATGATTTCGTTTTTGATGATGACATTACGAAAATATATGGTTGTGAAGTTCATGGTTTCGATCCAACGTACGTATTATTAACGAATTCGTTAACTATTTAAAAAAAAAACCTGTTGCGAGGTAGTTAAATAGTTATGGTATTATGCTGTTGTTTAAGTGAAATTAATTGAAGGACAACACGTATATATGTTATATCTGTTTCAATTCGTGACTACTTAGATATATGACTTGACAACAAGGATCGGTTAGACCTCAACATAACAGATCTTCATTTAAACAACACCGCATAATAATATGCTAATATTTATCTGAATTTGGTTTGTATTTAAGCATGAAAATGAAATCAAGGAAAAGAACTGAAAAAGCATGGTTCCATGATGTTGGTATTGGAGAAGTTGAATATACAAGACGTAACAAATTTAAGATGTCAACATTTCAAAATATTAGTAAAGCTCTTGGTCATGAAAATGTAAGTATAAATTGTGTACTGATAGACCTAATCTTATTATGGAATGCTTAATCTAATTTTGGAAAAGATCTTTTTCTAATTTACCCGATTGTCAATTTTATATATATCATCCAGTGTTACTGTTATGTCGCACAAAATTCCGACGATTTACCATATACATTCATTTAATCATTTTCATAGAAGTGTTATCATTTGTCGGCAACAATTTCAGGTTTTGGCAATAAAACCAGAAAAAACGAGATAGTACAGCGATTCATATTGCCATACAAAAGAAGTGATTAGGTGTCAATTTGATGCCAGAAATAGACACAATTAAGATTTCATTCCAAATTCATAACTATGAAACATCTTCTGAAGGTGTTGCTGCATCAGGAAAATTTGAGACACTATTCCTGTTTTATCAAAACTAATTACACTTTTAAGAACAAAAGATAAGATATAATAATTATTCATTACTTCTATGTAAACCAGATTAAGTCGTCTCATATCTTCGTGGCTGACGCCGCATAGATATGAGAAGACTACATCTAATACATAAAAAATTCTACCTGTTGATAGAGATGGAAGTCATTAATTGTTTACGTAACCATGATTTGCAATTTAAAATAACAGATCCTACATCATAGCAGTAAATAATGTTGAAGTCTCTGTTCGTCATACAGCTTATAACGTATTTATACATTTCCAGCTGTTACTTAATGTATATTGAGTTATTCTCATCATATAATGAAACAAAAATTCAACGGTTCTGAAAGTGATAACGAAATGCAAATTGACAGACAAAAGGTTCCAAATTTAATTTACCAATGCTTTAAGATTTAATCTATATTTCACAGGCAGGCCTAGTCTCTAAATTTCAAGAATTCTTTTTTGTGTCATAACTAACGTTTTTTTTGATAAATGACAAAAATCAAATAAATAATTGGTGTACTCGATTGATTTACTTGACCCATTGTGTCATAGTTATAACAAAATATTTCGATAAAAAATGATACTTTGTAAAGGAAGAGAGACTGAATGCGATATTCAGAAAATTCCATTTGAGCCGAGAGCGAGCGAAGTTCGAGCCCCATATGGAGTTTACTGACGCCGTTAATGTCGTATTAAGTCACTAGCACACTGTGTAACGAATTTATCTTACCGACTATCTTAATATGTGGAATTTAGTATTGGTGGCTTATTTTTTAGTGATCACGTCTTCAATATTGAGAACCTACTTCCATTGGTCTATACAAAAACAAATACCAACAATAACCATTTGTTAGCTAGCTTTAAATGTGTTTTCTGTATCCTTTTTCAATCGTTTATCATCAATTTCTTCATCTGTTGTCCGGGCAAAACATTTTTCTTCATAGCCATGTTATTTTTATAAAGAGAAGTAACACTACTACTAATCGGGTTTTAAATAAAACACGCCCACTGACCAAATATTAAATATACGTATTAATATTATTATTACGTGTTCGCTTTTAACCAATGATATTCCTAGAAGTGTAAAGGAGTTAAAATAAAGTGCCATTTGCATTTACACAGTAACATTATTGACCATGTCTTACATCGATATTTTTATAATTCTTATTCTCTCTTAGCTTTTGTGGTAGACTTAGATAATTAACAAATACACCGGTTTTAAATTGTAGTTATTTTTTTCTCTTCAAAGTACAAATTATATTTTTACAAAGTATATGTACTTGTGCATTCATATTCTATTTGTTATATCTAATACAATTTTGAATTTGTGCAAATGAGATGGAGGACCGCCGAAATGGTTTTGAGTTTCGTACCTTTTTACCATTACAAAAGTAAAACAATAACGATAATGTTAAACATATTCAGCTTGCATAATGGTGTCAAATAAAATAAAATGTCAAACAGAATATATTGAAGATAGACTCTGCTTAATTTTGCTTAAATACGTTACATGTATTCTAATATGTGAAAATCGATGATCAAAGTGGAATTTGTGCAGTTAATGCATTTCGTTGGATTACCCGTTATGAAGAATGCTCAAGACATCCCGTAGGTTTAGCTTGCTTTTAAACTAGCTTCAATCGACCAGTAGAAAATGCCTGTACCAAGTCAGGAATATGACGGATTTTCCATTCGTTTGATGTGTTTGAGCTTTTGATTTTGCCATTTGAAAGGGACTTTCCGTTTTGAATTTTCCTTGGAGTTCGGTATTTTTGTTATTTTTACTTTTTAAAAAAGATGGCTTTGCTTCGGTTTTTAACAAATTATAATTTAACATTTCGCTTGTAAATTTTAAGCTCGTAATTGTTCTTTAACTAAAGATTCCATCTTTCTTATGTAAAAATGATATCAGACAGTTTTGGATAGTTAATTAAGGCCATGTTGGTTTCTATTCTCTCAAACATATGATATTTTTGGCTTCCAAGCTTTTTTTTAGCATACTTGTTCAGTTTTTTTCATGACACATGTTGTGCGCTCGAAAATCATGACATTAGTTATCTTTTTATAAAGCAATAGGTTAGTAAAAGGCAAAACTATTATACGAGGAGTCCTGGCAGAATTGAATATAACGGCCTAAATAGCTCAGTCAAAAATGAATGGTAAATTTATAAAACATTCATGCGCAATAATTACAACGTTTTCGCAAAATAGGTGTCAACAACCAATTTGTATAAACGCACATCATAATTGGCGTACTGACTTTGTCATATCGGAGGACTTATTATTTTATTTTAGTTGTATCTTCAGCTACGAATACATCAACAAGTTCAACTGAATGTCCATTAGTAGGGAACCTAGTCCAAGGCTGACCTTTATCATATGTTATGTTTTTGATATATTTAGAAATTGTGTTAATGGTAAATCTTTGATAGTCTGTGTTAAATTGATTCAAAAGCGATTAAAAGCTTGACATATCGTGTGAACCATTGTCTATTGTTGAAGACCCTATATTTGCCTCTACATGTTTCTGGATATTTTGTTTTGTCATTTGGTTGCTTTTGCATTTACGTCTATCCTTATCTGTTTTAGTAATAACTATGTCTTTTTCAGAGAAAAATGAATATTATTAAAATGGACATTGAAGGCTCTGAATGGGTCAGTATGCCAGTTATGATCAAGCAGGGATATTTTAAAGATGTAACACAGCTTCTTATTGAATTTCATGCGTATCCTGCTGTGTCCTATCTATCGCAATTGAAATCATTATATGATATAGGATTTAGGATTTTTTGGTACCATAGAAATCCATTTTGGAAAAATTTGTTTGTTCACAATTTAACTCAACACTCTGCTTGCTACGAGGTTCATATGATGAAGGTTGATGTGTAGAATAAGAACTGACATGGATGACGAAAATTTGATTTGACATATAAACAACCATTCTACTATAAAAGGTGTTCTAGTTATGAAAACACATCGAAACAACAAGAATGGACATGTCAAAATGAAATGGATTGACTGATGTTTAGCTGGAATGTATTTATTGATGAGATTATATTCTGTTCTAGTAAAAATACTTTAAAGAAAGCACTGATGAAAACTTTTATTTTGTAATTTATGTGATGAAAAACATGGTTTTGTACAATTTTTATCGTTTTTATTTTAAAGAAAACCCAGCTAGAACCCGGTTGCCAGTCTTATGCTCCTCATTCCCCTTTTTTATATAAACACTAAAAATGTTAAGGAGCTCTAGTCTAACACTAAACTCATCATAGATACCAAGCTTAAAATTGTGTACGCTAGATGCGCGTTTCGTCTACAAAAGACTCATCAGTAACGCTCGAACAAAAAAGTTGAGAAGGCTAAATAAAGTACAAATTTAAAGAGCATTGATGACTAAATATTCCGAAAGGTTTTGCCCAATACAGCTAATGTAATCTTTACCTGGGATACAAAATGCTTAGTATTTCGGAGGATGCGTCTAATAGAATTCCAAAACAAAATGGAGCGATTAATATAATAAACCGTGTTTTGTTAATAAACATTTTCTGCATGTCAATTTTTATTTTCTTATACAATTTCAATCATATCAACTAATAGAAAAAAGAAATCTCCTATCGTCTATTTCATGTTTATCATCCAGTTTTACTTTTATGTGGCACAAAAGTCCGACAGTTTACCGTATATATTCAATTAAACATATAACTATTGCTACCTGTTAATAGAGATGGAAGTTATTGATTTGTTTTTGTAACCATGTTACCTAAGTTGAAATAACAGATCCTACATCATATCATAAGTGTTTGGATGCAGTAACTAATGTTGATGTCCCTATTCGTTATACAGCTCATATCGTATTCCTACCTGACCCCTTGTGTCATTGTTATAACAAAAGATTTTGATGATAAAAAGCCTTTTGATCAAAATGATATTTTCCAAAGGAAGAGAGAACATAGTTATATTTGCATTTTTACAATAAAATTATCGAACTTGTCTCACATCTATATTTTTATAGTTATTCCTGTGTGTAAGCTTTAGTGCTAGAATTAAATAATTTACAAATATACCGGCATTAAATTGTACTTATTTTTTCTCTACAAATTCATATGTACTTGTGCATTGATTTGAAGGATCGCCGTGATGGTTTTGAGTTTTTGTACCTCCTTACCAATAAAAAAGTATAACAATGACGATAACTTATAAATATTCAGCTTGCATAATGGTGTATATTGAAGATAGACTGCTTATTTTAGCTGACATTTGTAACATGTATTCTACCTATGTGAAAATGGATGATCAAAGTGTAATTTGTGCAGATATAGCATTTCGTTGGTTTACCTGTTATATAAAGAGTGCTCAATATCTGAAACGGTCATTTTGATCTGAAAAGTTCTTAAAAGACATAACAATAAATTATGAAGTAATTTTCAGTATTTCAGTCATTTATCAGACTTATCCACTGCGGTAAATTCAGTACTGTTCAGACATTTCGCTTTTCTACATAAGGAAATGCCTGTACCAAGTACCAAGTCAGGAATATGACAGTTGTTTTCCATTCGTTTGATGTGTTTGATGTGTTTGAACTTCTTATTTTGATGAGAGACTTTCCGTTTTGAATTTTCCTTGGTATTCGGTATTTTTGTTATTTTACTTTTTGCAGTTAATTAAGATCTGTTGAATTCAGACTGTTCAGTAGTTGTTATTTACATGTACCCATCAACATCATACTGAATTATCTGAAAAGCTACTGAGCATTACTGAATTGACGTTAGATATTCCAAATAACTGTCCATTCCTGGGAAATAATGGACATTTTTTTTTAATTTTGCTGACTTAAAATACACCTTTAATATTAAAAATGAATCTCCAGAGTATGACATTCTATAGAATTTTATTTCGTTATGTAATGGTTTTATTTTCATTTTCTCCGTGTTGTACCCAATAATCCTTATGCAAAACTTAAAGATCAAATTGACCATCTACTCTCTTATCGAAGTTTCCATGAAAAGTAGAATAATTATTACAAACTGAACTTCAATAAAGTTCATCCCGATTAATGTTATAAATCAATGGATACGCACGTCTTTCTTGGGATTGAAAGGATATTTATTTGTGTCTTTAAGTGGTATTTCGGGAAAGAGAAAATCCTAATATGTATGCATATACATATAAATAAGAAGATGTGGTATGAGTGCCAATGAGACAACTATCCATCCACGTCACAATGTGTAAAAAATAAACAATTATAGGTCAAAGTACGGCCTTCAACACGGAGCCCTGGCTCACACCGAACAGCAAGCTATAAAGGGCCCCAAAAATACTAGTTTAAAACAATTCAAACAAAAATCAACGGTCTAATCTATATAAAAAACGAGAAAAGAGAAACACTTATGAACCACACCAACAAAGACAACCACTGAACAACAGGCTCCTGACTTAGGACAGGTGCATAAAAATGCACATGTATGTTAATGGATTATGTGTTTTTTGTTTAATAAATATTGGATGTAGAATCGTCCAAGAAAAATGAAATGGTACAACTAGAATACATTTCCAGGTATGTAACCCTTAAGTCTAGGTTATTTCACTAATAAGGGTGTGCTCGATTATAAGTCATCTTGGAAACAAAATTTGATTCTATATTTCAAACCATTCTAATAGATGAAATAAAATTAAACAAGAAAACAATGTTCATGCGTAACCTAACATTTTTTTCTTACCCTTTGCTCATTCTAACGAACAAAAATGTTATGCATTTTTTAGATGAGTCTTAAAAAGCAATCCAAGCAGACAAAGTATTTTTCATTTTTTCTCTATTATCGGATAGGAAAAACAAGTTATTTTCTGGTGAGTTTGAACCCACCCCAGCTGAAAAATGGTAATTTTTAGTCTATTTTTCGATTTTCATACGACCTTGAGAAGTGAACATTGACCAAACTGTGTTGTTTTGTCATTCAATTATTTCCTTGTAGTTACAGCAGTCCATCCATACTAACTGGAAGTAAATGGGACTTGAGTGTCTTCCTGGGAAATTTTTATAGGCAAGCCAGGTCTGCCTAAAAGTCAGTTTTTACAGATTTCTGACAAAACCGTGACCTAGATTTTACAGACCAGATATTTTTTGGCCTATTTGACGTACTACGATTGTCAGTTTTCCTGCCAAATGTCGGTGGTTCTCTCAAAATAATATTGAAAGAGGCGTAAAACACCAATCAATCAATTAATAAATCAATCAACAGGGTTTTTTTTATAAAGCAATACGTACTTAAGTAAGCGAAATGAAAAAAAAACGGCCTTAATTCCTCAGTGAAAAATGAATGGTAAACTTAAAATAGAACAAAACGGTATAAATAGCTTATCTTCTTATTTTTATAGTCATAGTCAAAAATTTATAGTCAACTCATAAAACATTACAACGTTTTAGCAAAATAGGTTTCAACAACCAATTTGTTTATTCGAACTTCATAATTGGTATACTGACATTGTTAAATCGGAGGACTTGTACAATATTATTTAATTTTATTTGTACTTCAGCTACCTATATAATTGAAAAAAAACACCAAATCATTCCTTTGAAGAATAAAGAAATGAAAATCTAACCACGAGTTCGACTGCCCGTCCCTGCGTCAGAAATCTGGTCAGTGGATGACCTTTATCATATGTTTTGTTTTCAATATATGAAGAATTGGTGTAAATGGCAAATCTTTGATAGCCTCAGTTTAATTGATTCACAAGCGATTAAAAGCTTGACATATCGTGTGAACCATTGTCTATTGGTGAAGACCCTATATTTGCCTCTACATGGCTCTGGATATTTTGTTTTGTCATTTGGTCGCTTTTCCATTTACGTCTATCCTTATCTATTTAAGTAATTTATATATCTTTTTTCAGAGTATACTGCATATTATTAAAATGGACATTGAAGGCTCTGAATGGGTCAGTATGCCAGTTATGATCAAGCAAGGATATTTTAAAGATGTAACAATGCTTCTTATTGAATTTCATGCGACACCTGATGTTTCCTATCTATTGCAATTGAAATCATTATATGATATAGGATTTAGGATTTATTGGTACCATAGAAATCCATTTTGGAGAAATTTATTTGAACATAATCTTACTCAACACTCTATTTGCTACGAGATTCATATGATGAAGGTTGATGCTTAGAAAAGGAACTGACACGGATGACAAACATTTGATTTGACATATCAACAACTATTCCACTACAAAAGGTTTCTTATTAAAACACATCGAAACAACACGAAATGATGTGTCTTATTAAAATGGATTGACTGGCGTATAGCTGAAATATATTTATTGATTAGATTCTGTCTCCTGTAAAATAACATGTATATGGTACTATAGAGAAAAGACGGATTAATTTATGTGATGCTCAAAATTGTTTTATACAATTATTAAAGAGAAGCGAAAGATACCAAAGGGACATTCAAACTCATAAGTCGAAAATAGACTGACAACGCCAAGGCAAAAAAATAAAAATAAAAAACAAAACAAAAGACAAACAACAGTACACAATAAACAACATAGAAAACTATAGACTGAGCAACACGAACCCCACAAAAAACTGGGGGTGAACTCAGGTGCTCCTTTCTTTTTTTTGTTGACAAACCCAACAAGAACCCGGATGCTAATCTAATGCTCCTCATTCCCTTTTATGTTAACACTTAGAATATCAAGGAGTGCTAGTCTTACAAATGATGCATTCAATATAATCCCCAAACTAGTAGAGCGATCAATACAGTGGTTTTGTTAATAACCATTTTTTGCATGTCAGTTTTTATTTTTCATTTATTCTCGATCATATCAACTTAAAAAAAAACTCTTTGGACCAAAACATTAAGATTGTTTTTTTCATATTTAACTTCATAGTATTAAGTTTAGTTTTTGTACCTAATTGCTTTGTGGATTTGTTAATAAGAATGCTTACAACTTTTAACAATTTACCTTTGTGTTAAAGTGGTCAAGTTTTAAGTTATTGCATTCATATAAATTATTTACTTGTGAATTTAAATAGACATTAGTCAAAATTTAAATAATAACTTGAAAGATATCTTCCCAAATAGAGGTACAATATTCGAGGACGTTGAAGTTGACCAAATAAAATTGAGAATGGAAATGGGGAATGTGTCAAAGAGACAACAACCCGACCATAGAACAGACAACAGCAGAAGGTCACCAACAGGTCTTCAATGCAGCGAGAAATTCCCGCACCCGGAGGCGTCCTTCAGCTGGTCCCTAAACAAATATATATACTAGTTCAGTGATAATGAACGCCATACAAAACCTAGGTTGAAAATCTGACATGCAAAGTTGACCTTTCATTTAATCCTGTTTTTTTTTCATCTTAAAAGAGAGGCGAAAAATACCAAAGGGACATTCAGCATACAGAATACAACATAGAAAACTAAACATTGAGCAACACAAACCCACAAAACACCGTCGGGGATCTCAGGTGCTACGGAATGGTAAGCAAATCCTACTCCACATGTGTTATACTGCGTGTTGCTCATGTTAGTACAAGCCCAGTGATAAGACTAATTCGGTATGTCACATTCGGGGGAAAGGGGGACAGGATTGTAGCAACAATCGAAGTCACTGAAATTGACGAGAACTTCCGACATGCAAAGTTGAACTTTTATTTTATCTTCCTGTTATTTTTTTCTTCTTAAAAGAGAGGCAAAAAATACCAAAGGGACATTCAATTCGCAATTCTAAAACTAACTGACAATACCATTGCAAAAAGAAAATGAAAAACGATGACAAAATGCAAACAGTTTACAAAACAAAACATAGAACAGTAAAGATTAAGCAACACAAACCCCCCCAGGAAGGGTAAGCAGATCCTTTTCCACATGTGGTATACTTCTTGTTGCTCATGTTAGTAAAAACCCAGTGATAATACTAATTTGGTAGGTCACATTCGAGGAGAAAAGAGGATGGGATTATGGTTACGACAATTGAATTATATCCGTCGTCATCTGTGAAAGAAGTATTCCATAAATGCATTTGTATTGACATTAAAGTGCCTTTTTGGTTTATCTGTGTCATTAGGTTACTGTCTAATTGATGTATACTCTTTTCATTCAAATTCCAAAAAGAACAAAAGCAATAGGAAATGGATGGCCAAAATTATTACTTGTTATAAAGCCGAATTAAAAAATAGCCGATACTTTATGTACATTCAAACATTAACAAACCTGTAATTCGGAGAAAAAATTAGGTTGAGTCACATTTCTAGTGTATGACACATGGCTAATATGTATAACATTTTCTTCAATTGGTCATGTGTGTAACTGTTAAGTTTTAAACAAAATATGGACAATACTTATTTCAAGACAAAAATAAGCACCAAATCTAATAACAATAGTGATTTTTTTTCAAGTACATATTTATCACCCTTCATACAGGTTTACTTTCTACAGAATTTACTATTATAATACATTTATAGGTTAATTTTTTGCATGAAAAAGAGAAAAGGAAGATGTTAATTACTTGCTCAATTAAATATATGATAATTTCATACTCTAGTTGTTGTTATTTTTTACATATAAATCATTGAAAAAATGAAAGCAACACTTTATAATTTGCATGCATCCAGAGCGCTTTTCTAGATTTACCTTCATCAGGAATGTTCAAAGCCGAATATTTGAAAGTGGAAGATCTATAAGAACCGAAACAGTTGAAGAAGAGTTACGTGACCAAATTGGACCTAAAAATATTATCCAAATCCACCTAAGGTCAATTTTGCCGGAGGGAGCTGAAACCTTCGTTTCTTTATAATTTTTAAATTTATAAACGGAAAATTTAAGAAGGGTTTGTTGTGAGTCATGTCAGTACTAACGAAGTACTCAATACTAAGCTGATGATAATACTGTCGGGGACTGTTATGTCCACCAGCAGCGGTATCTATCCAGTGCTGTATAAAATGAAAAAAAAAAACCACACTGTATACTTTATTCTTTGACCGATGGTTTACGAATTAAGTGATTTCTTGAGGTTTGATATAAGTCTCAATTACCAATCCGCTATAGCGTGATGCCTTATCATTTGATTTGATTTATCAACGAACTTTATAGGAGTAACACGACGGGTGTCTCATATGGATCCGGTAACCCTTCTGGAGAACCTGAAATCATCCCCGGATTTTGGTGGGGTTCGTGTTGTTCAGTCTTTAGTTTTCTATGTTGTGTCTTCTACGTATATTGGCGCTTGCTTTTGTTGTAGTTCAGTGTTTCTGTTTTTTCCTCTTATAGTTGATGTGTTTCCCTCGATTTCAGTTTGTTACCCGGATTTGTTTTTGCATAGTCGAATTTTGACTATTGAACAGCGGTATACTACTGTTGTTGCCTTTATTTGTATACAGTAGTTTGTCTTTTATGTCGTTTTTCGTTCTTTGTCCTGGATTTGTCAGTTAATTTCGACTTATGAGTTTGAATGTCTCTGGTATATTTCACCTCTCCTTTATAATTTTCATGCGTCCGAAGCACTTTTCTGGAACTAAAAATAATAGTCAAATTCATCTAAAGTCAACTTCGTATCGTCCGATTCGCTTGTCAATATTTCCATTTTCGATGTAGTCGCATGGTAACTGGACGAAAAGTATAACTTTAAGCCAGCTGCATATCTAAATAACAACGCACTTTAATTTCCTTTATAAAAATAATTAACCAAGAAACAAAACAATAACGCACTATAGCGTTTACGTTCTGACTATGCCCGTAGCCAACAACTGATTTGTTGTTATTGTCTTCTAAAACACTCCATAAAAATGGTTTCCTTGGATACTATAGACAATTTAATTTTGTTTATCCATTAGTTACCTGAAGTTCATCGATGTTTTGGCCATTGGCAAACAACTCTTTTATATATTTTATGTTTACGATACCAAGTTTCCCTGTTATCAAAGGCCAGCAGGACTATATCTGTATGTTGATGATAAACAAGAGCAGTCGGGAGGTTCTGATTATTTATTTTAAGGGTAAAATAGTGGAAGATACAAAGGGGAAATTCAAAACTCCTTTAGGTAGAAGAAAAATGACAACGCCATGGCAAAAACAGAAAAACGACAAAAAGACAACGAAGTCCACAAAACACTACACAGAAAACTAAAGACTCAACAACGCGAACCCCTCTACAAAGTTGGGGGTAATCTCAGATGCTCATGAAGGGTAAGTTGACTCTGCTTCACTAGTTGTACCAATCTTGATGATGGTAAGTTTACATTCGGAATTGTCATGATCTATGGAAAGAGGACGGGATTGTTATAACGACAATAGGAAGAGGAACACATCTGTCGTCAACTGTGACAAATATCCTATAACGGGATGGCGTTCTTTAAACTTTCGAAGGGACGACTTAAACTACTACTAGGTAACCTTGTTTCAAAAGCTTCCTTGAAAGC
Source organism: Mytilus californianus (assembly GCF_021869535.1). NCBI lineage: Eukaryota > Metazoa > Mollusca > Bivalvia > Mytilida > Mytilidae > Mytilus > Mytilus californianus. The sequence continues at coordinate 109,037,446 of NW_026262581.1, forward strand.
AGCAAATCCCTATCAAGAAAATCATGTTCGAAAACTCAAGCTACGGAATATTATATCAACTGGGAGATGTATACTCCATATGCAGGCCCTGGTAGAACGTTCCTTCATAGAAATAGAAAGTTCCCACAATTGGGAAACTAAAATCATCTCTTTTGACGTGAAGTTTTGTTCGCAACTGAATCTCATTTGCAGTTTTTGTATGCAGGTCAAGATATGACACATATTTACTTGTATCTGTGGTATCTTTTATCATAGTTACCTAGCTGCAAATTATTTTGTGAAAGGACATAATCTTTATAGCTGAACATGAAGTTACAAGATAATGCTAGCTGTTTTTATTCTTCCCGAGAAGCTCATTATGAAGTCTACCTCGTATGAATTTATGAACAAGTCAGCAAAAAATGAGCACGATTGGTTTCCATAAGATTTTTTGTTGAAAAACGCGTCTTTCAAACGTAAAAATAGGTTGTCAATAACAAAATCAAGTATCTGAATGAAAACAGATAATCAGAGTGGTTTTTGTACAAAATATTATTTATCCCTTCTTAAATTGGATGTGTATATCCAAGTTGGCAATTTCTTTTAATGAAACAAAGTTGGACTGTCTTTTCATCCGTCGTTAAGTTTAGAATGGTGAATATTAAAGTAAAGGATATCACAGTAAAATATTATTATACTATGGCAAAAGGAAATATACTTAAATTGCATGTACTATAACACTTCCTCTATACTAGGAAGTTTCAACTATATCTGAAGCCCCACTTTGATTGCTGCTAAAAATTAATGTTAACAGTTTGGAAAGAGGTTTTTTGGTGCGCTGCAGACCCAATAATATAACGTTTTTATAAGGACACGTTTGTAATTTGGGATTAAAATTCCAAAGGAACATATAACAGACCTTTGATGTTCAGGATTTCCGCTTTTGTATGGGAGTATATTTTAATTTCCAAATGAATTGTCAATACCTTATTCCGTTATACAGCAATTTATGTAACCTTATTTACACACAAGAACAATGTTTATTAGGACTTTTTCGGCGGCAAGAACAACTTATTTGTCATAAAGACAGGACAGGTGCTTAGCAATATTTATATAGATAATGTTATAACGTCTGGACAAGTACAACTTTCATAAAAAAATATGTCTTAGGACCGTAATTCCGCCAATAGTCAAGCACCCGGAACAAAAAGTAAACTCGATCTGTAAAATATCATTATACCCCTTAGTACTAAAAATTATATCAGAATCATAAGGCATTATAAAAAGTATGGACAACTGTTCAATTTAAGAATGATGGAAGAGCGAATGTCCCTATACATTGGTAAATGTCCGACTTAGTGACGGGGTATTAAAGTCATTCAGTCATAAGCGTATACTGCCCATATAGTGAAAATACAGATTGTTCATATCAGAATTCAACATCGTGGAGGTTTTATTAGTACTACTTTACAAAGACAATTTCAGAAATACTACAAAATATATATAATGATACCAATATCATCAATTGATAATAAAAAAAAGCGTCAGAAGAAAAGTTTCTATAGGCCCATTAACCATCATTCATCTGAATTTTTTAAGACTCATTACATTTTACATATTACAGACGCAACGTTGAGAATCAAACCTTTGACTGTTTGGCATAAATTTATTAATTTAAAATGTCATTGTGAAAAAATCTTATTTGACTTTTTATATAAACTTTACTTTTTTCATTGAGAACGAAGGCTATATTGGGAATACACCAATGAAATAGCAAGTTGTAATTTAACAAAACACAAAAAGGTATGTTAAATGTGGTTTGAAATATTAAGTTTAAATTACTGAAAATATTTGGTAAAAATTAAGATTTAAACTGCTTATTTTCCATCATAATTGCTTAAATGAGAAAAACGAAAATGATAATTTAGATTTTCTGTACTGTAGTACAACACTAAAAAATCTTTGTTGCTGAGCATCTTTTCTGACTTTAACAGTTTTTAAACATTCCAACTTTTCTATTTTCTCATATCTGAAGTCACCCAGTAGAGGTAATATGAGTGACACTGCTTACCGATGTTGAAATCTCGTAAATGGGTTGAGAAGAGACAAATCAAGATAATAAACAAATCGCATGAGGTAATCGCATAAACACCAAATAGAGCAAGACCGGGTGCGTCGACACTGTAAGTGTCAACTGTTACGCATTCATCACCTGCCATGCAAATCCACACTCAGTCAAAATGTCACAATCAGGAAAAGGAAACAATTGGTAGAATTACAGACAAGTCGCACATCTGCGTCAACTTATCGAGGGAAAAAAATAATATATGAAGCAGCCCTTCATCTTTCGGTAGAATCCTTAATATCATGTTCACCTGAATATAATACACAATCTACGACATTGGTAGGATTTAATACGCCTTGATCACTAACACCACTTAAAATGCAATCAACCAAACCAGAACCTGTTCATTATTTCTTTATGACTTTTCTGTTTAATAATTACCAATACTAATAATAAACATAACGAGAATTATATAGGGCATCACGTAAAATCGTTCAAGCGTATCTCAGAGTAAACGGTAGCGTATATATATATATATATATATATATATATATATAGTGTAGACTTTTTATCAAAATAGAAATGCAATACCAAGTTGTATGATAAACGATCTTCGACATTGCTTGGTTTTGATACGCTTTTATCACAAACACCACTTAAAATGCAATCAGAAAACAAAACCAGAACCTGTTCATTATTACTTTTATGTTAAAAAATGACCAATACTAATAATCAATTTAAGGAATATTGTAAAGGGTATCGTGTTAAATCATTCATGCGTATCTCAGAGTAAACAGTAGTGACCACGTGGCGTATACATATATTGTAAACTTTTAATCAAAAGAGAACTGTAATTTACCATTGTGATATAGACTCAACAAGTGAGTTTAAATGGCTACAGCACCAAAGATGATACGGCCTAGAAACAAAAAATGTATTTTTTACCGAATAATGTAAAAGTTGAAATCAAGTTAAACAAAACTAAAAGTAGATGTCTCGGTCTTGTTGCATCAAGTCGGCTAACAGGATCTTAACACGAAATTGACCTGTAAGGCATCATTATTATTACCCACTTATGTACCAAACATCAGCTTAGGATCTGCAAGCATTAAAAGGTCCGAGTAAGTACAATATTCATAAAATTGTCTAGGTCTTAGGGATTTATACAACTCAAAGTCAGGCATCCGGAACGAAAAGTAAACAAGAACTGCATTATATATGTAAACATTAAAGTACTTAAATGAATATCAATATCAGCAGACATTATAAAAAAGTATGGACAGCAGTGCCCATATAGTGATAAATATATAAGCTATCTACATCAGTAGTTATCATCGTGTTAAAAGGAGAGTTCAGAAATTGGAATGTATAAGTCATAATGTTTAAAAAGACTTGTAATTTTTAATTATAAAACACATATATATAATGATAACAACATTATCAATTAATAATAGCCAATAGCTTCAGGAGAAAAGCGTGATATGGTTTGTTTACCATTGTTTTATTAAAAAAGTTTTTTTTCAAGAATTATTACACCTACTGTTAAATTAACTGCATTATAAGTACAACTTTCATAAAAAAAGATGTATGTCAGAGAACTGTAATTCCGTCAAAAGTCAGTCAACCGAAACGAAAAGTAAACTAGATCTGTAAAATATCATTATACTCTAAAACTTATATCAAAATCATAAGGCATTATAAAAAGTATGGACAACTGTTCGATTTAAGAATGACGTAAGACCGAATGTCAGAAATGGGTAAACGCCCTATCTGAAGGCGCAATGTTGAGAAACAAACGTTTTACTGTTATTAATTAGGTTTTTATGTATAAATTAACATCAAAGAACTTACCTCTGTATTTTTGCCGCTTTCAAAATATGTAAGGGCATACATTTTGTTCTTAATAGGAGCTTATATTATGTATATAAGCGTTGTTTATTCAAGACACATTATAGGATACATGTGTGTAGCATATGATAGGTACTGACATGCCCCAGGCTGCACGAGCACTCCTTATTTTGTCATGAGGCATGCAGTGATACAGACCCTTCTCAGGTTTCCCCAGGATGCTAGGGAGTTTTCAGTTTGAGTTTTTCTGCTGCCAGGGAAAGTCATACATTAGTTTTATCGTAAAAAGTAACAAATTATCGTTTTCAAAACGAAATATTGACTATATCGTGTGTTTATTACGTTTCAATTGGACTAAAAACGTCTGTCTTAGTATATAGACGTAAGTACGAACTGATAGAAACTTTGCGCCTTAAAATGTTTATAATTCACGGATTAATAAGAAATTTGAAAGAAACATTTACGTGAATCTTTTTCGTTTGTATGGCTTCCAGACGCAAATCAAGAAATCATACATATTCAAATACACAATTGGACAAGTAATCCTGAAAAATGGACATCTCAACAGTTAAGAGAAAAGTTGCAGTTGTTAGGAATCGCCGTACCTAAAAATGTTCCAAAATCCGTTTTTTAACAATTTTATTTAGAGAACAAAGGTCGCGAAAGTATTGCTCATCCCAAGGCTAATTCCGGAAACGAAGAAACAGTCGTTATACCTATGCAGACGACAGAAAGTAATTCAGACAGAAGAACCGTTGATGTCCCGACGACAGACGTATTACGCAATCCTCCAGTTGAAGAAAGAAGTACGCGCAGCGTTTCCACTACCCCAACAACCGTTAGTTTGCAAGTAGGAAGCGTCGGTGACAATAACATGGCCGCCATCATAAACTCTTTTAGTGTAGTGTCACAATCTGTCGCACAATGTGAACAGAAACATGGAGGATGTACCCCTCAATGGACACGGACCTGTACAGAACTGGCATACACCACCATCTATTGGATATTCGTTACCTAACTCGTACTCGACAAGAGTCAGATCCGATTCTTTTTCAAACGTGGATATAGTGGCACCTTCATGACAATGTAGTATAATAGAGGGTAAGGATGTTAATCAAGGTGCTCTTCTTATTCTCAATTTTGAAGCTTCCTTGAGTCATTCGGTAATCGCAGATTGGGTTCAAGTTAATGTGGCAAACAAACCCGACCCAAGATTAAATAGGCATCTTTCTGTTCAAGAATTCATTCAGGCATTTGGGAAATACAAAAGAATAATATGTAGTGCTTACCAAGACCGAAGGGAGGAGTTAGATTCATATGAAGCCGACGTTATTAATATAAAACAACTTCTACGGTATAAAGTTTTATGATTACCACAAAATATTCACTGCTAAAGCAGCAGCTCTTCTGAGGGAAAAACAAGTTAAAGTGGATTGGAGTCTGCGCGACTGTGGTATCCTTTCCTTAATTACAGCAGGATATTTGGTCAATGCCTGCAAAATTTCCAGCCTGATAGATCATACAACACATTATTGCCCACTAAACCGATCAGTTCAGCAAGATACTCCAAGATCCAATTCATCTTACAATCTACATTATTTCATGAAGGCCGTGAAATGTGTAACAATTTTAATAACCCAAAGGTTGATATAGAAAGATGTGCAATCTTCTCCATCAGTGTAAAAAATGTCGCACAACAGGCCATGGTGCTTCAGCCTGTAGGAAATCAGATATGTTACCGCCTGCTAATTCATCCACTTCTTCTGTGTACTCAAAGGGGAATAAATCAGATTGAGGATGACTATTTGAGGAAAAATCCAACCATGATGCTTCAACACCAATAAATGTAGAAAGACTTGAGCATGAATTGATTTCACACTCTGATATAAATTTTGTATCTTATTTATGCAATGGTCTGAGACACGGTTTTGATTGCCTGGTTCAAGGGGAAATTAAAGAATCACAAGAATGTAAAAACAATTTTTCTGCAAGGTCTCAGGCTTCAATTGTATCAGAATTAATTAAAACAGAAATTCAAAAAGGTTTTATATATGGACCCTTTAAGTCCTTACCTTTTACAAATTATAGAGTAAGTCCACTGAGTGTTGTTGAGGGTAAATACTCTGGGAAAAAAACGTTTAATTTTAGATCTTTCATCTCTACATGACAATGATAGCTTTTTAAGTGTTAATGATATGATTGAGAAAGAAAAATGCTCTCTGTCTTATGTAAAAATTGATGACGCTATAAAAATCAATTTAAAATTGGTTAGAAACAGCAGTTTGTGTAAGTACGACATATCCGATGCGTTCAAAATTTGTCCTTACAAGTCAACCTAGTGGCCTTTATTCTGTTTTAAATAGCAGTCCTTTTATTATTTTTATGTATGATTAATATTTGGTTGCCGCTCCAGTCCTAAACATTTTGACACAGTGCCACAGGCACTATGCTATATTGCATAGACAAATTATAAAGTTAAGAATATTTTACATCTACTTGATGATTTTCTGACTATTGATCACCCTAGTGAGAATGGTGAAAGAAGCATGGCTATAATAATGACCATTTTCAAATGTTTAAATATTCCAATAGCCAAGCACAAGACTGAAGGACCGGTAACTGGTTTAGAGTATTTGGGCATTATATTAGTTACAAATAAAATGGAAGCAAGACTTCCAAAAATTAAAGTACAAAGTATATGTGATTTTATTAATAAACTGTTGTCAAATATATTTATCAAACTGGAATGGTAGCTATTTTACATCAAGTTTTGATATTGAACTGTATACAGATGCTGCTTCCACAATAGGTTATGGAGGTTATTTTCCAGGGAAATGGTTCTCATCTGTTTGGCCTGCTAATTTACCTATTTTAATAGAAAAATCTTCAATGGCATTCCTAGAAAAAAGTAAAATCACAAAAATACCGAACTCCTAAGAAAATTCAAAACGGAAAGTCCCTAATCAAATGGCAAAATCAAAAGCTCAAACACAACTAGAGTTATACCTTATTGTAGTGGAAGCATTGTTATGGGGACACCTTTGGTCCTGTAAGAAAATATTATTTTGGTGTGATAATGAAGCTGCTGTCGTTATCGTTAGAAAAGGGCGTTCTAAATGTTTAGAAATTATGAATCTTATGAGCCAACGAACATGGTGTGCAGTTAAATGTAATTTTCATTTCAGTGCTTAACATGTGCCTGGTCACAAAAACCAAATTTTGTATGCTTTGTCTCGTTTACAGAATACTCGTTTTCAAACACTGGCTCTACAGGCAGAGCTGCACCCACATACTTGCCCAGGTGTGTCAGAAGTAATGTGGTCTTGAGCAACTCGGTCAACTTATTATGGTCCAATGCAGTCGCCGAGAAGACAAGAACTGTTTATACGACAGGATATAACCATTTCAAAAATAGTTTACTTTTAAATGGAGTTAACTTTATTGGAGATAAATTACCTCCCATATCGGAAGAACTATTAATATATTTTGTGGGACATTGTTTTCAAATTCTGAAATTACAATATTCTACAATTAAGCTGTATATTTGCGGTATAAGATACATGTGTCTGAAAGATGACATACCTTCACCTTTCCAGTCGTCTGACAAGGACCATGCATCAATGGTTAGACTCTCCTTAGTTCTTAAATCGGTCAAACGATCACAAAAACAATCTGTCAGGCCAAGACTTCGAATTACTTCTGACATACTAAAGCAAGTTTGTCTTAAACTGAAGATGGGTTACATTTCAGAATTTACAGATTGTATGCTTGAAACTGTTTGTATTGTAGCATTTCACGGGTTTCTACGGTGTGGTGAATTTGCTGTAGATAAAGCATTTAATTTTGATTCAGAATGTAATTTATGTGTTGCTGGTGTACTATTTCATGCAGATTTTGCAATTCTGCATTTAAAACAATCTAAAACTGATCCTTTTAGAAAAGGTATTGACATATAGGCTTAACAATATGCTATAAAATTAAAATTCAAAATTAAAATATGCTATGTCCATTTACAGCTTTAAAAAGTTATTTTGAAATTAAGATCAGCTAAAGGCCAATTTGCACTTTCAGATCAACTGTTCATTACTGAAATTTTTTCAGCTTTGGAAAGAAAGAATTTCATTTCCAGTTTAAAACATTTATTGGAATAGTGTGGATTTCAAGCAGACCTTTATAATGGACACTCGTACTGGCGCAGCTACCAGTGCTGGTAAGGCTAACATTGAAGATCATTCGATCAAAACTTTGGTCAGATGGAATTCTGATAGTTATTGTCGATACAAAAGAACAGATAAATCCTCTATTAAGTATGCACAGCAACAGATTTGTAACAGTTAGTTTAATTTAACATAACTTTGTAAATAATCATTTATAGATACATGTATGTAACATTAATATCAACTCTTATATTTTGTTTTTTGTATTACTAATATCATTATCATTAATACAGTTTGTCATAATATTGAAATATGTACATTTATACTGTGTTTACAAGGAATTTCCCAGTGTTTAGTTGAAGGCTTCCCTTTTACTCAATTCTTCCCACTCATTACCTTGGGGGTCACTCAGCTGTTTCACATCTGACTTTTTGGACCCTTTCGAAATTGACCACTGGTCTAATTTCTCATTTCCCCCAAGTCATTAAATGTAAAACATCTACATGTATTTCTCTCTCCACCATCAATCTGACCCCCTTTTATTGTAGCCACCTGCTACGAGATGGAGCACCGCTTCATCCTCTAATAGGAACTCATCTTGTTCTGGTCGGTTGACGGAGTGTACATGTCCATGGTACTTGGTCCATCTATACATAGTGTCGACGACAGGGCCTGGAGCTAAATTTTCCTTCGCTGAGTACGACTCTTAAGGGCCAAATATTTATATTTTTATATCAATAAAAACTTGAATATATGTATAATCTTGTTGTCAGCAGCAAACTCAATGATGTCTTGTTATGCAGGGAGTTTCAATTCCAATGTCAGTAGTATGTCTTCAAGTAGATATTGAAGGTGGTGTTTGAGTCATCATGTTATAGAACTGGTGCATAGAATGAAGGTGTAACTCCCTAGAGTGATCTCCCCTTTACAGTGAGGTTCAGGTTATACTCTGTCACATTTGGTGTTGTCCTATTCAGTTGAGCCAGAAGTTATTACATCATTAGTAGGTTCATAAATAATGATTCAAGTAATATTTGGTATATTAGTCACAAGTCTTAAATCTATGGAAAACATATCACCAGGAACACCTAAACAAGAGAACTACAAATACAAGGTTTTAAAAGAACAACCTAGAACACCTAAACAAGAGAGCTACAAATACAGGGTTTAAAAAGAACCACCTGGAACATCAAAATATAAGAACTGCAACAACAGAGTTTAAAAAAATCATTCGGAACACCTAAACAAGAATCGACTTTAACAGGGTACATAAATCATTATTGGTATATCATAGGAGAATATGATACATGTATCGCAATTTATTGCTACATCCCTTGTACCGTCTAACAGTGGAAAAACCTCATGCAGAATAGACATAGTAGTTTTTAGTTTAAACATATTTTATTGTTCAAAATGAAAAATGGATCAGAAACAAGTTTTACAACTTAGTAACGTCTTCTCCAGTAGTTGTTAGTCATATGGTCTACTTTATAATTGGCCATTACATCTTTACATTACATAACTTAAGTCTTGGAGTCGAGAATAAAATATCATTATGAAAAACTTCACTTGTGTTGTATACTTAAACTATTTAATAATGAGGAAGGACACATGGGAAATATACCAATGAGATAACAACACAACATAACCAAAAGGACACGTTTAGAGCATGTGAAATATTTATTGTAACTTACTTGAAAATATTTGTTGAAAGCAGAATTTATGTATGTGCCTATCCCAAGTCAGGAGCCTGTAATTCAGTGGTTGTCGTGTGTTGCTGTATAGCATATTTGTTTTTCGTTCATTGGTTTGGTACATACATTAGGCCGTTAGTTTTCTTGTTTGAATTGTTTTACATTTGTCATTTCGAGGCCTTTTATAGCTGACTATGCGGTATGGGTTTTTCTCATTGTTCAAGGCCGTACGGTGACTTTTATAGTTGTTAACGTCGATGTCATTTGGTCTCTGGTGGAGAGTTGTATTCTGCTAAATTTTCAAAACATATGAGCTTAAATGACAGAAATGAAAATGATAATTCAGAATTTCTTTTCAGTAGACTAGTAAAATACTTAACAACGTTTGTTGCTAACATTTTTTTTTGGCTTTTATATACTGCATTATCACAATTACCAGTCAAATGTAATCATACAAACCAAAACCTTTGCATTAGCAGTTTTCTGTTAAATAATGACTAATAATATTTTATAGGGTATATTTATCAAGTAAAATCATTCAAGCGCAACTTCGAGTAAACAGATGTGAACACATTGCTAATATATATATTATAGACTTTTAATCTAGATATGAATGTAAATTACCACAAATAATCCATATTGCTGCTGTCCATTGAAAGAGATACAATAAGGAAAACTTTTAAACAGAATGTCAAAAGACTGAAGGTAGAACTTTCAAATCAAAGTATGTGCACTTTAAGATAGTTTTTATGATATAACAATACACATGAACAGAAAATATGCTGCTCCTTTATCTCATCTGAAAATCAGGTGAATTACAAGGTAGTTGTCGAAACGATACAGCTTTTGAAACAAACCTTGTCTGTTTATAAATTCGGATATTATAAAGAAATAAAGGTTTCAACTCCCTCTGGCAAATATGACCTTAAATGGATATGGCTATTATATTTAGGTCCTTTTTGGGCATATAGCTCTCTAACTTTTTCGGTTCTTATGCACCTCTGGCTTTTAAATATTCGGCTTTGGGCTTTGATCGTTCCTGATGAAGGTAAATCAAGAAAAGCACTTCAGACGCATGAAATTTATAAAGTGTAGTTTTCTTTTTAACATTCTTAGTTATATTGAAAACAAATTGGACATAAAATCTTATTTTTTGTCGAGCCTGCGACTTCTGTCGCAGAAAGCGAAACATAGGGATAGTGATATGGCAGGGCCAGCGACGGCGGCGTTAGCTAACTATTCAAAAGCTTTAATTTCAGAAGGCAGAAGACTTGGATGCTTCATACTTTGTATATAGATGCCTTATGATATGAAGTTTCCGTCTGTCATATGTCCATTGTCCTTGACCTCATTTTCATGGTTCAGTGACTACTTGAAAAAAAGTTAAGATTTTTGTAATGTTAATTTCTCTCTTATTATGAGTAATAGGATAACTATATTTGACCTCGACCTCATTTCATGGATCAGTGAACACGGTTAAGTTTTCATGGTCAAGTCCATATCTCAGATTCTATAAGCAATAGGTCTACTAAATTTGGTGTATGGAAGGATTGTAAGGTGTACATGTCCAACTTGCAGGTGTCATCTGACCTTGACCCCATTCTCATGGTTCAGTGGTAAAAGTTAAGTTTTTGTGTTTTGGTCTATTTTTTCTAATACTGTATGCAATAGGTCAACTATATTTGGTGTATGGAAATATTTTACGATGCACATGTCAGTCTGGCAGGTTTTATTTGACCTTGACCTCATTTTCATGGTTCAATGCTCAATGTTAAGTGTGCCTGGTTAAGTTGTTTCTTAGATACTATAAGCAGTACATCAACTATATTTGGTGCATGGAATGATTTTGAGGTGTATATGTCTGTCTGGCAGGGTTCATCTGACCTTGACCTCATTTTCATGATTCATTGGTCAATATAAAGTTTTCATGGTTTGGTCTGATTATCGTCAACTATATTCGGTACATGGAATGATTGTTAGATGTACATTTCCATTCTCAATTTTATGTATTTCTGGCTTGGTTTATCTGACCTTGACCTCATTTTCTTGGATCATGTTTATGTTAATGTGATACTTGTAGTAAAACTTTATATTAAGGACTATCAACATAGAATGACAATGATCAGTAAGGCAGACGAGACATTTCAGCGTGTGCACTCTTGTTAAGGTAAATTTCAAATAAAAAAAAAACAAAAACATTTGTAAATTGATAGTCAGATTTATTATCTATTATTTATAGAAAAATGTGTTTTGAAATTCAAAATGTTGACTAAGATTAAAAACCCAGGTAAACAAAATTCGAGTTTTTAAATCTCTTTTTCATTCAAAACTTCTTTTGGGATAAGGTTCTTATGATTGTCAATGCAAACTGAAGGGTTTCAAACGATTATATTAGGGTCTATATGTATACATTTGGCAAGCGAAAAAAATCATGCTATCGTGACGGGAGGTGGATAAAAACATAAAAGGAAAGACAACACCATGGTAAAAAAAAAAGAACAAAAAACACAATATCCTTCAAAACACAATAGCACATATTTAAACATCACTGATCATACTAAACACCGGGGACAAACGGGGATACGTTGGTAGAGTATTCAGTTTTTGCTCAAGCATTGTAGTCTAAACATCTCAATATAGTACATTGTAAATGACGATTTTAAACAAGCAATTTAAGAAGACAACGACGGATTTAAAACATTGAGAACAGGACTGCTACATCATTGTAAAGTTATCATACTTTTATTTTTAAAGCTGCATTGTTGATAATTGATACTTTTGACAATTGTTATTTAGGTTCTTATGTATAAGATATTTGTACCGATATACCTTCGGTAGTATTTAAACCGCTTTCAAAATATTCGTATCTTTAAAAATCATTATTTCAGATGTCATGATGAAAGTTAATCTTGAATTGTGATGTATAATTACTTTATTTTTTAAATAAGAACAAAGATGTATAATGGAAACATACCAACAAGATAGCAACAGAACAAGTAAACAAAACCAAAAAGACACACATAGTTAGATGTGACACTTTTGGTGTAACATAGTTAAAGATACACGTTAAATCCGGGATTAACACTGCTAGTTTTTCAAATAAATAAGATAAAATGACAAAGGCAAAAGTAGAATTTTCAGATTTTCAGTTAGGTAGTAAAGTTCTGAACACTTTATCTGGCTTAAAGTTTTCAAATCATTCCAAATTTTCCGTTTTCTTATATCTAAAATCACACATTTGAGGTAAATAATCAATCAAACTTAACCTTTTCGTTAGTATTTTTCTGTTTGATAATAACCGATAATAATAATAAATTTATGAAATGATGTATAGTGTTATTCATGTTAAATCATTCATGCGTATCTAAGAGTAAACATGCAGACCGTTTATCCAAGTATAAAAGTCATTGACCATAACTTGACATTCTCGAAAGTCGTTTACACGAACACTTTTACCGACATCGATACCTACACTGACTAAAAAATAATGGGACCGTGTCAAAATGTCGAAGTATAACCTCGAATGAATAACCTCGTAAAATTTGGTTGGAATCATCAGAGGTAAAACATATAAATTTTGTAAGTGGTTTTATATAAAAAAAAATTATTCGGAATTTGAGCTAGAAACACCAAGTGATTTTGGATTTTTTATAATTGATAAATTTAGTGATATTCAATCTTTTTTTCTTATTGCCGAATCATACTTTCAATTTCTATGTTTTGGCAACGTTTGTGCAACTACATCCATGTTTATAGCCTCTTTTGCTGCTAGATGCGGTTTAAGGGGGATAATATTTACTTTTGGGGGCGGAGGAAGATCGGCAGAGTCGTCGTCTGCTGCTGCATCGTCATCTTCACTCTCCATTGGAAAAAATTTCGACGACTTCTTCTCGTTTCTCATCTTCTATTTTTTAATTATAAATATATTATAAACATATTTTTTTGTGATAACCAGACACATTTTTCTTAAAATATGATTACATGATTTATGTACATACCCATGCCCCAAACTTTTTTTATTGCAACATCAGTAAATATCAAACGGTCACCTACTAGAAATCATTTGTGTTAGATAACACGGATATATGTCGTATAAGACGTATATAGCATTGATATTTATCTGACTTTATTATATACTTAGTAGTAAATACAGATAAACTGTATGTGTAATACAATCATTGGCAAGCGTGCTGTATCAGCCACCCGTGATGATATCGATATCAGCACGGTTGCAAAGGCTTTATCACACCTTTAATCTGTATGAAGTCACGTCATCGATTGCAGTCACTGTTGCAAAGGCTTTATCAAACCCCTTATCTGTATGACGTCAGGTCAAACCTATAATCTGTATGACGTCATTTCAAACCTACTTATCTGTATGACGTCATGTCACATAAAAAAACATCTACGTGAGGTATATGTATATAATAAAGTGTATATGATATGGCTTTTTCAATATCACACACCGTATCAACCCTCAACCAATATAATCCCTCGAGCAGAGCTCTTGGGATTATATTGGTGTCTCGGGTTGATACGGATGTGATATTGAAAAAGCCATATGATATTCTCTATTTATCACATATTTTGTACTGATATGTACGTTTTTGCATGGCCAATAATAGCCGGAAGTCAAGGTTGGTTATCAGCCCTCGGGGCCAATATCGATATCAGCCCTTGAAATCCATATCGAGCCCCCGAGTTTAACTTCCGGTAACCTGTCAATCAAAAACTATTTGTAAACAAGTTGTCATCCAAAGCAGTTAGACGATCAGGAGAGATCAAATGACGATGTATGTAAATTCATACAAGAAATGAAAAATGAGAACACAATGAAAAGAAATTTAGAAATTTACGAATCTGCTGTAGTAGAAAAAATGTAAAAAATCAACAGTGGAAATCACAAAAGTTCCCGTAAAATTTGGACGTCATAAAGAATTTAGAAAATATATGACGTCACAATGAAAAAGCGATTGTTGTATGACATCGAAAGTTCAAGCGGAACATATTTCCAAATCATAGTAGCGATATGGTGTATTCTTCGTCAGCATTAATTGGAAATGTAACACTTTTTAAAGTCGTTTAATAATTACAATTCTGGGAATTAATATATTTATTGTTAATTATTTGTTAAACTTTTCACAAAACTTTGTTTACTCACTGGGATTCGAACTTTGTTAACTCACTGTGATACATTTTTTAAATTTTTTTCGTTAAATGTTTTTTTGAATTTTTGTTGAAAATATCAAACATAATTTGGTATATGCTATCTTTTTTCTCTTGCTTGAAAATATGTGATAAATAGATTATTACATGTCATTTTCCATATGGTCCGTGGTATCAGCCCACGACCCATATCAAGCCCTCGGGCTAAAGCCCTCTGGCTTGATATGGGAGTCTAGGGCTGATACCAGGGCCAATATGGAAAATGCCATGTAATAATCTATAAATAAAATATGTTATTATATCTATTATATTCAACAAAATTAATCTTGCATAGTAATCCTGACCAGACGTCTTTTTTTTATACATTTTGTTTTTTTTTTTAACTTTTTTTTATGTGATTTCCACTATAGAACGAATGTATGATTAAGCTAAAACAGGTTCGAAGTGTAGAATTGTGAAAATAATAAAAAAAATAATCCCTAATTTTGAGGCCTTCTCCCATTGTCCTTAGTTTGTGTAGTCTTACAGGCTTGAAAATAATTAAAATATCCAAATTTCCTTGTCTACCGTTTTTAACATCTGTATTAAAATACGTTTGATTATGTCTTTTTTACAGAGGAATGAAACCCGAGGGAACACATGGATACATGAATTAGATCCAACTTCTGCAAGACAATACTTTATTAAGCCTGAGACACACAGGAGTAAATTCGTCCATGTATGGTACCCCAAAACACCTTTCCGTGTCTATGAGAAATGTTTAATTTGACCATCTGTGTTTTGTTATATAAATCCTGTCACACGGATTCAACATGATTAAATATAATGTTTTGAAACAAAATTTATGTTTGGAATGAAATATACCTCTTTAAGAGTTATTCATTTGGGTAAACCAATGCTAGATAAACAGAAATGATAATGATTAAGTTCTCCGATTAAGAGGAATGATCCCTTCGCTTCCCCTGTTTGCAGACATATTGGGTGCATTTAATAAACAACCAATCCTTCGGAAAGGACGCAAAGACAAGGATTTTTTTTTTATTAAAAAAAGGTTTAACTATTAAAATTGAATTTCCTCTTGAAACAGTTAATTTTCATTGAATTATAACGGTAGTTATTAGCAGGAGCAACGAGTTTAAAGGGGCATTAGCCGTCAAATTCATGTTCACCGATTTGACTCAAATACGTACTAAAACGTATATATCAAAATTACAAAAAAAAGTCTAAAATAAAGAATTAACAATGCATGGACTCGATAATATGTATCGCATTTTGAGTGTATTTTAGTCTAGACGCCATCTTATTTACCATCGAGATGACTTCCGAAGACTGTCGACGGTCATATAACCCGATATAAGCATAAATATATATATAAATATAAAAATATAGCGAGCACGTGCAATTGGATTTTTCTATGTCTGTTTGATTTCATATTGTAGGTTAAAAAAATGTTAATCGTCGTTTTTACTTGTATAAAAATTATTTTTTGTGGATCGAATCAGTCAACCAAATGGTTCACACTTGTTTTACTTTCAATGTTGACAGTCTTTTCCTTGACACGCCTAGTACATGCGTAGCAAATCTCTAGCTAAGGGGTTAAACTGAAGGTCACATGAATACTGATTTAATGAGGTTAAATTATAGACTTGCGAGTCAATAATACATCAGCGATGTTTTGAGCTTATTTTAAAAAATTTGGGGCAAGCTGACTGCTTATAACGAAATATTATATCAAAATTCCGCTTTTATACTTATACTTGAAACAAAAAGAATAGTATTACAAAGTTTTGTCTAAATTGTAACTATTGCCCCTTTAGCAGTGATTGGCATTAATTGTTGTAAAACTTGTATTCCATTTGTGTCTTTAGCATCCATGATTTTTTTTTGTTCAAATACTGAAGCCAGAACTAAATGCATACTATTCGTTTGGAAAGAGAAAACTCGGTATGTATAATATTAGCATCCTACGGATATCGATTACGAAACAGTAGCTCGATATAACCCTTTTATGTTCTAGATTGTTACCGACAGTTAGGGTGATTACGACGATTGCAAGAGTTTTGTATTTGCTCCATCAAATTTTGCTTTTAGCTTCTTTTTTAAAGAATTGGTAGAAATGTATGGAACGCCACAGCTGTCTTGTGTGGAACTCTGATATTACTTTATGTTGTTTTATTATTACTTGATGATATTTTGTCTTTACTTAATATGGTTTTGACATTACGTAATGATGTTTTGATATAACTCAATATGGAATAGTCATTACTTAATGATATTTCGATATTACACGATATGGTTTCGTATTGACTTGATATAGTTTTGTCATTACTCAATATGGTTTTGTCATTACTCGATGTGGTTTCACCATTATTTAATGTGGTTGTGTCATTAGTCAATGTGGTTTTAACATTACTTGATGTGAATGTGACTTAACGTTATGTAGTTGTTTCATTACATGATGTGGTTTTGTTATTTCGTAATGATGATTTGCCTATTCTTTATATGGTTTTAACATTACGCAATGATGTTTCAAAATTTGACGATTTTACACTACATGATGTGTTTGTTTCATTATTTGATGTGGTCCTGTCATTCTTTGATGTGGTTATCCCATTACTTGATGAGGTAAAACCACGTGACCAATTCGGAAAAAAATATGTTCTATTTTTAAACAGATTTCAATATATCGTTTGTTTAAGGTGCTTTGGATGGGTATCGCTAATCCATTGAGTTAAAGTTCAAATTAAAGTTCGAGTGGTTGTTCAGAGTTATTTGGTATGAAAAAGGGGAACGGCAGACAATAATAAGAAAAAAAGTATTAAAAAGTTTACAGTATTTCGGACATAATTGGGATATCCCCAAACCACTTGGTCCTGTTGTTTTTATCCTAAGTTCTCAAACGGAAGCAGTATTTTTGTAATAAATTTGTAAAATATTCCACGGAACCATGTGTCTCGCCTGATATTGCTGCTGTAAGTGTAAAAGCGTCATGTTGATCGACTGTACATTTATCCATACATTTATCGGTAAAAACAAAATTAAAAAAAAATGTTTTTCTGTAGATGCTTTTTCTTGAAATTGAGGAATAACTCCTATACAAGTTTTAAAACACTTCATTGAGGTTTACAAATTTATCATGTCAAAACAGTTTAATTCGGTTTTTATTAACTAAAACAAAACTGTATGGTTTTCAACAATGCGCAAAAACCCATACCCTATAGTAAGCTATAAAAGGTCCCGAAATGAAAAATGTAAAAAACTAGAAACCTAACGATCTATAGATACATAGATACTTTATTCTCTAAAAACTAAATACAAGTTTACAGAGAAACATACAATATAAATACAGATACAATAGTCGAGGTAAACAAATACAGTATGATATTCTAAAAGTACAAAATTATGATGGCATACATGTTTAGTAACATGTATAATGAAAGGTTAAACTCAATAGAAATTAAAAAAAATGGAGATGGAGACGCCGACGCCACTATCGACGACGAAATATAGGTTTGTTGTGTCTCACTGCCGCTACATTGATGTCGCAGGCTCGACACAAATCAAAAGACTTGAACTTTATTGTTAACAAATGAAACACTTCAAATCAACTCACACTAAAGTTACAGGGAAACGGGGGGAGAAGGGGCTCGGACTTAGCGATAAAGCATCAATACTATAAAATAAGAATTCTCCGAATTTTTTTTTTAGCGTAAATGATCATTTGAACTTCTACGAATATCAATCTTTTATTTGTAATCAATTGAATTCCCTGATCTACCTCGCACTAATTGAAAAATAAACTTTTTGGAATATCTGTTTCACATGTGACGACGGACATGTTCCAGTGGTCGTAACCATAATACCGTCATCTTTTCCTTGAATGTAAACTTCCAAATAAACCCAAATCACTGGGTTTGTACTTTCTCGAATAACACGACGGGTGCCTTTCTGGAGCATCCGAGATCACCCCGATGGATTTATATTACCCAGTCATACCGATCTATTGAATCAGCCAAATGAAACTGTTTTGTATGCTACCGCAACTGAAAGCTGGGGGGCATATTGTTTTACCCCCGTCCGTCCGTCCGTCCGTCCGTCCGTCCGTCCGTCCGTCCGTCTGTCCGTCCCATTATGGGTATATAGTTATTCCGCATAACTCCTCCTACAGTTTGAATCCTAGGAAGTTTTCTCTTTACTGTCTGTTTGTACATATATTGAAGGTGTGCATGTGGTCAGGGTTTAATGTTTATTAATATTTGCTTTTTTGGGAGATAGTTGAACTTTGTAATTTTTTGGGAAATTTCCTTGCATAAGTAGAGCGTTTCCAGATAACTCCTCCTACAGTTTGAATGCTAGGAAGTTTTCACTCTGCTGGCTGTTTGTACATATATTGTAGGTGTGCATGTGGTCAGGGTTTTTATTTTTATTATCTTTTGCTCTTTTTGGGAGACAATTGAACTTGTTTTTGTCATTTTTGGGGTATAAGCGGTTAAATGAGTTGAGTGCGGGGGCATCACTTTGTCTAGTTTACATTTTTTTCTCGTGTTGTGCTGTTACACAACTGTAACAGTCCGATGTAAGGTTAGGATTTAGCGCTCACATACATGTTAAACTCCGCCACGTGCACTTTCTTTATGTACCTGCCCCAAGTTAGGAGCATGAAGTTCAATTGTTGTCGTTGTATAAATGTGTGTCATTTTTTTTTGTAGATTGTTTATTTATAAATAAGACCGTTTGTTTTTTCGTTTGAATTTTTTCACATGGTGCATGGTGGCCTTTTGTAGCTGACTAAACGGTGTGTTGAAGGCTGTACGGTTGCCTATATATGATTTCTTACATCCACTGCATTTAAACTCTGGTGGATAGTTGTCTCATTGTCAATCACACCACATCTAGCTTTATTTCAACTTCTATGTTGCGTTTTGTATACTGTAACATTGTTTATCTTTTGTACGCATAACTCGGAGCCCTCTTTTCGGAAGCCCGAGCAAAAGTCCTTGTTCCGCGATAGAAAATTTAATTACGAACCCATATAAGATAGCTCGAATTTCAACTCATAATCTGAATTAATCTAAATGAGACTTAAATTCGAATCTTACTCAAACTCTACCTCAAAAAGTGACTCAAATTTAATGTTGTAACTAGAACTCTACCCTTAAATGTGACTCAAACTCGAAGTCCAACTCGAAACTCAATGCTAACTAAAATTTTAATTCTAATAATGACTTGAATTCGAAATCGAAGACTAACTCAAAGTTTAACTCAAACAGTAACCCGAACTCAAATTCGATGGATGGCAACACTCATCCCAGGCACATACAACCTGACATCTATCTAAAAATAGAACAGGTTTTTCCGAATCGGTCACGTGATTTTACCTCATCAAGTAATGGGATAACCACATCAAAGAATGACAGGACCACATCAAATAATGAAACAAACACATCATGTAGTGTAAAATCGTCAAATTTTGAAACATCATTACGTAATGTTAAAACCATATAAAGAATAGGCAAATCATCATTACAAAATAACAAAACCACATCATGTAATGAAACAACTACATGATAACGTTAAGTCACATTCACATCAAGTAATGTTAAAACCACATTGACTAATGACACAACCACATTAAATAATGTTAAAACCACATTGACTAATGACACAACCACATTAAATAATGGTGAAACCACATCGAGTAATGACAAAACCATATTGAGTAATGACAAAACTATATCAAGTCAATACGAAACCATATCGTGTAATATCGAAAAATCATTAAGTAATGACTATTCCATATTGAGGTATATCAAAACATCATTACGTAATGTCAAAACCATATTAAGTAAAGACAAAATATCATCAAGTTATAATAAAACAACATAAAGTAATATCAGAGTTCCACAGAAGACAGCTGTGGCGTTCCATAGAAATGAGTTGTTTCTCTCTTTGGGCTATTTACAAAATTTGCATTCCTCCAAACCTCAAAACTTGAAAATATATGTGTGTGTGTGTGTGCATGTGTGTGTGTTTGTGTTTTTATGCGGTTTTATATGAATAATATATAAATATATCAAACTTTACAACATACAGCAAACAATTAGCATTCTCATTGGAACCAAGGATGCTCCTCTAGTCGACTTGTTCCTTTATTCACATCAAGCCGACTTCATTCAGAAGATTTTTAGGAAGAATGTAAAGAAGCTAGCATTACCCTTTAACTTCACGTTCCGCTAACTAGATGATGTCGTCTCGCTAAATAATTCAAAGTTTGATGACTATGTTGAACGCACTACCCCATTGAACTTGAAATAAAGGACACAACAGATACAGTTAAGTCTGTCTAATATCTTGTCTTACATATAGAAACTGACAATAAGGATCGGTTGAGAACATTTTTTTACAACAAAAGAAATAATTCCAGCTTCCAAATTGTAAACTTTCAATTTCTATGTAGCACCATTCCAGCAGCGCATATGGAGAATATATCTCCCAGTTGATACGATATTCTAGAGCATGCCTTGCTTATCATGATTTCCTTGATAGAGGATTGCTGCATACAAGGAAGCTATCAATCAAGAGTTCCCAGTGGTGAAGTTGAAATCATCTCTTCAAAAATTGTACGGACGCCATAACGCGTAGGTAAACCGTTATGGAATATCTGTTTCATATATGACAACAAATATACTCCAGTTGTCGTAACCGCAACCCCGTCCTCTCTTTTCGAATGTGACCAATCGAATTAGACTTATCACCAGGTTGGTACATACACGAGCAACACGACGGGTGCCACATGCTTACCCTTCCGCAGCACCTGAGATCTGCCCCGGTTTTTCGTGAGTTTCGTGTTGCTCAGTCTTGAGATTTCTATGTTGTGTTTTGTATATACTTTTTGTATTTTGATAATTTTTCGTTTTTTTTGACAAGGCATTGTCAGTTTGTTTTCAACTTCTTAGTTTGAATATCTCTTTGGTATATTTCGGCTTTCTTATACACCTTTGTTGTATTGGATTCTAATCTTTTTTCGCGAAGGAGTATTTTTGTTACATGTGTTACGGATATCTAACAAATGACTTTTTTCTCTTTGAATGAAATAAAAATGTCGACCGATATTTAGGTTAAATGTAAATATTAAAGTTAATATCATGTTTTCAACAGTGCAGTGCACTGCGTTCCTATATATTAATACACATTATCTTTACTTCATATGAAGAAGTAACACAATTAAAAACCAAATTATTTGTATTTCTTTTTTTTTAAAGTTAGAATTCTCTATATATATCAATTAAGCTTAAATTCAAAATCTTTATTTTAATATAAAAACAAGGAGATGTGGTATGATTGCCAATGAGACAACTATCCACCAAAGTTCAAATGAAGTAGATGTAAGCAATTATAGGCAACCATACGGCCTTCAACAATGAGAAAAAACCCATACCGTATAGTCGGCTAAAAATATGAAACAATTCAATTGAGAAAAACAACGACCCCCGTCTCCGAAACCCATGTCTCGTCCTGTTTCAGGCTAGAGAGAAAAAAAATTGGTTTGTTGTTGGAGTACCAATTTTTTTTCTTATGAACAATTAATTCCTTCTAGCAACCCATGCATCACTATTCTGTAGATATTTATTATACTAATGTAATTTGGTTTGTTGAGGAATAAGTCAGCTGTCGTTGGTTCGTGTCTGTCATATTTGTTTTTCGTAAATTGTTTTGTTATAAATTAGGCCGTTAGTTTTCTCAATTGAATTGTTTCATACTTTTCATGTCAGGGCCTTTTATAACCGACTATACGGTATGGGTTTTTCTCGTTGTTGAAGACCGTACGGTTGCTGATAATTGATTACATCCACTTCATTTGAACTTTAGTGGATGGTTGTCTCATTGGAAATCATACCACATCTCCTGTTTTTATATATATACAACTTACAATCATTACATACACAAAATTTAGTTAACATATTGCTTATAGTATACAAGAAACAGACCAAACCACGAAAACGTAATATTGACCAATGAACCATGAAAATGAGGTCAATGTCAGATGAACCCTGCAAAACAGACATAAACACGTTACAATTATTCCATTCATCAAATATAGTTGACCTATTGATAGTATCCTAAAAGATGACCTATCTATTGAAACTCAACATTGACCAATGAATCATGAAAACGATGGACGATACCTGCCAGACAAACATATACACCTTACAAGTATTCCATAGATCAAATATAGTTGACCTATTGCTTAACGTATAAGAAAAACTGACCAAAACACAAAAGCTTAACATTGACAAATGAACTGTGAAAATGAGATAAAGGTCTAATGGAACCTACCAGACTGACATGTACACCGTAAAATCTTTCCATACACTAAATATATTTAAACTTTTGCTAATAGTATTAGAAAAACAGACCAAAACACAAAAACGTACATTGACCAATGAAACGTGAAAATGAAGTCACGGTCAGATGAAACCTGCCAGCTGACTGACAATCATTCCATACACCAAATATAGTTGACCTACTGCTTACAGTTTCTGAAAAACGGACATAATCGCGTAACTTAAACTTTGATCACTGATCCATGAAATGAGGTTAACGTCATGTAAAATCTGTCTGACGGACATGTAGACCTTGCAAGGAACCCATCTACCAAATATAGTTATACTGTTACTCATAAGAGAGAAATTCACATGACAATAAAACTAAACTTTTGTTTCAAGATGTCGCTGAACCATGAAAATGAGATCAGGGACAACGAACATATGACAGACCGAGAAATTTCATAAGATAAGGCAACTGTATACAAAGTATGAAGCCTCAATGTCTTCTACCCTCTGAAATATAAGGCTTAAATACAAACAGTTAAGGCCGCAGTCTCGGGATTGTAATCCTAATGTCTCGCATTCTGCGAATTTCGTAACAGGCGAGACAAAAAACATTGAATATAAAACTCGATCAATATAGACAGAAGCGACGAATGTCGCAGTCGCGAAAATAACCATTCGATGTCTTGGGAATGAAATTTATTTGTGCAAGGCTATGTTATGGCAGACAGTAACTAACGACAACCACTGAATTGAAGAACTCCTGACCAAAGAATGTGGTGGGATTAAACATGCTTGTGAGTGCTCATCCCTCCATTTATCTGGAACAGTGGTGTATCATAAATAAACTAGATGTGTCGGAACGACACGAATGGTCCCGTTTGCAAAAACAGCTTGAAGCTCAATATGTGAAGGCGTTTAAAAAGAGTCTGTATAACAGTTATTTTTACGAAATTTTCAAAGTCCAAAACCAGTAATTTCGGAAAAAATAAGCGGAACGGAACCAAACGTAAACTCAATCTGTACATTGTAACTCATCATAGTAGATTCACATACTAAAAAGCCATAAGGGGTTCCGTGGAACCCTGTGTCTCGCCTGCAATTGCTGCTGTCAGTGTAAAAGTGTAATGTTGACTTAAAAAGTGAGTCCATTTATCAGTAAAATACAGAATTTAAAAAATATTCAAACTTTTTCTTTAGATAACATTTCTTGGTCTTGAAGATGAGCTTCTGTCCAAATTTCATAACAATCAAAGGTTTACAAATTTATCATGTAAAAAAAACTTAATCAATTTAACCGACATTTTTATACGACTGCCTGTAAATATTACTAAAAAATGAAGTCTATCTATCAGAAAAATACTAAAAATGAAAAAAAAAAAATATTTTCAAAGGTTACCTCAGACATTATCTCTCAATCATTAAAAAGCTACTGCCAAAGTCATAAAACTCTATGAAGGTTTGACAAAGTAATTGATGTGTAACAAACTTTAACCCCAGACTGTATCTTCTTGTTAACTGTAAAAAAAACTAAGTCCATTTATCAGTAAAATACGGAAAAATAAAAATAAATATTTGCAAAATTTTGCTCTGGATACTGTATTTGGTCATAAATAAGCGTCTGTCCCAATTTCATAAAATCCATGTAGGTTTGACAAAGTTATTGATGACTAAGAAACTTTAACCAAAGACAAAATATGAAGTTAATGTAAAAACACTTAAGTCCATTTATTAGTAAAATACGGAAAATGAAATTTTGCCCCGAATACTGTATATGGTCATAAACAAGCTTCTGTCCCAATTTCATAAAATCCATGTAGGTTTGACAAAGTTATTGATGTCCAAAAAAACTTTAACCACAGACTGAACCTAAATGTTGAGGCCGCCGACTCCAACGACGGAATCTAGTATCGCTATGTCTCGCTTTCGCGAAATAAATTCCGCAGGCTCGACAAAAATCAGCTCAAAATGTGAAGGCGTTTATAAAAAAAGTCCGTATAACTGTTATTTTCACAAAATTTTCAAAGTCCAAAGCCCGTCATTTCGGTAAAAATCAACGGAGCGGAACCAAACGTAAACTCGATTTGTAACTCATTATAGTAGACTCACATACTAAAAATTAGCTCAATATGTGAAGGCGTTTATAAAAAAAAAATAGTCCGTATAATTGTTCGTTGCGGAATGACGGAATGACGGACAAGGGTAAAACTAAATGGCCCCGACCACTTTGTGGCTGGGCCAAAAAAAATGCAAAAATCAGTTGGAAAGAGGTTGATTCATCAGATGGGTACAAAACACATTACAACAACAACAACAACAACAAAGAGATAAAACAAGTTGCTTTCTTAAAAAAGAAAAGCAATACGTGAACCAAAGACCGCTGACTGGTCACCAAAAGATTGTTGCTGAATTTTTGTTTGATTTTGAAATGAAATAATTGACTGTGAATAGAAAAAGATAATGATGAAGTTAAACTACCTTTATTAATAATATGTAATAGAGTGTACATTCTTGCACAAGTCAGTTGAAAGCAATGTTGGATAGGTGTGAATAGAAACGTGTATATACAGCTACTATTTGAATATACATTTTGATGCTCGACTATTTCATTTATTACTTGGGATAGTACATCATTTTTTTTTATAATGTTACTGCAAATTCCAGTTTCTACAAACTGGATGTATAATGCAAATTGCACAAACCAATCGCAATATAAATTTAAGCACTCAGTTTGCTTTATAATCTGGATGCATTTATTTTATCTATCACATCTTTATATTTTGTTTCCTGAATGGATGCCTTCATATTCTCAACTCGTTATTGAAGTTGTCTGTACTCATGATAGATGTTGTACAGATAACTTTAAAGTCCATTTTCAATGTGAAGTGCACGTGGTGAAGTTAAACCCTGTGGCATACAACTTATAAGAAGGTTTCGTTTATTTTTCTTGAGAGTAACACACCAGCTTCATTTGGACCTCTTATACAGAGACTTATTTTGGTCTCATAAAACATCTAAAATTTTAAGGATTTCCTGATTTTACTTAAATCAATCCAAATATTTTACAGGGAAACTTGGTTTTGAAGAATATCTTATTTTCAGAAGTTTTATGAATACCTGAACATACTCTCAAAAGAACCAATTCATATAAAAGACATGTAGATATAAAAAAAAAAAATACCAGACGCGAGTTAAGTCTACAAAGAATCATCAGTGACGCTCGAATAAAAATAGTTAAAAAGGCCAACTAAAGTACGAAGTTAAGTAATCTCTATTCCTTGGGTAGAAAATCCTTGGCATTTCGAAAATGTCAAAGTTTATAAAAGAACAGTGACTGAAAAAAGAAAACAAAAAAGAAATAGCTAGAGGTCAGAATACCGTAAGCAATGATGACCGTGCTTGAAAGTCACATGGCAAGCTCTTATTGCCGTGCCCTGAATTTAAATAAGAAAAGCGAAAATTCGCATTCGCGAGTGAAATTAATATTTATGCATGAACGTGGTATTTTTGCGCATGAAATAGTAAATAGAAAGCATACGTACTGATACTCTGGATAAGAATACGCATTTGCGTCATCACATATACTAATCTAATAGTTGAATTCGGATGTCAAACTACCTACCTCAAGTGTTTTGACTACGGATTCATTGACATTTTATCCGGAATTGTTGTGAACGCAAACCGATAGTGTGCGTGTGAACAGGGTGATGTATAATGTGAATGATTGAAAACGTGTAGGATGGCTGACCAACACAATGAATACAATTTTCAAAACCGTACCATTGTACAAACATTCAGATGCTATAAGGTTGAACTAATAAAAGAAAAAAAAATAATTAACATTATGATAGTAATTAAATTTTGATATGATTATTGTAAAATATTAATTACGTTTTTTGTGAGATGCAAGGATTTAAAATCTCAGTTTTACTTTAACAATGAATATTCTCTTAGTCTGGTAGTATCTATTAATGAAATTAGATATTTTTTTTACAGAAAAATCCTTTTGTTTGATTATCTTTCTGCTTTCCGACCACTGTGTTTCCGACCTTAGATAAATATTTTTAACAGAAATATCGTTTTCTTAATTTTCTTCATTCTTTCCGACATTTTCTCATGCTATGATTGAAATACTAAGTATCAAATTATAAACGTTCAGAAATAATCAGTTTATTCTTGGTGATTGTATATCAATAAACTATTCCAAGGTTTATTAAATACAACACACACAACGCGTTGATGGACCGTCTCAAAGCATGAATTATATAATTGCGTTATCATTATACTTGATATTTGATAAACATTCTTATTATTAAAGGAGGGGTTCACGCTTATATATTGGCGAGTTTTGGAAGTGTCTATGGGCCACTCGATACACCTCGGAATCAAGATTCTCGGAACGTCTCGACAATTTTCGATCATTTATACAGTTAGTTATCTATGTCTTTGATACGGTCCCTCTGTGGATAGGCTACCACGTTACATTGTATATTTCAACAATCAAAGTTCATTTGTAGATTGGAAAGTAAAACAATAAAGACTAGGTTGCATTTAAAAATCATTTATATGTTAGAACCTATTTGCCTTTTGACAAAACATATGTGTTTTTAATAATGTGAATGTTTATTAAATATCAAGTATAATGATAACGCAATTATATAATTTATGCTTTGAGACGGTCCCTTTACGTGTTGTGTGTTGTGTATTAAAACAGCGTGTTGTCGTGCATTGTGACAATAAACCTGGAAATAGTTTACTGATAGATAATGACCCAGAATATACTAATTATTTCTGAACGTTTATCATTTGATATTGTGTATTTAGATCATAGCATGAGAATATGTCGGAAAGCAAAAAGAAAATTTTAAAAACGATTTTTCTGTTTAAAATATTTATCTTAGTTCGGAAACACAGTGGTCGGAAAGCAGAAAGATAATCAAACAATAAGATTTTTCTGTAAAAAAAAATTCTAATTTCATTAATAGATACTACCTGACTAAGAGAATATTCATTGTTAAGTTTAAACTGAGACTGAACTTATTCTTAATAGAATATAATTAAAATTGTAATTTATACGTGCATTATCATGTCTCACAGATTTGAACAGTTATTACATTTATGAAAATTATATGTGATGTATGAGCACCAATGAGCAGGGATGCGTACCCAAAGTAAGCTAAATATCTAAATTTTAAACGGTCGTGAATGAAAAATACTTTTCAAATCACACACATTTTAAATCCTTGCATCTCACAAAAAACGTAATTATTATTTTACAACAATTATAACAAAATTAATAACTATCATGATGTTAATTGTTTTATACTGTTTAAGAATGGATTTATAAGTCTCTGCTTATATTTTGTATAGCAATATATTCATATAATCGAATTTTAGACTTTAAAAAGAGATTCATTTGAAATACAATGTCCATCACTAAATACTCGACGTTTGCGTTTATTGATATTATATTCTAAATTTTCGGAAAAAGTTCACTAGCAGGAATGTATGTTTATTATACAATTTCAATTCATTTTTTGTTTGTTTGTTTTAATAGTTCAACCTTATAGCATCTAAATATTTGTACTATGGTACAGTTTTGAAAATTGTTTTCATTGTGTTGACCAGCTATCCTACACTTCTTGATTCATTCACATTATACATCATCCTGTTCACATGCCCACTATCACAAAAGTTCCGGATTAAATTTCAATGAATCCGTAGTCAAAACACTTGAGGTAGGTAGTTTGACATCCGAATTCAACTATGATGTTAATATATGCGATGACGCAAATGCGTATTCTTATCCAGAGTAGCAATGCGTATGCTTTCTATTTACTATTCTTGGACAAAAATACCACGTGCATGCATGCATAAATATTAATTTCACTCGTGAATGAGAATTTTCGCTTTTCTTATTTAAATTCAAGACACGGCAGTAAGAGATTAACATGTGATTTTCAAGCACGGTCATCATGTAACTTACGGTATTCTGACCTCTAGCTGTTTCTCTTATGTTTTTCTTTTTTGAGTCACTGTCCTATTATTAACTGTGACAATTTCGAAATGCCCAGGATTTTACACCCAAAGAATAGATTACTTAACTTTGCCTTTTTAACTTTTTTTATTCGAGAGTCACTGATGATTCTTTGTAGACTTAATTCGCGTCTGGCGTACAACATTTTAATCCTGGTATCGTTTTTGTCGAGCCTTCGACTTTTGTCGAAAAAGCGAGTCATAGCGATCCTACATTCCGTCGGCGTCGTCGTTGTCGTCGGCGGCGTCCACAAATATTCACTCTGTGGTTAAAGTTTTTGAAATTTTAATAACTTTCTTAAACTATTCTGGATTTCTACCAAACTTGGACAGAAGCTTGTTTATGATCATAAGATAGTATCCAGAAGTAAATTTTGTAAAAAAAAAATTCTGTTTTTCCGTATTTTACTTATAAATGGACTTAGTTTTTCTGCCAGGAAACATTACATTCACTCTGTGGTTAAAGTTTTTAAAATTTTAATAACTTTCTCAAACTATCCTGGATTTCTACCAAACTTGGACAGAAGCTTGTTTATGATCATAAGATAGTATCCAGAAGTAAATTAAAAAAAAAAAATTCCTGTTTTTCTGTATTTTACTTATAAATGGACTTAGTTTTTCTGCCAGGAAACATTACATTCACTCTGTGGTTAAAGTTTTTAAAATTTTAATAACTTTCTCAAACTATCCTGGATTTCTACCAAACTTGGACAGAAGTTTGTTTATGATCATAAGATAGTATCCAGAAGTAAATTTAAAAAAAAAATTCCTGTTTTTCCGTATTTTACTTTTAAATGGACTTAGTTTTTCTTCCGGTTAACATTACATACAGTCTGCAGTTAAATTTTTTAAAACTTTTATTAGATTCATAAACTATCCTGGATTTTTACCAAACTTGGACAGAAGCTTCTTACAATTAAGAAATTTTAAAAGAGGAATATTTTTATTAAATTTTTTCCTCATTTCATTTTTGTTGAGCCTGCGATTAACAACAAAAGTAGGCGAGACACCGGGTTCCGGGGAACCCTTACGAATTTTATATCTAAATATCTTTTATATAAATTGTTTCTTTTTGAGAGTATGTTCAGGTATTCATGAAACTTCATAAAGAAGATATTCTTCAAAACCAAGTTTCTCTGTAGAATATTTGAATTATCTCAGATGGTGCCATTAAAACAAAATACATATATGGTTTGGCGATATCTGGCCACAGCTTTTATTCATAATATAGATTCATATGATATATATATATATATATATAGATAGATAGATAGATGTATATGTATATGTAGATAGATATATGGTTGGTTACCCGAAGATAATATGGCAACCTTGCTGCAAAAAGCAGATAGATAGATAGATATATATGAAAATGTAAAGATGCACCGTGGGATACACTGGTGCTTTAAATTTAGAAAACACCGTGAGATACACAAGTGTAGTCTGTATTATCCAAAAACCTAAAATTTCATAGTTAACATTAAGATTCTATGCAGCGAATTCTGCCATTACTGGGAATCTATTAATGATGCTCAAAGTTCAAATAAAAGTCACTTTTCTCAACCGCAAACAAGTTAACATCATCAGTCAAATCTGTATTACCACTGTCATCGACAAAAACCTGAAAAATAAATACAAAAGAGCAGTATCTCGTACAAAAAAAGGAGTGGGAGGGCGGGTTTTCAATTTTACCGCTTACGAAATTTAAACAGCTTGCTTGCTGCGATGAAATTCTGTAAAGGACTAAATTACGTCACAGAATATAACGTCACTCATGTTAGGTAAATCTAAAACATGAAACACAATCCGTCAGTGGCCCCAGCGATAACTGAATTTAAGTCTATTTACTTAAATTCCATTATCTCAGATGGTGCCATTGAAACAAAATACATATATGGTTTGGCGATATCTGGCCACAGCTTTTATTCATAATATAGATTCATATGATATATATATATATATATAGATAGATAGATGTATATGTATATGTAGATAGATATATGGTTGGTTACCCGAAGATAATATGGCAACCTTGCTGCAAAATGTAGATAGATAGATATATATGAAAATGTAAAGATGCGCCGTGGGATACACTGGTGCTTTAAATTTAGAAAACACCGTGGGATACACAAGTGTAGTCTGTATTATCCAAAAACCTAAAATTTCATAGTTAACATTAAGATTCTATGCAGCGAATTCTGCCACATTGACGGAGGAAAACAGAGACTCTGTCAACCGCCATAAAAAGGGCGGTTCGCTGCAAAGCTGTGAACCAGATATGAGATAACTACAGATAGATAGATAGATATTTTTATTCAAAGTACAACTTGGTACATATATATGTTAAATAATCTATATGATGTTTTGTGAACAACTGTTCAAAAACATATTTACCTACACAGATAAAAAAAACTAACCAAAACTACACCAAACCATAAGATAGTTGATTGTATTTGTATACCATAAAATATAGTATATTATAGTATATCATCAAATATATATTCAAGATGTTTAACAATTTATTTCATAAGCATGTTAAGGGTGACAAGTGAAAAACATCCAGTTGAAAAATATCTGGTCTGATCGAAAATCATAATATTTTATGTAGCAACCCTGACAGCTAATTATAAAGACAATAATATAGTTGTATATTCTATAGCAACACAAGTCCATGCTTTGCAATAACCTGGTCAAATTTGAGACCATACTTACTTAAGAATTGATGAACCGCATAATCCATCTGATCATGTTCTTCATCTCATTGTGCAAAAATCCCACTCTAGAACTACCTGTGTCATTACCTGCTACATGTTTTATTAAGAAATATGGTGGATCCTCATAGTTTCATGTTCTGAGTTAACTTTTAACATGCTTGACAATCATGCCACCACAAAGATTCATTTCCGTGCCTAGACCTAAGTCAACCCCATCTGGAGGATGTCGGTCTGCTACAAAAACATACTTACTATTGAGGAATCTACTATCCAAACATTAAAGCTAATAGGATCTCCTACAATTCTTGTACAGCAAATAGCTACATGGAAGTATATGTTACATATGTAATACCAATACAATTTAAAGCATAATTAATCGAGAAAAATAATAATTCTTCTGTAACCCCTGTCTTAAGTTGTCAGCATTGGATCTCCGACCCTTTAATAATCCTCAAAAACAATAGAAAAGACAGCTTCAAACACACTGAATTCATACCAAGTTTAGCCAACAACAAGATAAGGAAATATTTGCTAAGACTTCAGCATGACTCTGGTTAAGGTAAACGTAAAGGCCTGGAGTGTTTAATACTTTCTTAAAAACTGACAAACCTCAAATTTTTTTTTTTTTTTTTTTTTTTTACACATCTGTTAAATTTTCCTAAAAAAATATCCAAACCTAGTAAAAGTAATGTCACAATTTTTGTTGAGAGAGATACAAAATGTACAAGTAAGCAATACCTTAACAATTCATAGAGAGAGATAGGAAATGTATTCATTAAAACAATTAGAGATCTGAACTCATGAAAAAAGAAAGACTGTCCTCTCTGATACATCTGTATGTACTGGGTGCTGTGGAACTTACAATTAAATGGTTACTAAAGGTCTGAAATAACAGTAATAAAACCCGTAGGGTTATAGCAGGATAAACATCTGCAGTTGGGACCAAGCATCTGAAGCGATCCACCTAAAAACCAGAAATGGCTTCAGCCATAATGAAAAATTTGTACCAGAACAGTGATAATGAATGTCATACTAAACTCCCAAATATATGAACTATAATAAAAATTCATACAAGGCTAACATAGGCCAGAGGCTCCAGACTTGGAACAGGTACTTAATTGCGGAGGGGTTAAACAAGTTATTTAAAATCTCAACCAAATGCAGAACAAACAAACACACAGCAATACGCACAGTAAAAATCACACAGTTTAAAGAAGTCCGAGTCCAATATCAGGATAGGTAACAAAACAAACAAAACAAAAATTGAAAAATGACGACATTACATAAATCAACAATGGACTACTAACAGTTACTGACTGACATGCCAGCTCCAGACCTCAATTTAACTGTTCGAAAGATTATGTCTTCATTATATGAAATATCTAACACCATCCCTCCAATGGGGGTTTAGTATCATATCATCATAACATATATTAGAGGAACATAACCCGTATCAACCAGCAACTGGTTTAAGAATAAATGAGTTTTTGTCCGATGCAAAGACTGTGCAAGTGAATCAATATTGAAGCCAAAATATGCCATTTTTTATGCAGGCAACAGTATTCCTTCTTTATAAGTTTGCTCTAATGTTTAGTTAGCTTTTGAGGTAAACTGACATTTTGTACTTTGTAAAGTATATTACCATAAAAGATTGGATGGGAAATACCTGAATGTGTAAGATGTCTATGTAGAAGTGAATTTCTTATAATGTAATAAAACTGCCCATAAATACAAGGCAAGAAGAACTGGATCAACTCAGGCAAATGCAAATTTTAAAGAATGACTATGAGGACCTGTATACTAGAGTCTAAATCCATGTAAGAAGAAACAAACATTTAGTATAACAGCAGCAACCACTCTCTGTCTCGTCTTGGGTTTGAAACAGGTTGCCCAAATGAAAACTTATTTCCATTTGAGGTCTAGGTGACCTGAAACTTGGATTATCATAAGAAGGCCTAGATTATGCAAAGTAAACAAGGTAAATGTCTCCTGTTAGGACAACCAACAAGTTATAAAGGATGACCTGTGTTACACAAAAACAACATCTAGGTACCCTCATAATTAAAAGCATAACATTTCAAATTAGTCCCAGTGTTCATGCTAACTGAAATTCAACCTGTACTATAATTTTCATTAATAAATATCAACCATAATTTGGATTCAACAGTAGCCCAGCAACCAGTAGGGCCAATGGTTTTATGCAAATGAAATTGTTGTCATAATGCTTCCAGCCTAAAATTAACAAAGCTTGGCACCTAAATGTACAGCGTAAGATACTCATCTATTTGAGCAACTCCTAGAATCTTCCAGGATGAAGATTACAATAAATTCTAGTATATATATAAATTAAAGCTGTTGTCGACACCTAAATACTAAAGATTTTTAACTGGTTTGGAGCAGACTGCAAGACAAGCTGTAAATAATTACTTAAATTGTACTAGTTTGTGCTAATATTACATGTACATACATGTATATATCCTCGCTTATCTGCGTCTGACAATTTACACAAAACTCTGTAATAGTCTCATTTTAAAAATGTTTACAAGATAAAACCATTTTGGCCCCTATTTTCCCTTAAATATATAAAAAAATAAAATTAAAAAAATTGAAAATTTCCCACACACCTGAGACTGGTTGGTAGGGTTTGGGCAAACAGAAATATTTGCAGTCTGTCCTAAAATAGTGATCAATAAATATACACTTCTATAAATTTTGTCCTTTATAATTGTGGTACTTTATTGCAACATCTGTATTCATGCAGTACATGCATATCGATTTGTAATATTCAGATTATGTATCAAGATAAATAATATTATATTAGTCAATAGTGTTCTCCATTACAAATCATATGTCACAAATCATATGATAATATACAAAACAACATTTAAAAGTTTCACATGTAATATATTTATAATAATATATAATTGTAACCTTATATTTAAGAATTGTTTTTTATTTCTAACGCATGATGTGGCATCCCCTATAAATTGTAAAAATAACACATTCAGCAATATTTTGTGGATTTAAGTTTAGAAACTGAGATATAATCATTACACAAATCTTTTAAATCTAAACCATTAGATTGGAAAAAAAAAATAAAAGTTGCCTTAATCTTTATACATATGTTTGTTATATGTTAGAATCACATGTACATGTAGGGGTTTAACTTAAAAGTAATATACTGCTTTTGTAAATATGATGATTACCTGGTAAATTATCAACTGTGAACTGGAACATACTAATGCAGAGCTCTGGGGGTTTGCATAAATGATGTCTGATGATGATCCAATGTACAAATGTATGTGACCTAAAGTAGTTGAGTTAGTGGCATGATGAGTCATGAATCCAGTTCAGTCTGGTGACCCATTTGTAAAAACTGGTGTGTCATTGTTGTCTATGTCTCTGGTCCAACTGTTACAACCCTGGTGGTGTTCTGTGGCAGAGCAAGGTCGCACTTTTCGCTTTCTAACTGATCTTCCCAACATTGTGCTACAACTCAACAAAAAGTAAATATTAGTTCCACCATGCTACAGCATTGACATAAAAAAATCAAATGACTGTACAAAGAAACAAGAACAATAAAAATATTACGTATACTCCTAGTTGTGTCGAAGATAGTTACAATAATTTAAAATTAGTATATATACATGATATATATATTTATTAATTCTTAAATCCATAGTCAGTTGATAGTGACATAGTGTAATATTTGTATATAATTAAGTTATTACAACAATAATTTAAGCTGTGGCCTGTTGATGACATTATGACTAAATTTGTGATTTATCTGAACTATTCATACCATATCGACCTAGTCTAGGCTAGAGAGTAGTAGCAACTATACATGTCACTGTGATGACTGATGTGACAGACTCGACACTCTTGACAGTTTTTAGTAACAAGTGTGTAGGTACACGCAAAATTTATAGCAGGATATATACAGAAAATGATATATGTTTGCTTAACTCCACCAGCAAGCTAAGATTTAGACATGACGATTTTTTGCTACTGCTTCTTAACTCCGGGCATGGTCTATGTGCAAGATTTCCAAGATTTTTTTTTATTTGTATCGAAAATTGAACTTCCGGTTACGAACCTGGGTCCTTTCGCCCCAAAGGGTACGTCCCTTTTACACCTTTGTACGTTCATATCCTTTCATGGAATATTTGCTGTATATGTGCTATGAAAGATCTAGATACACAATTACCGATGTATACCATTTTAAGGAAAATTTAATTATAATTCGGGAGTTCATCAGATAACGCCTGCCCCACAACACATAAACATTAAAGACACGTGACTAACCTGCATGATCTGTTACAGCGCAAATACAATTGTTAGGCCACAGGAGTTTGAAATCCTAGCAATAACGGTGTAAAAATATGCCATACTCGACTATCACAGTAGTCGTCATATATGAGACATATTTACACTTGTATGCAAATTTGTCCGCCATTACTTTGAATCACACAAGTTCCCGTAAAATTTGTTAAAACATTTGACGTCATAATTAAAAAGGGATTGTTGTTTGACGTCAGAAGGTTATTCGGAGACAGATCTAAGGTCATTCGGAGACAAAATTCAGCTAAATACCAAAAGTGTAAATACGTTTATTAAAGACGCGTTACTAACCTGCATGATCTGTTACAGCGCAAATACAATTGTTAGACCACAGGAGTTTGAAATCCTAGCAATAACGGTGTAAAAATATGCCAAACTCGACTATCACAGTAGCCGTCATATATATATATATATTAGTACCTTAATATCAGTATCGGGCAGACTATATACATGCATCTAATTTGATGTAGAAATACAATGACGAAATCATTATTATAATCTGCAAATCTTAGGACAATAATGCATCTAATTACTAATATTTGTAAAAATTAAATAATTTATAAAAATGAAAACGAATAATGGGACCAATCTCTTTCAGTCTTTGCATGTGCTCTCCACGTGGCGATGAAATTCCTGATGGAATATATGGTTAAAAAAATGACGATCGATGAAATGAATTCTTTCTAAGATTACTTCTAATAAACATTGGAAGGATGAGGCAGGTTATAACCATACAATACAAACACTACTTTACCATTTACAAGATACTACTTTTCATTTTTTTCAATTTTACCGCTTACGAAATTTAAACAGCTTGCTTGCTGCGATGAAATTCTGTAAAGGACTAAATTACGTCACAGAATATAACGTCACTCATGTTAGGTAAATCTAAAACAGAATCTGAAATCTGAAACCCAATCCGCCAGTGGCCCCAGCGATAACTGAATTTAAGTCTATTTACTTAAATTCCATTGATTTAAGTAAAATCAAGAAATCCTTAAAATTTGATATGCTTTATTAGACTAAGGAGACGACCATTTGATATTCTGGGGGGGGGGGGGGGGGGGGGGGGGGGGGGGAGGGGGGGGCAGGAGGATTTGTTTTGGATCGGTTATTTATTTTTGTAAACTAAGAGGACAGATTATTTATTTTCTGCACTGTTGAAGCAAGATTTTTCATTTTCATTAAAACAAGGGACTGATTATTTATTTTGATAACTATATTAATAATATTTGAAAACATACAATTTTTGAATTCATTTTTTATTATAAATAATACATGTACAGTCAAGTCATTAATGTACCATTTAATCAGAATTAATCATCATCCTCTGCGGAAATGAATCTTCTGAATCCCAAACTGCATATACATGTATGCATAAATACACGGTATTAGAGTTGGGCTGTGACTAGCCTCTTTTAAAAGTATTGCCAAATATATTTACGCCGAGCGCAGCGAGGCAAAAAAATTTTGAAGGGTTTTGAAGCCGCTGAAGGCCCAAAGAAACTATAGAACAAATGATGCAAAATCGTGCTTTCTGGCGTCCCCAGACCCTTTCTTATTCTGAAATCGCAAGTTCTGTTTTAATAATTTTTGACAATATTTTGGTCTTAAAGCAAAATGTATAGATTTAAGTTTTTATGGACAACATCAAAAGACCAATATGAAGAATAAAGTAAAATGTAATTCACATAGTTAAGTATGTGGCTGCTGATTTTTTTTGTTTTTGTTTTTGTTTTTGTTTTTGTTGTTTCGGCATGCAGAATTTAAATCTTTTATACCTGTAAATTATATGGGGTTTTATTCAAATTAAGTTAGGAGGGGGCTGATTATCAGTGATATAACTATGTCAAGTATTTTTAATAACACATTTCAATTATAACTTGATGTAGCTCTTAACTGGGATACAATTTAAAGTAGTTAAGTTGTAAAATTAGCTAAAAAGTCTTAAATAAAATAAAACTCATGATCAAGTTGAAAACAAAATTACTAAATCACAAAAGGAATGCAACACTAAGAGAATACAGAAGGGCAATCAATGAACAAAAGACAAATTTAAAGAAACATTGATCCCGAAAAAAACAGGTGCTACGTCCAAGGGAGAACAGAACTTGCTTCTTGCAAACACTTGCTGTGAAAACAATTTGATATGAAGACAAGCTTTTGGTTTTTAAAATTTCCTACATAAAGGCATTTGCCTCAATGTAGTTACAGCCCTGTAATAAAAGTGAGGTAAGTGTTCCTGAGCCAATATATCTCAAGTTAAATGAAACCCATTTTCAGACATTTCAAGTATATTTAAATAATATTTATACTTTTATTATTAAAAGATTTGGGAAGTGTTTCCCGAATTTTTTTTGAAAAAAAGAGGAATTTTATGAAGAATCTGGTGCCACCTCATACTGTCGAATAGCATTTATAAAATGGCTTAAAGACCTGCCGAGTTATTCATTTTCAATACATTGGAAGTCAGGTTATTTATTTTCGAACTACCACAGAACAAACCATTTATTTTTTGTGATTACCAAGGGTGAGTTATTTATTTTCAAAATCCTCCTGCCCCCCCCCCCCCCCCCCCCCCCCCCCCAGAATATCAAATGGTTGTCCCCTAAAAGAAGTCTCTATATAAGAGGGCCCAATGAAGCTGGTGTGTTACTCTTAAGGAAAATAAACGAAACCTTCTTATAAGCTGCATGTCACAGGGTTCCACTTCAAATGGAAATTGGACTTTAAATTTATCTATACAACATCTACCATGAGTTCATACAGCTTCAATAATGAGTTGAGAATTTGAAGGCATCCATGCAGGAAACAAAATATAAAGATATGATGTAGAAACTGGGATTTGCAAAAGGGTTATGAAAAAATTATGTATATTCCCAGGTAATAGATAAAATAGCCGAGCTTTAAAATGTATATTCAAATAGTAGCTGTATATATACACTTTTATATTCACAACTATCCAGCATTGCTTTCAACTGACTTGTGCAAGAATGTACACACAATTACATAGTTGTAATAAAGGTAGTTTAACATCATCATTATCTTCTTCTATTCACAGTCAATTATTTCAGTTGCAAACAAAAATTCAGCAACAATCTTTTGGTGACCAACGATCTTAGGTTCACGTATTGTTTTTCTTTTTTGAAAGAAAACAACTTGATTTTAAATGCACGTAGACGATAACGCGCTAGATAAATGACTTGTAGACAAGTACATTTGAACACAACATCAAATATGCATCGTGTCCCTCGATAGTTATAATTCAGATTGCGTCCATTGTTTCACTCCACGGTTCATTTGGTGGAAATTTGCTAGTCTATTTTCAAATTAAGGATACATTCCTCGATATGCCGTTTCCTGGAATACAGCGTGGTTCTTTTCACACAAAAAATCTTACGGCTCAAACTGATCGTTAAGTTATACTGAAATGTTCATGACTTGCGAGTACTTTTTCTCGTAAGATTTTGATGTAATGGCGTTGATCAACATCTGTTCCTTAATAATACCTGTGTGTGATATTTAAATCGAGAGAATGCACCAAAAAGACCACATTTATTGCTAACAGACTAACACGTTACTACTCAGTCCCGGTCATAGTTGGACAATGAATGCTCGTGAAGTTCCTCAGAAAACGCTAGTTTTTATTTGTTGTTCATTTTTTAACATGACGTAACTCAACATTTTTTGTTACATTTTAAAATTATATAACAATTTATTTTCAAATTAACACGCGGTTGGTATATCTTGTCTCGTTAATAGTCGAAAGAAATATCCCCGTTTTCAGGTTAAAACATACTAAGTAAACAAAATGTCACAAAAATGGCGAGAAATATTTTTATAATTACTTCATTATAATATTTTTAACAAAAAAAAATATTGTCCATTTTTGTTTGTCCTTTTGTTTGTTTAATTCGTTGGTCAAGGTTTTTTTATATTTAGCAGGTGTGGTATCCGTTTGTAACAACACCACGATATACATCAACATGTAGACATATGTGATGTTAAGAACTAAGAATGGCCGTGACATTGACTTCACGACTCAATGAACATGATTAATTTTCCAAAATATTATTAGCGACATTTATTTTTTTAAATGTTATATATTTCATTTTCATATTGATATATTTATTACAGAGCATGCCAGTATTTATATTTATGTATTGTCCAATAAGTGTATTATTTTTTGTAAAAGGAGACAGATTTGTAAAAGCAAATTGCTTGTTTCTGAATCCTTAATATTATTTCATTTGTATAATATCGTTTAATGTTGATTTATCTGAATAAATATTGTTTAAACCAAATGTTATATAGTTATTAGTCAGTACTCTTCATGAAGTGTGTATTTTGAGGTCGGTAATATTTACGGTTCTGAGATAACTTCCACAGTATTTTTCTACTATACGTATTATTGCTCAGGGGGTTCACGTTTATATATTGGCGAGTTTTGGAAGTGTCTATGAGCCACTCGATATCCTCGGAAT
Source organism: Mytilus californianus (assembly GCF_021869535.1). Classification (NCBI taxonomy): domain Eukaryota; kingdom Metazoa; phylum Mollusca; class Bivalvia; order Mytilida; family Mytilidae; genus Mytilus; species Mytilus californianus. Next base: position 109,078,260 of record NW_026262581.1, read on the forward strand.
CACGATTCTCGGAACGTCTCGAAAAATTTTCATCATTTATATATATAGATTATAACATGGCATTTTTCATATCAGACCCCTTATCAGCCCTAGGTCATGATATCAGCCCGAGAGCCGACAGGCTCGAGGGATGATTTTGACCATGGGCTGATAAGGGGTCTGATATGAAAAATGACATGTTATGTTCTATTTATCATATACTTCAGCAGAAGACATACAACAAAAACTATTTTTAAAAACTTAGAAAAAATGCATTTGTTGTAATATTTGTTATGCATTTTTTAATAATATATTTTTCCTGATTCCTAATATTTTTGTATCCAACTTTGTTATGTTTTACACAAAAAAAACAACGTACCATTGAGGTGTATTTTCCGGATTTGCCGAATGACGTCGAAATGTCACGTTACAGAAAAGCATGCGATAATAACCGGAAGCAGTTGATATAAACCGGAAGCAGTTGATAACAAAAGTCATATCACACGGTTAAAGCAATTCTTCAAATTTAATGAATAAATATACGTACAAATTAGTTTTATCATGGGGTACAATTATACCATTATTTTCTATAAGTATATGATAAAGGTAGTTATTTATGTCTTTGATACGGTCCCTCTATGGATAGGCTACAACGTGACATTGAATATTTCAACAATCCGACAAACGGTTCACTTGTAGATTTGAAAGTAAAACAATAAAGGCTAGGTTGCATTTTAAAAATCATTTATATGTTAGAACCTATTTACCTTTTGACAAAACATATATGTTTTTAATAATGTGAATGTCTATTAAATATCAAGTATAATGATAAAGCAATTATATAATTCATGCATTGAGACGGTCCCTCTACGCGTTGTGTGTGTTGTATTTAATAAACCTGGGAATAGTTTATTGATATACAATGACCCAGAATAAACTGATTATTTCTGAACGTTTATCATTTGATATTTAGTATTTCAATCATAGCATGAGAAAATGTCGGAAAGAATGAAGAAAATTAAGAAAACGATATTTCGGTTAAAAATATTTATCTACGGTTGGAAACACAGTGGTCGGAAAGCAGAAAGATAATCAAACAAAAGGATTTTTCTGTAAAAAAAATGTCTGATTTCATTAAAAGCTACTACCAGACTAAGAGAATATTCATTGTTAAGGTAAAACTGAGACTGAATTTATTCCTAATAATTATAGACTATAATCATAATTGTAATGTATACGTGCATTATGTCTCACACGTTTGAACAGTCAATACATTTATGAAAATTATATGTAACGTATGAGCACCAATGAGCAGGGATGCGTACCCAAAGTTAGCTAAATAAATAAATTTTAAACGGTCGTGAATGAAAAAAATACTTGCATGGTTTCAATTCACAAGGATTTTAAATCCTTGCATCTCACAAAAAACGTTACTAATATTTTACAATGATGATAACAAAATTTAATTACTAATATAATGTTAATTATTTTTTTTAATTTTTTATTTCTTTTATTAGTTCAACCTTATAGTATCTAAATATTTGTACTATTGTACGGTTTTGAAAATTGTATTCATTGTGTTGGTCAGCTATCCTACACGTTTTGATTTATTCACATTATACATCACACTGTTCACATGCTCACTATCGGTTTGCGTTCACAAAAATTCCGGATAAAATGTCAATGAATCCGGAGTCAAAACACTTGAGGTAGGTAGTTTGGCATCCGAATTCAACTATTAGATTAATATATGTGATGACGCAAATGCGTATTCTTATCCAGAGTATCAGTGCGTATGCTTTCTATTTACAATTTGCATTATACATCCGGTTTGTAGAAACTGGAATTTGCAATAGCATTATAAAAAAAATGATGTACAATCCCAAGTAATAAATGAAACAGTCGAGCTTTAAAATATATATTCAAATAGTAGCTGTATATACACTTTTCTATTCACACCTATCCAACATTGCTTTCAACTGACTTGTGCAAGAATGTACACACTATTACATATTCTTAATAAAGGTAGTTTAACTTCATCATTATCTTCTATTCACAGTGAATTATTTCAATTCAAAAGCAAACAAAAATTCAGTAGCAATCTTTTGGTGACCAGTCAGCGGTCTTAGGTTCACGTTTTGCTTTCCTTTTTTTAAAAGACAGATAAAGGTGATAGAAGGAGGATTCAGTATTAACAAAACTAGTTTAACATCGCAACATTGTATTGTGTCTGTCTAAAGCTATGATTCTCATCAGTGCTAATAATTTTAAATGTTTTTGTCCATTTGTGTGATCTTATATAATCATGTTGAATTCCTCATTGACCTACACCAAATTTAAAAGAGGCCACTTGTGTTCATCATATGAACCCTTTTGGGTTTTTAAATGTTCGTTTTGGTTTGTTTTTGGAGTTGATAGTTCAGTACATTTTACTATCGAATCTCCGTTAGTTCATTTGTTTTATGATAAGTTAAATAAGCTGTATGTTTTCCATCACAGTTAACATTCTCGTTACAAAACCCTTCTTCTTTTCAACACATGCGTAGAACCTTGAAAATATACGTGACTTTCGGTTTCCGAGAACTGTTGCTGGAAATTCAAATGCAAGAAAGGAGATACAAATCTTTGAGAATACTAAGATCTGATAAAACAATTAACTTTGTTTGGAAGACTTTATTACCATCAATTTCGATAATGTGTAACAAAGATTAACAATTTTTGAATTAAAAGCTGCAAGATAAGTTGTAAGGAACGTATTTCGGTCATGTACATTTTAGTTCAGGCCTCAAAGTAATTTTGTTAAGTTTGTAAGAGTGTAAAGTTCTTGTACGCAAATCCCTTCACCGTGAATGAAAAACAGATATCATTTTCGCCGTTCGTTACGAAATTTTGAATTGTACAACAAACGTTAAGAAAAAATACCCAAGACATTCATAAATATTGCATGCAAGGATAGACCAAAACTGAAAGAGCTAATTCAATTAAAACATTTACCTGTTTTATGTTTATTTACATATATATACATGAACATTATATAACAAAACAAGCAAAGTAATTTCAACAATACATATATGATATTACATTTACTTTTCCTTGACATTTTACTTGCGATCACGATTTTCATGTTTTTAAGCGTCATTTGTTTTGGTTCGAATACAACTTATACCATGATATAAAACGTGTTAAACCATCTTTTAACGATACATTCGGGTTATATCCAATAGAAGCTTTTGCTTTAGAAACGTCAGCGTATGTAACTAACACATCTCCTTTCACCATTTCTTTAAAATTTAAAACGGCCTTTTTCCCAGCGATGTCTTCAATAGTTTTTATAAACTGCATTAAACTCTGGGGTTCTCCTCTTCCCAAATTCAAAATTTCATAATTATATGTAACATCTATGCACTTAATAATGCCGTTAACAATGTCATCTATATAAGTAAAATCTCTGGATAACTTTCCAAAGTTAAAAACTGGAATAGGTAAACCCTTAAAAATATTCTTAACGAATGAGAAATATGCCATATCTGGCCTTCCTAATGGTCCATAAACCGTAAAGAATCGTAATCCAACTGAGCGTTGTTTATACAAATTCCAATACACATGGGCAAGTAATTCGTTCTCGCGTTTGGTGGCTGCGTACAACGACGCTGGCTGTACAACAGGATGGTCTTCTGAAAATGGTATGTTAGTATTTTTACCATAAACCGAAGACGAAGATGCATATATGAGTGGGATACCAGTGTTTTTTAATGTTTCTAGTAACTGCACAAAACATTCAACGTTTGACTTGACATATGCTTGTGGATTTGTTAATGAATAACGCACTCCAGCTTGAGCTGCTAAATGTATCACATGAGTTATTTTTTTCGTAGAAATAATTTCTGTCATCTTCTTTAAGTCGCAGACATCGACAGGCTGGACAACACCGGATATATTTGCGCGTAAATATTTAAGAGAAACGTTGTAGTAGTCATTGAAATTGTCTATTCCAATGACATTAACGTTGTCTTGTTTCAGCCGCATTATAACGTGATGTCCAACGAACCCTGCTCCACCAGTAACCAATACAAACTTTTTGTCGTATTGTACTTTTTCCCAGCCTTTCCTTTCTTGAGTCTTGAACTTTTCATTGGTTAGATAAAACATCAAATGCATTGTAATGAAGGCAATGACAATAAAAATAATAAGACGGTTCTGAAACAAGCTCAATCTTTCACATTTAGTCCACATCTTTCTGAATTCAAGCGTCACATTAATTCCTTCACAAATTTATTCTACAAAAGAAGATTAATCAACAGTTTTAGCATGATTTTATGGTGATGTAGATGTACTCTTTATATTTTTTTCTCTGGATTTTACTTTAGTTTTTTCAGAATTGTCGACATAGCCTATTGTGTAATGCATGAGCGAGTTTTTAATTTGGCCATGCATGTTCAAACAAATATAAAATCGATTTGTTTAAATCCATCTTAAAGGTAGAATTAGTAATTGAAATCGTGAAACCGAGCTTAAAATAATTCCATAAGGTATACAGAACAAGTTTTTTAAATCAATAATTGTCAACAAATTATAATGGAAATATTGATTGACTACCCTTTAAATATAACATTGTCTAGGTACCTTGAACATTGTCTAGGTACCTTGAAAGACCAGTGTGTAAAAGGTTTTTAAACACACACCATTCAGATTAAAATCCATTTAAAAAGATCTAATTACAAGTTGAAAAAGTGGAGCTAGATTGCTTTATTAGGAGATAGTTAAATATTAATTTTCTCAACTATAATATAATATCTGCATTGAGTTTGACAATTAAATTATTTCATTGAAAACCATTGCTGATTTCAAATTTTTATTCTTCTGAACGTGTGAATATTTAACTTAAATGAATTCTTTCTAGTTATTATAAACTGTCTTATTTGTTTAAATTATTCTAGCTGGAAAAAAAAATGAACTGAAACAATTCAACGTAAATACAAAGCAAAAAGTATGACAGAAACCCAACGTTTGTACGAAGACAACTTTATTGTCTGTATATTTAGAATAATTGGTTGTAATTTGTAACTGAACATTTACGAAAAGTAATGGTTAATTGAATATAATAAAGATGTGTAAATACTATATCTTTTACATTCAATCTGTGACATAATATATTGACAAGATTTGATTTAATTGTAAATTCGGTGTCGTCTTTTGAAACATGTGTGTCATCACAGAACTAATGAATCAAAATTTGATATTGCATTTCAGGCTAGGCAAACACAATTTGACGAATTTGTATTTACACTTGTTGATGTACTTTTTTCAGTGCAATACAAACATATCTCTTCATACCTGAAATAGATAACAACCACAACCACAAGGGAATTATATATGTCGTACTTACTTCTCTGGCAACGCCGCATGCACTTATGTGAACAAGGTGGCCTTGTAAAAATGAAGAATTCCGAAAATATTTCTTTCATTGTAAATAGAATCTAATGGCAACTGTTGAATTGACCTAATCAATAGTTTAACAATATTTGTTGTCCACGTGCTTAAAAAATTCAGGTTTTCTTAGTTTTACCAATTTGTTTCTTAAAGGGGCATTAGCTGTCAAATTCATGTTCACCGAATTGACTCAAACTCTCATATTTGATTTATAACCTACTTAAACGTATATCGAACTAAAAAAAAGTCTAAAATGAAGAATTAACAATGCATGGACTCGATAATATGTATCCGGATTTCGTGTGTATTTTAGTGTAGATGTGAGCCAAAATTTGTTCCTGTAAAAAAAGTTCCAGTGGAACAAATATCACAGGAAATATATTCCGGGAGAACTTTTTGCACAGATAATTAGGTCTTTCCAACCATCTGTGGAAAGACCTATTGTATTTGTTCTGATTATTATTTTTTTTTTTCCCGCCAAATTTTGTTCTTACGATAAATGTTTGTTTCGCAATATGTTGCTTTGATATTTCTCATATTGTATCGTCTAGTTTATGCGCTTTTAAATTTCACTCTGCTAAGCCGAACCATTTTCTTTGTTAGACTTATCTCCCTATTCACTGTTTATCATCTGTGTGCATCTCCTTCGTAACAAAAAAAGATATCGACAAAATTCTTTTTACAAATTGTTGGTTACATCCTCAGAAATTTTTGGCTAATTTGGATCGAAGCGATTCGATGAAATTTTATAGGAGTTATCTACCTTTACAAAATAAATTTGTCGGTATGTGTTTTCAACTCATCAACCGTTAACCGTATAACCCTGGAATCTTTTTATTTGAGGCTCCTAGGTCCTAACTTAGAAAATGAGGTCAAGGTCAAAGGTCAAGGTCAAGTTCTCAATGTTTACCTTTAATTGTTTTAGCATTTTCTCCTACACTTTGAAAGATACATATAAAAGAACAAGTGCAAAATGTCTGCTTTTATGTAATGAAGATATGTTACATTAGGTCTGATACAATTTAATGGCATCTTATAGGAGTTAGTGCCCCTGAAATGTCTTAATATAAGGTTATTTGATTATTACTTCAACTAAGTTCATTATAAAGCCATATGACCTTGTACAAAAGGTTAGGTGACATATGACCTTGAAAAATGACAACCGGAAGTGACCTTGAGAAAACCGGAAGAAACCATTTTTGCACTTTTTTCATATAAAAGTACACAGAATCCATATATTTTGTAATTTAAATACATTTACTTATCACTTAAGACTAGAAGTGACTTTCTGTAAACCGGAAGTGGTCAATTATATCCGGGTTTACAGGCAAAAGTATATAGAAACTATATATTTTTGGAATCAGTGTGAAAGAAGCTATCATATGAGACCGGAAGTAACATCCACTTAACCGGAAGTAGCACATTATCTCCTTTAGTTCACTTTAAAGCAGATCAAAACCATTTATTTATCGCATCAGTCTGAGGCAACTAGCTTCTTTGATGTGGAAAGACCTTTTGTGTTTAAATATTTATCACAGTTGTTAATCATAGTTTTGCATTTGTTTTTTAATCATATTATCTACGTACAATATATATGCTGACTTAATTTGAATTTCTAAAAGATTTACCTTATTTTGAATGTTTTCGTGTTGTTTAAAGACTTCAATGTTGAGTATTAAATTTGTCAGGTACAACTATAGAACGTTTTGCTTGATATAAAGTTAATGCATCATGTTAATATATAACACCCGGAACTGATTTAACATTTAGTAAAAAAAATAGTTCCGGAGCAAATTTTACAGTGCTGGAACATATTTCCTTATAATATATATTCCGGGAATAAATTTTCTGTGATATAAATTCCGGTGGAACATATTTCCTATGAAATAAGTTCCGGCGGAACAAATGTCACGCCGGAACAATTTTTTTGTTACATAGACGCCATCTAATTAACCATTGAGGTGACCTCCGAAGACTGCCGACGGGCATGTAACCCGATATAAACATAAATATAGATATAAATAGATAGCGAAACGTGCAATTGGATTTTTCTAGGCCTGTTTGATTCCATTATAAAGGTTCAACAAATATGTTAATCATCGTTTTTACCTGTATACGAGTGAGTTTTTGTGGATCGAATCAGTCAACCAAATGGTTTACCCTTGTTTCACTTTCAATGTTGAAATTCTTTTCCTTTTAATAGCTGAACAGGCCTAGTTCATGCGTAACCCATCTCTAGCTAATGGATTAAATAGAAGGTCACATAAATACGGTTTTAATGAGGTCGAATTATTCACTTACAAGTGAATAATTCATCAGCGATGTTTCTTAGCCCATTTTGACATAAATGAACCAAACTGGCTGCTAAAAGCGAATTATTATTAAAATTTTCACTATTTCACTATCATTAATGATTTAATAAAAAAAAAATCAAAATCATATTTTTTTTTATATCTCGTAGCTAATGCCCCTTTAAATTAAATTTAAGGAAGTTATGAATATGACAAAACGATCATATTTTAAAAAGCTATGTACATTTATAAGGCATATTAATTCATGTGTGTGTTATCCTGGCTAAATTCAATTTAGATTTGTAATTAGTGTACATATTATGTTTTATTTTAATTTATAACTGTGCTATTTATTACATGTAACTTCTGTATACCATTGTATAGATTCTTTATTTCTTATAAAACCAAGTTAATGGTACAAAGAAAAACATTTTGACATGAAATTACATACAGATTCTGCGCATGACAAGTTTGTACAAAACGAGCATAACAAGATGAGAGATGGATGATCAACCTGGAGAACATACTTCTGTATTGATAATTCTGATTAAATTACACAAATTTTTCAATACCCGAATAGTTTTTGAAACAAATAAACTGCCGAATTTCAAATTATTTACTCGGCTTACATAGTAAGGTTTAAGAAAAGCTCTTCTACTTTCTGTTAGAGCTGTACAGTTTAGAATATAGTGAAATTCATCACCTATCTCTCGAGAATTACAAAGTACACAGTACCTTTCCTGTCTAACAATTCCAAGACATCTACCGGTTTCTATAGGTAACCGGTGATTTCCAGTTCTAAACCTACATAAAGTTATTCTATCTTTATAAGGTAATAAGTCTAAATATACTTCAAATTCCAAATTTTCTCTAAATAGTTTATAACATAATGCTTTTGGAGAGTTTTCCAGTTCTGATTTCCAAGTCTGCTGAAATTGATCAAATATTCTCTGTTTAATGCTCAACTTTAACCATTTTGGATTAAAACTGTAATTATTCTGATTTAACAAATATTTGAAAATCCATATTTGTTCAAGATATTTTTTATACAAATCAACCATTTAAAAGTATATCCACTATGTTCGTTGAGTTTATAAATATATCTATACAGAATATTTGTCAATTTCTGATCAGAACCATTTACAATGTTAGACCAAAAGGTTACCATACGGTGTTCCACATATACTGACATAGGATAAGCGCCTAGGTTTATCAGAATAAAGATATATAAATAAATAATCACAAAAATGGCACAAAGATTTAATTGGTTCTTTTTAATATCGTCTTGCCAATCAAGCTGACAATTAGATATTAAATGATGCAATTAACTTATAAATGCGTTACCATAACTTTAAATTTTACTTTTAATTTGTGTAATTGCCTTCACTTTTTCTAACCCAAAACAAACTTTATGATTGAATTCTTATCAAGTATAAAATTGTCAAACTATATTTCAAATTGATTTTTGCATGATTTTTCTATTCAAGAAATTCAAGTATGAGACGAGGTTTTTAAAATTGAATAAAACGTTAAGACTAATGAAAATATCGAAAAAAATATAAATGAAGTATCAAGATAGCAATAGTACACATAAAGGATATTTATTTGCCAGAAGTCCCCCAAACTGTAGGACAGTACAACAGACTTCACCAACCAGACACACCTGACTCCGCCACAAAAACAGACTACACCAACCAGACACACCTGACTCCTGGACAGTACAACAGACTACACCAACCAGACACACCTGACTCCTGGACAGCACAACAGACTACACCAACCAGACACACCTGACTCCTGGACAGTACAACAGACTACACCAACCAGACACAGACAGTACAACAGACTACACCAACCAGACACACCTGACTCCTGGAAAGTTCAACAGACTACACCAACCAGACACACCTGACTCCTGGACAGCACAACAGACTACACCAACCAGACACACCTGACTCCTGGACAGTACAACAGACTACACCAACCAGACACACCTGACTCCTGGACAGTACAACAGACTACACCAACCAGACACACCTGACTCCTGGACAGTACAACAGACTACACCAACCAGACACACCTGACTCCTGGACAGTACAACAGACTACACCAACCAGACACACCCGACTTCTGGACAGCACAACAGACTACACCAACCAGATACACCTGACTCCTGGACAGCACAACAGACTACACCAACCAGACACACCTGACTCCTGGACAGTACAACAGACTACACCAACCAGACACACCTGACTCCTGGACAGTACAACAGACTACACCAACCAGACATACCTGACTCCTGGACAGTACAACAGACTACACCAACCAGACACACCTGACTCCTGGACAGTACAACAGACTACACCAACCAGACACACCTGACTCCTGGACAGCACAACAGACTACACCAACCAGACACACCTGACTCCTGGACAGTACAACAGACTACACCAACCAGACACACCTGACTCCTGGACATTTCAACAGACTACACCAACCAGACACACTTGACTCCTCCGCAAAAAATAGACTAACAAACAAAGACAAAAATAAAACAACGAAAAACACAAGGTCCAGATAACCTGAGTTGGTTTGTTTAAACATTTGTACGTGCACATGAATCTCTCTCTTTGCCTATCATGACAATATTATGAAATTAAAACACACAGTCAAAACTGTACCGTTCAGCCTTAACAGAATGACCAGTAACCTGAATGTTCTCTTGACAATAACTCAACCTTCGACCTATACATCATTTTCTCCTCTGATTTTATCTGCTGCTACCTCATCAAATGTATCACATGCATTATAATATTATGATGTAAGTCTCTGTGTGTTCTGTATACTATTGTATCAGAATAATATATATATAGTGGACAATAAATACACCAATTAGCTGTTAAAAAAAAAGCTTTTTGGGAAATGATTCATGCTTTGTACTATCAGAAACACACTATAAAAGAATTTTTAAATACCCTTTTCCCAATAAAGGGATATTTAAAAAAAGATAGTTTGACTAATATTTATAATTCCGGATTTTTATGCAATTATTCAACCGATAAAGTTATCTCAGACACATTTTGTTAACCTATTTTAGTGTAAGTCGAAATGAAAATAAAGAACTTCTTTAATATTAAATCCAACTTAAGATCACAAGATTTTTTTTTCGTTAACCTTGTCCAACAATATATACACAATAACAATCTGGTCAAAATTTGCACCTTCAGGAGCCCCTACAGTACCACCGTAAAATACTTTAAAGTTCATAAAAGGAAATAAAAAATGAGCCATATATAGAAATATGGCATGACAATATCGCCTTACGCTTCAACTTTGTTAAAAACTAACTATTATAATAACGAAATTTTAAACCACGATTTAAAGTCTGTAGTTAGTGAAGTGGAAACAATAATCTGTAAACAACCCCACCTTAGCAACTTATTCAACAAAAGATCTACCATTACACCCCAGTTCTATTGTTATACTTCATAGTTTCTATTTCTGAAACAAGTGTAAATTGAATAGATCTATTGTAACGAATAACAATGGATTTTGACCACAGGGTGTGACGAGCGGGGTTTCTGGAAACCCCTGCTTCTACATCCCGCAAACAAAGTCCATTGTTATTCGTAACAATAGAAATTGATTATTTTTTAAATAGCATGAACATAAGAAATAACTAATAGTGTTCACTACAAATTGTTTCATGATATTAAAAAAAAAACCACATTTTAGGAAATTCCAATAATTAAGCATCTATATGGAATTCAAAAATAATCCTTTAAATACTCTTAAATTTGCTTGAAGGTAATTTTTTTTATCCCAGCCATATGTCTCTATTCTAAAGCATTGATCTTTAAAAAAAATGGGGATTCTAACTCCCGTACCCCCCCCCCCCCCCCCCTTACCCAGTGGCCGATCCGGGGTTTGGGGGTTCCGCGGGTTGGACCCGACTTTTATTTAAAAGATCAATGCATTTGAATGGTTGGACCCCCCTTTTTCTCTTGAGTTGGGAACCCCCGGCTTGATCAGCCCCTGATTTCCCCCCCCCCCCAAAAAAAAGGGAGTTCCTCAATATTAAATATTGTATGTTGAGCGTGTCTGGTAGTCGGGTTTCTAATGCAGATACACATATCCCTTAGTATGTTCGAATATGAATGTTTGTTTATTCTCGAGAAGAGGGGGGGGGGGGGTTGTTTTTGATAAAATCGTAAGATAGAAAATACAGTTATGATTACCTTTATTAAACTGATACAGGTAAGTACTTTGGGTTATAATATTGCCTTTATCTTTAGTCTCTTCTACCAAATCCAACGCTTGCCACAAAATGTCGTCCGTCTTATACCCGTCCATATTGACAATTAACTGTATACCAGGAGCATGATGTATTTTTTGATTGTAATAAGAATACACGTAACACTCAACCTTGACCTGCTGATCCACATAAGCACATGGATTTAACGGGAATATGCAAAACAACTTTACATTTGTAAAATATACCTATCCCTCGGTGTATAACTATTACTGACATATGAGTTCACGATTAAAGTTATCAAAATATTGATACACATGACTTCGCCTATTCATTAAAATGTGACGGGGATATTCTGCTGTTCAATTAATAGAACAAAACTGTTGACACAGAGATGTGTCTCACCTGCCGGCAGACAATTCAGAAAAAGATAATCTGATGGACAGCAACATTGGTAATTAATTCAAAGTTCATGGACCATGACATATGGACCATGACATAGAGGACAGGGCCTCAAAATAGTCGTCAAACTGATAATTAATGCAACTCTTCAGTCAGGATTCAAGTTCAAAAATATTTTTAAAAATTCTAATTAAAAATTTCGTGGAAGGGCAGCCTAAACATTTTCAGAGGTTGAAGACTAATTATCCTAGATAACACACACAGAAAATGAATTTTTTTTTGAAGTTTTGCATTTTTAAGATACACTTGTAAAGTCTGTCGTTAAGTACTTTTTGTAAAAAATTGTTATTCGAACACACCTACTCTGTTGTAATGACTCATAAGAAAGGCTTTCACTTGACCCATATATTTAATTTTTTAGTACTATTAATTTTTAATGTTATTATATCAACATATAGCCTAAATATAATAAAAAAAATAGAATCTGAAGTGAGTTGATGTATCAAATATTTTTCTTTTATACGTTTTCAAGACAGAATAGTCAACTCGAACACGCCTAAACACAAAAAGGTGTACTCGACTTTCTCTTTTAGATGACATTATTGCCCATTTTGGGGATTTTTCCCAAAAAACTGTCGCCGGGGGGAAAGATCAATCTATTATTTTTCTTTGGAATTTTTTTTGGCGGAATTTATGCTTATGCATAAAAAAGATGCACATGTATTTGCACCTACCACAATCGACTGTTTTGTGAGAATTTGTCTATAATTTAAAAATTTATAAATATCTCGAAGCTCCATACCATAATTAAAGTGAAAACACATTCAGAAGATGCATAAAATTCTAAATTATGCACATTCATTAAACTTTTTAAGGCCATAGAAACTGATGTAAACAATTCAAATTTACCAACTTGACCTTTTTTACCTTCTCTAATAAAGAGTTCCATTTCTTTTGTTTAATTTCAACTGGGTTTCCACCTGTATAAAAAATATCGTTGTCTATCATAAGTAGTTCTGATCAAACCAACTTAAGCAGAAAATTTAAGAAACATTGAAAATTGCTTATCAATTGAAAGTCGAAGGGCTTCGAAATAGTCGTCAAACTGATATGTACTGATAGTATTTGATAGTAAGTCTTATCAGACTGACTCAAGCAGAAAACTTACAAAAATGTTGACGCCGCCAAAAAAGCAACACCTATGTCAGGCGAGACAAAAACTATCCTATTTACTTATTTTATTTATAATTCTAACATTTTCTTTCATTTCTAATAGTTTTAACTGCATGCGTGTACTAAGCAAGTATTTACTTCATGTACATCATAATCCTTTTGTCATTTTCTATTGTCTACATACTAAAAGGTCAATTCCTTCTCTATATTTTATAAAAGCTTTTGTATTTTGTTCGTTGTTAACTAGCTATGTAATAAAATCAATTCCAAGTTAGATCGATTAAGCACTTTAACTTAAAGCAATAATTGGATCGCAATATTTATCTCCTTTTTTTTGTATAAAAGTTAGCTCCATTCTGGTTTGATAAGTTTGTCTAGTTACATGAGATATGTTATTAATCATAATTAATTTTGAAGTACTTTATTTAGTAGCAAGTAGGGTTTGGAGAAATGACGACTTATAAATAAATGATTATATATTGTGTATACTTTTTGTTTTTTTTTATCAATGTTTTAAGCAAAAGCAACAAAATAGTTTCCAAGCGTCATACTTTCTGTAAGTATTTGATTAAATGTTTCTCCCCAAATCATGGCGTAGTGTTTACTTTACTGATTAAGACTGATGCCAAGTGCACTTTTCCTGTCTCCTCGTGCATTTTGAAAAATTTCTATATTTTTTCCCATTCTTTCTCTTGTTAAACCAGACTGTACAAACAAAACAAAACATGTCCGTAAAATAAGCTGGATTACTATTAATAACAGACGGTAGTTGAGAACTTTATGCTAGTTGTTTTTGTGCTTCGTGCCAATCTGGTGAATCAAGCAATTCCCAACTGATTTTTATGATTTGTTCTTATGTTGTTCTGTTACTCCATTGTCCCAGTTGAGGAAAGGGTTGAGCGCTCACTAACATATTTAACCCTGTTACATTCTTTAAATGCCCCAAGTCAGGAGATAAAAATTCAGTGGTTGTCGCTGGTTGCTTTCCGTCATATTTGTTATGCGTTTACTGTTTTATCATAAATGACACCGCTGGTTTTTTCGTTTGAATTGTTTCACATTTTGTCATGTCGAAACCTTTAGAAGCTCACTTTACGTTATGGGTTTTGCTCATTGTTAAAGGCCATTTGGCGACCTAAAAAATCAGCAGGTAAACAGGTTAAGAAACAGCAATTACAACTTCATCCAATCGAACTGCGTAAGATTCAATAACAATGACCAGTCCACATTAAAATAAGTGTTAGGGGTAAATTTGATGGGGTGAAAATGACACATTTTAAAGGATGATAACGACCAAACAATAATCAACAAAACGTTTTGCAAGAAATATAAAATATTGGCAAACTTTTCTAATTTCTCACATTTGAATAATGTAAAAAGTCCTAGTCACCGACTTTTGGGGGCAAAACTGTAGACCTAACAAGTGTTTGATTTTCTCTCATGTGGTCAAAAAGGGCTTCTAACAATTAAGCATGATAACAATTTGAGTTGAATGAATCAATAAAAATATAACAAGAGTGCACACGATGAAATGTCTCGCTTGCTTCATTTATGATTGAATTTATGCTAATAAAAGTCTGTAATATGAAGGTTTTACTACATATATCACATAAATTTAATATCATCAATGAACCATGAAAATGAGATCAAGAGGATATGAACCCTGCCAGACAGACATGTAAACCTTACAATCATTCCATACACCAAATATAATTGGCCTATTGCTTATAGAATCTAATTAACTGACAAAAACACGAAAAATTATCACTGTCCAATGAACCATGAAAATGAGGTAAAGGTCAGGTGAAACCTGTCAGTCGGACATGCACACCTTACAATCATTCCATACACCAAATATAGTGGCCCTATTGCTTATATTATCTCAGAAATAGACCAAACCACAAAAACTAAACATTGTCCAATAAACTATGAAATTAAGGTAAAGGTTAGATGAAACCTGTCAGTTAGACATGTACACCTTTCAATTATTTTATACACCAAATACACTTGACTTATTGCTTTTCAAGTCGGGGCCTTTTAAAGCTGACTATACGGTATGGGTTTTTCTCATTGTTCAAGGCCGTACGGTGGCCTATAATTGCTTACTACCACTTCATTTTACTCTGGTTGATAAATGTCTCATTGTTAATCAAACCACATCTCCCTATTTTTATACTATTTTATGTAGACCTAGCAAGGAAACCATATATTAAATACAATTATCCTATTATTCGTAATATCTGACACATTTCACATTTCACATTTCACATGACAAAAAAAAACTGTAATTTTCGAGCAGTCGCTAAAACATGAGAAAGAGATCAAGGCACCTGGATACAAGGTATGAAGCATCAAGGTCTTCTACCTTCTGAAATATTAAGCTTTATACAAATAGTTTACGCCGTCGACGGATTGTAATCCCTACGCCTCGCATTCTGGGACTTTCGTCGGAGGCGAGACAACAAATAGGACCTGAATACTAAAACAATATTTTTTATGTACTTTTTTCACATTCATTCGCAAATGCTGACTCCTGGAAGAACACGACGCTAATATTTCTCCTATAATTTGCATTTTACTTCATACTTTCTTGTCTTACGAAGTGGGTAGCGTTTATCTGTTCGTTCAGTTTTTCAACTTTTAGAAAATTGTTCTATCGCAAGGATGACTGCTGACTCAGTCTGTATTTTTGTGCAACGTTAATACATTAAGCTTTAACATTTATCAAATTTAAATACTATGGATACATTTATTCAATCATACATTACTGCCAGTAACCTTCAGAAATGTTTCCATCCATACCTTTATAAAAGTGAGGTCACTTTTTTCAATAAAATTTCTACTGTAAAGATTTTCATAAACGGAAATAAGGTTATCATCTTTCATGTTCATCACAAGATTAAAAAGAGCACCCACTTTTTCGTAAATATCCAGCTCTGCATTAAAATCTCCAGAAATTGAATGAATATTTCTCTCTTGTACAACATATGGCACAGAAAAGGCTAGTCTTAAGTCATACCGATAAAAAAAGTATTGTGCTATGTAACTTCTCCATATATCGCTAACACGTCCATTTATACTTATTGGTAACGCCATATATTTGAATGCTGACGACGTCCACAACGTGGCTTGCGCATTGAAGGGGGAAAATGTTTGTTTTGGTACAACAAATGGCTTATGTGTTTCTTTTGTTGCTGAAAAGTTAAATGGCACATTTCGGGTAAATCGATAAATAGCATCAACATCCGGTTGTTCGTTAGCAAGACACTGTATTGCACCAACATTTACGGAAATTTTTGTGTCGCATATCTGTGGTATTGTTTTATTATCTTTGATGGACTCCAAGGGAAATCCTCTTGGCCATACACGTGTTTCAGATACTCCAAAATAAGGATAAGGATTGAATAATTTACTTCCTTTGTCATTACAAACTGTGACTGATTCTCCTTTGGTTAATCTTTCAATCTCGATTAAATCAAATACTCCATTATTGTCGTCGTCAAAGTCCCAAATATACTTTGCTTTGTGGTGAATAGCATACATGTATCCGATATTTTTCCTTCCAAAATGTTTTACTGGGATAACATCTGATAGTAAAGGATATAAAGTTTTTTGTCTTTTAATCGATAAGTATATAACTCTGCTTTTATTTTCGTCATTTACAACACTTTTCAAATAAACGTCTTCCGATGGCGTAGTCACATCTGCCACAATTACGACACACCAGGAGGGGTGTTTTGCTATATTTCGTACTGAGTTAGATGGCTGATGAATGGTGGTAACCACGGCCCAATTAGCACAGATTTTAGAGTCACTTTCGTTTGAAAATGTTGTGATCTTCGTATTTATACTAATTTGGGGAACTTTTCTTACCACGTCTCCAGAAAATATGGACCCAGACACACCACTAATAATGATTCGTTCAGAAACATCACTTGTAATGGATTGTTCAACTTTGTCTTTCTCCATAAATGCAAAGTCGTTGTATGATTGTAGAAGTTCTATCATTTCATATGTCGATTTGTGAAAAACCAACTGTTTGAGACAAAAACCAGGTTTTAAATATTTCTTATAAATTGCATGAGAATTAGCTCCGCACTGTACTATTCTGTCGTTATCAGAAATAAAATTAATCTTATCACTGTAGATAGACAGCCATTCTGCAAGGGAAGTATCCCCAAAATCTATGTCAATTAAGTGATCTTTATTTTTGCATTTTGCCTGACCACAGTAAGTTCTTTCAGAAATACGAGACATGAGATCACGTCCTAAAAATAAAAACATTTCGTCTACTCTGTTATCCCTGTTTATTTGTCTTGACTTTCCATGCCTCCAGCCATAGTAAAGATTACTTGATTTTATGCTATCTAGTCTAAAGAATACCTGTGGAACACACAAAAATGCATCGTCGTCTATTCTAGCCCCAAGGAGAGCATCAGGATATACGTTATGAACATATTTCCACCATATGTACATTTTTTCTCCAAATTTTACAGCTCGTCCATGATTTGTTACATTTAAATATACAATGTCATGATTTAATGTATTTTCGGCAATTGACTCAGAAGATGGCTCGTCTAGTAAAAATTTATAAGTTATTCTAAATGGCAATATATGTTGCATACGAAGCATTGCTTTTATCCAAGTTTTTCTTTGAGTATCTCGAAAACGTTGTTTTCCATTTGCACTTAATATTCCCATCACAATATGATCACGTTCTTCGATGAGAACTTTGGTTTCTGTGGTATGTTGCTCAACAACTCCATTGTCTAATTTAATTTCTTGGCGTTGAAATATCTGTATATGATTTCTTGGAGAATATGTAATATAGAGCAAGAGAAATCCACACATAATATACGGAATCCATATCGTGTTCGCAATTTTCCGACATGTACTTGAAGAACAGATCGCTCGAATCATTTTTGAGAGATTGAGGGTTTCAAATAATTGTCCTGTTGCCTGTACGTCTGAAAATGAATTAAGAAATTTATTTTCTATATATAAAATGAGGCTTACCTTAAATGACTATATTTAAAATCACAATTTGCGTGTACTTGTCCCGTAGCTATATGCTTCACTTACCCTCATTAACGACCTTTCATCTAAATGAAAATTTAAAATACTCCCAACTGGTTATTTGTTTCGCCTCAAAGATTTTTATTGAATAGGTGCTATTGATTAAAAGGTATACTGTTTCTGAAGTATTGAATTTAGTTTACGTCTGGGTTTTTCGGGTGTGACATTTAAAAATGTTTATATTAAACACACAAAAACATATATGTCTTCCCGTATTCTCATGTCTTCATTGCAAAGGATAGTAATTATAAAAAAAATCTGATCTAGATTGAACTTCGCTTTGATTCAATAGGTTTTAAAATTTGTTCTAAACAACTTCGTTAAGGTTCATGTGAACCCTTTGGCTAAAATGGCTGCGTTATTACGTTTTCACCTCAAAATTTACTCTGAGCACAGACAAACCTGTGCATTTGGAAAAATTTTGAGATATAGCATGCCCTAGATAAATAAAATTCAAATGCATTTTATGTTTAAGAAAATTTAAAACTTAAATGGATTTTGCTGTGCACTTTTTTTCGTCCATGGAAAAGATGATAAAAATTAACAAACAGTTGAGTTTCACTTGATATGGTCCACTCAGGTACACAGTTTAAATCACTAATTATTGTCAGGTATCTATTGTCCATCTATTGTCCATGTCAATCAATACAGGTCACTTCAGTTATTACCTGTGGGGAATTTCTCAAACCTCTTTCCCAAATTTGTTTATTTTGGCACCTTCTGGAGAAATGAAAAAAGTGCACAGCAAAATCCAGTTAAGTTTTTAATTTTCTAAAAGAGAAAATGTATTTGAATTTTATTTATCTAGAGCATGCTATGCCTTAATTTTTTTCCAGATACTCAGGTATGTCTGTACTCAGAGTAAATTTTGAGGTGAAAATGCAGCCATTTTAGCCAAAGGGTCCACATGAACCTTAAAATGCAAACTGCATCAAGTTTTGAATAAATATCCCTACCTGTAGAAATGCGGAAGATTTGTGTTTCACTATTAGAAACCCCAGGATCAACACAAATATATATGGATGTTTTCTAGATATGATGTTAAAGGGGCATTAGCTGTCAAATTCATGTTCACCGATTTGACTCAAATTCTCATATTTGATTTATAACATACTAAAACGTATATCTGTTACAGTGAATTTGTATAATCAGGGATTATGTAGAATCCCTGAATTTTCAGGGATTATGTAGAATCACTAAAATCATTAGTGATTATATAGATTCCCTGAAAATGACCAGTGATTTTATATCATCACTGATAATTTTAATTATTATTCTACAAATTCTCTAATATGATTTCAGGGATTATCAATAATTAAAAGCTCCAAAGATGATGAAACAAATTAACATAGACAAATTATCATTTTTTTTTCTTATTCCTTGAAAGTTTAAGTAAACAGTTTTCATTCCTGATCTACTATGTGAATCTTAAGTGATGAGTTTTTCCCTTTACATTTTATTCAAGTGTTGAACCTCATTATGTCACTAACAAATAAGCTCGGCACAGGCACAGATGTTGCTTGGGTTGAAGAAAATGTATGCTCAAAAGTTAATGCAAATTGCAGAGGAAAAACAAAATGCAGCATATGCATATCTCATACCATGGAAGTAATATTTAACTGGCGTTGTTGTTATTCCTTTCAATATTACTTCCATGATCATACCAATTCCACTAGTGGTTCCAGGAAAGGGAGATCCCAAAAAAACATAAAGGTCATTATTCACGAAAAGACTGTAGAAGGATATCGCCTTGCCATATAGCATGGAATCCTGCTCGGATCTTTAATACAAGAAATCAGTTTGAGGTTGCTGATTTCCCTTCATTGGTTCCTTCAGATGTTTGTGCTGAAAACTCTATTTCTCTGAGACGTGCCATAAAATCTGATTCAATATGGAGGACAAGGTTGTTTTTAAATGTTGATATTGTGGTAAAAACAGATGTGAATTTGATAGATATGCCTGTAGAAAAGCAGGGCACATGTGTAATAGTCGATGCCATCCAAATTTAGTTTGTAAATAAAATGTTTATTTTTAAAATATTGTGCATAACATTTGACTTCATTCATACAATGGACGAACATTTATCAAAACGATTGTACGCATTAAAATAGTTTTAATGACAATTTCATTTTATTTCATATTCTCAACCTAAAAACAATTGCTAAAACAATCAGATAAAAAGAATAATCATTATGCCATTTAATATTTTCATACTGACTTCATCAACCCGCCCTTGTGGGCTTGCTTGATATTATTAATACTGATAGTCAGTGTCAAAAAGGGCTCGCTTGGTATTAAAAAAAAAACAAACAATTATTCTATATATATTTTGCTTATCATTTAATTATATTGTGCTTATCATCTAATTATATTGTGTATAACATTTCAGTATTTTTGTGTCTATCATATTAATATATTATGCCTAACGTTTTAACATATTAAGGTTATTATTTTGATATATTACGGTTAACTTTTAATATATTTCAATATGTTATATATTTTAATATCATTTCAGTTATTCTGTATAATCCCTGACGTTTTTTCTAGTGATTATACATAATCCCTGAAAATTTTAGTGATTATATATAATCCCTAAACTAACCAGTGATTATACATAATCCCTGAAAATTTTAGGGATTCTACATAATCCCTGATTATACAAATTCACTGTAACATATCTAAATTACAAAAAAGTCTAAAATAAACAATTAACAATGCATGGTCTCGATAATATGTATCAACATTTCGTGGTTATTTTTGTCTAGACCACAGGCGCTTGGGTATAGGATACAGACATTTTTTTTTGATTTTTTTTTGTTGATTAAAATATTCAATTTTCTTTATTTATACTAATATCTATCACTACTGCGCATGTCTCTCCTAGTTTCGAGTGATTTTACCAACTCTTGAGACAACCCCCATTTTTACTATCCACACTAAGAAACAAAAAAAGGCAACTAACTCGACGCCATCTTGCGTGCTATAAATAAATAATAAAATTGACCTACCTGGATTTCCCATCGATTTTTATGGAAAACGTGCCTTTCTCGCAGTCCGATCGCAGACGTCGTTTCTATTTATCAAATGGGTATTGTTAGTAACATTTTTAGTCCATCTCAAGCATATAATAAAAAGATTTATAATAGTTCGGAAATCATCGTATCCCTTTATTTGTTTCATGTGTACTTGCAGAGATGTTCCGAAAAAGTCCGGGAAAAAATTACTTCCCTTTAACAAAAGTTCGGGAAAAAGTTAACAGTAAACTTCCGGGCACGTAAATTTGAATTTAGTGAAAATAGTCAAAATCTTTTTTTATATGCTTGAGATGGGCTAAAAATGTTACGAACAATACCAATTTGATAAATAGAAACGACGTCTGCGATCAGACTGCGAGAAAGGCAAATTTTCCATAAAAATCGACGGAGAATCCAGATAGGTCAATTTTATTATTAATTTATAGCACGCAAGATGGCGTCGAGTTAGTTGCCTTTTTGTTTCTTAGTGTGGATAGTAAAAATGGGGGTTGTCTCAAGAGTTGGTAAAATCACTCGAAACTAGGAGAGACATGCGCAGTAGTGATAGATATAAGTATAAATATAGAAAATTGAATATTTTAATCAACAACAAAAAATCCCCCAAAAAATATCTGTATCATATACCCAAGCGCCTGTGGTCTAGACGTCATACCATCATGCTTGTGTCAGATGAAAACGACAACACTTGAAGAGGGTGGATGGAAGTAATTCCTTATAACAACCATGACTCTTTCTAATAAACAGCTGCGCCATAAGCGCATGATACGCCCGTCGTCTTGTGTGTGAATTTTTATGCAATAAGCATAAATAGTTTCTGACATACGGCGTGACATGCGAAAACCCCCCCCCCCTTTTTTTTTTACAAAAAACTCAATATCTCTAAAATAAAATTTTTAATCAAAACCAAAAAGTATACAGATCTTTAGATTAATATAACTAAGAAGTGTGTAAAATTTTAAGCAATAATCATAAATCGTTTTTGAGATACGGGCGCGTGAAAACCCCCCCTTTAAAAAAAAAATCAATATCTCAAAAATAAAATTTTGAATCAAAACCAAAAAGTATATAGATCTTTAGATTAATATAACAAAGAAGTGTGTAAAGTTTTAAGCAATAATCATAAACTGTTTTTGAGATACGGCGCGACATGTGAAAAACCCCTCCCCCTTTTTTAACAAAATACTCAATATCTCTAAAATAAAATTTTGAATCATCTCCAAAAAGTATACAGATCTTAAGATCAATATAACTAAGAAGTGTGTAAAGTTTTAAGCAATAATCATAAATTGTTTTTGAGATATGGCGCGACATGTGAAAAAATACACACACCTGTTTTAGTTACTAAGTCCCGTAACTCAAAAGGTTTTGATCTTATTTTCACCAAAAAGTATACAGATCGTTTGACCATCATAAGAAACAACTATTTAAGTTTCATGAAATTTGGATAAGTCATTCTCAAGTTACGGTGCGACATGTTTACGCCGGACAGAGTGACGGACAGACAGACGGACGGACACCGGACATTTGTATACCATAATACGTCCCGTCAAAAATTTGACGGGCGTATAAAAATTAACATGTACAGAAGGTGCTTAAGAAATAAAATTTCCGTCTTCACAAATTGAAACAAGCTTTCTAGATAAACTAGGATGGTACAGTTCCTCGGACTATTCATGCAACAAAATGGACGCAGGAGGAAAATAGTTTCAAATAAATTATAAATCCACGAATTAGAAAGCTAATTGTAGAATTAAGGGCAAAACTTAAATGTTTCATCCATAAAGGTTTCGTTTTCTCTATCAATTACTCAGAAACATATACTATAAAAAAAATTATTATATGTCGGGTTTACCCGAATAATTTTTTCTGATTTTGTCGTTTGTTCGGAAGAATTTTCAAAGTTTATGTGAACATCTTTCCATGACTTTGGTAAATTTTGTTCAGTTTACGGATAAACTTTCATAGGTAAAAAGCGCAAATGTCCTGTCAATTTTGTTCAGATGTATCAAATTAATTATTAATGAATGAATATTTCATTGCGGATGCAAACATAGTGCCATTTAAAAATTTACACTATTTTTCGGTTAAATTCTTTGAGCTCTGAAAATATTTACATGCTTATTAGTATCATGAAAAATAAGAAAAAGAAACTATTCTGTGCATTCGTTGATTTTGCTAAAGCCTTTGATACTGTTTGGAGAGAGGGTCTCTGGCATAAATTACTTATAAATGATATTAACGGTAAAATGTATAACGTAATTTTTAATATGTACACTGGTATTAAATCTCGCATTGTATATAATGGTGAAATGTCAGAATACTTTTCATGCAATATTGGTGTAAGACAGGGTGAAAATATGTCTCCATTTTTATTTTCTTTATATTTGAACGATCTTCAGCAGTTTATTGAAGAAAAAAATGTATGTGGTTTAAATTGTATTACTGATGAAATAGAGGATGAGTTTGATATCTACCTAAAACTTTTTGTGTTATTGTACGCAGATGATACAGTGTTATTTTCTGATAATGCATCTGATCTACAGTTGCAATTAGATATATTCCATGATTATTGCAGAACCTGGAAATTGAAAGTAAACACTAGTAAAACTAAGATTATAATTTTTTCTAGTGGTAGATTACCCAAAAATATTAATTTTATATATGATGGAGATGCATTGGAGATAGTTAATGAACTGACATACCTTGGGTTGAATTTTTCAAGAACAGGTAGCTTTATGAGTGCTAAGAAAATTTTAGTTCGAAAAGCAAATAAAGCAATGTATGAAGTATTGAAAAAAGGGAGGTTGCACAACTTGTCAGTGAAATCTCAATATGATCTATTTGATAAAATTGTGAAGCCAATCCTACTATATGGATGCGAGATTTGGGGTTTCAGTAATACTGATATTATAGAAAGAGTGCACTTAAAATTTTGTAAACTGTTACTAAACCTTAAGAAGTCGACACCTAATTTTATGATTTATGGTGAACTTGGTATTTATCCCATGTCTTTATATATACAGCTGCGTATGGTTAATTTTTGGTCAAAAATGGTAAATGGGAATAATAACAGGATTGCTAAAATATTATACAGATACATGTTCTTGAAGAATTCTGACAACCAATTTAGGTCAGATTGGTTAAAATACGTTAAAGATACATTAGATAGATGTGGATACAGCAATATATGGTTGTCACAAGGAAATTTTAATCCTAAATGGTTGGGTATTAGTTTAAAACAAAGGATATTTGATCAGATTCAACAGAAATGGAGAGCAGATATCGACTGTTCATCAAAAGGTTTGGCCTACAAATTGTTTAAAAAAAAATTTGAATATGAAGAATATCTGAATATTTTAAGTGATAAAGATAGAATAACAATTTGTAGATTTAGAACGGGAAACCACAAGTTACCCATCGAAACTGGTAGATGGAATAAAATTGAACGTAACTACAGATATTGTAATTTATGTCATTGTAACGAGATTGGGGATGAATTTCATTACATTTTGCAGTGTAGTTCTTTGACAAACTTTTGAGCACAATATTTGGATACTTTTTTCTTGCACAGAAGTAATATACTAAAGTTTGGAAAACTATTTCAGTTAAAATTAAAAAATAAGTTAAAAAAGCTGTGCAAATTTATCAGGGTTATAACTTTTCAAGCAAGTCTTCCTGGTTAATCACCACTCTTCGCCACTACTGTGTTATTTTGCTTTATTTTATTTTTTCCTCTCATCTTGTCATGTGTGTTTATGTTATGTTATAACTTTTGATGAACTTCTTTGTACCATTGTAACTATATGGTGTTTGAGAAATAAAGAATCTTGAATCTTGAAAACAGACATGCTTAGTAATACAAAATGAAACTCCTTTTCTATACAATTCATACAACTTTTCAGATCTCTCAAATGAGGAAAAAATTATTTAAATCAGTTATTTACCATTAAAAATCTGTCTGTCCTAAAAATACTTAAGGAATTCTAAGCAAAACAAGTGGTACATACATTGTTACAGTAGTAGATCTAAAACTGTTCGGCTCAGAATATGAACCACGTGTCCGGCATGGACTCCTTTTCCAACTATTATTCTGCGGGTTAGCACGTCAAAATTCCGTTAAAACGTCTATGTCACATTCAAATAGTGTTTATATACCTAATGACCAGACACGCGAGTCTCGTATGATGCATAGATTGGACTGGAATACAATATAAAATCATCTGACCCTTATGCTGCATACAACAACACCATCTTCTCGTCGTGAACATGGTATAAATGAATGAATGTCGAAGTTCAACATCATATTTGTGGTCGTTTCCACAACATTCACCTTGGTATGTTCAGTATTATTTAAAAATTATTTTCATTTGCTTGTGAAATTTTGCAAGATAATAAATTCATACGTATATATTACTGACCTTCTCGATGAACTCGACTGACAGAGATTTAGACTATTGTGTTATTAAATATATAAATGGTTCATTCTTCTAAACAAATGTAACAAAGAGAATTTTCGAGATTAGAGATTTTCCGAAAATAAATATATGATAGCTTAAATAATTATCATTTGAACACATGTCACATTATTTATTTAATTAAGTGAATTGTGAAAAATATTTTGTTATGTAATTGTGTTGTTATAGATTGATTAGAGGATTAGTCTTGGGTAATTAAAATTAAATCTGTAAAAAAAAATTATATCAAATATTTGCTTGTACATGTATTTATGCCTTAGGCATGGTTAATATGAAATGTAATTCCTTTCTTTAAGAACAAAGGCTTGGGAAATGGTTACCTTGAAAATGATCCACGAAACTATCATATACCTATAACGTTATTATCTCTACTCTGGGTAAACTTTTCACTTCAATATTGAACACAAGATTATGTATTACTAAGTATCTTGATATACGAAATGAAAACCAAGCAGATTTTAGGAGGGATTATTCTACGACAGAACATATTTTAGTGAGACAGATTAGCACAGTTAGGACAGCAAAGCTACTACAATAATACTACTACAGTCTAATAAGATCAGTCATGGAATACTGAAGCCCAGCATGACAAAAAGCAGAACTAAAGGACCTGCAAAAACTTGACGGAGTGCAGCGAAAAGCATTTATTCTATGCATGGATTTGCCTACAACATCTGACAGAGAAGCATTAGAAGTTGAAACAGGAGTAAAGCCGATAAACCTAAGATAAGAACAAATAGCCACAAAAAAGATAGCAAAGATTAAAATGATCCAAATCTGCCCAAGAACCAATCAAAAAGCAACTTGTGAGGAATGAAAATCAGGACACCTATAAAAAATACCCAACACCAATCGGCAAAGCCTTAAGCCAAGCAGTAGACATAGACAAACAGACAGAGATAAACATCAACCTCATAGAACCTGAGTTTACATACAGAAATTTCAGCATATTCCCCCAATTGAGAACTGGCTACACAGAACTAAACTACTACAAGAAACGAGTAGGCCAAACCAACGCCAAAGAGTCCTGCAACTGTAGTGCTCCCGAAACACCTCATCACTTTCTCTAAAAGTGTCCTTGCTATGACAACGAACGAGAAATAATTTTCCATCAAATATTTAAAGAGGTCGGGATCTGAAACCTAAATTTAGCTACAATATAAACCAGACTAGAAGGCGAGAACGTCGAAGAGACGAAAGCCAAACTACTAAAAGTGGCAAATTATATCGACAGAACTGGCAGATTTGATACTGCAGTTCCTCAATCCCAATCTTAACCAGTGCCTACCCTCTAAAATGCACAGAGAGAAAAATACTTTGAGCATAGGCACGAAGGCGTAAACATGCAGATTAAAGACAATTTGTGCCAACAGGCCTTAAGACTGAGGATTGAGGATTTTTGCCATACACATATTATTTGAATTATTGAAACTGAGAAAGAAAAGTTTCATTGTGTTTTTATCTGCTTCGAAAAAGCGTTTGACTCTTTACAGCGAAACTTACTGCTGTTTAAATTATTGCAGAATAATGTAAATGGCAATTGTTTTCGTGTCATTCAGAATATGTATGGTTATGCCAAATCTCGTATTATACATCAGGGCAAACCATCAGATTTCTTCACTTGTGAGATAGGGGTATGCCAAGCGAAAACCCTAAATTGAAAAGAAAGTAAAATTTGTGTTGTATTTTATAAACTTATGTGTTTACATTATAATAATAAAGGTATACAAAGTAAATGGATATTATATATAAAAATATTTTTGATAATGTGGTATGTCTAATATATGGAATGCACAGTTTGCTGATAAATAGGTGTCAAAAAGTATTAAGCAAAAACTCAACGACCAGTTTCACCAAGAATGCTTTGCTTTTGGCAGAATCGCATTAAACTAAACTATATGTTATCGTATTTTTAAAATGAATTTACAATTTGAATAATACTTTTCATTTTTACCTAGTAATTTCGTTTATAGAAATAAGAAGATGTGGTATGAGTGCCAATGAGACAACTCTCCATCCAAGTCACAATGTGTAAAAAGAAAACAATTATAGGTCAAAGTACGGCCTTCAACACGGAGCTTTGGCTCACACCGAACAGCAAGCTATAAAGGGCCCCAAAATGGCAAGTGTAAAACAATTCAAACCGGAAATCCAACGGTGTAATCTTTATAAAAAACGAGAAACGAGAAACACTTAAGAACCACATCAACAAACGACAACCACTGAAACAGGTTCCTGACTTAGGACAGGTGCAAACAAATGCAGCGGGTTTAAACGTTTAAATAGGCGCCAACCTTCACCCTTACCTGAAATGGTAGTGTTACATTACAACATAAAAAGACACACTATAAAATATCAACTGAAATGGCTTAACTCAATATACATTGTACAAATATAGATGTGGTAGTCACCATCTGCCGATTGAGTCTGGAAGGTGGCAGGGTTTAATGGGATAAGACAAAGTCTGCCGTCTCTGTGACCCAAACGACATTGGTGACGAGTACCATTACATTATGAATTGTAGAACATTTGAGTTAGAAAGAAATTTACCATTACATTATGAATTGTAGAACATTTGAGTTAGAAAGAAATTTTTACCATAGTACTGGTCAAACCCTTATACCTATAAATTTGATCAACTGTTTAACTCATCAAATATTGTAATATCAGAAAAATATGTATATTTATCAAAGTTATAAATGTGATTCAGTCAACCAAGTTAATTTCATTGTATTGTTCACACATACATGTAATTACTATACCTTATAGTTATCTTTATAACTATTTAAGTGTAGTTTTAGGAGAAATAAAGTCATTCATTCAAAAGTTGGGGTTAGACATTTAATGTACAAAGGGGGGAATTGTTTTTATTTATTGTTTATATGTCATTTGAGGGATAAGCATAAACATAACTATTGCACAGCATTTATTTTTTTCAAAAATGATTGTTTCAGATGCATAAAATTTTTGAGATTTTGAAAAGTCGAAATTATTTGCTAAAATGGTTATAAAAAAGGAATGTATGAAATGTCAAGCCGATATACCACGTATACAGTTTTGTGTTATATATCTATTATTTCAATTCCTAGTTTACTATTTGCATCAATTAGCACTAGAAATAAGTAACTTACGTTGAACATTATACATTTGTAAAGTTAAGTTAAAATCAAGGTAATATATGTATGAGTCATTTGGGGGCTTTATAGCTTGCTGTTCGGTGTGAGCCAAGGCTCAGTGTTGAAGGCCGTACTTTAACCTATAATTGTGTTTACTTTTTACACATTATGACTTGGATGGAGAGTTGTCTCATTGGCACTCAAACCACATCTTCTTATTTCTATGAAAACGTCTAAATTGATTTACATATCCGGAGCAACCATTATACCATGTTTTGTGGGTTCTGGCATACATTTTAATATTTTTTG
This sequence comes from Mytilus californianus, assembly GCF_021869535.1. Lineage (NCBI taxonomy): Eukaryota > Metazoa > Mollusca > Bivalvia > Mytilida > Mytilidae > Mytilus > Mytilus californianus. The sequence continues at coordinate 109,107,801 of NW_026262581.1, forward strand.
TAGTGCTAATTTTTTTTTATTGCTGTTTATTTTTATCGCCTTTCTTTCTTTTGCCATCTTTGAGTTCTAATAGTAATAATATTAATAATATTTTTTATTTCTGATTTTATTCTTTTCAGCCAAAAATATCACAAAAAACGCATCAACTCGATCCCTTCTGTAACCTCTAAAATTTCAACAAGTGTTACACATAAGGAAATGAAGCTACCCGGAATAGATTGAACAAAATGTTCTTCTTAATGCGTCAATATCGGGGCAAACTTGAAGGTTAATCCAGAAACAGTTGTCGTGATCAATGAAATTGGTATTATACGTATAACTGGACCAAACATACTTTTTTATACTAGTAAACATTTTTAAACCCAGAACGGCACGTTCTATTTTGAAGCATTTAGCTTTTTTCTTTTTAAATGAAAGAGAAGTCTATAAAGGTGTCATATTTTTTTGTGAATGAGTGCTTCCTCATAAATTTGGCTAGTGTTATTACCTCTTATTGTTGCTATGTATACATTGTAACCGTTATAGATTTTAAAGATCAAAGTAAATTGACTAACAAGCAGATATCCATGCATTTGAAATGAAATTAAAATTCATAGAAACGACTTTCTATTATTTGCATAGATAAGTGTAAAGGGAAAGGCTAATCAAAGATCCTTTTTTTTTGTGGCGCAGCATTTACAGTACGGCATAATTCAAGAATATATTAGAAACCTTTGATTTTAGGAATTCACATCAGGACGGAGTGTATGCGTTTTTGTTTATCGGATTCTGATGTCGGTCTAGTTAATGTCAGTGACAAGCAAATATCACATAACAACAAAAGCACTTTAAACTGATATACAAATAAGATGTGGTATAAGAAATATTATACCATTCTCAAGTTTTCCAAGGGTAATAAGGATTACATTTTAAAATTGCCGAGAGAACATTTCTTAAACATTCAATTGATGCTTTACAGCATCAGAAAAAGGTATGAACGAAATTGTAATACAAAATCGTGGATAGAAGTCAATTAAAACTGAAGTACAAAATATATTAAATGGCGATCAAGATACATCAATAAGCTACTAGATATAAACCTAATATAATTCAAAGAAAACAAACCCTTAGGCTGATAAACTTTTGTTTAGCTACGTTTTGAAACATCTTGACCGTATGCAACTATGAATTATTTATTTGATAGTGTTAAAAATCAATTTCTTCACCTTCAAACATTTAATTCAGGACAATATAACGACTACAACAATGTTCGTATGCTTAATGTTTGACATAAATTCAGGCAATCCAAGGCAAATGCGAATCATTTGTTTCAGTAATGAAAAATGTATTTCATTGATAGCAAACAAACGCAAAGGCATTCACCCTCTATTTTAATCTTAGCTTTCGCTAAACAGGTGAAAATGTATTCCAAGATTACCATCGTTTTAGAGAGTAATGGAAATCCCCTTTTCTATAGGCGAATTTTCCTTTCTAAGTAGACATGTTTTTGCATCGTTTTGGTATAAACATACCACAGTTCTTTTTTTTTTAAATTTCATTGTTGTCACATATCAATATACAAACATATATAACCCTTCCATATTCTGTATGTGCCTGTCCCAAGTCAGGAGCCTGTATTTCAATGGCTGTCGTTTGTTGCTGTATATTATATTCGTTTTAATATAATATTATGACTTGACTTTGCATTGTTAAAATGACTGCACTGAATTTTGTCTGTTATAATTGCATCTTTATATCTAATCCTTTATATCTTATCCTTTATTCGTTTTTACTTCTTATTTGCTTAATTATTCAATTGTTTATTTTTCCTACAAAAACTCTTGGTCACCTATGTATATATCATTTATTATGTTTATGCTAGCCTCTTGTACACATTTAATTGTTAGAGGTCAATAAAGTTACTGTTCGACAGGTCACACAAGACATTCCCGTAACTACATTGCTAATGAATACAAACAACCAAACATATAACATAAATTAAATATTGTCTTGTCTATAATATAAAAGCAGAAGGCATCATGACTTAGACAACTTTTTGGTTCCTAAAATTGGATTAAAATCACAAAGTATTATAAATGTATGGAATTCTTGTAAGATATTAGTTTCTCTGATATCAATAGTTTACATATTTGTTTAAGGCCTTAAAACTTCTACCGTTTACGGATGAAAATGTATTAGCATGTTTCCATTAGTCTCAAGAAATGACCAACAACTTTGCCAAAACATATGTTGCAATGCATTGTGTTAAAGCAAAGATTATGATGACAATTAATTATTTAGAAAAAGACTTTTACTCAAATTTAGCTATTCCAAAATTTGTATGCAAACCAACAATTTCCTTTTGAACAACTATGTTTCAATGATATGCTATGATGTCATTGTGATATCACAAGTGACATTTCTACCCCATAGCCGACTAGACTGCACCTATCTTCTTCAATCATCAGTATAACTCATACCAATCTACACCAATCATCAATAACATTTACTTATTGTTGCAATGATCAATTAATTTTACTATTTATTTGTAATTCCTGGACCAAAATAATTCCTATTACCATAGCTCCTCCTTTATACTGTAGATCATGTATTATTCACAACTATTTTAGTATTCAAAATACAAGGAAAACATATTTTGGGACCTTAAGGTTCATCATAAAAAATGTCTGTAATCAGAGTAAATTTAAGGTGTAAACACAGCCATTTTTGTCCATTTGTTAATGATGAACCTTATTAAGAAACAATTTGCACAATGACTTAGTTGTTCTAGAATGAGGGATTTTTCTCAAAATACCACTAAAACAATCTTGTTTATACAAAAAATTACATTTAATTTGCAATCATTTGAATCCCAAATTGCAACAAAAATCGTTCAGAGGACTCATGTAAGAATATCATATAATAGTATGTAAAATTTAACTAAGTTAGATAAAATCTTTCAAACGTCCCCCTCAGGGTAACAATTTCATTGATTTGGACAAAAGGACAATAGATATCTACACAACAGTAGGTGATTAAAACATTGTAATTGAGTGTATAGTATCAAGTATCAAATATAATTCAGGTGTTTGTTTATTTTACCATTTTTGAAAATAAAATTCCCATCAAAATGCATGAAAGATTTTATCTTTCTGAAATACAAAAATCTAGTGGATGCTTGCCTCCTTGAAATATTTCAAATTGCCATATGGCAAAATCAAAGGTACTTTATTTAAATCATTTTGCACCACGTGACTTTGTCCCTTTTGATCAAATTACTTCCCTTAGCTTAAGATTGAAAATATAATTTATTATAGATTTGCGGATAATCAGTCCTTTTCCGTCATGTATCTAAAACTAATGTATCTTTAAAAACTTCCTTTGGCGGATATTTACAAAAATGCTGTGTAATTCTAAGGGAAAATGCTAAAAATTTGACTTTTTACGAAATGGGAAGGTTGAAATCATCATGTTTTTAAAAGAATTTGGCCGAGAACTTAAGAAAGCAGGTAAGTTAAAAGTTATTTAACTTTAAAATTCAACCTACAAGGTGTTTCCCTATATGCCAACAAATCATAAAAACAATATCTTCTTGCATGTGTATTTCTGTTTTGAATCTTGCTATTTTACGATTTAACGTCATTTTATTTGATCTTATATAGCAATTACACAATGGTTACACTTCCGATTTTTAAACTAAAAAGGCCGAAAGATTTCAGAGTAGACAATGTCCATTTGTACACGGACAGAAGCCTAAAAACATGTACAATTCATCTATATGCGAACAAATTGTTCATTCGACATAGGTATTTGCATATTGGCATTTTTATTAAAAGGGCTTATATAATCCTATTGTAATGGCTGCCGTCATGATAAGGCAAAATGGCCGCTATGCAAATTAGCAAATTACCCCAAATTTGGCCATATGCACAGGTTGTCTGTACTCAAAGTAATTCTTGAGGTGTAAACACTGCCCATTTGCTTGATGAACCAACCATACACTAAATTCAACTCTTTTTTTGTTCTTTTGGTTGCATATATTTAAAATGCGTATCTCCTGCACGTCATTCCCGAAGTACAGTATGTATCAAAATGCTCAAGTCCTGACAAGCTTTTTATGAAGCTAATATTAACATATTGATTATTTCCCTGCTTTGTCTTTTATTTTTTTGCCTTTCTTAATCATCAATTTATTTTTCAAAACTATATTTTGCTGAACAGTCTTTAGACTAAAAGAGAAGAGATACAACAAATCAGGCTGGAAGTGAAAAGACACAATAAAATCAACCTTACCTTCTTCGAATTCTACCTTGCCGGATACAAATTTAGGTTACACAGACAAAACTCACACAGGCGTGACGTTTACTTTAACATAAATACCCGAGAATGTATTGATTGATCTACTATACCCGGATCGATCTATAGTTGAAGATTGTTGAATTGATTTCATACTGCATGCATGATTTGTATTATGGTCCAAAAGAGGTAAAATGGCTCTTGATATAAGTACTTGGCATTGGTATAATATAGAAATTATACTGTAAACAGCAGTTTGACAACTATTTTTTAAAGGAACATAATACCGTTATTATTAGGGATTTTTTTTCAATACAAAGAGTGACTTTACTGAAATAAAGTCATTGCAATCCGTCTTGGAGTTTAAATTTCCCATGACCATTTATTTGTATGGGATGCATTAAAGCGTTACTGTGCCTTGAAGACAAGGATTTTAAAGCCGGTAGAATGCAACTCTGTATGCACCAGAGTACAACTCTGTATGCACATCAATTGCCTAATGAAAGCCGATACAATTATACTGTTATCCTCCACTACAAAATGCCTCCAAGCTAAATTCGACCATTCTCAGTCTAGGGCAGACATGTACGTCATTACCCTTATTATAAATTCACGAACTTGAATGTGCCCAACACTGCAAATACTTATGTGTATATCTTAGTGCCTCGGGCTCTTTTCCCTTTGCTCAGAATGAAATTTACAAAAAAAGACCGAATCATATTATATACTTCAGACAGACTTTCTTCCTTTAAATCCAAAATAAAAAAAAACTAACATACATGTATATGATCACACAATCAAACCCATTTTACTTTATGGATCACTCCAACGTATATTTCAAGAAGCAAACGAAAGAAGCCATGACAAAGAAGGATTTTTGTATATACTCACTGTAGATAGTTTAATGCTTTAATTATAATTGCAAAAACAAATTTATGAAATTCATATTATCATTACTGCCTGCTTGACAGTGGGTGGTTTAGACACGGGGTCTCCTCCAGTGAAGCAATCAACTAATTGGCCCATATTTGTCTATTTATCATGACATTACTTCAATGCTTGCTTTGCTTGCTTAGACACGGGGAGATTCATATGAATCTTAAATACCGTCCCCTACATAGTGTCTCCTCCAGCTGAGCAATCAATTAACCAAATTTAAAAAAAAATTGTATGTACCCCTTTGGATCATACTGCCTCAAACATCCTTACTGCAGAGAACTGAACATTTAAAATTGTCGTATATTGTTTTTGTTATTTTTAAACCGGTATACATTTTATTCTTGTACTGTATTGTTTGTATATGTTATAGATTTTAAGGTTTTTCTTGTGATATAATACACCAAAGGGTTTCAATATTGAATAAATGAAAGATTGAGGGGTGTCGGGATTGATTACTTTGGGCAATTTTGAAACCCCAAGGTGCGTTATCATGACGACAAGAAAAACCTGAACATATGCATTATCTGACTTGTATATCGTCAACAATATTAATTTCTGCCAAGATTTGTAGGATTTGTATCCTATTTTACCGATCACACCAAATTGGGATATTCTTTTATTATGCATTTAGGTATAACCACTCCCTACGGCATCATTTATAACACATAAATTGATAAACAAAACACCGCTAGTAACTTTGTAATTAACTTATTATATCAAAAAAATAAATGTTCACGGTGGCTGTTTTCATTTGATAGAGTAAAAGGATTCAAACGAGAAAGCTAACGGCCTGATATATGTACAAAACGAAAAACAAATATGATATACAGCAAAAAACGGCAAACACTGAATTACTGACGTGCTTCCAATTTTATAACTCATTTATAGGGGCGTAGCTGGACTTAAATAAAGTGCAATCATAACTATTGCCGAGCGAAGTGAGGCGAAAATTTTTTTTGGACCATTTTATGCAGAAAATGATAACTTTTTTCGGGCATTTTCCCGGTATGCCATGCTTATGAAATTCACATCACATTCACGCCCAAACTCCTATTTTGTGAAGCTATGGACCGCTCAAAGTCCCCAGCTGGTCCAGGATAGCACCCTAGTCGGGGATTCAGGGCAGCGCCGTAGACGGTGGTCCAGGGAAGCGAATCCCCATGAAGCTCCGGGCATATTAGTAATTACAGTGACTGCTTTGAACATGAAAAATACCCTATCTGTTTCTTACTATACCATATTTTCATGAAACGATAGTAAAAGTCTAGTGAGTTCCGTAATTTGCTGCTTATATTATTAACATGGTTATTTTCAAATATAAAAAAAAATGTATAAAACGGGAAGATCAGGAAGAGTCGACAACCGAAGCGTTAATCAATGGACAATTGACAAACCTGGGAACAGATAAGACACAAAAGGAGAAACAAAAACATTCAACATTGAAAACTAAATACAGATGAAAAACACGGACCCAGAAAACAATGTGGCGACCTCCGGTGCTGCGGCCAAAAGGGTAAGCAGTTCCTGCTTCTTGCAAGACACACGTAGTGTGTCTCACGAAGGTCATTCTCAAATCAAAGGAGAGGTTTCTACGACAACGACATTTGGGACACAGATACCCCAGGTGAATCAATAGTCTTTTGGACGAACGGACAATGGGAATACGAAATCTAACGGCCACTTTTAAGTCTTGACTTATAAGTAAGGGATATAAATCTAAGATGTTTTCAAGGTGATTGTATTGAGCCTGTATTATTAAATGTTTATACTGCATGTAAGACTTAAAGTATAGTTAATATCGAAAGTCCATATATCTATTTTTTGCCAAGGCAAATGATCGCAGAACTCTCTCGGTGTTAATATCTATTTCTTTGTGAACATGTATGAGCGCCAACGAAGATAGTCTGTCCTGTACCATGGTTGAACGGAGATAAGTTTTCGGTCGCCTTAATCAGAGACATATATACACAGTGTATATATGTCTCTGCCTTAATGCACTAAATGACCTTTCAGTAGTTGATGTAGTTACTGGCATTGTAATTAGAATTGAGAAGATTGCGAATATACGCGAATATACGCGCCTGATTTAAGCCAATAGAATCGTAGCCACACCAATAAGCAACTTATCAGATTGTTGTTTTGTAAAAATTTCAAGATGGCTTGTATACTCGACTGAAACTGATAACTTCGCACCGTGATGCAAAGAAATAAATACACACACAAGCACGTGCAATCGCGTATAATGACGATTTTTTTCTAGGTCGGATTGATTTCATGACATAAATTAAAAAAGAATATGTAAACCGAATGGTTTTTACATGTGGAAGAATGATTTTTTGTGGGTCGAATCAGTCAACGAAATGGTTCTTCCTGAACATTTTCGTTTTTGATACAAAGAGAAACTATTTTATCATTGGAAAAATTCTCTTGATTTATTGTCAGAACAGTTATTTTAAAAACGTGTACATTCAATTAAAATGTTTGTAAAACAGACCTATATGTGTTAAAACAGATCTTTAAGTGTTAAAGCAGATCAATAAATGTATGGAATGTATGTAAAAAGTTTCGTGGACAAAACAATTTGTAATAAAAACCACTATTTTATTTCGAAGTATTAACAGTAATATGGTATTTTCTTTTAGAAATTCCGTCTACCGAATTTACTGTACCGTTCCGTTGTAATAATATTAAAATGAAATGGGTCATTAGATATATTTACTGTCTAAAATCTAAGATTAAGTGATGTTTGACAAAAAAAAATAACGAAAGACTGCAATTTTGCAGCATAGTGCAGCACACATAGTATAACTCTAATCAGACAAAGAGAAATAACTCAATTTATTGCAACACATTATCAAAATTAATTTCCTCCAACACTTCACTCGTCCAAAAATATCGAATAATTACAAAACAATATAGAACTGAGTCACTCGCTACGATTCTATGGCATATAAATTATACACATCTTATGTATAAAATACATTAGGAATAAATAAATCATATGCAAAAACAAGTAAAACTTGGGAAAACAACAAAAACACTTTTTACAAGTTAAACCTTTCCAAAAAGGTTTTGATTTTATGATTTTGTGAGTTTATGGTTATTATGTTATGACTGATGATATACTATTAATATTATACACATCATATATTGGTTATATAAAACTAATCGTGTAATGCAGATTTTGCAAAGGGAAGGCATTATAATAAATGCATCAATTTTGACTATCAGCACTTATCCAACAGTATGTGATTTCCGATAGCAACATATTCATCGATCGGATTTAGAATACCCATACGGTCATCTAAGTGCTTGTACCCTTCCTGACGTGTTCCCAAATTTTAACTCAATCAATCCAATAGAATCCTAGCTTCACCATTAAGCAAACAATAAGAACTAACTGGTGTTTTTCCCGGTTAACCTACTTTCGGAAATTTTCGTAAAATATCCTTAAAAAGCATAAGATTTCCCGCAGATTTGTATATTCTTATTACCAAAAAATGTTACTACATGTAAAAACAACCCACAACATCCAAAATTGATGGAAACTAGTAACCTTTGGGATCTTATCAGATAGCACCTGTCTCATACCAATATTAATAGTAGTAATTAAAGGCCAATAACACCTCAAATACAAACAAACTGTTGATGAAAAAATTAAAATGAACAATGTTAATTTCCGGTTATTTTTATTAGTTATCGAGATAATTGCATGAGAAGGTTGTTAAACCGGTTTAAAATAATGTAAATCCTTCCTGCATATTGATAAAAAAAATTGAACAAATCATGTAGTAGTACACAATGAACATAAAAAATTTTAAGCTCTTTCAAGTAATCAATTTTCTGAGTGCTCCACATAGTCTTGAGCATGTAACAATTTCCCAAAATACAATGTATACCTTTTTTCCACAACTTTAGTTTTCGAGTACACCGGTCTACAGTAACTCATTGTCACGCGAACTTTCAATATAGAAATATTGTCCTTGAGTTAATAAAAAGATTCAAAAATTGTGTCTTCGCAAGTTAAAAAAAAAAAGATAATTTTTTTTACACAGTAGGTAATCCGTTAAAAGATTTTTATTATATTCTTTTTTACAAATTTAAGAATAGGTAGTCTCGATTTTTGTACATGTATGTGCGTGCGGATGTATTCGCATTCCTGTTATCGTTTACATCGGTATAAGGTCCGTTTGAATTTGCTTAGAAACTTAATTTTAAAAGCGTTAATCTTTGGTGCTTATCAATCGGTTCTATATTTTTCTTTATCTTTTCTGATCTAGATGCATACATACACAGATAATTGGCATATTCCAATGATATGTACGGCCAGTAGAAAATAAATTTAGGTTGGTACGCGAGGAGAATTTATTCTCATAAATACATTTCATACCAAATTTCATATATCAAGAGATAAGTGATAACATTATATTGTGATTTTATGTTTATTTCAATTCATTTTTATTACAACTATTTACCAGAATGTTTTGTTGTGAATTTATAATCAATAGCGACCTCGCAGAAAAAGTCCAAATGTGGAAGAGATCAAGTTTTCAGTTTTTACAAATGGGGTACAACATACATTGTGGCACTATTTTTCGCTTACTAAGGAAGTTAACTAACCGCTTCCTGTTATACAAATTAACGTTAGGTGTCCAATAAAAGCTTACTTTACACTGATTCCAAAACAAGTTGCTTAAAAAAAAAAGACAATACGTGAACCTTAGAACTTTTTTATTCCAATTATTAATTCAACTGAATAAGAAATTATATATCAGTGTTATCTTGGCCATGTGTGTGGAGGATAATATTTTCTTTTTATTGTAAATCATTACAATGTTGGATGTTGAAAGAAGTGTTAAATATAAAGCAAGGAGAAAAAAAAAAAGATTCCCAGACGTATAATTTCTTAAAGAATAATAATAATTCAAAACATGGAGGACACATGTACCTTCTTCCAAAAATTCATAAAATTAATCTAGAAATAAGTAATCAGGCATTGCGAACTGGTCAGCTAGCAGGACACATTGATATTCGTTACCGACCAATCATCAATAAATGTAACTCTCCCGCGAGAGATACTTACTTGATCTAATTATAAATATAAAAAAGAAGATGTGATATGATTGCCAATGAGACAACTCTCCACAAGAGACCAAATGACACAGAAATTAACAACTATAGGTCACCGTACGGCCTTCAACAATGAGCAAAGCCAATACCGCATAGTCAGCTATAAAAGGCCCCGAAATGACAAATGTAAAACAATTCAAACGAGAAAACTAACGGCCTAATTTATGTACAAAAAATGAACGAAAAACAAATATGTAACACATAAAAAAAACGACAACCACTGAATTACAGGCTCCTGACTTGGGACAGGCACATACATACAGAATGTGGCGGGGTTAAACATGTTAGCGGGATCCCAACCCTCCCCCTAACCTGGGACAGTGGTGTAACAGTACAACATAAGAACGAACTATAAAAATCAGTTGAAAAAGGCTTAACTCATCAGATGGATACAAACAGAAATATTACACAGAGTGGACGTGGCCGGGTACTTGTATATCCCAACAACAAATAGACACTATCAGTAACTGCGAGTACTCTCAAATCGTATTTTCTTGTTTATTTGACCTGTTGATACTAATTGTAATGTTTTTTTCTTATTTAATGTTATTCAGGGTTATATCTGGTCTATATACCAGCTTTGATAAGTGTTTGGTATTACTATAAATTTTCACTTCGTACTATGAACATCAAAATTATTTATTTTGTAAAAAATATTTCCTTTCTCTATTAGAAATGTACACGTATACCTAACAACAAAATTATTTTCATTTACCTGTGTTTAAAATAATTGCAAATGGCTGATATTTTTGTTCGAGCATATTGTTTTTCTTAAATTGTTTAACATTTCATACCGATATAACATGTTACTTTTATTATTCTTCCCTTAGTTTATTTATTTTGTATTTGCATTGTATCATAGGTCAAATTTATTTGTTCATTGTATGTTCATTGGTGTTAATATGTCCTTTGATTGAGTTAAGCTATTTCAGTTGATATTTTATAGTGTGTCTTTCGATGTTACACTATTGTTTCAGAAAAAGGGTGAAGGTTTGGTACCATTAAAACGTTTAAACCCGCTGCATTTGTTTGCACCTGTCCTAAGTCAGGAATCTGATGTTCAGTAGTTGTCGTTTGTTGATTTGGTTCATAAGTGTTTCTCGTTTCTCGTTTTTTATATAGATTAGACCGTTGGTTTCCCGTTTGAATGGTTTTACACTAGTAATTTTGGGGGCCCTTTATAGCTTACTGTTCGGTGTGAGCCAAGGCTCCGTGTTGAAGACCGTACTTTGACCTATAATGGTTTACTCTTTAAAATTTTGACTTGGACGGAGAGTTGTCTCATTGGCACTCATACCACATCTTCTTATATCTACTAAGTACAGATCTGAGAGTACTCGCAGTTACTGACAGCTAGTTCAAAGCCACTAACAACTAATTAGAAAAATCATGCATCTAAAACTAAATTATCAATTAGTACACATCAAACATCCAATTATTGAAGAGGCATAACTTTTACATTCAAGATACAAAAAATTTCATTAATAAAATAGAGTCACACGAGGTAAAAAAGTATGCATTCTTATTGCCTATGATGTACGTCAATGTTCACAAATATGATCATTGATAATTGATAAGTGTTATCAATGCATTAGAATTTATTGACACACAGGAGAATATACTTTAAAGATTCACAACAAAATAGATTAAACTGAATTTGTTAAATTAATTCTTAGAAACAATGAATTTGAGTTTAATGGACTCTTATACATTTTAGGAGCGCCCATTGTCACCAACATGCACATATCTGCATATGTCTGCCCTATTCATTAAAATCTTAGATAAGTTCCAATGGAGAGAAAACATCAAATTACACTGTCAATAGGGATGACGGTTTTATGGTCTTCACAGGCAAATTAGAGCAAGTTGAAGATTTCTTTAACCTTGCAAACGAAATTGACCATCTACTTAAGTTCTGATACGAGTATGGCCTATCTAGAGGGTGGCAAAGGGTTATTTTCGTGCAACGTTTTCGGCCTTTTTTATTTCACGTGTTTCCGTGTTTCGACGTTTTATTTCTCGTTTTCTCGTGTTTGGTTCGATGTGCGTGCTTCGTGTTTTCCCTTAATTATTTTCTGTGTTTTGTGTCGGTTCTATTTATTTCTATTCCGTTATATTTGGAATTTCCCTATTCTATTTCTATCTTTAGACTTGTGGTACAAGTTTGGCTAGTATGTAAATCAGAAGTGGTCTGATGTTACTGTTGTTTTCTGCACGAATATTTCGAGGGCGGTAGTACGGGTGGGGTTTTATAGGCATATATAAGTCCTGATTACGTTTGATTATTATCGATGTGCTCCAGTAACTTTGATAGACGAAGTTAACGTTAAGCTCTGCATAATATGTCCGAGGAAGGCTCCGACCATGATGAACGCCGTGCTACTACTCAACATGCTGAAAATAGTAACGAAACAGAGTTAAGTACGGACGGGGCTATTTCGCTTTTTACTTCAGCTTTAAACAATGCTTTAGAGAAGCAAAAACATTCCTTGATTAATCATTTCGAAGCTCGTTTAGGAAAAAGTGTTAAAGCAACCGGTGTCGACCAACCAGAATTTGTATTCCAAAGTGAGGGAATTAAAGTGCAACATTCGTTTAATACCGAGCGTTTGGAGAGGCTTGCTGCCGTTGAAAGTTGTATAAAGCTTGGGAACGCTTCCGAAGTTTGTGAAATTATTACCCAGGAAAAGGAAATCATCCGTAAGCGTAACAAAATTCTAAAGATAGCCGACAAGCATGGATGGGACACGGTTAAAGAGTACTTGGATAGTCCGTTGGCCGACAATAAAGAAGATGCTAGTGATTTGCGTGCTGCTATTTCCAGGGCTTCTCGTAAAAGAAGTTCCAAGCCGTACAGTAAACCAGAATCTTCCAATAGTGGTTCCGGAAAAGGAGAATTCAATTCCAGGAGTTTTTTTCGTGGCCTTGGCCAAGTCAGTGATACCGAGTTCTCCAAAGCAGGCAAGTCAGAAAGTTACAAGTGTTTCTATTGTAACCAGCCCGGGCACTTTGCAAGGAACTGCCCCGAAAAAAGGATTCCTACAGCGACAGTTGGTGCACCAAAGTTCCAGGAACAGAACACAGGAAAGACCCAGTAACAAAACAGATACAGACATAGATGAAGTTGAGTATTGTTTTCAATTTGTTAACAAGTATGAGAAAAAATCTTGTCAAAATCTTATAAATGTGAAAGGAAATTTAAGAAAACATGCATTGTTTTGGAAAAATGTACTTAACGCTAATGATTTTATAATGAATGTTATTAATTTTGGTTATAGAATTCCTTTTCTGAGTGAACCACCGACTATTTTTCTAAGTAATAATAGATCCGCGTTAAAACACTCAGAATTTGTGGAAAATTCTATTGAAGAACTTTTAACTAAAGAATGTATAAAAGAAGTAAATCGACCATTTGTCGTTAATCCACTTACTGTGTCGGTAAATAGTACGGGTAAAGAAAGATTAGTCTTAGATTTGAGACATGTTAATAAATTTGTCGAGAAACAAAAAGTTAAATTTGAAGGGGTTAAAGAAGCTATGACATTTGTAAATTTTAGTGGTTTTGGGTTTAAATTTGATTTAAAGTCTGGTTATCACCATATAGAAATTCACCCTGATCATCAAAAATATTTAGGATTTTCTTGGCAATATGGTGATACAGTGCGTTATTTTACTTTTTCGGTTTTGCCTTTTGGACTTTCATCAGCTGGTCATATATTTACCAAGACAGTACGTGTGTTAGTTAAATACTGGAGATCTTTAGGATTTCCCATGGTGGTTTATTTAGATGATGGTATGGGTACAGCAGAAAATTTTGATACAGGTTTTGAATTATCGAAAACAGTAAAAAACGATTTACTGCTTTCCGGTTTTATTGCTAATACAGAAAAGAGTGTCTGGGAACCAGTACAAAATATTGATTGGTTAGGTTTTGTTTGGAACTTTAAAGATTGTACTTTAGAAATATCGCTTAAAAATTTATTTGCTTTAAAGCTGGTAATATCGAGCGTAGTAGATGGCAAAACTATTTTGACTTATAGATGTATTGCTAAAATATGTGGAAAAATCATTTCTATGATTCCTGCTCTTGGTAACGTTTGTCAAATGATGACGAAGCATATGCATATGCTAGTCTGTTGTAGATCTGCATGGGACGATGTCATCCCTATAAATGACAACATTTTGAAGGAACTAAAATTTTGGTATTTTGAATGCGAGTCATTATCTTTCCAACGCATTGTACCTATAAATAGAATACCACAGCGTGTAATTTTCACTGACGCTAGTCAGTATGCCGGAGCAGGGTTTATAACGAATGATAACAAAATTGTACATTTTATGTTTGATGGTCATGAAAGAAACAAAAGTTCTACATGGAGAGAATTGAAAACTGTAGAAAAGAATATTTCTTCTTTTAAATCTGATTTAACAGGAAAATTTGTTAAACTTTATACAGATAACCAAAATGTAGTACAGATTGTTAAAAAAGGTAGCATGAAAGTAGAATTACAAGACATTGCTTTAAGCTTATTTCATATTTGTTTGTCACATAATATTTTCTTGGATGTTGAATGGATACCTAGAGATAAAAATACTTATGCAGATTATCTGAGCAAAATTTTTGATTATGACGATTGGGGTGTTTCCTATCAAATTTTTATATATTTTGATAAATTATGGGGACCATTCACATGCGATCGTTTTGCAGATTCGAAAAACAAAAAAGTAGACTATTTTAATTCTAGATATTATTCACCAGATACTTCCGGGGTTGATGCTTTCGCATATGATTGGTCTGCTCATAATAACTGGTTAGTTCCACCAGTTTGTTTAGTTAGCAAGTGTTTAAATCACATGCGGTTATGTAAAGCTAAAGGCACTTTAGTTGTACCTAAATGGCCATCAGCGTTATTTTGGCCTATCTTAGTGAATAGGTTTTCAGACAGATTTAAATCTTTTGTTATAGACCTTAGAGAGTACGTAAAACCTATGAACTTTTTTACAAAAGGTTCACAAGAAAAGAGTATATTTGCACAGAGACCTTTTAACAGTAATGTATATGTTTTGTTGTTGGATTTCTCGAAGTATTGAGATTTATGCATTGCATGTTGTATACAGACTGTAGTTGATTTAGTTTTCTGCGATGGTTATTTGCCGCAGTTATCAGATATGAGACTATATTCGTAAGAATGTTAAATTTAACATTGTGATGTTTTAACTGCAACAATTAGATATGTCATTGTTAACATTGTTGAT
Source organism: Mytilus californianus (assembly GCF_021869535.1). Lineage (NCBI taxonomy): Eukaryota > Metazoa > Mollusca > Bivalvia > Mytilida > Mytilidae > Mytilus > Mytilus californianus. The sequence goes on from NW_026262581.1 coordinate 109,123,401, forward strand.
TAATTGTTTATGAATACAGTGAGGGTTAATGCCACTGTATATATATATAAGTATATGACTTTTTTAGATACTGTGAGGTTGAATGCCACAGTAAGTGTGCGAGGAAAATGCCGTATTCATTTGTTTGCGAGGAAAATGCCGCACTCATTTGTTTGCGAGGGAAATGCCGCATTCATTTGTTTGCGAGGGAAATGCCGCATTCATTTGTTTGCGAGGGAAATGCCGCACTGGGTTGTTTGCGAGGGAAATGCCGCATTCATTTATAGTAGTAATGTTAATTGTATTTACTTTGTTTATAGTTATTACTTGGTATTCATTATTATATTTATTTTACAGATCAATGGAAACAATTTGAGTGTTATGCCAATGATTCGAGATTTGCCAGTATCATACGAGATTTACCCTCTTTTGTCGAATCGTCTAGATCAAATTCTACAATTAAGAAATACAAGTGCTATTTTAAAAAGTTTGAAAAATGGTGTGTTTCATGTTCACTTGAGTGTTTACCAGCGACAACTACTACGATTTCTATGTATATAGGTGGACTCATTCAACAGGGATCCAGTGTTGCGATTTTAGATGCAAGTTTTTATTCAATAAAATGGTTTCATGACTTTAATTTCAAACATAATCCTTGTTCAGACAAATTCCTTGGTCTTATTTATGAAGGAGGAAGGAGATTGCTAAGTAAACCTATAAACAAAAAAGAACCTATTACGCCAGATATATTAAGGAAAATTGTTTTGAAGTTCGGAGATCATAATAATCTCAAAAAATTGCGTGTAGTAGTATTATTTCTGTTAGGATTTTCTGGATTTTTGAGGTATAGTGAATTGGCTAACATTAAGATGAATAATATTGAGTTTCAAATCAGTCATGTTAAAATTCGCATTGATAAAAGCAAAACTGATTTATACAGAAGGGGTAATTCTGTTGTTATAGCTGCAACAGGTACAGATTTATGTCCAGTTTTTTGGTTAAATAAGTATATCAATTTAGCTGAATTGAGCAAAAATTCTGATAGCTATATTTTCAGAGCACTGTCTTTTATGAAATCGAAAGATGTTTATAAATTATGTAATATAAATAGTCCATTGTCCTATACCAGAGCGAGAGAAATTTTGTTAGAGAGTTTATCAGATATTGGTTTAGATAAGCTTAAGTTTGGGCTTCATAGTTTGAGAAGTGGTGGCGTTTCTATGGGGGCTAATAGAGGAGTCTCTGATAGGTTACTTAAAGTCCACGGTAGATGGGCTTCTGATAAAGCCGAAGATGGGTATATTAAAGACAATTTAAAATCTCAAATGGCTGTTTCCTTGAATCTTGGCATATAGTTCTCAAATTATTTATTCCTTTGTTTTATCGAAGTTACTGCGAGCAAACAAACCTAAATTATGACTTGTCTCTTATTTAGCCATGTATTTAGTATAGAAATGTTTTAAATTCGGACGAATTCATGAGGGAGAATTTAAATTTATTTCTATTCCGTTATATTTGGAATTTCCCTATTCTATTTCTATCTTTAGACTTGTGGTACAAGTTTGGCTAGTATGTAAATCAGAAGTGGTCTGATGTTACTGTTGTTTTCTGCACGAATATTTCGAGGGCGGTAGTACGGGTGGGGTTTTATAGGCATATATAAGTCCTGATTACGTTTGATTATTATCGATGTGCTCCAGTAACTTTGATAGACGAAGTTAACGTTAAGCTCTGCATAATATATTACAGTTATGTTTGTATTGATATGTATTTAGAGGACATTGTGAATGTATTTAGATGGAATTGTGGTATATTTTTGTAATTTGTAAAATGTTTACAAGATATTAAATGTTGTTTCGCTGAGAAAATAAGAAAGTTACTGCGAGCAAACAAACCTAAATTATGACTTGTCTCTTATTTAGCCATGTATTTAGTATAGAAATGTTTTAAATTCGGACGAATTCATGAGGGAGAATTTAACTTATTTTCTCGTGCTTGTCCCGCATTTGATTAAAAAGTAAACCGGGACTAATTCAAAGTCAGCCCAAATATTGTTTTAAATTATAAACTAATTAACTGGTCCCAATATATTTATTAATAGCCTATTGTATTACTATGATAAATCGGATGCAACTAACGGACGCTAAAAGGTGACCACATGCAGGGTCGCCATGTCCATATATATGTAATGACTGCATGATCTCCAAAAACGGCTGAGTAATAACGTTTGGTACTTTTTTTCCTTAATATTTACGATTTTATTCCTTGGCTTCGTTTTCCAGAGTGTTTTTTTTTCGTGCAACGTTTTTGCGATTTGTTATTTCACGTGTTTCCGTGTTCAGACCCTCCCTTTTACCACCCTCTATTTAGATACCGAAGTGTACAAAAGTGAAAGATTCCATAATGATGGAATTCTTGATGTTAAGTCACATATATTAAAAACACAGAAACGTATCAATATTTACCAATCACAAGTGCACATCCAAAACACACATAAATTTAAGAGCATTACAGTGTGTGAATACTATAAGAAATTTCTACTTCTACCACTAAGTGACCACCGTCATTTGGTTGACTATCCTGTCACTGTTTGGTGTGCGCTTGCAATCTTAACAAGTCCAAAAATATTTTTATGGTCCGCTAAAGTCAAAATAAAAACTAACACATGTTATGATGATGCAGGCCACAGATGTGACAGTTTATGTTTCAAAACCAATCATATCAAAAGATACATGTATAAAATTTGCATACACTACAATTATAATTACCAATTGTGAATTTAAATATACAATACTTTCATTACAATCTGAACCAATAAGCATATTATGTAATAAGTGAAAAACAAATGTCATCAATTATTAAAATTGAAATTTTTGAAAAGTCAATCAATTTAGTTATCTTCCCTTGACTATAAATTTGTTAATAATAGTGTAACATCTCAACTTTTGGGAGCAGATACCGCATCTTTTCGTCACCTTCAAACAATGAAAGAAACTCTTTTCAAGGTGGAAGAAGGGGAAGGAGGAGGGGATTAAAATGTTTTATGAAATTGAGTGTCACCAAATTTCTGTATGTGTTCTTCCTTCGGCAGCTATTTGAAAAAGAGGCTGCATATTAAAACATGTGCTTGAAGTAGCGCCCCCATATCAATTACAAAATTCCGAAGAGTTTCAAGTCAGATAAGCACCTATGTACTGTACAAAACTATTTTCTACATATTTCTAACATTTACAAAACATGATATCAAAAGACTTAATACAATTAAAAGTTGCAATCTTTCATTGTACCATAAAGTCACTTATGCTGCACATAAGTTTATTTATGGTCCGCTAAAGTCAAAATAAAAACTAACACATGTTATGATGATGCAGGCCACAGATCTGACAGTTTATGTTTCAAAATCAATCATATCAAAAGATACATGTATAAAATTTGCATACACTACAATTATAATTACCAATTGTGAATTTAAATATACAATACTTTCATTACAATCTGAACCAATAAGCATATTATGTAATAAGTGAAAAGACAAATGTCATCAATTATTAAAATTGAAATTTTTGAAAAGTCAATCAATTTAGAGTTATCTCCCCTTGACTATAAATTTGTTAATAATAGTGTAACATCTCAACTTTTGGGAGCAGATACCGCCATGACTTATGGAGCTGAAAACGCTGCCCTAAAGTAAACCTGCATCCTACTTATGCAAATGATAAAACTTACGATTCTATGTACTGTTTATAAACAAGTAAAAATTTTGCAACAAATGTATATGCTAAAAATGCACAATATACAGACATTGAGTCCCACGAATGTCCTTTATCCTAAAAGAAACAATTTACAGACATTGTGTCCTACCTACGTATCTACTTTATACGACCAATCATAAACTAAAGAGACACAATTTACAGACATTGTGTCTTATCAATGTATCTACTTGATACAAACCAAATATACTAAAAAGACACAATTTACAGACATTGTGTCCTATCAATGTATCTACTTGATACAAACTAAAATATACTAAAAAGACACAATTTACAGACATTGTGTCCTATCAATGTATCTACTTGATACAAACTAAAATATACTAAAAAGACACAATTTACAGACATTGTGTCCTATCAATGTATCTACTTGATACAAACCAAAATATACTAAAAAGACACAATTTACAGACATTGTGTCCTATCCATGTATCTACTTGATACAAACCAAAATATACTAAAAAGACACAATTTACTGACATTGTGTCAAACAAATATTTTTACTTGATGCAATTACAGACCAAGTTTGTTTACTATTGACTAAATTCTTACAGCAAAAACATGCATTCAATAATTGTATTAATACCTATTTTCCCTTTCAGATAACTGTATTTCCTTATATATTGTTATAAGTTTACTGATAAATATTACTACATGTAAATGGGAGATTTTAAGATTCCAGTCCTGGCAAGCTGTTTTCTGTCAATTACTTCTCAGTAAAATTTTGTCAATTCAATGGTAAACGGATGAATTCCTGGTTTTAGGTTGTCCTTGTATCAGCTTAAATAAGCGTCATAATTCACCTTTCCCAATTGTCCACCGTTTACATATAATATGAACTGTTATTCTGTTTGCGATATGTAATGAGCTGTGACCCACGAGCCCTGTACAAAATATAAAATAATAAACGGCAGTAATTCATTCACAAATTACGTCATTACATGATCAGTTGTTAGACAGATAAACATGACTAAAGGTTAGAAATTTGACCTAATTGTCTAATAATATAATTTGAATGCATCAGATTTCCATCTACCTAAATTTCTTATGGTTTCTGTGGGCAATCCTTTTGCACTTGCATCGGTAGCAAAGCCTATCCTGAAACTATGAGGGTTGTAATATGCTCTGCTGAGCCCACAAAAGTTCAAAGCACCATTCAGAGCATGTTGGAATAATTGTCTAGAAACAGCTTCTCCACTGGAGTTGAGGAATAGTGGACCTGTTGTGTTTGTTCTCAAAGTTAAGTAACTAGTAAGTGCCGTTACTGCACAAATATTGTTATTTTTATTCTTAGCTATTTCTAAATGGAATTGTTTTCCATTTGAATGTTTGAAGTCCATGAAACTGATACTTAATTTTTCGTGTAACACAACAGTTTGACTTAAACTAATAACATGATTGTAATTTTTGTTGTTGACTGTCATCTCACCAATTCTTAAAAGAGCATGGTATGCTAGGGTGAACATTGCTTTGAATAGAATTTGATCATATCTGTTAGATATTGTCTGTTTTAATGCATCTATTAATTGATTCAAAATTGTACTAGTAATTGGAAGTCTCATATCTTGACTTCTTCCCTTATGCACTGATTTCAGTACCTTATCAATAATGAATGAATCAGTTGGATCAGGCCAATTATTAATTTTGTGTGTAAAACCAATTGCTGATATGTATGTTGAGATAGAACTTGATGCAAGATCTTTGTTTTTCAAATGTGCTATAAATAGTATGAGATCTGAACTAGTAAGTGGTAACTGAAATCTAATGCCATATTCTTCAGCAAAACTCTTATAGTGGATAATTGCTCTTCTATAAGTTTTTTGTGAGGATTCAGATAAGATGTTGTTAAAAATTTCATTTAAGGGTTTCTGTAGCTTGGCAAATCTGGTAGATTGGGAACTGGTTTGGGAACAGTGTCTGCCCATGGTGCTAACCGATGAAATTTCTGTACCTGTTGACGAGAAAGTGCATCTGCCAAAACATTTTTTGAACCATATATGTGTTTTGCCTTAAAGTTCACGTTGTTTCTCAAGCAGTGTAGAACTAGTCTCCTTATTAGGAACATAATTAACGCATCTTTAGATGTTTGTTTATTAATTACAGACACTAAAGCTATATTGTATGTATGAAAATATATGCACTGGTTTTCAAATCGGTGGCCCCATATTTCAACTGCCAAGACTATGGGATATAGCTCTAAAAAGGCAATATTTTGTTTTTGCCATTTTGTGTCCCATTTGCCTAAGAACCACTGTGAACCAAACAAAGCACCATAACCGTATGTACCAGAGGCATCTGTAAACAAATGTAGCTGATCAGATGTTAACCAACGGTCTGATAAAATCAATGACTTCCCATTAAAATTCTTTAAAAATTTTTGCCATGTATTTAGATTATGCTTAACTGATTTTGTCATTCGTATTCTATGAAAGGATTTTTTGACCCCAATTGTTAAGTCTATTAGTCTTCTCAGAAATGCCCTTCCTGGGATGACAACTGCACAAGCAAAGTTGAGTGTACCAATGATAGATTGAAGTTCCCTCAATGTAATTTTTTCTTTTTGTAACACTACGGTTAAAAGATTGTGACATTTATCAAGCTTATCAATTGGAAGTCTAACTTCCATCAACCTAGTGTCTATTTCGTAACCAACAAAACTCATAACCTGGGATGGCTGGAATGTTTTTTCCTTAGAAATTGGTATACCCATATCTTTACAAATTGCAAGAAAACGTTCTAATTTTTTCTTACACCCATCTTCGGTTTTGTCTACAACCATAAAATCATCTAAAATATGCACTATGTTTGGAATAAGTACTTTATTTTTTGCGATCCATTCAATGGCTGTGCTAAAATTTTCAAAAATTTGACAACTAGAACTACAACCCATTTGCAGATTTTTATCGTAATAGTATTTCCCCTCCCACATGAAGCCAAATAGTTTGTATTGTGATTCTTTTATGTTTATAATTCGAAATGCACTGGATATGTCGGTTTTTGCACAAAAACTTTTTCTTCCTACGGACTTAATCAGTTCTATTGCATCTTGAATGGAAGCATACTGTACACTGCATTTGTCTTGTGGTATGTTGTCATTGATTGATGATCCTTCAGGGAAAGAAAAGTGGTGGATCATTCTATATGTCCCAGGCATTTTCTTTTATGCTAGTCCCAAAGGGGATAATTGCATTTCTGTAAAAGGTTTTGAATCAAAAGGGCCAACACATCTATTCGCATTAATTTCATTTTGAATTTTTTGTCTAACAATATCAGGTTTAGTCTTTGCTGATAATAAATTATCAACTGTATTTTGATGAACAGAACCTCTGAATCCCACATCGAACCCATATTTAAACCCGTTAACTAAGTAATTGTACATTTCAATATTATATCCTTTTAACCAATATCCAAGCCTATCAACCTTAACTGGTGTATTGCTATTAGAATTATAGTTAACACCATTTTCTGGTGGGGACAGTTTTTTCTGTCCTTGGGGAAGAGGTGTCGTCTCTGTTACTAGATAGGGAGGGTCCTCGAAAGGGCTGGTTATTCCCTCCTTGTATCTTTTTTGAGTTATTACTGGTTTGTGTGAACTTATAAGGGAGCCGAACTGGTTTTTTGCATGTTGAGAATGAGTGGTTGAAACCGCAATTGAAACATCTGTGTTGAAACTTGCATTTATCACCAAACTTACAACCTAAACCTTTATGAAATGAAAAACATACTCCAACTGGCCAGCGAGTACTGCCACCTTTGTTGTTGTCATTCCCAGATTTAACGTTAGCTTGTAATTTTGCTCTGAGATATAGTTCTAAGTGTGTACTCCCCCATTGTGCTTCTCCTCTTTCTAATAATTTCCTAAATTCGATATCGTAAAATTGCCAGTTCCCCCCTTCTCTTGACATTTCCAGGATTATTTCCATATGGTGGGGGATTACAGGCCCTAATTCAGGGTTCTTAGTACAAATTATTGCTGTAAATTTATTCCAGGCTGATAGCCATTGGTTTAGGGTTAATGTTTTCTTGTTACGCTCTTCTGTAATGGACAGTTCAGGGTTGTCGGCCCCTTGAACAAGTTGTAATCTGTATTTGGTCTCGTCATTTTCAAAGAGGGAATGGAAGTCGATGTACTTTCCCGCCCATATTTGTTGTTTTATTTTATCCGGTATATTCCCCCCTGTTTTGAGGGAGCAACTGACAAAGGCTGATTGCCCCCCAATAATTTGTTTATCAACAGTTGGTTGTACAGCCAGAACCTCTGGGCTGACAACCACATTGTTATTGTCATGGTTTTGCTCTCCATTACATGTACCTTGGATGTTTCTGTTCAGAGTGTCCACGTGATGTTGGACCTCAGCCTCCTGAACATCTGAACTGCCATTATTTCCTTTTGAAGTTATCTTGTCAAAAATTTCCTCCATCCTCCTTTCCATTCGGCTAGCTACCTTTTCCGTTACCCTATTGGTAAACTCCTCCATGACATCTGGTGATATAACTGTTGCATTATTTGGGGGGATGGAAGGCCTACTTGGTATAGCGGTTGATGTTTTCTTCCTCTGGGCGGCCGTCTTCATTTTCTTTATGGCACCTGCCACACCGTACGAGGATTGTCTTTTTGGAGGCATTTTCTGAAATATACTAATGCAAACTTAATACAATACTTTCAATTATATAATAATTTTTTATTAGTATAAATTTAAAGTCAAGTACGATAATGTGATATGTAATATGATATCGATCGACAAACAGTTACATAGCGGATTGATATGTAAATTTGTGTTGTTAACTTGTATTTATTTATGGTAACTACTACTTGAACCATGATTATGCATCATAATCCCAATAAGTTTGATGGCCCAAGACCACAATTAATGACCCTACTTTTCGTTGTCCACGAATATAGTTCCCTTTAATTAAAGTGTATTTTTTCTTTATTTTTTTTCTTTGCCTTTCTCATTCATTTCTTAGTTTTTATGGGGTGGAAATGAAAGAAGAGAGGTGAAATAAATTTTTGGATGTTGTATTTTAACGGATTTTGATATGGAAAGAGTGATTAGGCTAAGTGCAAAAAGGTAATATTTACAGTTTTCGGAACATCTCTTGACTTGTCCATATATAGGGGTATGGATGTGTATTGGCTAAATTTGTAAGATCTTGGGGAGCGATTTTTCTGAATTTTGGATATGTTTTTGGACTAGTACTATACATTACACACACAAAAGATTATACAAAAAGAACCGGGGCAATTTTTTTAATGAGACAAAAAGTTATAAAGAACTAATAGAGGAATTAATTGTGGTCTGTGGCCTGATTGTCATTCTCTTGCGATTATCCACCGGAAGTTTTCCAAAGATTCCAAAATTTACGAGTACGGTTCAGATACGTGTTAATTTCCGTTTTCTAATTTAATCTCTTTGCAGGCATTGATAACTGCTCCTCGTATTGACTTGTATAAATGGTATTCACCTTTCGTATTTAGATGTACTCCATCGGAAATAAATTTATCTTTGCATGAATTTTTGTTTGTGAAATTGAGTGTCACCAAATTTCTGTATGTGTTCTTCCTTCGGCAGCTATTTGAAAAAGAGGCTGCATATTAAAACATGTGCTTGAAGTAGCGCCCCCATTTCAATTACAAAATTCCTAAGAGTTTCAAGTCAGATAAGCACCTATGTACTGTACAAAACTATTTTCTACATATTTCTAACATTTACAAAACATGATATCAAAAGACTTAAAGGGAAAGTCCGCGATTTTTTACTTATCATCTAAATATGTTCATCTTAACATAAAAAACACATTCACAAAGTTTTAAATTTATATTCTTTCTAATAAAGGAGAAAATCAAGTATTTGTAACTTTTTTGGTTGACCTACGTCACTGGATTGTGACGTTTTAACCCGATTTGTTGAATCATGGGAAAAAATAAAATCTGTTAAAGTCTTAATTGCTTATCAGAATTTTACGTAATTAAAAGCGCACAGATGACCGTTGGTCGTAGTTAATAACCACAATATAAGAATGAAAGAAAATGAATATGTGTGTATCGTTTTGTATTGATTGAATAAAACTTCCTATATGAAGTTATCTAAATATAGATATTTTCGAATTAATTTCATAAATTATTGAGATTTTTTCATAAAATATCTATAGAACATTTTTACTGATATTGAACTGAAAATATTTTAAGTTTTATTTACCGTTATAACTTTGATAACCATTTCAATGCAAAATATTTGTGAACAGAGTTTGTATATTATTTTGTAAAGTCATTGTTTATTTCTCGATTTGAGGAGAATTCGTTTAAACTTTACCTTGCAGCAATTTAGTCTCAGGCGTACACTGGTGTGAATTCAAGCGTACACAGGTGTGAATATTGTCATTTTGAATGGATTAACAGAAAGAGTATAGCGTGTTTAATATACCCAGATGAAATACCCGATGACAATAGAGAAACAATAATTAAATTGTATAAATTCATTGAAAATTAACATTCATCTTTTAAAAGTTACAATTTTTCATTGTACCATAAAGTCACTTATGCTGCACATAAGAGTATTTAACAGAAAGGAAATAATTTGTGCTGTACATAACATTTATACATGGTGCAAATAAAAACATGGGACTTGAAATTTAATGTGCATGCAGTAGTCTCTTGAACGAGTCAAGACTTTCTGCAGCGGTCAATGAAATAATAGTGACATCAATGAATTAAATAAACATTTAATTAACTTACAAGATAACTTAATTGATAGAGACTGTAAAAAGGAAACAGTAAAAGTTGTAAAAATGTATATCAACGAACAGTCTTTATTTTCTCATTTTGTAGAAACCACAGCACTATTTTAAAATATCTCTCTGTGAATATCTAGACACAGATGTTTGATACCATAGCCTAGGTCGTTATAATTAAATCTTGACCATTTAACTTTCACTTGTTTATCAAAGGGTACAACTGTCAACTTTGCTCAATAGATATAAGAAGATGTGGTATGAGTGCCAATGAGACAACTCTCCATCCAAGTCAAAATTTAAAAAAGTAAACCATTATAGGTCAAAGTACGGTCTTCAACATGGAGAATTGGCTCACACCGAACAGTAAGCTATAAAGGGCCCCAAAAATTACTAGTGTAAAACCATTCAAACGAGAAAACCAACGGTCTAATCTATGTAAAAAACGAGAAACGAGATACACTTATGAACCACATCAACAAACGACAACTACTGAACATCAGATTCCTGACTCAGGACAGGTGCAAACAAATGCAGCGGGTTTAAACGTTTTAATGGTACCAAACCTTCACCCTTTTTCTGAAACAATAGTGTAACATCACAACACAGAAAGACACACTATAAAATATCAACTGAAATAGCTTACCTCAATCAAAGGACATATTAACACCAATGAACATACAATGAACAAATAAATTTGACATAATAAAGTCAGTAAACCCTTGCAATGCATAAAATGTAGCTTTACAATAAATATACATGTTTGAAAAGGATCTATAGATTGTTTATTATCATATATCAGATAAGTGAATTAGCGATCTTCGAAAATTTTTATTGCCATGTTTTAAATATCTTATATACACCGTATGGAGGTGCTCTTAATTGCAGGAAGCTAATACAGATAAGATGAATAGGTGTTCCGAATGAACAATAATTTAGCTTCCGAATATTCCTCCATAGACTATCTTTCTAACTAATAAATATGCGTGAACCCTCAGGGGTTCACGCAAATATATGATTTACATGCGTTTTGCTTGAAGTTAGGGAGTTAACTTAAAGGTTATACTTTTGGTTTATACAATATCACATCTTATGTTTATTCTGATTTAAAACATATATGGTTACTAAGTACATTAATTTTACATGACATTTGTTGAAATGACTTCTTCCGGTATACACATAGTCACTTCCGATTGATCTTATTGAAGGTTCTAAGCTAATGCAAAATATCACATGGGTTAAACATGTACTAGTATGAAAACATAACCAATAAATCATACATATAATCATTCCATGGGCAATTACTCCTTTAAATATCATCGGATTAATTTGAACTAAATGTATCAAATCTATGTTATAATGTCCAGATATAAGTTATTAACAAGCAAAGGTCAAAATATAGAAAGGCAAATCGACCTTTGACTTTGACTGAAACTTCAAGCTTAAAGGTAATAGGTAATGGAAATCAAATCAGAAGACCCCAGGACTGGGTTGCTCAAAACGTTGGATAGTGTTAGCCAGTGGTTAAACTGATTATCCACTGGTTAAGTTTAAACCAATGGATTATTTCTATTGCTCAAAATTTATCCAGTGGATAAAACGTGCTATCCGCTGGATAAATTTAGCCGGTACTTTTTGGCTGGTTTTAAAAATATTAGCCATTGGTTAAAAACGGCATTGCATTTGATTTACAATGGGTTTTTTTAAATTCATATTTTTAAATTTCAGATAATTTCATTGTTTATAACTTGTCAACCTTTGTATCTGTCATATATGGTGTTTTGAACCCCATGACCATTTGATCTCGGTGTAAATTTTCACCTCCCCCCTCCTAAATTGGGCTAGAAAAAGTTGCCTCATAACGTATTTTCTTGACAAATCACACATTCGGTACTCCTCGGCATATCCCTACGGCAAAGTTCCGAACCAGACCTAGCACATTTCAAAGGTATTGACCCAGGCTTTTCGCCACTTAAATATTTTTCTGGGATCCGGGCCCGTCTGGCCACCACAGTTTTAGTTATATGTCAATTATTTGCACTGGCACATTTGATAAGGAAATTTCAGTTTTAGATTAATAAATTAGTAATGTCGCATGCCGTACAAAATAGTCCACGTAGGATTTTTATAGAAAATACTTGTTCACATTCAAAAAAAGATTAACATTACATGTATATCGAAATGTTTTCATTTCATATATACAGAAATTGATATTGAAAATTGTTTCAGTTGAAATACTGGATATTTGAGGATGCCGAGTTTATGGAAAGCTTGTATGTAATTTTTCTCTCGTACATTGCATCTTTTTTTTCAGTTCATGTTCATTATATATATATATATCACGATTTCTCATATCTTACTTAAATCCATTATTAACAATGTTAGTTGTTCTTTGATTTTTTCTATTTTCTATTCCTACATTGTTTCTGTACCTCTTAATCATAGGGAATTAAAAAAAACGAGAAAAAGAACGAAAAAAAAACGATTTTGAATTGTACAATTTTTTATTAAACAAACAGTGTCCACCGAAAAAGTTGCTGCTATCATTATTGGTACTTAAAATGGACTGAAATCTTTTGAGAATCACCAAAAGCCGTGAAATTAAGATTTTGAGGTTTTGGAACGTTTGAGTCTTATATAGTTTTTTGGTTTTTAGACATCATTAAAATTGGCTGCTGGAAAAAAAGTGGCTGCTAAAAGTGGCTGCCAGCTTGAATCTGTTTATTGATTTGGGTGATTATGGTTCAAACCGTCTAGGTTTTGTTATAAGATAAGATAAGATAAATTTTATTTCCAATAGAGGACCCATTATGGGCATAATCAGTACAGTGATTTTTATACTTTACAATTGCAATATAGACAATACACAGAAAAAACAACTCAAAACATGAATATAAATTGAGTTAATACTATATGTAGTCATATAAACCATTATGTCTAGTGTTTATTTACCATGCACCAGAAGCAGCATCACATCCATTATAAAAAAAGCGTTTAGTCCTTCCTCGTGGCTGATTTATATGAACAAATAGTATTGTTGTCCATATGCAGGAGTCACCAAGGGCATAAATTAGGTCGTTAGTATTCTCAATTGAATTGTTTCATATTTTTCATGTCGGGGCCTTTTATAGCCGACCACACTATATGGGTTTTTCTCATTTTTGAAGGTCGTACTACGGTTGCCTATAATTGCTTACATCCATTTCATTTGAACTTTGGTAGATAATTGTCTCATTGGCAATCATACAAAATCTACTTATTTTTAGGAATTAGGGGCATAAAAAAAACCAATGATTTTCTGGTTTCCACACAGTGAATTGAGTTTAAGTCTAAGGATCTGCATGAAATTTACCACAGGGTTTCATATAAAAAAATAAGGTCGAGATTCATTTTGGGGATTCATGGCCCTAACCGTTAAAAATTAGAGACCAAAACGGGAAAATACTTACTAATACTTTATATAAATTGCTTATATCTTTACCAATTTCAATGGAATTTAATTCAAAGTCTTTTGTTTCTTTAATATGCTGAATCTAACCGTGTATTTAAATTTGGGATTTTTGGTCCCGTTTTTCAATCGGTCCACATTGAGGGCCAAAGGATCCCAAATTAAACTTTATTTGATTTCATCAAAAATTGAAATACTTAGGTTCTATAATATGCCAAATCTTGCCGTGTATTTAGATTTTGAATTTTGGGCTCCGTTTTTAAATTGTTCTACATTGAGGTCCATAGGATCGAAATTAAACTATTATGATTTCATCAAAAATTGAATGACTGGGGTTATATGATATACGGAATTTAACCGTGGATTTTAAATTTTTGAACTGTTTTCAAATTGGTCAACATTTAGGTCCAAAGTGTCAACATTTAGGTCCAAAGTGTACAAAATTAATTTGAATATTTGGGGTTCTTTGATATGCTGAATCTAAACGTACATTTAGATTTTTGATGTTGGGGCTGGTTTCAAAATTGGTCCACATTAAGGTCAACAGGTCTAAAATTACACTTTTTTCATTTCAACAAATAATGAATATATTGGATTCTTTGATATGCTGAATCTCACCATACCTTATTTAGAAGATTGGAAGGCCCCTTAAAGATCTAAGTTTATGGTTAACGTAGCATGTCCCACTATGAATTTACGTTGTCTTGTCGGTAGGTCCCCCTTTTTACATCCTGGATAGGCATCCACAGCTAGATATTTTATATTTTTTACCAGCTCATAGTACGTATAATTACAATGCAAACAATTAATAAATTTATTTTGTTGAATTGGGTTCAATGGATGTTGAAGTCCTTATGTATATTTGTCAGTTTTTTTTAATTGATTTCGTCATTCTTAAACAATATCAAATACAGACCCAGCTTGTTCCTAATACATGTATAACTGTTCTGGAGTATTTGGACCATACACGCATAGTCATGATAATGATGATGGATGGATGGCTGCTTAATGTCCAACGGCAAATTAATTTGCATATTCTGGAGGAAAACATGTTAATGGAATATGAAAATTAACCCTGCTTTGTACTATACTGACACGCAGAGTCGAATTTTTAACGTGCTATTTCACAAGGTAACAGTTAAACAAAAAGTTAGATGTTTTAATAACATGCACTTGGTGAATTGAATACTCCTTTTTTCCCCTTTGATTTTGCTAAAATTTATTTTCGGTAAATTCAATATTAAGTCAAATCAAGCTAGTTTTAGGTTATTAAATGTGCTATTGTTCATATTCATACGATCTTATATTTATGTAACCGCAGTTACTACATGCTGTCCCTCTTTTTTTATGTGCAAAAATAGATAAACATTAGAGACTATTTTTCGTTCGAGCTTATCTAAACACCGGGGGTACCTGGTAAAAAAAAGCCAATCCCCAAATACTTCCACCTATTAACGACAGATGAACTAAGATTCATACCATGATACGTTAAATATAAAGGATTCCAGTCAGTAAACTTTTGCAAATTTTGGCTCGGAGAACGAGTAGTGTGTTCCTGAGAACAAAATTAGAATTTATTTCAAAAATATCTATTTGATATAAATTCTCATATATTCGGACCGTTAATAACCAAACGAATATATGCCCTTATGGTCCCAATACTCATATTGTCCG
The DNA here is from genome assembly GCF_021869535.1 of Mytilus californianus. Classification (NCBI taxonomy): domain Eukaryota; kingdom Metazoa; phylum Mollusca; class Bivalvia; order Mytilida; family Mytilidae; genus Mytilus; species Mytilus californianus. The sequence continues at coordinate 109,139,004 of NW_026262581.1, forward strand.
GAACATAACCACAAATAAAATACCTTTATGTGTGCCAGTATCATGTCCCACTATGAATTAACATCGTCTTGCCGGTACCGTAGTCCCACTTTTTTTTTACATTACATTCAATAAATGTCGTTTTTTATGATTTCGTAATTCTTAAACAATATTCAAAACAGCAGACCCAGATTTAACCTTATATACCCCCCCCCCCCCCCCAAAAAAAAAAAAAAAAAATATTCACCATACCAAAAATGACTGATGATAATACGGAAGCCGATAAGGGCCATTCAAAAAAAAAAATTATGTCGTAATTACGACATAGCATGTCGTAATTTCGACATAACATGTCGTTATAACGACATCGCTATGTCGTAATTTCGACATAACATGTCGTTATAACGACATCGCTATGTCGTAATTTCGACATAACATGTCATTATTACGACATCACTATGTCGTAATAACGACATAGCTATGTCGTAAAAACGACATCGCTATATATATATATAAGAATATGTATTATGATTGCCAAGAGACTTAATGACACAGAAATTAACAACTATAGGTCATCATAATGGCCTCAATAATGAGAAAAGCCCCCGCATAGTCAGCTATAAAAGAGGGACGAAAGATACCAGAGGGAGAGTCCCCGACATGACAGCTGTTTAATAATTTAATTCAAACGAATGAAAATAACGGTTTTAATAATGTACAAAAAAAGACCGAAAAACGAATATGTAACACAGCAACAAATGACAACCACTGAATTACAGACTCCTGACCGCTATGTGATAATAACGGCAACCTTATAGTTTAACTTTTCACTTTTTGATGCGATAGGCATTTCAAAATGGTTGTCAGTAAAGGCAAAGTTTGTAGCGGAAACAAATTCATCTTTTTTTTTTAGAATAATGAACACTATATGCAATCAAACTTAATTAAAGTTATTCACTTGCACCTCAGACTTGCACATACTAGAACTTTATTTATAATCAAGTCAAATGAGACCCAGTTGAATAGGGGATCAATTCAAGCTCCTTGGAGCCTCTAATTATGTTTGGCATGTACAGATTTGTGTAAATTATGAAGTCCTGCATTTCCATTGCAGGTTCTAAATAAAATGAATTTTAAGCTTTTCCCAATAAAGACTATGTTAAACTTTGGACTCATAGTGCTCAGACCCACGGATCTCTGTACCTTCATTTGTACACACTTGAATCTTAATGTACAGTAACTACTGAGGCTTGATGCAAATTCTTACTGCATTGCTATTGTTGGTTCTTAATGAGATTCTTCAAGCGTCCTCCCCATTGAAGCCCTATTAAAACTTTGTACCCCAAGTTCTTTTAACCACTGTTCCCCAGGGCAACTATTCCTACAAACTTAAGGGGAGGGTTAGGATTCCGCTAACAAGTTTAACCCCGCCACATTCTTTATGTATGTGTATGTCCCAAGTCTTTAATTTACATATTTGTTTTTCGTTTATTTTTGTACATAAAATAGGCCGCTAGTTTTTCTCGTTTGAATTGTATTACATTTGTCATTTCGGGGCCTTTTATAGCTGACTATGCGGTATGGGCTGTGATCATTGCTGAAGGCCGTACGGTGACTTTGATTGTAAATTTCTGTGTCATTTGGTTTCTTGTTGAGAGTTGCGTTTTTGAACAAACCAGCGTATCCCAAGGCCTTGATAACCTCTGTAGGCCCCAAATAAGACACACAAAAAAAAAATCAAAATTGGAGAGAAAACTGAAAATAATTGTTTCTAACCTCAGGGATATTAACCCTTGGCTATCTTAGATTTAATGCAATCAGTATACATCAGCATCAGGGTACAGCTCATTTGCATATCATTTGCATATTTTTACAAATACTCAAAATTTAGACAATTTCTGATAACAATTCAGCATGCCAAGGGTTAATATCCCTGAGGTAGGTTAGAAACCATTTATTTTCTGTTTTCTCTCCAATTTTGATGTTTTTTCGTCTTATTTGGGGCCTACAGAGGTTATCAAGGCTTTGGGATACGCTGGTTTGTTCAAAAACGCAACTCTCAACAAGAAACCAAATGACACAGAAATTAACAATTATAGGTCACCGTACGGCCTTCAACAATGATCACAGCCCATACCGCATAGTCAGCTATAAAAGGCCCCGAAATGACAAATGTAATACAATTCAAACGAGAAAAACTAGCGGCCTATTCTATGTACAAAAATAAACGAAAAACAAATATGTAAATTAAAGACTTGGGACAGACACATACATTAAGAATGTGGCGGGGTTAAACATGTTAGCGGGATCCCAAACCTCCCTCTAAGTTTGTAGGAATAGTTGTCCTGGGGAACAGTGGTTAAAAGAACTTGGGGTACAAAGTTTTAATAGGGCTTCAATGGGGAGGACGCTTGAAGAATCTCATTAAGAACCAACAATAGCAATACAGTTATAATTTGCTTCAAGCCTCAGTAGTTCATTAAGATTCAAGTGTGTACAAATGAAGGTACAGAGATCCGTGGGTCTGAGCATTATGAGTCCAAAGTTTAACATAGTCTTTATTGGGAAAAGCTTAAAATTCATCTTATTCAGAACCTGCAATGCCAAACATAATTAGAGGATCCAGGGAGCTTGAATTGCTCCCCTATTCAACTGGGTCTCATTTGACTTGATTATAAATAAAATTCTAGTATGTGCAAGTCTGAGGTGCTAGTGAATAACTTTAATTAAGCTTGATTGCATAAAGTGTTCAATATTCTAAAAAAAAAAAAAGATGAATTTGTTTACGATATAAACTTTGCCTTTACTGGCGACCATTTTGAAATTCCTATCGCTTCAAAAAGTGAAAAGTTAAACTATAAGGTTGTCGTTATTATCAGATAGCGGTCCGGAGTCTGTAATTCAGTGGTTGTCATTTGTTGTTGTGTTACATATTCGTGTTTCGGTCTTTGTTTGTACATTATTAAAACCGTTATTTTCACTCGTTTGAATTAAATTGTTAAACAGCTGTCATTTCGGGGACTCTCCATCTGGTATCTTTCGTCCCTCTTTTATAGCTGACTATGCGGGGGCTTTTCTCATTATTGAGGGCATTATGATGACCTATAGTTGCTTATTTCTGTGTCATTTAGTCTCTTGGCAATCATAATACATATTCGTTTATATATATAGCGATGTCGTTTTTACGACATAGCTATGTCGTAATTACGACATAGCTATAGTGATGTCGTAATTACGACTTGTTATGTCGAAATTACGACATAGCGATGTCGTTATAACGACATGTTATGTCGTTATAACGACATGTTATGTCGAAATTACGACATAACGATGTCGTTTAAACGACATGGTATGTCGTTTTAACTACATGTTATGTCTAAATTACGACATAGTGATGTCGTTATTACGACATGTTATGTCGTAATTACGACATGTTATGTCGAAATTACGACATGCTATGTCGTAATTACGACATAATTTTTTTTTTTGAATGGCCCTTATCGGCTTCCGTATGATAATGTTCTTCCGGGTAAAGAAAGATTCTTTTTTTAGACATAAACGCGGTCGTGTTAGAGAGCACCCTTTTTTCTTTGTAAGGTTACGTTACCGGTTACGATCAAAGGTACAAGATGAAATTGTCTTTAGTACATGTATAATACGTTTTATAATGTATTCAGTATATGTTTACATTAAATAAAATCTCCCCTTGTACCTTGGGATGAGTAGAAAGAAGCTGTTAACCACTGGTTAAGTTACCTAAACCAGCGGCTTACTAACCATACTTCAATTTTGCTTTTGAGCAATGGAAAAATAGCCAACGGATAGTAGGCCACTGGATAAGATAGTTATCCATTGGATAAGCTAACCAACGGCTAAATTTAGCCATAGTTTTGAACAACCCAGTCCAGGTCTCTCATATGTTTTGATTAGCAGTTATACAACTAAACAGCTTAGATCTATTATTATAAGGTAGAAAACTATAAAAAAAGTCACCTGGTCACTTTGAATACATTTTATTGAAGTTTCACGATGTCGATGTCGTTATTAATAATTTGACGAAAATTGTTTCTGAAGAGTAGCGTTAACAGGCAATTTTTTCAAAATTTAGAATATGACATTGATCATTGATCTTGATCCAAATTTCCAATTATTCACAAAGGACAGAATATCAAAAGACTGTGGTTCTTTATTACTAACGGTTCATGTGAGACTAATACATTTATCTATATTAGTCCCAGGTTACAACCACATACCACTTATATCAAACACAAAAAGGGAATTGAGTTTCATAGGATCTCACCAGTTCGCTCAATAAACATTGAACAGAATATCCTGAGGATATAACAAACAATTTGGGGAAAATGTAAATTGATATATTTTATAGTTTCAAATAAGTAGCGATAACAATATACATTCTTTATATGCCTGTCCCAAGCCAGGAGCCTGTAGTTCAGTGGTTGTCGTTGGTTCATGTCTGTCATATTTGTTTTTCGTAAATTGTTTTGTTATAAATTAGGCTGTTTGTTTTCTCGATTGAATTGTTTCATATTTTTCATGTCGGGGCCTTTTATAGCCGACTATACGGTATGGGTTTTTCTCATTGTTGAAGGCCGTACGGTTGTCTATAATTGCTTACATCCACTTCATTTGAACTTGGTGGATAGTTGTCTCATTGGCAATCATATCACATCTCCTTATTTTTAATAAATAACCACAATAGATAAGCCATAAGGTGTTCGGTTACACATTGTCAACTGCAGATAAATTTTTAGTGCTTCTACCTCAAATTCACATTTGTTGATCAGAAAATGAGGGTTTAAATAGACTAACTTTCGGTTTAAACATGCTGATATCCAGTTGAAAGTAAACAAAAGAAATGGAACTCTTTATTTATAAAGAAGGTAAAAATGGCCAAGTTGGCATATTTGTTTACATCTGTTTCTATGGCCTTCAAAGTTTAATTTTGGTTCATAATTTAGGATTTTTTGCATCTTATATACATGTTTATTCTCACATTATAGTATGGAGCTAAGAGATATTTGTAAACTTTTTAATTAATTTAAGACAAATTTTCACAAAACATTCTATTAGGGATAATCACAGAAAAAAATCCACTGAAGATAAAAGGTTGATCTTTTTAATGCATTAATTTGAATCTCTGTTCCCGACAACAGTTTTTTAATTCCCAAAAATGGGCAATTATCTTATAAAAAAAGAAAATCGGGAACACCATTTTACGTTCAAGCTTGTTAATGAGTTGTCTGTTTTGTCCTGAAAAACGTATAAAACATTGAAACATCATTTCGTTTCATGCAGATTCCATTAATTTTATATATTTAGGCTACATGTTGATATAATAACATTAAAAATTTACAGTTCCAAAACAATGAAATATATGGGTCATGTTAAATACCTTTGTAATGAGTCAAAACAACATGGTTGGTGAGTTTGAATGACCAAAATACTTGTATTTTTTTTTTTAATTTGCGTTTACTCATTTTTCAATGAAAATTTAGGCATATTAATTATTTTTTATTCATGAAATGTACTAAAAATAAAGATAAGGCGGACACACTGTTCACTAACACCCTCTTTTTTTTTTACTAAAAGCCCTAAATGCCTTTGACGACAGACTTGCCTTGTGGATCTTAAACATGCATAACTGAAAAAAAAAATCATTTTGTGTGTGCGTTATCTAGGGTAAATACTTTGCGTCTCATTCACCTTTAAAGTCATATGAAACGAGTTTCTTGTAATTATAATGTTATCGAAATTATTGAACCAATGCATGCATATATAATGAACTAAGTCCTGTATGCACGTGTTTTTTTTAACATCTATTACGAATCTAACGTATTATCGACAAATAATATTTCATTCAGTGATTGTTGGTCGTAAGCTAATCAACTTTCGAGTATGTTGCCGAAGTTTACAGGATCGTGACATTGATAAACAATCAACACAGAGCACGTGAAGCTCGTGAAATCTAAGTGATTTGCTAGAGCCATATTATTCCGAGCTATTTTTTATATTTTCCATGCGATCGCATATGTTAATTAAACTTTTCCTTAACAGTTGTTAATTGATTTGGTGTATTTAATTTGTTCTTTAAGAATCAGTTATTGCTATGTACCTTCATGTGCACGTTTTTTTACATTCTTTCATCAAGGTTTTCCCTTCGCATTTGCGCTGTGCGGTGGCCGAAGTTCTAACGAGAGGTCACGTAGTTAAGGTCACTGCATACGGGAAAATGTCGGCAAATTAGTGTACGGGAAGACAATAATTCAATACCAATACATTTATGGAGATTTTGATCATATTAAGGATTTTCTTTTAAAAGAAAGTTCACGTACACTTGTTTTATGGTAAAACTTAGCCATTCAAGTATATAAAACATATTCAACGTTTTTTTAGATTTGAAATTTCATATGACTTTAACTTGTTTGTCTCGGCTATCGAAAACAATGATTTTAAGCATATGCAGTCTGTCGGAGGCCTTCCAGTGGGGATGTCGATAATCTTTTGTTTCACATTTTCATACATAAAATAAAACTTTCTGTCAACAAAAGTTAAAAGGAATTTATTTTAAATATTCTTTTTATCATCACACCAACAGTTTCATTTGAAAGAATAATAAATGTGCAGAGCTAATACATGTATCATTCAATTGCAGAAAAATATATTAACACATTTCAATTTTCATTTATAAAAAACTTCCAGTTTATGGTGTCTTTTCACAAACAATCTTACGGAGAAAAAATGCTCCGACGTTGTGAACATTTAAGAGTATAACCAAGGAGGTTATATGAGACATCGGCATCTCTTATAAATACATGATCAAATGATGACTGAAATACGTCAACAGAAAACATTCGTTGTGTACGTTTTAATAGCTTGGATTCCTGGCCAAACTTCCACTTCGCGTAAGTAAGTCTATATATATATATTATTGTCGAGAATTGAGCCAGGTTCCCAGGCTTTTTTTTTGTAAAACCTCGGATCTCGGTCGGTTTCACTTTTGGTGTTTCCGTTCTTACTCGTATGTGTAATTAGGACAAAGTCTCCCTCTGCGACCGTATCGATCTCAACGGTTTATTCTGGCTATTCCTACATTTTGAATTTTATAGGTAAAATATTAAGAAATTCATGTAGGAGTTCCCAGAATTATTAAGAAAAACAAAGAGAAAAAGTCGGATTATGTTGTAATAACACTTGACTAATTAATCAAGGTAAATACAGGTAAAAACTGTGGGAATGAAAGAAAATGAAAACTTTCTTTATATACCAATATTTTATTAAATAATTGTTTAGCATGTTTTGTAATATACATAGTATTAACACAAGAAATATCAATTTGAACACATAGTAGCACAAAGTTTCCATTAGGACACAGCATTAAATTTTAGAAGGACTCAATCGTTAAACATATATATAGAATTTACAAACTCTTAGTCAATGTGCAAAAGGTGAGAAGCAGCAACAGCATACTGAATTGGCGTGAGTTCTTCATTCTTATTTCTAATGTTTCCAGATGGTTGTCAATTTCATAATATTTTCTTTCCTTAGGGACACGTTTCCCGCCAGCTCTGTATTGGAGAAGGGTACATATGTGGATGGCTTCTTCATGTTTTAATAGCTTTATCATACTAAAAATATTTGGTGCCTTGAACAACTTCTCTAATTGGCTATGCCAGCCTCTCAGATGATTATTTGATCCAGGACCTTCTGTTGCGTAATGGTTCCATAGGCTTTGGTTACCTTCCATCCAGTAGCTAGTAACATAGTCTGCGAAAGCAAGTGTTGGTATATTAGTATCTGCATCATCCACGTCCTCTATAGGATTAAACCAAGCAAACCATGTGTCTGTGTATTCCTCCATATACATTACGTCTGGGGGAAAAAACAGCCTTTGATGTTGATGCCAGGGAAGACTTGTGTTACTGTGTTCCTGGTGGCTACCCCGAAGTCGAGAAACATGGTTCTCGGTTGTAGTTGAATGTTGTACTTTTGACAAATTCTCGAAGAACAATAAGGAGTCTTGTGTACATGTGCTGATCTTTACCAGGAAGAAAACTGTAAATAAGTGGATACATTGTACCACCAACTATAGCATGGAATGTGTAAAGCTGGTAGAATAGTGTAGGACATACATTGAATGTACCGCCACAATGTCTGCTGCTGCTAAGTGCGTGAGGCTCTGTTGTGTACTGAAGACAATTGATGTTATCATCTGCCATAAGGGAGGGTTTTCTGTCAGTTGTTTCAGCCCATTCACCATTGATTGTTATGTCCGCTACTGGTGTTGGTTGTGCATGTAATGTCTTGTGTCTTTCGTTGTATTGCTGGCCTTTGCAGGAATAAAAGGTTGGTATGTGTTCTACAAATTGGTGTCAATCATCATCCCTTTCAAGGTTACGAAGTTTTACCAATTCTTCTTCATAAATAGTAGGAATTGATGTAAGCTCATCTTTGCATATTTCATAATAAATAATGCTTTTTATTTGATGCTGAAGCAAGCAGGCGGGTAACATTTTAGCTGTAATTATCGTCTTTCGTGCTCTCTCCTCATACAACCTCCTTGGTATAATCTACCATTTCTTCAATGGATAAGATTTCTTTGCGCACAGACCTCAATATAATGAAAACAAGAGTGCACACGCTGAAATATCTCGCCTGCTTTACTGAAGATTGATTTTATGTTGAAAGTCTTAAAGATAAAGGTTTTACTACAAGCATCACATAAACTTTACTTTTTTTAAAGATCCATGACAATGAGGCCAAGGTCAGATAAATCCTGACATATAATAATCTTTATTTACCAAAGTCATAACAACTATAGGCATAAAATATACAAACTACACACGGTATACATAGATAGCAGAAGGTAGTGTGAAACATATTACAACATGTTAGATCTTAATTTTTGTGCACGAAATATAAATTTACCCAAATTTCATAGTTCTCTCAGATTATTCGAACTCATTAATTGTATATATTTATACATAGAAGGTTTTCTCCAATAATAAGGTTTAATTAAATCAGATCTAAGACCTTAATAAGTGGGACATTTTAAAATGAAATGTATCTCATCCTCAATGTCATTTTTACAAAAACTACAGAGTCTATTACTTCTTGGAATTGCAGAGTAACGTCCACATTCTATAGCTAAATCATGACTACTAAGTCTTATTTTGGTAATACATGTCTTATATATAACTGGTATTGGTTTACATAAGTAATATTGACATGTACACCTTACAATTATTCCATACACCAAATACAGTTGACCTTTTGCTTATGGTAAATGAAAAAAGATCAAAACACAAAAACTAAAGATTGACCAACGAGCCATGAAAATGAGGTCAAGGACAGATTATACATGCCAGACAGACATGTACACCTTACAATTATTCCATACACCAAATATAGTTGACCTATTGCTTAAAGTATTTGAAAAACAAATCAAAACACAAAAACTTAATATTGACCAAAGAACCATGAAAATGAGGCCAAGGTCATATGATACATGCAAGACAGACATGTTCACCTTACAATCATTCCATACACCAAATATAGTTGACCTAATGCTTAAAGTATTTGAAAAACAAACCAAAACATAAAAACTTAACATTGACCAATGAACCATGAAAATGAGGTCAAGGTCATATGATACATGCAAGACAGACATGTTCACCTTACAATCATTCCATACACCAAATATAGTTGACCTAATGCTTAAAGTATTTGAAAAACAGACCAAAACACAAAAACTTAATATTGACCAATGAACCATGAAAATGAGGTCAAGGTCAGATGAAACCTGCCAGACTGACATGTACCCCTTACAATCATTCCATACACCACATATAGTTGACCTACTGCTTATAGTATCTGAGAAACTGACCTATTCATGTAACTGTTACCTTGATCACTGTTCCATGAAATGAGGTCAAGGTCAGGTGAACCCTGTCTGACGGACATGTAGATGTTGCAAGGAACCCATATACCAAATATGTTTGTCCTATTACTTATAATAAGTGAGTAATTCACATGACAAAATACCTAAAAACAAAAAATTCCAAGCAGTCGCTGAACCATGAAAATGAGGTCAAGGATAATGGACATAGGACAGACAGAAACTTTGGAACATGAGGTATCTGCATACAAGGAAAGAAGCATCCAGGTCTTCTACCTTCTGAAATATAAAGCTTTATATAAATGGTTTACGCCGCCGCCGCCGCCGCCGCCGCCGCCGAATAGTAATACCTATGTCTCACATACTGCGTTTTTCGTCGCAGGGGAGACAAAAACCGAACATTTTCTTCCTTCTAACTGGATATTTTTCGCATTGCACATCATTTGAATTGTGCAGTCATATAGAGACTCGCGAGGTCAGTTTGCTTTGGATATTAAAGTATATTAGACCTCTCAATTGTCTTTATCTATGTATGTTTCTAAAGGTAAATATGAATAACTAAAAGATTTTTCCTTTTGTATAATGCTTTATGTAAAGGGGAAACCGGTACAATTTGGTATTTGTGAGGCTGTTGTGAATCAATTACATGTAGTAGCAAAAAACAGAAATTGAAAATGAATGAATAAATAGTAAATCAAAATAAATAACAAATTAACAAAAGAAAACATTATTTCTTATAAGGTCATGATTTGCTTTCAACTAATTGTCATTCGTAATTACATATCACACCATCCATAGATGTTGTATGCAAAAATAGTCAATTTTTAGTCCGCTGTTACCGAAATTTGACAACGCTTTCCCAATTCAACGAAATTACTGAAAAGTTCATGCTACTCCCGTTTTTGGAACCTGGGTGGGTTACTTAGATCTATATGATTTACCATGTTAACAGACGATCAAACCAAATATAACTATGATCTTAAAAATCTATTCGATATGGACAAACTTGAAACTTTACTGAGTACAGCGATAAAAGTAGTTGCCAAATTCATTATTGATATTTTTAACATTTGTACACAAAATTTATCTGTACATTAAAAACCAACTTTTTGCACAAATGACATTGGTGGAATCTGTTTCTCTAATGATTTTCAAACAATATGCAGGCAAACTTATTCCTTCTTTTTGAATGATCTGCAAAAAGATGTGTTCTTTCTATGTGACGTCATCAGGCATGGTCGCCTTTTTTCATGCCGTCACAATAGGAAATTCAGAGTAAAGCAAGAAAATTCGACGTCATAATCGGATTTTAACCAATGAAGAACTGAGATCAAACGAACCACAAGTTGATTAAATTTTTTTTATACAATGGGTGCAGAAAGGGATAAATTGACGAAGAATTAGAGAACCATGTATATACTCTGGTTGCACTATAATAAACAAAAGAGAGGCGAAAGATACCAAAGGGACATTCAAACTGTTTAACCGGATTTGTGTACATAGTTTGTTGGAAAGATGTTTCCTTTGGGCATGTGTAAATAGTCTTTTGCGATAATACACCAGGAGTGGAATGCAAATTAATGGAAGAAGAAGATATATATATTTTCGTGAACGAATGTTTGAATTTTCTTTGTTTATTTATTCATAATATTAGTTTATATGATTTGAGTATTTAAAACACTCTTTTCATACATGTATATATATAGCAACGAAGTAATTATTCGTGAGAACTAAATATTCTATATCGTAAATGTAAACACAAATGAAGAAAAAGTAAGATAAATTCTTTTTCCGGCAATGTGTGAAAAATTATGTTGTACACATAGTAGTCCATCATGTATTGCAACTCATACAGTGGTTTGGCCGGTCAATTGCCCAGTTTAGAAATATGCTTTATTTGTAAACAAACACTGATATATGTATTGTAGGAAGCATTATTTATAAATATTGCATATCCGTATAAGGAAATGTACCCGACCTGTTAAATGCAGCTGTTGGATCACAACAATCTAATTTTGAATTGTACGTACTTTTCTTTGGAATCTGTTTTTCCATATTTATCCAAGAGATGTTAATGGCTGTGTTTGGATATACGCCTAAGGCAGCCTATGGTTACCCATAGGTATCTTTGGGTACCAATGGTTTGATATTTTGATATATAGAATATCAAACCAAAGGTACCCATGGATAACCATAGGCCACCTCTGGCGTATATCCAAACACAGCCAAAGTAATGGAATTGTAACCGGTTTGATGAACCCGGGTATATAAATCAGGTGGACTCGATTTGAAAGTATCGAAAATGGCTTTGGCATTCGCCAGTATACACGTATTTTTGTTAGCTGTTATTTCCGAAATCTGCCATAGAATTTACGTTGATAATGTCTGAATCTGAGGAGGACACATTAGACTTATCAAGTGAACAGCAGCAATGTATGTCCACTAGAAATTCTCACGAATGACGAATGATGATTTCTTTCGCTCACAAAACTTATATGGACAATAGGTTAATTGGCATTGCAACTTATTTCACATCTCCTACGCAAATTTAGAGAAGAAAGTTAAAAATGCAGAAAATTCCTTTAAACTCAAGGGTCATCAAGTACAGTACGAGCTTAATGTTGATTGCCAGGACGTTGGCTTTTTTAGGGAGGAATAAATCCGATAAAGCGGAAACAATCTTAATAGACGTTTCATAGACGAGGCTTTTAACGCACTGAAGAAAGGAATAAGCTCATAAGAATTGCAGATAAGTCGGAGAGAGGCTGGAAAACTGTGCAAGAATATTTATCTGATGATCTAACCAGCTATTCTGAGGATGAAAAGAAGATAAGGGCAGCAGACAACCGTGCCGTGAAAAAGTTATTGTCCATAAAGTCTGTGGACAAGAGACAGAACGTGTGCAAAACGACCCGCTGAAGCATCAGGTTCAAACATACAGATTGCTCACAACGCAATCTCCGTTTTTGTTAGCATGTCGCCCTTTTGCAAAAGGTCCATGAGGATAAATATGTTACAGAGGAGGACTATTTCGACACTGGGCTTCAGAGTGCAAAAATACCCCAAAACTTGATTTGGAGCTCCCAGAGGAACTTCTTAAAGACTTCAGCGTGTATACGGACACGTTGCAGGTACAAGATGTTTCTGAATATGATTTTGAATATGAAAAGGCTTATTCAGATATTTACGTAAAAGGTAGATTTAAAAAATCTAAAAATTTTGGAAAAGTATAAAAATAATGCTTCTAGTTTTATTGTTGATGTTATCGAAAATGGTTACAAAATACCTTTGTAAAAAGAACCCGAAACCATATATCTGAAAAATAATAAATCTGCGTTAGAGCATGCAGAATGTGTGTCAAGTGCAATTAAAAAACTATTATCAGGCTGATTAGTTAAACGGGTACCGATTTAGCCTTTAACCGAGATTGATTTTAGACCTTAGACATGTACATTAATAAAAATAGACAGGTTGTTGTTAACAAAGCCAAATTTGAAGATAGAAAATTTTGTGACAATATGTTACTTTGAATTGTTATGGGTATGTCTTTGATTTAAAGTCGGATTACCATCATTTGAATATTTTTGAGCAACACAAAAAATATTTGGTTTTTCGTGGAAAGGAGAAAATGATATCTTACAATTCTATGTGTTTACTGTATTGGCATTTGCGCTGCTGGTTACATACAAAATTCTTCTAAGATTTTTCACAAAATGTTGTAAGAAACAAGATCGATAGAAAGTCTTCTTGGTGAGAAGTCAAAGCAATTCAGTTGTGTGTCACTGTATTTTCTATAGTCTTACAAAACAGAATTGTGACTTTTCATTCAGATAACAAGAATGCTGTTATCATTATTAACAAATGTAGCAAAGTACAAGAATTACAACAATTGCCTTTTGAAGTTTATAGATGTTAATAAAATTGAGAATGGAAATGGGGAATGTGTCAAAGAGACAACAACCTGACCAAAGAGCAAAAAACAGCCCAAGGCCACCAATGGGTCTTCAACACAGCGAGAAAATCCCGCACCCGAAGGCGGGCTTCAGCTGGCCCCTAAACAAAAATGTGTACTAGTTCAGTGAAAATGGACGTCATACTAAACTCCAAAACATATAAATGAACTAAAATTAAAATAAGACAAGACTAGCAAAGGCCAGAGGCTCCTGACTTGGGACAGGCGCAAAAATGCGGCGGGGTTGAACATGTTTAGTGAGATTTCAACCCTCCCCCTATACCTCTAGCCAATGTAGAAAAAACAAACACACAGCATTACGCACAGTAAAACTCAGTTTAAAAGAAGTCCGAGTCCAATTTCAGAATAGGTAACAAAAGAAACTAAGTAAAATGACAATGATATATAAATTAACAAAGGACTACTAGCATTTACTGACATGCCAGCTACAGATCTCAATTAAACTGATTGAAAGATTATGTCTTCATCATATGAAAATCAAGCACAATCCCTCCCGTAAGGGGTTTAGTATCATACCATCATAAAATATATGAGAAGAACATAACCCGGTATCATGCCAAAACTGGTTTTAGAATAAATGTGTTTATTTTTCGATGCAAAGACCATATGAGTGCATCAATGTTAATACCAAAATATGCCATCTTTAATGACCTGACAACAGTATCGCAACTATATCCCTTCTGAATAAGTCTGTTTAAAGGTTTGGTTAGTTTTTGAGGTGAATGCCGACATTTTTGTGCTTTGTAAAGAATATTACCATAAAAGATTGGATGTGAAATACCTGAACGTATTAGATGTCTGCATGTTGATTTATATTTACGAATGATGGCCTTGTACCGATATTAAAATTTAGTAAATGTTTTGACTAGTTTGTGATATCGAAAACCCTGGTGTAATTTGTTTACTTGAAAACATATCATTACACATAATCTGGTTACACAGAAAAAAAATAATTTATTGATTATCCTGATTTATTGAGTCGGATTTTAGACATTGATGACAACGATATTTAAGCAGAATACTTTGAATTTTTAGACGACTCTGGGGTCCTCATACCTTTGATAGATTTGCTAATATGGATAATAATAAAGTAGACAAGTTTAGTTCTTCACATTAAAACTCTGGTTCCTCAGATGTAGACGCTTTCTCGTGTCATTAAACACAATAAATCAATCTATTAGTACCACCAGTGTCTTTAGTTTGTAAATGCATAAACCACTAGGTTAAATGCCAAGCAGAAGGAACACTGATATTTCCGAGTTGGCCGTCTTCGCTGTACTGGCCATTGATATTTGATGAAAATTTAGAATACATATCATACGTATTAGACGTGCTTGAATTTCATGAGATAGACAGAATTTTAGTAGCAGGAAACAATTCTTATTCAATTTTTGCGAACGGGAACGTTAAGGGTAGAATCTTATTTTTTAAAAGCCACTTTTCTTTGAATTATTTATTTGTGATTAAATGTTTTGTTGTTGCAAATTTTAGATATTGGATGTTCTTGGTTTAGAGAAGTTAGCTTACTGAAGCTTAATGATGATGATATTGTGTCACTTGACAGTAGTTTTGGGCTACGAAGTTTATGTTGGTTTATATCTCCAAAATTTAATGCAAAGCTCAAAACATTAAAGTACATGAAAGCTGCATTTTATTCTATCAATTCTGCTTCCAGTTTAGCTGGTTTGGAAACCTATGCGACTCTTGTATAGTTAAAATTATTTTATTGTGGAGGCAGCTTAAAGAAAGCTTAATAGACCTTTTCAGAAAAAATAACCTATGAACGCAAACATAATGCTTAGACTTTTCAGAAATTTGGCGATATCGATAATTCGGTAAGAACATTTAGGTTATTACTTATTAGCCAAGTGTAATCTGGCTTATTCAGGTCTTTTAAGGTACAGCGAACTATGTGATATCAGAGCAAAAGACATAACATTCGAGACGATCATATTGAGAGTAATAAAACCGATTGTTACCGAAAGGGAAAAACGTTTCAATAGCTTAACTCGATGAAGCGATCATCTGTAAAAATTTTGAGTGACTAATTAGATGAAGCTAAAATATGCTTGTCTTCAGATGATTTTATGTTCAGAGCTTTTACTTAAGAGTACAAACAACTACAAGCCAGTTGAGAACAAAAAGAATTAAAACTATCCTATACTAGAACTAAATATATAGTAAAAAGCGCTTTGTCAGAAATTGGTTTAGATTCCAGCATTTTTATGACGCAAAGTTTTAAAGCAAGTGGTTGCTCAGCCGCTAGTAACACTGGTGTCTCAGACAGATTATTATAAGCTTCATTTTACCAGAAGCTACGATGATCTGAATTGTAAATCAACAAATGTCGTCTACGGATTAGAGTGTAACCTTTGTGGATTGGTATATGTCGGTGAAATGAAAGGAAGGCTAAATAAACGTATGTGCGGCCAAAGGTCAGACATCAGCAACAATGCAAGCGACATTGTTTAGCCTGATCATTCAATCCTTTCTATGCAAGTTCGCATCATCAAAAAACCTTACCACAGGACTAACAATCCTCATCTTGCAACACTTCTCCGTAGACAAAAAGAAGACTACTGGATTCGACAATTGGGAGCTGCGACACCATATGACTGCAATGACAAAATTGATGGTATAGGTCTTCTATCTAGTCCTTCTTGTAGCTCGGTGAATGTGATGAACATTTTCAACTCTACTTCTCGACGTGACGCAGTCATGGTCATCGTCATTATACATCACCTACTCTCCATGATGTTTTTATGATCTACCGTTCATACAAAAGCCGTTAGGTATTCATCACATTCGCACGAAGCTTTATTCATTACCCCTTTCAACACTTCATTCTCTGTACAACTTATATTTGGAAACCACTGTTGCAAATCCTCATTCAAACCAATACAAACTTACAGCTATTATTTCGGACATTGCAAGTCACAGACTTTTCAAACCAGTTCGCATTGGAAAAGATGAAAAGGAGAAAAGATTCTTTCTTAAACTTTCCTTTGCCAACAAAGGTCTCGATGCCATCAACTTGGGCAATATCCTTCATCATAAATCAGTTCACTCGAAAATACCTCCTTTATTTTAATAATCAGCCTGTACCTATCATTTCTTATACCTATACCAAACCAATTGCAACTAAAATTTTCAATTACAAACACGTGTTGCAGGATCTCAATATTGACGACTTCAAGTTTAAACCACCTGATTGCACCTGTGCTAGTTCCCCATTCATATATAATCCAGCTGGCCACGTTATTACTGGTGACTTAAACATTGTCAATAATATTTCTCTGCAAAATGTGTTATCCAAAGGCCCGAAATATCGTGAGCCTAAATCCATCAATTGGAAACACAACTTAAAAATACTGATGGATTCAGTCGAGGATTATGCTAGGCAATGGGTTAGACGTAGATACTCTTTCCGAATGGATTAAGGCTGTTAGGTCGTTGATACAAATCAGAATTAAGAAACTGAATGGGTCTATGAATAATTATGCTATATCAATCTTTGAAGACCCAAATGTTGCAAAACACTTGTCCTACCTCCATTGCCAAATATGTTGTTGTCCCCGCAGATAAGGCCCCAAACAACATCGTTTTTGTGTGTAAATCACATTATATAAACTGCTTGATAAATGAATTAGGTATTGACAATTCACTTGGAAACTCAACATAAACCCCCACGACACTTACCAAAGAGGAAATCCTGGATAACCATAGGTCTGTTCTATGTTCCTTTGGAATTTCAACCAAAGATGAAGAACTGGATCTTCCATCACTGTATTGGATACCTAAACTACATAAGTGTCCTTACAAACAATGTTATATTGCTGGGTCTTCCAAGTGCTGCACGAAACCTCTTTCTAAATTATTAACATCAATTTTATCAGCAATCAAAGCCGGGCTTCAAAGTTTTTGTGAAACTACATATTCTAGAGTAGGCGTGAATCAGATGTGGATACTAAAAATTCCAAAGATCTTTTAGAGTACATACAATCTATTTTAAGACTCTTTCATCTTGCAATAGTATTAAAACATTTGACTTTTCTACACTTTATACAATTATTCCCCATTCCAAACTAAAAGACAAATTGAAAGATTTGGTCCTGCTTTGTTTCATAAAAAAGAATGGCCAACGTAGATACAAGTATCTTGTCTTAGGGAGGGATAAATTCTTCTTTGTAAAAAATCACTCTGATTCAAACAAAAAAATCTCTGAAACTGACATTATCAAGATGCTTGATTTCTTGATTGACAACATATTTGTTACGTTTGGAGGACGTGTTTTTCAACAAACAATCGGCATTCCCATGGGAACAAACTGTGCCCCTCTTCTTGCCGACTTGTTCCTTTATTCATATGAGGCTGACTTCAAAAAGGAACTTCTTAGGAAGAAAGAACTTACATCTAGAAATTGACAATGAGGGTCGGTTGAAAACAAAACTTTACGACAAAAGAGATGATTTCAGCATCCCAATTGTGAACTTTCCATTTCCAACATTCCAGCAGCGCCTGCATACGGAGTATATATCTCCCAGTTGATACGATATTCCAGGGCTTGTATTTCCTATCATAATTTCCTTGATAGAGGGTTGCTGCTCACAAGGAAGATACTAAACCAAGAGTTCCAAGTAGTGAAGTTAAAATCATCCCTTCGTAAATTTTACAGACGCCATCACGAGTTGGTTGACCGTTACGGAATATCCGTTTCACAGATGATAGCAGATATGTCCCAAATGTCGTAACTACAATCTTCGAATGTGACCTACCGAATTAGACTTATTACCGGGTTTGTACTAACATGAGCAACACGACGGGTGCCACATGTGAAGCAGGATATGCTTACCCTTCCAGAGCACCTGAGATCACCCCCAGTTTTTGGTTGGGTTCGTGTTGCTCAGTCTTTGGTTTTCTATGTTGTGTTTTGTGTACTATTGTTTGTCTGTTGGTCTTTTTTTTTAGCCATGACGTTGTCAGTTTATTTTCGACTTTTGAATGTCAGTTTGGTATCTTTCGCCTCTCTTCTTCAAGGAAGGTGGAAGACTGATATTGCGAAAGATAGCTATATTAGTGACGATTTGAAAAACGCTCATTAGTTTCAAGATTTTTCCTGTAATTTCTTTCTTTGTACACTTGAGAATGGTCATCGTGCCTGACAAGATTTAAACTGGTGTTTTAGTTATTTATAAAATAAGAAACATATGGGTAAGTCGCTGGTTTTCAGTTTCT
The DNA here is from genome assembly GCF_021869535.1 of Mytilus californianus. Classification (NCBI taxonomy): domain Eukaryota; kingdom Metazoa; phylum Mollusca; class Bivalvia; order Mytilida; family Mytilidae; genus Mytilus; species Mytilus californianus. The sequence continues at coordinate 109,158,107 of NW_026262581.1, forward strand.
ACTCTATTAGTTAAATAGAGTAGAATAAGTACATAGATAATTTATGTTCGTTTGAACGAAGGGAATTTATTTCACCGTATAGGTAGTGGGTAAATTTTAAGATCTGTCAACCCTGCTATCGAGCTTCAAATTAATACTGGTAGTGCAGCTGGCTTAACGGTTAGACAATGATACAATAGAAGGCAAAACAGCAAAGGCACTGGTTTCAAAGTGGTAGCAATGAATCATATTGGCATTGACGTAGGGAATGCAACAGATAACAAAATTGGTTTAAGATTTTCAACTTAATATATATACACACAATGTTGAGTGAGTCACGAAGACAATACCAAATAAACATCACACAGACATTCTAACCATCACACAGCCACGTCAGTGAGTCATGAAGACAATACCAAATAAACATCAAACAGACATTCTAACCACCACACAGACACGTCAGTGAGTCATGAAGACAATACCAAATAAACATCACACAGACACGTCAGTGAGTCATGAAGACAATACCAAATAAACATCACACAGACATTCTAACCATCACACAGACACGTCAGTGAGTCATGAAGACAATACCAAATGAACATTCCACAGACATTCTTCAATTACACAGCCACGTCAGTGAGTCATGAAGACAATACCAAATAAACATAACACAGACATTCTAACCATCACACAGACACGTCAGTGAGTCATGAAGACAATACCAAATGAACATTCCACAGACATTCTAACCATCACACAGCCACGTCAGTGAGTCATGAAGACAATACCAAATAAACATCACACAGACATTCTAACCATCACACAGACACGTCAGTGAGTCATGAAGACAATACCAAATGAACATTCCACAGACATTCTAACCATCACACAGTCACATCAGTGAGTCATGAAGACAATACCAAATGAACATTCCACAGACATTCTAACCATCACACAGCCACGTCAGTGAGTCATAAAGACAATACCAAATAAACATCACACAAACATTCTAACCATCACACAGCCACGTCAGTGAGTCATGAAGGCAATACCAGATAAACATCACACAGATATTCTAACCATCACACAGCCACGTCATTGAGTCACAAAGATGATACCAAATGAACATTCCACAGACATTCTAATCATCACACAGACATGTCAGTGAGTCACGAAGATAATACCAAACAAACATTCCATAGACATTCTGACCATCATACAGACACGTCAGTGAGTCACGAAGACAATAACAAATAAGCATATTCCACAGACATTCTAACCATCACATAGACACGTCAGTGAGTCATGAAGACAATACCAAATGAGCATTCCACAGACATTCTAACCATCACACAGCCACGTCAGTCAGTCATGAAGACAATACCAAATAAACATTCCACAGACACGTCAGTGAGTCACGAAGACAATACCAAATGAACATTCCACAGACATTCTAACCATCACACAAACACGTCAGTGAGTTACGAAGACAATAACAAATAAAAAAAATATTCCAAAGACATTCTAACAATCACACAGACACGTCTGTGAGTCACGAAGACAATACCAAATGAACATTCCACAGACATTCTAACCATCACACAAACACGTCAATGAGTTACGAAGACAATAACAAATAAAAAAAATATTCCAAAGACATTCTAACAATCACACAGACACGTCTGTGAGTCACGAAGACAATACAAAAATAAACCATATTCCACAGACATTCTAACCATCACACAGCCACGTCAGTAAGTCATAAAGACAATACCAAATAAACATCACACAGACATTCTAACCATCACACAGACATTCTAACCATCACACAGCCACGTCAGTGAGTCATGAAGACAATACCAAATAAACATCACACAGACATTCTAACCATCACACAGCCACGTCATTAAGTAACGAAGATGATACCAGATAAACATTCCACAGACATTCTTATTATCACACAGACACGTCAGTGAGTCACGAAGATAATACCAAACAAACATTCCATAGACATTCTGACCATCATACAGTCACGTCAGTGAGTCACGAAGACAATAACAAATAAGCATATTCCACAGACATTATAACCATCACACAGACACGTCAGTGAGTCACAAAGACAATACCAAATGAACATTCCACAGACATTTTAACCATCACACAGCCACGTCAGTGAGTCACGAAGACAATACCAAATGCACATACCACAGACATTCTAACCATCACACATACACATCAGTGAGTTATGAAGACAATAACAAATAAAAAAAATATTCAAAAGACATTCTAACAATCACACAGACACGTCTGTGAGTCACGAAGACAATAGTAAAATAAACCATATTTCACAGACATTCTAACCATCACACAGACACGTCAGTGAGTCACGAAGACAATACCAAATGAACATTCCACAGACATTCTAACCATCACACAGCCACGTTAGTGAGTCTTGAAGACAATACCAAATGAACATTCCACAGACATTACAATCATCACACAGACACGCCAGTGAGTCACGAAGATAATACCAAATAAACATTTCACAGACAATCTAACCATCACACAGCCACGTCAGTGAGTCATGAAGAAAATACCAAATGAACATTCCACAGACATTCTTACCATCACACAGACACGTCAGTGAGTCATGAAGACAATACCAAATAAACATCACACAGACACGTCAGTGAGTCATGAAGACAATACCAAATAAACATCACACAGACATTCTAACCATCACACAGACACGTCAGTGAGTCATGAAGACAATACCAAATAAACATAACACAGACATTCTAACCATCACACAGACACGTCAGTGAGTCATGAAGACAATACCAAATGAACATTCCACAGACATTCTAACCATCACACAGCCACGTCAGTGAGTCATGAAGACAATACCAAATAAACATCACACAGACATTCTAACCATCACACAGACACGTCAGTGAGTCATGAAGACAATACCAAATGAACATTCCACAGACATTCTAACCATCACACAGTCACATCAGTGAGTCATGAAGACAATACCAAATGAACATTCCACAGACATTCTAACCATCACACAGCCACGTCAGTGAGTCATAAAGACAATACCAAATAAACATCACACAAACATTCTAACCATCACACAGCCACGTCAGTGAGTCATGAAGGCAATACCAGATAAACATCACACAGATATTCTAACCATCACACAGCCACGTCATTGAGTCACAAAGATGATACCAAATGAACATTCCACAGACATTCTAATCATCACACAGACATGTCAGTGAGTCAAGAAGATAATACCAAACAAACATTCCATAGACATTCTGACCATCATACAGACACGTCAGTGAGTCACGAAGACAATAACAAATAAGCATATTCCACAGACATTCTAACCATCACATAGACACGTCAGTGAGTCATGAAGACAATACCAAATGAGCATTCCACAGACATTCTAACCATCACACAGCCACGTCAGTCAGTCATGAAGACAATACCAAATAAACATTCCACAGACACGTCAGTGAGTCACGAAGACAATACCAAATGAACATTCCACAGACATTCTAACCATCACACAAACACGTCAGTGAGTTACGAAGACAATAACAAATAAAAAAAATATTCCAAAGACATTCTAACAATCACACAGACACGTCTGTGAGTCACGAAGACAATACCAAATGAACATTCCACAGACATTCTAACCATCACACAAACACGTCAATGAGTTACGAAGACAATAACAAATAAAAAAAATATTCCAAAGACATTCTAACAATCACACAGACACGTCTGTGAGTCACGAAGACAATACAAAAATAAACCATATTCCACAGACATTCTAACCATCACACAGCCACGTCAGTAAGTCATAAAGACAATACCAAATAAACATCACACAGACATTCTAACCATCACACAGACATTCTAACCATCACACAGCCACGTCAGTGAGTCATGAAGACAATACCAAATAAACATCACACAGACATTCTAACCATCACACAGCCACGTCATTAAGTAACGAAGATGATACCAGATAAACATTCCACAGACATTCTAATTATCACACAGACACGTCAGTGAGTCACGAAGATAATACCAAACAAACATTCCATAGACATTCTGACCATCATACAGTCACGTCAGTGAGTCACGAAGACAATAACAAATAAGCATATTCCACAGACATTATAACCATCACACAGACACGTCAGTGAGTCACAAAGACAATACCAAATGAACATTCCACAGACATTTTAACCATCACACAGCCACGTCAGTGAGTCACGAAGACAATACCAAATGCACATACCACAGACATTCTAACCATCACACATACACATCAGTGAGTTATGAAGACAATAACAAATAAAAAAAATATTCAAAAGACATTCTAACAATCACACAGACACGTCTGTGAGTCACGAAGACAATAGTAAAATAAACCATATTTCACAGACATTCTAACCATCACACAGACACGTCAGTGAGTCACGAAGACAATACCAAATGAACATTCCACAGACATTCTAACCATCACACAGCCACGTTAGTGAGTCTTGAAGACAATACCAAATGAACATTCCACAGACATTACAATCATCACACAGACACGCCAGTGAGTCACGAAGATAATACCAAATAAACATTCCACAGACATTCTAACCATCACACAGACACGTCAGAGAGTCACGAGGATAATACCAAATAAACATTCCACAGACTTTCTGACCATCACACAGACACGTCAGTGATTCACGACGACAATACCAAATAAACATTTCACAGACAATCTAACCATCACACAGCCACGTCAGTGAGTCATGAAGAAAATACCAAATGAACATTCCACAGACATTCTTACCATCACACAGAAACGTCAGTGAGTCACGAAGATAATACCAAATAAACATATTCAATAGACATTCTAACCATCAGACAGACACGTCAGTGAGTCACGAAGACAATACCAAAAAAACATATTCCACAGACATTCCAACCATCACACAGACACGTCAGTGAGTAAAGAAGATAATACCAAATAAACATATTCAACAGATATTCTAACATCATCACACAGACAAAGTATAAGCACTGTACTAGGTAAATTAAAGACCAGTAATTGTTTTGTATTTCAAATAACAACAATTAAAGTCATACAGTGAAACAAGTCTTAACTGAATTTAACACATTTAAAATGATGTAGACATGCGATATTAATTTTATATAGCATTATGTGTGTTAATTTAAGAAATGTTACACTGTCTTTCACTGTGGGGCATGCTGGTTTATTTGGTTGGCACTTGCATTTTATTCTTACAGATACACATGAAAGATCCTGTTTAATTTGAAAGACCAATCACATTTGACCTGCAATTCCTGGAGTCTTGAAAGATCCAGATTTTGACTAGTAAGTTTGATACTCAAGATATCTGTTCTCAAACATACATGCGTTACCTTATAAATTTTGGATTGTAACAATTATATACAAGTTTGATTTTAAAGTCTTGATTTGCAATTCCTGGAGTCGATTAATCTAAGTATACTGAATTGTTCATGTCTTACGATCAATCTTATAGTCGTAAGTTTTTTTGTGAAACCGACTCCTGGCCCATTAATAATAATCAATGAATATCACATAAACAAGTTAGTCTTAAACAAAATAATATTTAAAATTATTTGCTTTTGCTTTGCAGCCTACTTCATGTAGGTAATTTTTCATGAACTTTCAATATGTTTAATCCAAGAACTTGTATTAGTAACGGCCTCATCAATGAAATTTTTTATCGCTGTAGTGGAAATAGGAAACAATTACATAATACTTTATGTCAACTGACGAAAAATGATAAAAACAATGTGAATATAAGCAGCCTATATACAAGAGTCAGAACAACTGTGGCTCATTTAAAACGATTAAAAAAACATTATGGTAATGGCAATAAGTTTCAAGACTATAGGAAAAAGTTTTTTCTCTTTTCCTATTCCAAGACCTTCTTTTGTACAGGCTGAACAAAAAAAGGTAGAAAAATGTTCTCTCCAGCGACAGGTGGATCACGTTTACCGTCTGTTACAGCTTAAGACTGATCTATTGCGTCAAAAAACTGTCATAATAAACAATACTAAGACAAAATTGAAGAGACAAGAGCAAACAATAAGAAAATTAAAAAATCAAATTAGTGAAAATGACTCAAAGAAAGAAATGGGGTATATGAAATTGCTCGAAAGCAAGAACAAACAATTTGAAAACTTATCCGAAGTTATTAAAGATTCAAAGATGGAGATAGAGGATTTAAATGATAACATTGAAAAACAATTTGATGAAAATAATAATAATAATGAAATGCTTGATAAAATGAAATTTAAAACGAGAGACAGTTCTCAAGGGCGACCTTATAATAGTAATATAAGGCAAATTTATTATTTCATGCGAAGTCATGGGGTTGAAGTTGAACATATTGGTCCAAATTTAAAATATATTGATATGTTCAATATTCAATATAGTGAACTCCCAAGTTGTAGTTCTGCTCTTCTCTTTGACAAAGAAATGAACATTTTGTCCAAAGAACAAATGTCAGAAATGTTTAATGAAAATGACAATCTTACGATGCACAGAGATGCCACGACTAAAAGTGGAAGACATTTTTATGCTGTTGAACTGTCAAACGCAAAAAGTACATATACGCTTGGTTTGCAAGAACTTGCTGATGGTCGTGCTGAAACGTATGCTAAATCAACAGATGAAATGATTTCTGATATTAATGATGTGTGTACTGTTAATCCTGATTTAAATATAATGTCGAAAATTAAAAATTTTATGACTGATAGAAGTGCGACAGAGGAAAAAACTAACCGTATTTTGATGGATAATTCTAATAACAATACCATCAATAGTTTTAAATGCTCTGTGCATCCTCTTATTCAGTTTCGGGATGTTTGTGATAAAAGTATTAAAGAAATAGAAAAGGGGGAAAACTTTAAACTGAGAGATGGCGATAAAAACAGAAAAGACACATATATATCTATTTTATTGAATTCTGTTTCAAAACTTTTTTATAAAGATAGGTCAGGAGACCCAACCATGTCAAATGTTTATTTAAAGAGTCAAGGTATTGACAATAATCCTATTGAAAAGATGCGAGGGAGCCGTTTTAATGTTCAGTTTAACAATGCTGGTGGAATTTTCATTTTGAAACATGTTATTTTTAAATATCTTTTACAGTCAAAAATGGCTTTAAATTATACACAACAATTAATTGTAGACTGTCTTCAAAACAAAACTTTAATATGTATTTGCCAAGCTTTGGGAGTTATCCTTCTTTGAAATGTTATCTAGCTATGTACATTGATTTAAATAAATTATTTTTAGCCTTCATCTACCCAACCAATCAAATTGAGTGTTATATTTCTTTAGCAATGAGGTTGCACTTCCTGTTTTTTAAGTGAACAACATTTTTTGGGGAATTTTAATTTTTACTTAATATAGCTATGTAATGTGATATTTTTTGTTTCTTCTATAGTACATAATTTGACGTCAGGTTTGTACACATTAAGACTCTAGTCAGTGGCGGATCCAGGGGGCAGGGGATTCCGGAGGTTGAAACCCCCCTTTTTATTGACGTGACGATCAATGCAATGCCATTTGAATGGGGATATTTAGTTGGAACTGACCCTTTATCCTGGATAAGGTTCCTCTTTTTAAAAATAGCTGTATCCGACCCTGCTAGTCTAGTCAGAACTGAAGATGATGTACAGCATATTACAACAAAAATTGTCCCAGAAAAAAAGGGGGGAGGGAATCGGGTCTGTTCGCAACATGCTCGCCCTAGGTCCGTTCTCCCTGATAACATGCTCGCCCTAGGTTTGTTCGCCCTGATAGTCCGTTCGTCCTATTTTTATTTAGGATATATGTATATGTTACATTTATGAACGGGAAAAGGGGGAGGGGAAAGGCCTTAATCTGTCTCTGGTCTGACATATGAATTCGTACTGCATGCTATGCTATGCATGCTTTTTCAGTGGAAAATATCACATAACTGCATTCTTAATAGTACATAAACCCACGAGACGAGTGTAACGTGAAACCGTACAGGGCGTTTTAATATTTTTATCCTCGAGTTTATGATGCGTTCCAGTTTCCTGGGATTTGAAGATTAATGCAAAATTTCTAGAGTCAATTAAATACTATTTAAAGTGAATTTCAACACCTATCAACTTAACCCGATCCTGGTAAATCAAAGCTGTTTAAAACCCTTTCAGTCTGATATTCGTTCAAACCAAATGTTTGGAAATAGGCAGAAACCTAAATGTATGAAACTGGGCTGAAACCTTAATGTGAAGAACCTATTAAAACAAATGTATGGAAACTATTTGAAGTGGTATGAAACTTTTATTTAAATATATGTCTATAACTGTCGGAACAACAGGGTAGCACAAAAGTAGGGTTTAACAGCAAACACTCGCTGCAATAGTGAGAGATGTGTAACGTTAAACCCTAGCACCAGTTTGGAAATTTGTTCCGAACCAACTGTTTCAGCCTTTCTATATCCTGTCAGCAGGTTTCAAACACTTCACTATTTAACTAATCCTGCTTTTAACTCTTCACTCTCCTGCTTTCTTGATCTTCTTCCTTCAACGTCTTCAGTGCAAATGACAATTTTAATGACGATGGAAGTTTTTAACGACCTTGACTGGCTTTGCAGCCCTTGCAAGGTCAGAAACAACTTAAACTGTATAGCTACCCAGTATTCATACTACGAACGCAGACATCAAAGAGCACCCTAGCAACAACTGTACAGGTAAAGCGTTTTATTATAGCAACCAAGGATAAAGGGATGATTTTTTATGCCGTTTTCAATAATGAAAAGATCAAATACGAAAATTCATAAAGATACCAGAAATTCTTCAGTATTATCTATAAGTTATATAGAAATATTATTACATTCATAAACTGTAAATTTGTAACATGATTTTAATACTATACATTTATTTCCCATGCCTGAGGGAGATATGAAGATTTGTTCACCCAAGAATATTCATATTTCACGAGGGCTCTGCCCGAGGGAAATATGATTTTTCGAGGGTGAGCAAATCTTCATATCTCCCGAGGCAAAGGGAAATGAATGTTTTATTCCACTGCCTATGCTTTGTTTACTATCAATACATTAATTATTATTTTGCATAATTTTTTTTTTTCTTATCCGCTTGTTTTTATAAGTTAAACTTAACATGACATACACATTGATAAACAGTACGGATCAAAAGTTCATTATTAGTCTTTTTGTTTTATTGTCTGAAATAAATTTGAACATGATAATGATTTTTGCTATCACTATTAGATAATAAGAAGTTCAAAACGTTATGTACATTAACCGCGCGTAACGTCGCACGATGTAATCCCGACATTTCAGAGGGGAATATGATCATCAGAAGGGAATATGAAGATTTGTTCAATGACACGTGGGATAGTCTCAACCAATCAAAGATTGATTAAACTATCAATATGTATAAACAGTGGAATAAAATAATGTATTGTATGTCTGTATCAACCAACAAATAATAATGAAATAAAACTGAATTACTGTTTACACTTCAACTGTCTAATAGACCTTTGTGTACATGTATGTATATTTAATCTCATTCCTGTCCATTCAACTGATAAAATCAACGGAATCTCTGTAAATTTTGTGAATTCTACGTCTTTCACCTATAAAGGCTTTAAAAAAATCGCTATAGAGGATTTTGTATACATTATCCTCGTCTCGTGAGTTTTTGTTCTATTAAGAATGCATTATAACGTCACGTTTTCCATTGAAAAAACATATGACATAAGTAAACATGATCTGACCATATATTTTAGGGGTTGTTTACATTCCGAGTCAAGTTATTAAGTAACATACATATACAATTAAGGCATGTTACTAAGTTTGATTTACTGATAAACTTCCTTTAATAAAGAAACATTATATAAAGTAAACATGTTCTTTATATTTTGCTGTGTGCAATTGGCCTAAATATGAAAAGTTGTTTCGAATATAATGAATCCTCCGACCTCTACACCTGTTTTAGTTTAAAAGGCTACATTTTCTTTTTTTCCTTGTTTATAACAGCAAAATAAGGGATATTCCTCATTTGGGGGGGGGGGGGGGGGGGGGGTTACGGTGTTCCATTTTACACATGAGGCCAAACAAAAATATGTCCGTTTACGGTTACCCGACCGACCCTACTTTTGAGCGCCGACCCTAAGTCATTTTATTTCTGTCGTAAAGTGAAAAATTAACTGAACTCGTGTCAAAAATGAAGTTTGTGTTGCCAATAATATAAATCAATTGTCTGATACATCCCAATGTTCACAATCGTGAATATGACAGCTGTTATAAGGAAATTCGCGACTCGTGTGATGAAATAAACACTTTGCCGCCTTTTTTTCCCCCAACCAATAATCAAGGGAAATAATCCAATCATTAAAATAACGGGTAAAATCGGCCCAGGATCAACTCGGACCACGACAAGACGAAACGGCATGACTCAAAATATCACAAAAAAATAAAATGAAAAAATAAAATAAAATGGAAATACCGACCTACCTAGCCTATTTCTTTTAAATTATGTAACCTTAAACAGACATTTATTTTTTTTGGCCTGAGAATATTGTGGGAAAGTCTTCCATTGGAATGTATCATCATTGCGACAATTAATTTTTTTCTGCATTGTAATTTACTAACTGTCTTAACTTGATCTCCTACATGTACCATCATTTTGACCATAGAACATTATCAACATTTGATGTCAGGTTTGTCCACAATTTGGAATCTATATAATACAGATATACTGTTCCCAGACTTCAATTTAATTATTTATTGTCAATATTGAAAATAAGTTGATCCATCCTTTATTTAGAAAAGTTGTTTCAAACATAATTAATCTCTGTTCCCCTCTCCCTCTCTAAGTTCAAAAGGCTACATTTTCTCTTTTCCTTTTTTAGAACAGCAAAAAAAGGGATATTCCTCATTGGGGGAGGGGGGGGGGGGGGGGGAGGATCCCAATCTGTTGTTTAAATTAATTATAAATCCGGCCATTACTTTTCTCATATGAATTTTTATATACTTTTCCAGTAGGGACTGTTGCATTTGACAGCCAACAAGGGTTTTCCTCTTTCATGTCTTTTGAAGGCTGTATTTGCTTTGTCATTTGAATTTCAGTGGATAGTTGTCTCATTGGTAATCATACCAAATATTCTGATTTTTATATTGATTGCAGACCTGAAAAAGATGTAAAAAGTTACATATGCTGATAACGTCAAACAACCTACTACAACTGATTTACCATAAAACTGTTGAGCCGAACTATATACATATATGTATATTTGATCTCATTCATGTCTTTATACCACTACCATAGACAGAACAAATGCAAATAATTATGATGTCTTGAAAGGTTTTGGTATAAATCTTATCAATATAAACTGTATCACAATATAAACATGTTGGGCTCTGTTAAAGCCGACTATACAGTATAGGGTTTTCTCATTTTTGAAGGTCTTGTGGTTGCCTATAATTGAGAGCTTTGGCGAATATTTTATTAATATAAATAAATCCCACGTCAATTTTACATGTACAACAATCAGACATCAACCCAAATCCAAACTGAATGCAATTGAAAGACATCTAGAGGTTAAAATACAGTGGAACAATAGACAAAATAAAAAAACCAGAGGCTCTAAAGAGCCTGTGTCGCTCACCTTGGTCTATGTGCATATTAAACAAAGGACACCCATGGATTCATGACAAAATTGTGTTTTGGTGATGGTGATATGTTTGTAGATCTTACTTTACTGAACATTCTTGCTGCTTGAAATTATCTCTATCTATAATGAACTTGGCCCAGTAGTTACAGAGGAAAATATTTTGTAAAAATTTACAAAAATTTACAAAATTTATGAAAATTGTTAAAAATTGACTATAAAGGGGCCCTTTGGGGCAGGTGAGCTAAAAAGAGCGAATTATTGAAAAGAATTGTACTAATAAAAATATGTTATTACATGTATTTGCAAGATTTAAAATATAACATTAAAATTTTTTTGAGTTTTAGGTTCCACCTACCATTTAAGGAAACTGTGATTTCATGGCGGCTAGTCTGTAAAAAGGATGTCAATTAGAGAAGCCAATATTTTGGGGCATTGATTTGAAAACATCAAATAGCTGTCCATTAGCATGATTAGAGGGGTATTTAATTGGTGGTAGATTAGGAATCTTATTTCATTTGAACATTAGAGAGTGACATCAATCTGAGTCTTATATTATTGATTCAGTTTTGATGGTAAATAGCTATATACACTGATAAGTGATAAGTGACAGTCTAATAACATTTTATAGTTTTGAATGTTTGTTTTTCAGTTTACTATGATTAGGTGGGGTATGATCTTATATTAAACAGAGGGGTACTCAGCCTATATCAATTTGTGCATGAAGCAATTTAGGTACCGAATCATTTTACCACAACTTTGTGAAAGTTTTAACCGGTGTTTCCCATTTATACCGTACTTGTATACTGAAAATATAATATAAAATTTAAGGTTTTTTTTTCAGGACTTTAGATCCATCCATGTCGTATGGCATTTTTGTGAGAAGTGGATATTCATGAAGGACCTGTAGTACAAAGTATATCACTGGATTGAGCTCTATGTCTAAGTGTATTATTTAAGTGCTTTGCTTTGAGCTCAGTTCATTGTTAATTATGCAATTCATTCTTTGTGAAATAAAGATTGGACAAACAACTCTAATCTGCACAAGGAATTGTAGAAGTATCCATTCTATGTAAGTAGTAATGGGGAGAAACATATTAAAGCATTTTATTTACGTTTGAACCAAAGATGTTGTGTCCAGAAGCTAAATTAAAAAAACACACAAATTACCAAACAATACTGCTCGTGCTACTAGCAATATCATGAACATGAATATGATGCTAGGTGATTTTGTTACACTTATTTAAACTTCTGCACCTGCACTGCCTACTGATAACACAGTCCTGAGTAGATGTAAATGTCATTCAGTAGTGTAAAAAAAAGAACCTATCTGCCTTAATTGATTTCTAAAATTATATTTCATTGTTCAACATCTATCATTCATTCGTCAATTTGTCAAATTGTGTGAATTAACAGTTAATGTTAATAACAGCACTTTCATACCACAACAAAACTAGCTAAATACTGTACTGGCTTCACTAATATTTGTATTCATATAACAAAAATATCTTGGAACAAGAATATTTTTGCAATACCTTTTTCATTTTAAATTCTATAACTTTTTAGATAAATAGAACATATTCGTGCAATTAAATATCTTCTAATCTGAGAAACAATTTTGACATTTAAACGAAATATTTTACTGATGGTACTGGGAAGATTCACCACAAACAAACATAAATATAACCATACAAATAGTACATGCATGCATGTTCTCCAATACCATCTCCCATATAAAAAAAAACACATCATGAAGAAATGAACTTTGTGTTCCTCTCCTAGCTACAAATTTATCCAAAATCAAAGGTGTAGAACATATTTTATCATAATCATTTGGTAATCAATGCAATAAGTGTCTCCATGACAGTCTTGAACATTAAAACAAAGTATTAAATAAACAATACTGCTAATGTTAAGTGTTTGGCTCAGTAAAGAGGTCATTGTGCAACACAGTTTAATATATATAGAACTCTTATGTCAACATGAATCACTGTCAAACATTCATACATACTATCCACACTGATCTGTGTCCACACTTGTTTCTATAACAAAATTTTATTATTTTACCAACTAATTTTAATGTTCAACAATGTAAGATAAATTTCTTAGTCTGTTTAAGCCTAGTGAGTTTCGTCCCTTTACATGAATTTAAAACAATTACCATTTGTACTTGGGACTCTTCAGTAGGCAGTACAGATGGTTAGAAAAACGGGTTAAACACATAGAAACATATTGCAGTTTGATAGTAGTTTTCTGGTAAATAAATTTTTGAATATGGCAGAATTTTTTTTATAGTTCAAATAGAAATAATAAACTGTTGAAACAGAGATATCTCTCGCCTTTTTGTTATACAGATAGTATAATGCAACCGTTGAAATCAAAATGGCAATTTTTAAACATGTAAGCTATGCATAACATTCAGTCGATGAACCATGACTGAAGGTTCAGGGCCAAATAACATGATGTGACAAAATGACAATTCCTATAAAACTGTATACCAAATACCATTGACATATCATAAGTGGTTCCCTTTAAACTAACCTAAACACAAACTTTCACTTGTAATCTATGCAAAAGTATCAGTCAATGAACCATAATGAGGAGGCGGGGCCATGATAATCTCATTGAAATGACAACTGCTTACCAAATATCATTGACTTAATATAAGTGGTTCATCTTAAACTGTTCTGATCACTTTAACATGTAAACTATCCAAAACTTTCAAAATTAATAGACCACGACTGACGGGGTGGAGTCAAATAATCTCCATAAAAATAAAATGTACCAATGCTTATACATCTGTATGCCAAATATCATTTACCTACCACTATTTGGTCCCCTTAAACTGACTTAATCACAAACTAATACATATGTATACGTAAACTAAGCAAATGTTTCAAAGTCATTAAACCATGACTGAGGTGCCAGCCAAGTAATGATATATGCCAATACTTATACAACTGCATACCAACCTTAACCTGATCTAATCACAAACTTATACATTGTTGACGCTACCACAAGAAACAGCAGGCCTACACTCATCTTTTTTACTTTGTCAAGGCGGGACAAAAATCTTTAACAGTCTATGTTATGCTGAATCTTACCTTATGCTGACAATTATGTGAAGATCCTGCACAAGGCTTCTGTCATCTAATGATGTTACCTTACAGTTCATATGTACATGTGGGATGCCAGTTTACAAATCTAAAGATAAGGGAGCAACCATTTGACTTCAAGAGGGGGGGTTATGGTTTTTTGTCTGAATCAGAAAACAAATTTTCGTGCAAAGTGCAAACATTTTTATTTAGTTTTTCGACGCTATCAATCAAATTATCCTTTTCAAAATTTAACACTATAAGGTATGGGAAAAATCTGGATTCAGAATATTTTTTATTTCATCTGCTTGACCACAATATTTGTTTTAGGAAATAACCATAAGATTCCCCCCCCCCCTTGAAGTTAAATGGTAGTTCCCTAAGGTATAACAATGAATAGGTCTCAGTTAGTGCATAGAACCTTCTGGTAATATTAGGAACTGGAGGGTGCTCAATCCAGTTATTTACTTTGTAAAACTTGCTTAAATTTAAATTAGCAGTTTGTGACAAAACTGCATGGAGAACCTGCAAAAAAGCCTTGTCCATAAGATGTAGAACCTATAGGAGGTCAGTGACGGATCTAGAAATTTTCATAAGTAGGGGCCCACTGACTGCCTAAGAGGGGGCCCGCTCCAGTCATGCTTCAGTGATTCCCTATATAATCAACCAAATTTTTCCCATTTTGCCCCCCCGCCCCCCCTAAATCCGCCACTGGAGGTTGTGGTGAAAATATTCAGTACACATTATAGTTAATATCACCAGAAGTCACCCCTCATGCACAAATCCTGGACAAAAAATTAACAGTGAATGCTTACATTTGTAATATGTCCCTCTTTTTGACAGTTGAACACATATTGAACAGAATTCTACCTTTCTATGATAAACATGAAAAAACCAAGTTTAATAGAGGTTGAAATACTGCATAGAATGTACACATAATGCATTCACAATTTTATAATATGCAAATTCCATTTTTTTTTGCAACACTAATCTTGTAACAATCTTGAATTGGCATTAAAAAAAAAGTGCACAAATTTCTGCATCCACTGAGTAGACTTATAAGAATCCAGACATTTTAGAGCAGGACATATTATATATTAGACACCCATCCATTGTTGGACTGTATGTTGCCCCTAGATGTTTTTTTGATTATTTCTATTGTTGGATTGCTCTGATTGGCATATATCATACATGTCCTTTTAATCTTAAAATAGATAACTGTAGTTTACATTTATCATATTAGCTTGTACCCTCGGCAGTTGAATCGATGGTTATGACAATGGTCAAAATCAAAAATTGTTCTTTTCCTCCTTGAATTATAATATAGATTGAAGGATCTACATAATATACTTAAAACTTTTTCGAAAATAGACCAAGTCTGTAAAGGCTATATTTGGCCCCGAATATTAAGTCCATTACTTCAAGATGATATCGATCTATTGAGTTAAGCCATTTGCAACTGAATTTTACAGTTTTTACTTATGATGTGTTGTTACAAATGTACACCCCTGTCCCAGGTTAGGAGGAGACATGAGTGCTGACACAAACATGTTTTATCCACCCCATGTCCTTCCATGCCTGTCATATTTGTTTTCTCATTTGCATTGCTTTTAATTTTTCTACTGAGTCTGCAGGGCCTTTTATAGCGGTCTATATGGCATAGTTTGTTTCATTGATGAAGGTTGTATGTCAGTGACCAATAGTTTCTTACATCCATGTCATTTGAACTCTGGTGGATATTTTTTTCATGTGCAATTATACCACATCTATGAATGGTATTAATAAATAGACAATATGTAGCTTTCCTTTCGGAACTGAGTAGTTTTGGTTACAAATGTTCTTATAGATTTACAGGATAAATGCTCAAAATTTGACAAAATCTGTCAAAGTCAGCAATCTTCGAACATTTTCAAATTGGTCATCTGATTAGAAGAAAACTCATCAGAGATATTAGACTGATAACCTGGTGTTGGATAGTAAGGGTATATGTTTTTTTTAAATGCACGTAGACAATTAACAGGCTATATATCTGACCTGAAGTCAAGTTCCTACTCTTGAATCAAAACTTTTGGAATTTTTAATCAAATAATTAAGACATTATATTGTTTGAATCTCAGAGTACAGATATGAAGGTGTCATACTATGAATTTTAGTAAAGAATGGAAGATTTTTTTTTGCCCTGTGAGTGAAATAGATTCAGGAGAAATTGGCCCGTAACCTCTTTGTCAGCTCAAATTAGAACAAGAAGGAGTCTGTTAATTAAAGTCCCTAAAAAAATAATAAAGATAACATTTAAGAAGGTCTTAATTCAAACATCGTCATCTTCCAGTTTTTATTTGTCAAACACACAAAATACAAATTTTGATGGGAACAATGTTGAAAATTTTGTCAGAAATCAACTTTTAATGTTTGAATCAGTGTTTACATTGAACAGATTGAAAATATATTATTGATATTGAATAAATACAACATCACATGCAATTTTGTAAGTTGATACATGTATTTTCATGTACTTAGAAGATATTTTTTTACAGGTAAATTAATCAATGAGTGATTCATTTCTCTTAGAAGAAATTTAAAGATCCCAGTGAATAAACTACACAGAGAACAATAGCTATTCTATTTATTCAATGGGACAATAGAACCATGGAAGTAATATTACTTCCATGATAGAACTAACAAAAGTTTAAATACCTTGACCAAGTGGAGATGACTCTGTGGATAAGTTTCATTTGGTTCGCAATAATATTTAACTTTTCTGTACATTTACTGTTCATACCCTTTCTCGAGTCGTCAGGACTAATATAGTAAAAATACTTCAGTAAGCAATTCTCATTGAATGAAGTACCGGTATATTATTTAAAAATTACCCAGAATAAGCCATACAAAAACTAACAATAATGTGTATTTCTGAAACTATCATCTCTGACATCCAATTAATAATAATAATAATAATAATTCTTTATCTAAAGAGGAATAAAAGGAAGTTGCAAATTTCTGTTAATTTTCAATGCAACAGGGAAAATGTTTGACATACAATGGACATAGTTTAATATCTTGATTTGTTGTGGGTGCCAAGTACGAGTCTCGTGTATACTTAACGTCTGTGTATCGTTAACAATCATAAGCCGAACATCTCAGATGAGTTTTTACCATGGAAAGTTGACTCTACTTTTAGAATTTCCTGTTTGATACCATTCAAACGAGGGGAATATATTTCTAATGTTCCAATTACCATCTTGAATGAAAAATATGCTGAAAGATTTAAGTTTTGAATCCATCGCCTTTACTTTGGAAAACTCAACCCCTTCTTGAAAGTCAGTTTTAAAAACCTAATAATAGCACTTAAATTATATAGTAAGATTGGAACAGGATAAGTTCAAACATTCTCAAGAATGACAAATGTGAAAATTTTCAATTAACTACATGTATGTACCAATAAGTTTTGCAACCATTTATTTTCTACCTCAGGAATATATTACCAGTGCGCGAACTGGTGACAAAATATTACCTCCGCTGTAAACAGTGCGCTCTTCTGACTAGAGGCGATCGGTAAAGAAAAACGGATAATGCCGTAATTGTTTTGCTTGTTTGAAATGAGCTAGCACAGACGAACTAAGACGTGTCAAAATAATGTGAATATGATAATAAATCAGGTAAATTATTAATTGTTAAGTTTATCACCTCACCGTATCTTCATATGATAGGTAAATGCGTGAATTTTCGATTTTCAGTGTCGTCTGGGTTCAAACTTGTTGAGAATAATGAACACTAAATGCAATCAAGCTTAATTAAAGTTATTTACTTGCACATACTAGAACTTTATTTTATAATCAAGTCAAATGAGACCCAGTTGAACAGGAGA
This sequence comes from Mytilus californianus, assembly GCF_021869535.1. Lineage (NCBI taxonomy): Eukaryota > Metazoa > Mollusca > Bivalvia > Mytilida > Mytilidae > Mytilus > Mytilus californianus. Next base: position 109,176,801 of record NW_026262581.1, read on the forward strand.
GCGATTCAGGCTCCTTGGAGCCTCTAGTTATGTTTGGCATGTACAGATTCGTGTAAAATATGACTGCATTTCCATTGCAGATTCTGAAGAAGATGAATTTTAAGCTTTTCCAAATAAAGACTATGTTAAACTTTGGACTCCTAGTGCTCAGACCCATGGACCTATGTACCTTCATTTGTACACAATTGCATCTTAATGGCCTACTGATGCTTGATGCAAATTATAACTGCATTGCTACTGTTAGTTCTTAATGAGATTCTTACAGCGTCCTCCCCATTGAAGCCTGTATTAAACTTTGGACCCAAAGTTTTTTAAACCAATGTTCCCCAGGACAACTATTCCTACAAACTTAGGGGGAGGGTTAGGATCCCGTTAACATGTTTAACCCCGCCACATTCTGTATGTATGTGCCTGTCCCAAGTCAGGAGCCTGTAATTTAGTGGTTGTTGCTTGTTGATGTGTTACATATTTGTTTTTCGTTTAATTTTTGTACATAAATTAGGCCGTTAGTTTTCTCGTTTGAACTGTTTTACATTTGTTATTTCGGAGCCTTTTATAGCTGACTATGTGGTATGGGCTTTGCTCATTGTTGAAGGCTGTACGGTGACCTATATGTGTTAATTTCTGTATCATTTGGTTTCTTGTGGCAATCATACCACATCTTCTTTTTTTATATTTAATCCTTATGATATAAGGATCATCCATTCTCTAAGATTCATCCAATATGGCCTGGTAGTTCTTAAGGTGAAGATTTTCAAAGCTTATTCCATTGGGGCCTATGTTAAACTTTGGACCCCTAATAATCAAGCCTAATGGATCCCCTGACCTTCACCTATCACCTAAGGAAGTTGTGTCTCGTACTCGAAGTGGTATGCGAGCGATTGCCATCGTTTGTTGTCCGTCGTCGTCTGTCGTAATCGTGTTTTAAAAATCTCCTTTGAAACTAATGTGCAAAATTCTTTAAAAGTTAGTTTGATTTTTCCTTGTTAAATGTTTCCTTCACAAAAGGCGTGCTTTGATTTTCGACTCATTAAAAACACAGCCGCTGTTATTAACTTGAAAAAATAGAACATAATGGTCACACATTAGTTTTTTGATAATGTCTCGAATATCGTTACATTTATCTCAAATCTGTTGAGGGTTCATCATGACAAAATGGACCTATGCCGAAAATTTCAGAAAGATCAGTTTGACCCATACCTGAGTTGTGTCCTCTAAAACATTTTTTGGGATAGCTACATGTATTGTCATCACTTCGGGTACTAAACACATCTTCTTGATTTTTTCAAAGTCCCTTGGCGGTCATGTGTTTTAACCAATGGGTAACTAAGAAGCAACACTTGAATAGGACCTTATAGTGCACACGTATATCAAGTTTGATTCAATTCTGATAAGTGGTTCTTAAAATAAAGATGCAAATGTTGTTTCCCATAGTGTGTCGATGCTCACAAAGTAGCAATTCTAAGGTTGTCGTTATAGATGATATAGCGATGTCGTAATTACGATATAGATGTCGTTATAACGACATAAGGATGTCGTTATTTCCACATAATATTTCGTTATTACGACATAAGGATGTCGTTATTTCCACATAATATGTCGTTATTACGACATAGCGATGTCGTTATTTCCACATAATATGTCGTTAATACGACATAGCGATGTCGTTATAACGACATACTATGTCGTAATTACGACATAATTTTTTTTTAATGACCCTTATCGGCTTCCGTAGATGTCAGATATATACGATTAATAATTGCATATGCCAAGTGATTATAGACTGTCCCTCATACTAAACATTTCTATAAAATCTATGTCATTTAATGGGACAAATAAATAAAAGCAAGTAGGGCTTAATTTGATCTCTCATGGGAACAGAATATCGCAGTCTTTTACAAAATTTGATAAAATGAGTCATATTTATATGTAATTATCTGATGCTTTCACAAGAATTGAATTATTCAGTATTTATTCTAGACTTATACAATTTTAAATCAATGCCAAGTTCGGTCAAAATAACCCCGGGCTTATTATAATTTACACAATTGAAGGCATTAATGAATTATAAATCCATTTCACTGGCCTCACGCAAACACATTATACATTTATTTAGGTTCTGTTTAAAATTCGAATTATTTCAGATTAAAGCTATGTATAAATTCCATCTATCTATAAATAATGTATTGAAACTTTGGGCTACCTTTATTATAAGTATTACATATACTAAATAATACACAGGGAAAACTAATGGCATCTGAACAATAGAGTAACGATTCGTAGATTTAACGGTTTCAAACATTCTTTTAAGAAGTCTAATTTTAAAATTTGATTGTAAAAACAAATTTGGAAAGCTGGCACATATAAATTGAAATAATAATACTTTGAAATAACAGTTTATTTCTACTGTAAATACAAGTAATTGATAGCGTTCAGAAAACGCCTGCTGGACATGCCATTCATTAAAAAGCTGCTTCAAATAAATGCGAAGTTTCAGTCTGAGTTCCCCAATAATTCCACTTCAGTTTATTCAGTCTGGATATATCTGATAACATTTAAGACTGACAGTATCGATTCTGAAATATAAATGATGGTTATTGTTGTCTTGATCTTTTCACCACAACATATTTCGATGATATTCATTTATTCAATATTTTTTCAATACCATATCATTAAATATATCTTATGAAGTTATAAGTTTTTACTTAATATTTGATCAGGAGTTGCTGCGGTAGTGAGAAAGCACACTATTCACGTGTATGAGCAGGCAGTTGAGCTTCCAGTCTTCTTGTACACTCTGAATTCAGTCTAAACTAGGATATTTCTCCCAAGAATTCTTAGATTCCAATCGAATTAATTATCAGCAACTACATTGGAATTATTTTGGTATGATTTAAAATTTTAAAAACACAACGCAAACTTTAGAATTAAATCTAAATTTTTGACTTTAATTCGAACAACCGTCATTCTAAATTTCAAATTCAATGTTTTGCTTTTCCTAGTTTGTACATTTGATTTTGTTTTTTACTAAACTTTTATACATTTGTAAATAAATGATGAGTTCTATTTGATTTTTGTCTCTGTTCAGCCAAAATCTGACATCAGGCATCCCGATGATCGAATAGAGGCGAAGTGTTTTCCGCTCCAAATCCCGGGAGATGCCGACACTGTTACATCTGTTAACTTTGGAGTCGAGCCCATGAACTAGGTGTCAGTAACTGCGAGTACTCTCAGATCTGTACTTAGTGTCTTCTCTGTTGTGGGAATGTATAAATTCCCTGCCACGTCCGGTCTGTGTTTTTGTTAGTTTGTTTTTATACGTCCATTTACGGGACGTATTATGGTATACCGTTGTTCGTCCGTCCGTCCGTCCGTCCGTCCGTCTGTCCGTTCGTCTGTCTGTCCGTCCGTCTGTCCGTCCGTCGTCAACATGTCGGACAATAACTCAAAAACGCTTTAACCAATTTTCATGAAACTTTGGTTAATTGTTTATATCTATTGACGTAAGCTCCCTTTTGATTTTTATGAATTTTAGATTTTCCGTTTTCGAGTAATTGGATTTTATTTATAAAAAAGGGGGGATTTTCCACTTTTCGGATAATAACCCAAAAACGCTTTAACCAATTTTAATTAAACTTTAGTAAATTGTTTATATCTATTCATGTAAGCTCCCATTCGATTTTTATAAATTTTAGATTTTACGTTTTTTGAGTAATTTGGTTTTTATTTATAAAAAAGGGGGGATTTTCCAGTTTTTGGACAATAACTCAAAAATGCTTTGAGCAGTTTTCATGAAATTTTGGTGACTGTTTATATCTATTAGAATAAGATCCCTTTAGTTTTTTTTTATTATTAATTTCTGATATGACATTGAGGAGTTATGGAACTGTATTCGCTGAAAAAGCAACGGGCGTATCATGCGCTCATGGCGCAGCTCTTTATTCTGCTTTGTATTAATCTGATGAGTTAAGCCTTTTTCAACGGTTTTTTTGTAGTTTGTTCTTGGTCCGAGTACACAGTTATCGTCCTTTGATTTTCCACAAATTTAAAATTGCTAGAAAATAATATATCTTCATGTAAGGCTCCCCCTTCATTGGAAAACCTCCATTTTTTGGCACAGGCTCATATAAATTTGACTTTTAAATAATTGTGATAAGTCTGATAAATCAAATGAGTATTCTATTGCTTTAAATACATAATATGTCACATATTAAGGCCTTTAAAATGTAATTTTTTGCAATATTTTAATTTTTAAAGCCCCAAATGTTGATAGTTGAAATTTTTCAATTTAAACGTCAAAATTTAACACGCGAAGTTGAATATAGAATTTATCATATTGTCTATAATGTATATCCTATTGCCATGAAACTTTGTCAGCAGTCTCATAATTTATTAAGCTTTAGTCATACCAAGTTTTATAAAGATTGGTCAAATTTTTCTATCCTATTAGGTCCGAGTACACAGTTATCGTCCTTTGATTTTCGTTGTCCACGAATAAAGTCCCTAGTGTGGACAGTGTGTTGCTTGCCAATTTTTTTAGTACCCCTTCCAAATGTATTCCTTCATGTTTTATGCCTCAAATAGCAAGTAGGGGGATGAAATTACACTGTAAAAAAATTTGGGTCATGAATTGTAAAGTAAAGTAGTGATTTGGTCCAGCTGAAAAAGGTTAAAAATTAGCACTTCGGAAGCTGTCAAAAGATTTCAAGACCCCCTTAACATAGAATTGTCCATATTTTGAGTTAGAGCCGATGAAGTTTTCTATAATTTTGATATAATTTGTCCCAAAAGTAGTACAACACACTGTAAAAATATTATTGAGAAAGCGCAGGTGGGATTTTTTTTATTTTCATTTATTGTCTAAAAGAAATGCACTACGAAATAACTGTGTACTCGGACCTAAGAGGCGAAATCAGTAAATATAGAATCTGTACTTTGGCAACTTCCCTGAATGATTTAATGGTGTCAATTTGTCAGATAGCATGAAACTAAAGGATTTAAACTTTTATTTGATAGAAATTCTGCAAAAATTACCCATTTTGGCATTATATGGTCAAAATAAGCATTTCAAAGCTTTTTCAATTTTGATGCATAAGTGGCATTCTGACTTTCTATGTGACATGTTTTCCTGTGTCAATATTTGTGTTTCTATGCTTTAACCCAGTTGTATTACTCATTTGTGAACTCTGAATCTACAGAAAATAAGATTATCTCAGACAATATGTGCAAAATGTGTTGTATAAATGACCCTCGTGTAACGGCCTGTTTGGATCAAGTTAAATGTGAGGACCTAGGTACATAAAAGTTGAAGTCCATAATAAAGATTTCACTAAATTTGTATTAAAAGCACTTCACAATGTCTTTTGTACCTGTTTCATTTCACATAGTATCTTTCTTTTCTTATGTTAAATAGCAAGTGGTTCAAATATAAGCCTGCTGAGGCTAAAATTGCATGCAAGTTTTTCACTAAAAAGTGAAAAATCTTTGTATCAGACCATACTGTCTGCAAAAAAAGTTGAATGCAAGAGTCCTTTTATGCTCAGATTTATTGTATCATGTAACCTGAGTATAGAAATTATAAAAAAGACACAAATTTTTATTTCATATAGCTTTAGTATGCATTTTTAAATGTAAATATGTGCTACGGCCTAAATCGACCCTAAATTATTTTCAGTCTTACTTGGCTTAAGACCCTTTTATACTAATATGGTATGCTATTTGTAATTTTCTTTCCATTTAAAGTACATTTAATACATATGTAAGGATTATTTATAACCAAAAAACTCCACAAATTTAAAATTGCTAGAAAATAATATATCTTCATGTAAGGCTCCCCCTTCATTGGAAAACCTCCATTTTTTGGCACAGGCTCATATAAATTTGACTTTTAAATAATTGTGATAAGTCTGATAAATCAAATGAGTATTCTATTGCTTTAAATACATAATATGTCACATATTAAGGCCTTTAAAATGTAATTTTTTGCAATATTTTAATTTTTAAAGCCCCAAATGTTGATAGTTGAAATTTTTCAATTTAAACGTCAAAATTTAACACGCGAAGTTGAATATAGAATTTATCATATTGTCTATAATGTATATCCTATTGCCATGAAACTTTGTCAGCAGTCTCATAATTTATTAAGCTTTAGTCATACCAAGTTTTATAAAGATTGGTCAAATTTTTCTATCCTATTAGGTCCGAGTACACAGTTATCGTCCTTTGATTTTCGTTGTCCACGAATAAAGTCCCTAGTGTGGACAGTGTGTTGCTTGCCAATTTTTTTAGTACCCCTTCCAAATGTATTCCTTCATGTTTTATGCCTCAAATAGCAAGTAGGGGGATGAAATTACACTGTAAAAAAATTTGGGTCATGAATTGTAAAGTAAAGTAGTGATTTGGTCCAGCTGAAAAAGGTTAAAAATTAGCACTTCGGAAGCTGTCAAAAGATTTCAAGACCCCCTTAACATAGAATTGTCCATATTTTGAGTTAGAGCCGATGAAGTTTTCTATAATTTTGATATAATTTGTCCCAAAAGTAGTACAACACACTGTAAAAATATTATTGAGAAAGCGCAGGTGGGATTTTTTTTATTTTCATTTATTGTCTAAAAGAAATGCACTACGAAATAACTGTGTACTCGGACCTAAGAGGCGAAATCAGTAAATATAGAATCTGTACTTTGGCAACTTCCCTGAATGATTTAATGGTGTCAATTTGTCAGATAGCATGAAACTAAAGGATTTAAACTTTTATTTGATAGAAATTCTGCAAAAATTACCCATTTTGGCATTATATGGTCAAAATAAGCATTTCAAAGCTTTTTCAATTTTGATGCATAAGTGGCATTCTGACTTTCTATGTGACATGTTTTCCTGTGTCAATATTTGTGTTTCTATGCTTTAACCCAGTTGTATTACTCATTTGTGAACTCTGAATCTACAGAAAATAAGATTATCTCAGACAATATGTGCAAAATGTGTTGTATAAATGACCCTCGTGTAACGGCCTGTTTGGATCAAGTTAAATGTGAGGACCTAGGTACATAAAAGTTGAAGTCCATAATAAAGATTTCACTAAATTTGTATTAAAAGCACTTCACAATGTCTTTTGTACCTGTTTCATTTCACATAGTATCTTTCTTTTCTTATGTTAAATAGCAAGTGGTTCAAATATAAGCCTGCTGAGGCTAAAATTGCATGCAAGTTTTTCACTAAAAAGTGAAAAATCTTTGTATCAGACCATACTGTCTGCAAAAAAAGTTGAATGCAAGAGTCCTTTTATGCTCAGATTTATTGTATCATGTAACCTGAGTATAGAAATTATAAAAAAGACACAAATTTTTATTTCATATAGCTTTAGTATGCATTTTTAAATGTAAATATGTGCTACGGCCTAAATCGACCCTAAATTATTTTCAGTCTTACTTGGCTTAAGACCCTTTTATACTAATATGGTATGCTATTTGTAATTTTCTTTCCATTTAAAGTACATTTAATACATATGTAAGGATTATTTATAACCAAAAAACTCCACAAATTTAAAATTGCTAGAAAATAATATATCTTCATGTAAGGCTCCCCCTTCATTGGAAAACCTCCATTTTTTGGCACAGGCTCATATAAATTTGACTTTTAAATAATTGTGATAAGTCTGATAAATCAAATGAGTATTCTATTGCTTTAAATACATAATATGTCACATATTAAGGCCTTTAAAATGTAATTTTTTGCAATATTTTAATTTTTAAAGCCCCAAATGTTGATAGTTGAAATTTTTCAATTTAAACGTCAAAATTTAACACGCGAAGTTGAATATAGAATTTATCATATTGTCTATAATGTATATCCTATTGCCATGAAACTTTGTCAGCAGTCTCATAATTTATTAAGCTTTAGTCATACCAAGTTTTATAAAGATTGGTCAAATTTTTCTATCCTATTAGGTCCGAGTACACAGTTATCGTCCTTTGATTTTCGTTGTCCACGAATAAAGTCCCTAGTGTGGACAGTGTGTTGCTTGCCAATTTTTTTAGTACCCCTTCCAAATGTATTCCTTCATGTTTTATGCCTCAAATAGCAAGTAGGGGGATGAAATTACACTGTAAAAAAATTTGGGTCATGAATTGTAAAGTAAAGTAGTGATTTGGTCCAGCTGAAAAAGGTTAAAAATTAGCACTTCGGAAGCTGTCAAAAGATTTCAAGACCCCCTTAACATAGAATTGTCCATATTTTGAGTTAGAGCCGATGAAGTTTTCTATAATTTTGATATAATTTGTCCCAAAAGTAGTACAACACACTGTAAAAATATTATTGAGAAAGCGCAGGTGGGATTTTTTTTATTTTCATTTATTGTCTAAAAGAAATGCACTACGAAATAACTGTGTACTCGGACCTAAGAGGCGAAATCAGTAAATATAGAATCTGTACTTTGGCAACTTCCCTGAATGATTTAATGGTGTCAATTTGTCAGATAGCATGAAACTAAAGGATTTAAACTTTTATTTGATAGAAATTCTGCAAAAATTACCCATTTTGGCATTATATGGTCAAAATAAGCATTTCAAAGCTTTTTCAATTTTGATGCATAAGTGGCATTCTGACTTTCTATGTGACATGTTTTCCTGTGTCAATATTTGTGTTTCTATGCTTTAACCCAGTTGTATTACTCATTTGTGAACTCTGAATCTACAGAAAATAAGATTATCTCAGACAATATGTGCAAAATGTGTTGTATAAATGACCCTCGTGTAACGGCCTGTTTGGATCAAGTTAAATGTGAGGACCTAGGTACATAAAAGTTGAAGTCCATAATAAAGATTTCACTAAATTTGTATTAAAAGCACTTCACAATGTCTTTTGTACCTGTTTCATTTCACATAGTATCTTTCTTTTCTTATGTTAAATAGCAAGTGGTTCAAATATAAGCCTGCTGAGGCTAAAATTGCATGCAAGTTTTTCACTAAAAAGTGAAAAATCTTTGTATCAGACCATACTGTCTGCAAAAAAAGTTGAATGCAAGAGTCCTTTTATGCTCAGATTTATTGTATCATGTAACCTGAGTATAGAAATTATAAAAAAGACACAAATTTTTATTTCATATAGCTTTAGTATGCATTTTTAAATGTAAATATGTGCTACGGCCTAAATCGACCCTAAATTATTTTCAGTCTTACTTGGCTTAAGACCCTTTTATACTAATATGGTATGCTATTTGTAATTTTCTTTCCATTTAAAGTACATTTAATACATATGTAAGGATTATTTATAACCAAAAAACTCCACAAATTTAAAATTGCTAGAAAATAATATATCTTCATGTAAGGCTCCCCCTTCATTGGAAAACCTCCATTTTTTGGCACAGGCTCATATAAATTTGACTTTTAAATAATTGTGATAAGTCTGATAAATCAAATGAGTATTCTATTGCTTTAAATACATAATATGTCACATATTAAGGCCTTTAAAATGTAATTTTTTGCAATATTTTAATTTTTAAAGCCCCAAATGTTGATAGTTGAAATTTTTCAATTTAAACGTCAAAATTTAACACGCGAAGTTGAATATAGAATTTATCATATTGTCTATAATGTATATCCTATTGCCATGAAACTTTGTCAGCAGTCTCATAATTTATTAAGCTTTAGTCATACCAAGTTTTATAAAGATTGGTCAAATTTTTCTATCCTATTAGGTCCGAGTACACAGTTATCGTCCTTTGATTTTCGTTGTCCACGAATAAAGTCCCTAGTGTGGACAGTGTGTTGCTTGCCAATTTTTTTAGTACCCCTTCCAAATGTATTCCTTCATGTTTTATGCCTCAAATAGCAAGTAGGGGGATGAAATTACACTGTAAAAAAATTTGGGTCATGAATTGTAAAGTAAAGTAGTGATTTGGTCCAGCTGAAAAAGGTTAAAAATTAGCACTTCGGAAGCTGTCAAAAGATTTCAAGACCCCCTTAACATAGAATTGTCCATATTTTGAGTTAGAGCCGATGAAGTTTTCTATAATTTTGATATAATTTGTCCCAAAAGTAGTACAACACACTGTAAAAATATTATTGAGAAAGCGCAGGTGGGATTTTTTTTATTTTCATTTATTGTCTAAAAGAAATGCACTACGAAATAACTGTGTACTCGGACCTAAGAGGCGAAATCAGTAAATATAGAATCTGTACTTTGGCAACTTCCCTGAATGATTTAATGGTGTCAATTTGTCAGATAGCATGAAACTAAAGGATTTAAACTTTTATTTGATAGAAATTCTGCAAAAATTACCCATTTTGGCATTATATGGTCAAAATAAGCATTTCAAAGCTTTTTCAATTTTGATGCATAAGTGGCATTCTGACTTTCTATGTGACATGTTTTCCTGTGTCAATATTTGTGTTTCTATGCTTTAACCCAGTTGTATTACTCATTTGTGAACTCTGAATCTACAGAAAATAAGATTATCTCAGACAATATGTGCAAAATGTGTTGTATAAATGACCCTCGTGTAACGGCCTGTTTGGATCAAGTTAAATGTGAGGACCTAGGTACATAAAAGTTGAAGTCCATAATAAAGATTTCACTAAATTTGTATTAAAAGCACTTCACAATGTCTTTTGTACCTGTTTCATTTCACATAGTATCTTTCTTTTCTTATGTTAAATAGCAAGTGGTTCAAATATAAGCCTGCTGAGGCTAAAATTGCATGCAAGTTTTTCACTAAAAAGTGAAAAATCTTTGTATCAGACCATACTGTCTGCAAAAAAAGTTGAATGCAAGAGTCCTTTTATGCTCAGATTTATTGTATCATGTAACCTGAGTATAGAAATTATAAAAAAGACACAAATTTTTATTTCATATAGCTTTAGTATGCATTTTTAAATGTAAATATGTGCTACGGCCTAAATCGACCCTAAATTATTTTCAGTCTTACTTGGCTTAAGACCCTTTTATACTAATATGGTATGCTATTTGTAATTTTCTTTCCATTTAAAGTACATTTAATACATATGTAAGGATTATTTATAACCAAAAAACTCCACAAATTTAAAATTGCTAGAAAATAATATATCTTCATGTAAGGCTCCCCCTTCATTGGAAAACCTCCATTTTTTGGCACAGGCTCATATAAATTTGACTTTTAAATAATTGTGATAAGTCTGATAAATCAAATGAGTATTCTATTGCTTTAAATACATAATATGTCACATATTAAGGCCTTTAAAATGTAATTTTTTGCAATATTTTAATTTTTAAAGCCCCAAATGTTGATAGTTGAAATTTTTCAATTTAAACGTCAAAATTTAACACGCGAAGTTGAATATAGAATTTATCATATTGTCTATAATGTATATCCTATTGCCATGAAACTTTGTCAGCAGTCTCATAATTTATTAAGCTTTAGTCATACCAAGTTTTATAAAGATTGGTCAAATTTTTCTATCCTATTAGGTCCGAGTACACAGTTATCGTCCTTTGATTTTCGTTGTCCACGAATAAAGTCCCTAGTGTGGACAGTGTGTTGCTTGCCAATTTTTTTAGTACCCCTTCCAAATGTATTCCTTCATGTTTTATGCCTCAAATAGCAAGTAGGGGGATGAAATTACACTGTAAAAAAATTTGGGTCATGAATTGTAAAGTAAAGTAGTGATTTGGTCCAGCTGAAAAAGGTTAAAAATTAGCACTTCGGAAGCTGTCAAAAGATTTCAAGACCCCCTTAACATAGAATTGTCCATATTTTGAGTTAGAGCCGATGAAGTTTTCTATAATTTTGATATAATTTGTCCCAAAAGTAGTACAACACACTGTAAAAATATTATTGAGAAAGCGCAGGTGGGATTTTTTTTATTTTCATTTATTGTCTAAAAGAAATGCACTACGAAATAACTGTGTACTCGGACCTAAGAGGCGAAATCAGTAAATATAGAATCTGTACTTTGGCAACTTCCCTGAATGATTTAATGGTGTCAATTTGTCAGATAGCATGAAACTAAAGGATTTAAACTTTTATTTGATAGAAATTCTGCAAAAATTACCCATTTTGGCATTATATGGTCAAAATAAGCATTTCAAAGCTTTTTCAATTTTGATGCATAAGTGGCATTCTGACTTTCTATGTGACATGTTTTCCTGTGTCAATATTTGTGTTTCTATGCTTTAACCCAGTTGTATTACTCATTTGTGAACTCTGAATCTACAGAAAATAAGATTATCTCAGACAATATGTGCAAAATGTGTTGTATAAATGACCCTCGTGTAACGGCCTGTTTGGATCAAGTTAAATGTGAGGACCTAGGTACATAAAAGTTGAAGTCCATAATAAAGATTTCACTAAATTTGTATTAAAAGCACTTCACAATGTCTTTTGTACCTGTTTCATTTCACATAGTATCTTTCTTTTCTTATGTTAAATAGCAAGTGGTTCAAATATAAGCCTGCTGAGGCTAAAATTGCATGCAAGTTTTTCACTAAAAAGTGAAAAATCTTTGTATCAGACCATACTGTCTGCAAAAAAAGTTGAATGCAAGAGTCCTTTTATGCTCAGATTTATTGTATCATGTAACCTGAGTATAGAAATTATAAAAAAGACACAAATTTTTATTTCATATAGCTTTAGTATGCATTTTTAAATGTAAATATGTGCTACGGCCTAAATCGACCCTAAATTATTTTCAGTCTTACTTGGCTTAAGACCCTTTTATACTAATATGGTATGCTATTTGTAATTTTCTTTCCATTTAAAGTACATTTAATACATATGTAAGGATTATTTATAACCAAAAAACTCCACAAATTTAAAATTGCTAGAAAATAATATATCTTCATGTAAGGCTCCCCCTTCATTGGAAAACCTCCATTTTTTGGCACAGGCTCATATAAATTTGACTTTTAAATAATTGTGATAAGTCTGATAAATCAAATGAGTATTCTATTGCTTTAAATACATAATATGTCACATATTAAGGCCTTTAAAATGTAATTTTTTGCAATATTTTAATTTTTAAAGCCCCAAATGTTGATAGTTGAAATTTTTCAATTTAAACGTCAAAATTTAACACGCGAAGTTGAATATAGAATTTATCATATTGTCTATAATGTATATCCTATTGCCATGAAACTTTGTCAGCAGTCTCATAATTTATTAAGCTTTAGTCATACCAAGTTTTATAAAGATTGGTCAAATTTTTCTATCCTATTAGGTCCGAGTACACAGTTATCGTCCTTTGATTTTCGTTGTCCACGAATAAAGTCCCTAGTGTGGACAGTGTGTTGCTTGCCAATTTTTTTAGTACCCCTTCCAAATGTATTCCTTCATGTTTTATGCCTCAAATAGCAAGTAGGGGGATGAAATTACACTGTAAAAAAATTTGGGTCATGAATTGTAAAGTAAAGTAGTGATTTGGTCCAGCTGAAAAAGGTTAAAAATTAGCACTTCGGAAGCTGTCAAAAGATTTCAAGACCCCCTTAACATAGAATTGTCCATATTTTGAGTTAGAGCCGATGAAGTTTTCTATAATTTTGATATAATTTGTCCCAAAAGTAGTACAACACACTGTAAAAATATTATTGAGAAAGCGCAGGTGGGATTTTTTTTATTTTCATTTATTGTCTAAAAGAAATGCACTACGAAATAACTGTGTACTCGGACCTAAGAGGCGAAATCAGTAAATATAGAATCTGTACTTTGGCAACTTCCCTGAATGATTTAATGGTGTCAATTTGTCAGATAGCATGAAACTAAAGGATTTAAACTTTTATTTGATAGAAATTCTGCAAAAATTACCCATTTTGGCATTATATGGTCAAAATAAGCATTTCAAAGCTTTTTCAATTTTGATGCATAAGTGGCATTCTGACTTTCTATGTGACATGTTTTCCTGTGTCAATATTTGTGTTTCTATGCTTTAACCCAGTTGTATTACTCATTTGTGAACTCTGAATCTACAGAAAATAAGATTATCTCAGACAATATGTGCAAAATGTGTTGTATAAATGACCCTCGTGTAACGGCCTGTTTGGATCAAGTTAAATGTGAGGACCTAGGTACATAAAAGTTGAAGTCCATAATAAAGATTTCACTAAATTTGTATTAAAAGCACTTCACAATGTCTTTTGTACCTGTTTCATTTCACATAGTATCTTTCTTTTCTTATGTTAAATAGCAAGTGGTTCAAATATAAGCCTGCTGAGGCTAAAATTGCATGCAAGTTTTTCACTAAAAAGTGAAAAATCTTTGTATCAGACCATACTGTCTGCAAAAAAAGTTGAATGCAAGAGTCCTTTTATGCTCAGATTTATTGTATCATGTAACCTGAGTATAGAAATTATAAAAAAGACACAAATTTTTATTTCATATAGCTTTAGTATGCATTTTTAAATGTAAATATGTGCTACGGCCTAAATCGACCCTAAATTATTTTCAGTCTTACTTGGCTTAAGACCCTTTTATACTAATATGGTATGCTATTTGTAATTTTCTTTCCATTTAAAGTACATTTAATACATATGTAAGGATTATTTATAACCAAAAAACTCCACAAATTTAAAATTGCTAGAAAATAATATATCTTCATGTAAGGCTCCCCCTTCATTGGAAAACCTCCATTTTTTGGCACAGGCTCATATAAATTTGACTTTTAAATAATTGTGATAAGTCTGATAAATCAAATGAGTATTCTATTGCTTTAAATACATAATATGTCACATATTAAGGCCTTTAAAATGTAATTTTTTGCAATATTTTAATTTTTAAAGCCCCAAATGTTGATAGTTGAAATTTTTCAATTTAAACGTCAAAATTTAACACGCGAAGTTGAATATAGAATTTATCATATTGTCTATAATGTATATCCTATTGCCATGAAACTTTGTCAGCAGTCTCATAATTTATTAAGCTTTAGTCATACCAAGTTTTATAAAGATTGGTCAAATTTTTCTATCCTATTAGGTCCGAGTACACAGTTATCGTCCTTTGATTTTCGTTGTCCACGAATAAAGTCCCTAGTGTGGACAGTGTGTTGCTTGCCAATTTTTTTAGTACCCCTTCCAAATGTATTCCTTCATGTTTTATGCCTCAAATAGCAAGTAGGGGGATGAAATTACACTGTAAAAAAATTTGGGTCATGAATTGTAAAGTAAAGTAGTGATTTGGTCCAGCTGAAAAAGGTTAAAAATTAGCACTTCGGAAGCTGTCAAAAGATTTCAAGACCCCCTTAACATAGAATTGTCCATATTTTGAGTTAGAGCCGATGAAGTTTTCTATAATTTTGATATAATTTGTCCCAAAAGTAGTACAACACACTGTAAAAATATTATTGAGAAAGCGCAGGTGGGATTTTTTTTATTTTCATTTATTGTCTAAAAGAAATGCACTACGAAATAACTGTGTACTCGGACCTAAGAGGCGAAATCAGTAAATATAGAATCTGTACTTTGGCAACTTCCCTGAATGATTTAATGGTGTCAATTTGTCAGATAGCATGAAACTAAAGGATTTAAACTTTTATTTGATAGAAATTCTGCAAAAATTACCCATTTTGGCATTATATGGTCAAAATAAGCATTTCAAAGCTTTTTCAATTTTGATGCATAAGTGGCATTCTGACTTTCTATGTGACATGTTTTCCTGTGTCAATATTTGTGTTTCTATGCTTTAACCCAGTTGTATTACTCATTTGTGAACTCTGAATCTACAGAAAATAAGATTATCTCAGACAATATGTGCAAAATGTGTTGTATAAATGACCCTCGTGTAACGGCCTGTTTGGATCAAGTTAAATGTGAGGACCTAGGTACATAAAAGTTGAAGTCCATAATAAAGATTTCACTAAATTTGTATTAAAAGCACTTCACAATGTCTTTTGTACCTGTTTCATTTCACATAGTATCTTTCTTTTCTTATGTTAAATAGCAAGTGGTTCAAATATAAGCCTGCTGAGGCTAAAATTGCATGCAAGTTTTTCACTAAAAAGTGAAAAATCTTTGTATCAGACCATACTGTCTGCAAAAAAAGTTGAATGCAAGAGTCCTTTTATGCTCAGATTTATTGTATCATGTAACCTGAGTATAGAAATTATAAAAAAGACACAAATTTTTATTTCATATAGCTTTAGTATGCATTTTTAAATGTAAATATGTGCTACGGCCTAAATCGACCCTAAATTATTTTCAGTCTTACTTGGCTTAAGACCCTTTTATACTAATATGGTATGCTATTTGTAATTTTCTTTCCATTTAAAGTACATTTAATACATATGTAAGGATTATTTATAACCAAAAAACTCCACAAATTTAAAATTGCTAGAAAATAATATATCTTCATGTAAGGCTCCCCCTTCATTGGAAAACCTCCATTTTTTGGCACAGGCTCATATAAATTTGACTTTTAAATAATTGTGATAAGTCTGATAAATCAAATGAGTATTCTATTGCTTTAAATACATAATATGTCACATATTAAGGCCTTTAAAATGTAATTTTTTGCAATATTTTAATTTTTAAAGCCCCAAATGTTGATAGTTGAAATTTTTCAATTTAAACGTCAAAATTTAACACGCGAAGTTGAATATAGAATTTATCATATTGTCTATAATGTATATCCTATTGCCATGAAACTTTGTCAGCAGTCTCATAATTTATTAAGCTTTAGTCATACCAAGTTTTATAAAGATTGGTCAAATTTTTCTATCCTATTATAAGAGGCGAAATCAGTAAATATAGAATCTGTACTTTGGCAACTTCCCTGAATGATTTAATGGTGTCAATTTGTCAGATAGCATGAAACTAAAGGATTTAAACTTTTATTTGATAGAAATTCTGCAAAAATTACCCATTTTGGCATTATATGGTCAAAATAAGCATTTCAAAGCTTTTTCAATTTTGATGCATAAGTGGCATTCTGACTTTCTATGTGACATGTTTTCCTGTGTCAATATTTGTGTTTCTATGCTTTAACCCAGTTGTATTACTCATTTGTGAACTCTGAATCTACAGAAAATAAGATTATCTCAGACAATATGTGCAAAATGTGTTGTATAAATGACCCTCGTGTAACGGCCTGTTTGGATCAAGTTAAATGTGAGGACCTAGGTACATAAAAGTTGAAGTCCATAATAAAGATTTCACTAAATTTGTATTAAAAGCACTTCACAATGTCTTTTGTACCTGTTTCATTTCACATAGTATCTTTCTTTTCTTATGTTAAATAGCAAGTGGTTCAAATATAAGCCTGCTGAGGCTAAAATTGCATGCAAGTTTTTCACTAAAAAGTGAAAAATCTTTGTATCAGACCATACTGTCTGCAAAAAAAGTTGAATGCAAGAGTCCTTTTATGCTCAGATTTATTGTATCATGTAACCTGAGTATAGAAATTATAAAAAAGACACAAATTTTTATTTCATATAGCTTTAGTATGCATTTTTAAATGTAAATATGTGCTACGGCCTAAATCGACCCTAAATTATTTTCAGTCTTACTTGGCTTAAGACCCTTTTATACTAATATGGTATGCTATTTGTAATTTTCTTTCCATTTAAAGTACATTTAATACATATGTAAGGATTATTTATAACCAAAAAACTCCACAAATTTAAAATTGCTAGAAAATAATATATCTTCATGTAAGGCTCCCCCTTCATTGGAAAACCTCCATTTTTTGGCACAGGCTCATATAAATTTGACTTTTAAATAATTGTGATAAGTCTGATAAATCAAATGAGTATTCTATTGCTTTAAATACATAATATGTCACATATTAAGGCCTTTAAAATGTAATTTTTTGCAATATTTTAATTTTTAAAGCCCCAAATGTTGATAGTTGAAATTTTTCAATTTAAACGTCAAAATTTAACACGCGAAGTTGAATATAGAATTTATCATATTGTCTATAATGTATATCCTATTGCCATGAAACTTTGTCAGCAGTCTCATAATTTATTAAGCTTTAGTCATACCAAGTTTTATAAAGATTGGTCAAATTTTTCTATCCTATTAGGTCCGAGTACACAGTTATCGTCCTTTGATTTTCGTTGTCCACGAATAAAGTCCCTAGTGTGGACAGTGTGTTGCTTGCCAATTTTTTTAGTACCCCTTCCAAATGTATTCCTTCATGTTTTATGCCTCAAATAGCAAGTAGGGGGATGAAATTACACTGTAAAAAAATTTGGGTCATGAATTGTAAAGTAAAGTAGTGATTTGGTCCAGCTGAAAAAGGTTAAAAATTAGCACTTCGGAAGCTGTCAAAAGATTTCAAGACCCCCTTAACATAGAATTGTCCATATTTTGAGTTAGAGCCGATGAAGTTTTCTATAATTTTGATATAATTTGTCCCAAAAGTAGTACAACACACTGTAAAAATATTATTGAGAAAGCGCAGGTGGGATTTTTTTTATTTTCATTTATTGTCTAAAAGAAATGCACTACGAAATAACTGTGTACTCGGACCTAAGAGGCGAAATCAGTAAATATAGAATCTGTACTTTGGCAACTTCCCTGAATGATTTAATGGTGTCAATTTGTCAGATAGCATGAAACTAAAGGATTTAAACTTTTATTTGATAGAAATTCTGCAAAAATTACCCATTTTGGCATTATATGGTCAAAATAAGCATTTCAAAGCTTTTTCAATTTTGATGCATAAGTGGCATTCTGACTTTCTATGTGACATGTTTTCCTGTGTCAATATTTGTGTTTCTATGCTTTAACCCAGTTCTTTTACTCATTTGTGAACTCTGAATCTACAGAAAATAAGATTATCTCAGACAATATGTGCAAAATGTGTTGTATAAATGACCCTCGTGTAACGGCCTGTTTGGATCAAGTTAAATGTGAGGACCTAGGTACATAAAAGTTGAAGTCCATAATAAAGATTTCACTAAATTTGTATTAAAAGCACTTCACAATGTCTTTTGTACCTGTTTCATTTCACATAGTATCTTTCTTTTCTTATGTTAAATAGCAAGTGGTTCAAATATAAGCCTGCTGAGGCTAAAATTGCATGCAAGTTTTTCACTAAAAAGTGAAAAATCTTTGTATCAGACCATACTGTCTGCAAAAAAAGTTGAATGCAAGAGTCCTTTTATGCTCAGATTTATTGTATCATGTAACCTGAGTATAGAAATTATAAAAAAGACACAAATTTTTATTTCATATAGCTTTAGTATGCATTTTTAAATGTAAATATGTGCTACGGCCTAAATCGACCCTAAATTATTTTCAGTCTTACTTGGCTTAAGACCCTTTTATACTAATATGGTATGCTATTTGTAATTTTCTTTCCATTTAAAGTACATTTAATACATATGTAAGGATTATTTATAACCAAAAAACTCCACAAATTTAAAATTGCTAGAAAATAATATATCTTCATGTAAGGCTCCCCCTTCATTGGAAAACCTCCATTTTTTGGCACAGGCTCATATAAATTTGACTTTTAAATAATTGTGATAAGTCTGATAAATCAAATGAGTATTCTATTGCTTTAAATACATAATATGTCACATATTAAGGCCTTTAAAATGTAATTTTTTGCAATATTTTAATTTTTAAAGCCCCAAATGTTGATAGTTGAAATTTTTCAATTTAAACGTCAAAATTTAACACGCGAAGTTGAATATAGAATTTATCATATTGTCTATAATGTATATCCTATTGCCATGAAACTTTGTCAGCAGTCTCATAATTTATTAAGCTTTAGTCATACCAAGTTTTATAAAGATTGGTCAAATTTTTCTATCCTATTAGGTCCGAGTACACAGTTATCGTCCTTTGATTTTCGTTGTCCACGAATAAAGTCCCTAGTGTGGACAGTGTGTTGCTTGCCAATTTTTTTAGTACCCCTTCCAAATGTATTCCTTCATGTTTTATGCCTCAAATAGCAAGTAGGGGGATGAAATTACACTGTAAAAAAATTTGGGTCATGAATTGTAAAGTAAAGTAGTGATTTGGTCCAGCTGAAAAAGGTTAAAAATTAGCACTTCGGAAGCTGTCAAAAGATTTCAAGACCCCCTTAACATAGAATTGTCCATATTTTGAGTTAGAGCCGATGAAGTTTTCTATAATTTTGATATAATTTGTCCCAAAAGTAGTACAACACACTGTAAAAATATTATTGAGAAAGCGCAGGTGGGATTTTTTTTATTTTCATTTATTGTCTAAAAGAAATGCACTACGAAATAACTGTGTACTCGGACCTAAGAGGCGAAATCAGTAAATATAGAATCTGTACTTTGGCAACTTCCCTGAATGATTTAATGGTGTCAATTTGTCAGATAGCATGAAACTAAAGGATTTAAACTTTTATTTGATAGAAATTCTGCAAAAATTACCCATTTTGGCATTATATGGTCAAAATAAGCATTTCAAAGCTTTTTCAATTTTGATGCATAAGTGGCATTCTGACTTTCTATGTGACATGTTTTCCTGTGTCAATATTTGTGTTTCTATGCTTTAACCCAGTTGTATTACTCATTTGTGAACTCTGAATCTACAGAAAATAAGATTATCTCAGACAATATGTGCAAAATGTGTTGTATAAATGACCCTCGTGTAACGGCCTGTTTGGATCAAGTTAAATGTGAGGACCTAGGTACATAAAAGTTGAAGTCCATAATAAAGATTTCACTAAATTTGTATTAAAAGCACTTCACAATGTCTTTTGTACCTGTTTCATTTCACATAGTATCTTTCTTTTCTTATGTTAAATAGCAAGTGGTTCAAATATAAGCCTGCTGAGGCTAAAATTGCATGCAAGTTTTTCACTAAAAAGTGAAAAATCTTTGTATCAGACCATACTGTCTGCAAAAAAAGTTGAATGCAAGAGTCCTTTTATGCTCAGATTTATTGTATCATGTAACCTGAGTATAGAAATTATAAAAAAGACACAAATTTTTATTTCATATAGCTTTAGTATGCATTTTTAAATGTAAATATGTGCTACGGCCTAAATCGACCCTAAATTATTTTCAGTCTTACTTGGCTTAAGACCCTTTTATACTAATATGGTATGCTATTTGTAATTTTCTTTCCATTTAAAGTACATTTAATACATATGTAAGGATTATTTATAACCAAAAAACTCCACAAATTTAAAATTGCTAGAAAATAATATATCTTCATGTAAGGCTCCCCCTTCATTGGAAAACCTCCATTTTTTGGCACAGGCTCATATAAATTTGACTTTTAAATAATTGTGATAAGTCTGATAAATCAAATGAGTATTCTATTGCTTTAAATACATAATATGTCACATATTAAGGCCTTTAAAATGTAATTTTTTGCAATATTTTAATTTTTAAAGCCCCAAATGTTGATAGTTGAAATTTTTCAATTTAAACGTCAAAATTTAACACGCGAAGTTGAATATAGAATTTATCATATTGTCTATAATGTATATCCTATTGCCATGAAACTTTGTCAGCAGTCTCATAATTTATTAAGCTTTAGTCATACCAAGTTTTATAAAGATTGGTCAAATTTTTCTATCCTATTAAATAGGTCCGAGTACACAGTTATCGTCCTTTGATTTTCGTTGTCCACGAATAAAGTCCCTAGTGTGGACAGTGTGTTGCTTGCCAATTTTTTTAGTACCCCTTCCAAATGTATTCCTTCATGTTTTATGCCTCAAATAGCAAGTAGGGGGATGAAATTACACTGTAAAAAAATTTGGGTCATGAATTGTAAAGTAAAGTAGTGATTTGGTCCAGCTGAAAAAGGTTAAAAATTAGCACTTCGGAAGCTGTCAAAAGATTTCAAGACCCCCTTAACATAGAATTGTCCATATTTTGAGTTAGAGCCGATGAAGTTTTCTATAATTTTGATATAATTTGTCCCAAAAGTAGTACAACACACTGTAAAAATATTATTGAGAAAGCGCAGGTGGGATTTTTTTTATTTTCATTTATTGTCTAAAAGAAATGCACTACGAAATAACTGTGTACTCGGACCTAAGAGGCGAAATCAGTAAATATAGAATCTGTACTTTGGCAACTTCCCTGAATGATTTAATGGTGTCAATTTGTCAGATAGCATGAAACTAAAGGATTTAAACTTTTATTTGATAGAAATTCTGCAAAAATTACCCATTTTGGCATTATATGGTCAAAATAAGCATTTCAAAGCTTTTTCAATTTTGATGCATAAGTGGCATTCTGACTTTCTATGTGACATGTTTTCCTGTGTCAATATTTGTGTTTCTATGCTTTAACCCAGTTGTATTACTCATTTGTGAACTCTGAATCTACAGAAAATAAGATTATCTCAGACAATATGTGCAAAATGTGTTGTATAAATGACCCTCGTGTAACGGCCTGTTTGGATCAAGTTAAATGTGAGGACCTAGGTACATAAAAGTTGAAGTCCATAATAAAGATTTCACTAAATTTGTATTAAAAGCACTTCACAATGTCTTTTGTACCTGTTTCATTTCACATAGTATCTTTCTTTTCTTATGTTAAATAGCAAGTGGTTCAAATATAAGCCTGCTGAGGCTAAAATTGCATGCAAGTTTTTCACTAAAAAGTGAAAAATCTTTGTATCAGACCATACTGTCTGCAAAAAAAGTTGAATGCAAGAGTCCTTTTATGCTCAGATTTATTGTATCATGTAACCTGAGTATAGAAATTATAAAAAAGACACAAATTTTTATTTCATATAGCTTTAGTATGCATTTTTAAATGTAAATATGTGCTACGGCCTAAATCGACCCTAAATTATTTTCAGTCTTACTTGGCTTAAGACCCTTTTATACTAATATGGTATGCTATTTGTAATTTTCTTTCCATTTAAAGTACATTTAATACATATGTAAGGATTATTTATAACCAAAAAACTCCACAAATTTAAAATTGCTAGAAAATAATATATCTTCATGTAAGGCTCCCCCTTCATTGGAAAACCTCCATTTTTTGGCACAGGCTCATATAAATTTGACTTTTAAATAATTGTGATAAGTCTGATAAATCAAATGAGTATTCTATTGCTTTAAATACATAATATGTCACATATTAAGGCCTTTAAAATGTAATTTTTTGCAATATTTTAATTTTTAAAGCCCCAAATGTTGATAGTTGAAATTTTTCAATTTAAACGTCAAAATTTAACACGCGAAGTTGAATATAGAATTTATCATATTGTCTATAATGTATATCCTATTGCCATGAAACTTTGTCAGCAGTCTCATAATTTATTAAGCTTTAGTCATACCAAGTTTTATAAAGATTGGTCAAATTTTTCTATCCTATTAAATAGGTCCGAGTACACAGTTATCGTCCTTTGATTTTCGTTGTCCACGAATAAAGTCCCTAGTGTGGACAGTGTGTTGCTTGCCAATTTTTTTAGTACCCCTTCCAAATGTATTCCTTCATGTTTTATGCCTCAAATAGCAAGTAGGGGGATGAAATTACACTGTAAAAAAATTTGGGTCATGAATTGTAAAGTAAAGTAGTGATTTGGTCCAGCTGAAAAAGGTTAAAAATTAGCACTTCGGAAGCTGTCAAAAGATTTCAAGACCCCCTTAACATAGAATTGTCCATATTTTGAGTTAGAGCCGATGAAGTTTTCTATAATTTTGATATAATTTGTCCCAAAAGTAGTACAACACACTGTAAAAATATTATTGAGAAAGCGCAGGTGGGATTTTTTTTATTTTCATTTATTGTCTAAAAGAAATGCACTACGAAATAACTGTGTACTCGGACCTAAGAGGCGAAATCAGTAAATATAGAATCTGTACTTTGGCAACTTCCCTGAATGATTTAATGGTGTCAATTTGTCAGATAGCATGAAACTAAAGGATTTAAACTTTTATTTGATAGAAATTCTGCAAAAATTACCCATTTTGGCATTATATGGTCAAAATAAGCATTTCAAAGCTTTTTCAATTTTGATGCATAAGTGGCATTCTGACTTTCTATGTGACATGTTTTCCTGTGTCAATATTTGTGTTTCTATGCTTTAACCCAGTTGTATTACTCATTTGTGAACTCTGAATCTACAGAAAATAAGATTATCTCAGACAATATGTGCAAAATGTGTTGTATAAATGACCCTCGTGTAACGGCCTGTTTGGATCAAGTTAAATGTGAGGACCTAGGTACATAAAAGTTGAAGTCCATAATAAAGATTTCACTAAATTTGTATTAAAAGCACTTCACAATGTCTTTTGTACCTGTTTCATTTCACATAGTATCTTTCTTTTCTTATGTTAAATAGCAAGTGGTTCAAATATAAGCCTGCTGAGGCTAAAATTGCATGCAAGTTTTTCACTAAAAAGTGAAAAATCTTTGTATCAGACCATACTGTCTGCAAAAAAAGTTGAATGCAAGAGTCCTTTTATGCTCAGATTTATTGTATCATGTAACCTGAGTATAGAAATTATAAAAAAGACACAAATTTTTATTTCATATAGCTTTAGTATGCATTTTTAAATGTAAATATGTGCTACGGCCTAAATCGACCCTAAATTATTTTCAGTCTTACTTGGCTTAAGACCCTTTTATACTAATATGGTATGCTATTTGTAATTTTCTTTCCATTTAAAGTACATTTAATACATATGTAAGGATTATTTATAACCAAAAAACTCCACAAATTTAAAATTGCTAGAAAATAATATATCTTCATGTAAGGCTCCCCCTTCATTGGAAAACCTCCATTTTTTGGCACAGGCTCATATAAATTTGACTTTTAAATAATTGTGATAAGTCTGATAAATCAAATGAGTATTCTATTGCTTTAAATACATAATATGTCACATATTAAGGCCTTTAAAATGTAATTTTTTGCAATATTTTAATTTTTAAAGCCCCAAATGTTGATAGTTGAAATTTTTCAATTTAAACGTCAAAATTTAACACGCGAAGTTGAATATAGAATTTATCATATTGTCTATAATGTATATCCTATTGCCATGAAACTTTGTCAGCAGTCTCATAATTTATTAAGCTTTAGTCATACCAAGTTTTATAAAGATTGGTCAAATTTTTCTATCCTATTAGGTCCGAGTACACAGTTATCGTCCTTTGATTTTCGTTGTCCACGAATAAAGTCCCTAGTGTGGACAGTGTGTTGCTTGCCAATTTTTTTAGTACCCCTTCCAAATGTATTCCTTCATGTTTTATGCCTCAAATAGCAAGTAGGGGGATGAAATTACACTGTAAAAAAATTTGGGTCATGAATTGTAAAGTAAAGTAGTGATTTGGTCCAGCTGAAAAAGGTTAAAAATTAGCACTTCGGAAGCTGTCAAAAGATTTCAAGACCCCCTTAACATAGAATTGTCCATATTTTGAGTTAGAGCCGATGAAGTTTTCTATAATTTTGATATAATTTGTCCCAAAAGTAGTACAACACACTGTAAAAATATTATTGAGAAAGCGCAGGTGGGATTTTTTTTATTTTCATTTATTGTCTAAAAGAAATGCACTACGAAATAACTGTGTACTCGGACCTAAGAGGCGAAATCAGTAAATATAGAATCTGTACTTTGGCAACTTCCCTGAATGATTTAATGGTGTCAATTTGTCAGATAGCATGAAACTAAAGGATTTAAACTTTTATTTGATAGAAATTCTGCAAAAATTACCCATTTTGGCATTATATGGTCAAAATAAGCATTTCAAAGCTTTTTCAATTTTGATGCATAAGTGGCATTCTGACTTTCTATGTGACATGTTTTCCTGTGTCAATATTTGTGTTTCTATGCTTTAACCCAGTTGTATTACTCATTTGTGAACTCTGAATCTACAGAAAATAAGATTATCTCAGACAATATGTGCAAAATGTGTTGTATAAATGACCCTCGTGTAACGGCCTGTTTGGATCAAGTTAAATGTGAGGACCTAGGTACATAAAAGTTGAAGTCCATAATAAAGATTTCACTAAATTTGTATTAAAAGCACTTCACAATGTCTTTTGTACCTGTTTCATTTCACATAGTATCTTTCTTTTCTTATGTTAAATAGCAAGTGGTTCAAATATAAGCCTGCTGAGGCTAAAATTGCATGCAAGTTTTTCACTAAAAAGTGAAAAATCTTTGTATCAGACCATACTGTCTGCAAAAAAAGTTGAATGCAAGAGTCCTTTTATGCTCAGATTTATTGTATCATGTAACCTGAGTATAGAAATTATAAAAAAGACACAAATTTTTATTTCATATAGCTTTAGTATGCATTTTTAAATGTAAATATGTGCTACGGCCTAAATCGACCCTAAATTATTTTCAGTCTTACTTGGCTTAAGACCCTTTTATACTAATATGGTATGCTATTTGTAATTTTCTTTCCATTTAAAGTACATTTAATACATATGTAAGGATTATTTATAACCAAAAAACTCCACAAATTTAAAATTGCTAGAAAATAATATATCTTCATGTAAGGCTCCCCCTTCATTGGAAAACCTCCATTTTTTGGCACAGGCTCATATAAATTTGACTTTTAAATAATTGTGATAAGTCTGATAAATCAAATGAGTATTCTATTGCTTTAAATACATAATATGTCACATATTAAGGCCTTTAAAATGTAATTTTTTGCAATATTTTAATTTTTAAAGCCCCAAATGTTGATAGTTGAAATTTTTCAATTTAAACGTCAAAATTTAACACGCGAAGTTGAATATAGAATTTATCATATTGTCTATAATGTATATCCTATTGCCATGAAACTTTGTCAGCAGTCTCATAATTTATTAAGCTTTAGTCATACCAAGTTTTATAAAGATTGGTCAAATTTTTCTATCCTATTAGGTCCGAGTACACAGTTATCGTCCTTTGATTTTCGTTGTCCACGAATAAAGTCCCTAGTGTGGACAGTGTGTTGCTTGCCAATTTTTTTAGTACCCCTTCCAAATGTATTCCTTCATGTTTTATGCCTCAAATAGCAAGTAGGGGGATGAAATTACACTGTAAAAAAATTTGGGTCATGAATTGTAAAGTAAAGTAGTGATTTGGTCCAGCTGAAAAAGGTTAAAAATTAGCACTTCGGAAGCTGTCAAAAGATTTCAAGACCCCCTTAACATAGAATTGTCCATATTTTGAGTTAGAGCCGATGAAGTTTTCTATAATTTTGATATAATTTGTCCCAAAAGTAGTACAACACACTGTAAAAATATTATTGAGAAAGCGCAGGTGGGATTTTTTTTATTTTCATTTATTGTCTAAAAGAAATGCACTACGAAATAACTGTGTACTCGGACCTAAGAGGCGAAATCAGTAAATATAGAATCTGTACTTTGGCAACTTCCCTGAATGATTTAATGGTGTCAATTTGTCAGATAGCATGAAACTAAAGGATTTAAACTTTTATTTGATAGAAATTCTGCAAAAATTACCCATTTTGGCATTATATGGTCAAAATAAGCATTTCAAAGCTTTTTCAATTTTGATGCATAAGTGGCATTCTGACTTTCTATGTGACATGTTTTCCTGTGTCAATATTTGTGTTTCTATGCTTTAACCCAGTTGTATTACTCATTTGTGAACTCTGAATCTACAGAAAATAAGATTATCTCAGACAATATGTGCAAAATGTGTTGTATAAATGACCCTCGTGTAACGGCCTGTTTGGATCAAGTTAAATGTGAGGACCTAGGTACATAAAAGTTGAAGTCCATAATAAAGATTTCACTAAATTTGTATTAAAAGCACTTCACAATGTCTTTTGTACCTGTTTCATTTCACATAGTATCTTTCTTTTCTTATGTTAAATAGCAAGTGGTTCAAATATAAGCCTGCTGAGGCTAAAATTGCATGCAAGTTTTTCACTAAAAAGTGAAAAATCTTTGTATCAGACCATACTGTCTGCAAAAAAAGTTGAATGCAAGAGTCCTTTTATGCTCAGATTTATTGTATCATGTAACCTGAGTATAGAAATTATAAAAAAGACACAAATTTTTATTTCATATAGCTTTAGTATGCATTTTTAAATGTAAATATGTGCTACGGCCTAAATCGACCCTAAATTATTTTCAGTCTTACTTGGCTTAAGACCCTTTTATACTAATATGGTATGCTATTTGTAATTTTCTTTCCATTTAAAGTACATTTAATACATATGTAAGGATTATTTATAACCAAAAAACTCCACAAATTTAAAATTGCTAGAAAATAATATATCTTCATGTAAGGCTCCCCCTTCATTGGAAAACCTCCATTTTTTGGCACAGGCTCATATAAATTTGACTTTTAAATAATTGTGATAAGTCTGATAAATCAAATGAGTATTCTATTGCTTTAAATACATAATATGTCACATATTAAGGCCTTTAAAATGTAATTTTTTGCAATATTTTAATTTTTAAAGCCCCAAATGTTGATAGTTGAAATTTTTCAATTTAAACGTCAAAATTTAACACGCGAAGTTGAATATAGAATTTATCATATTGTCTATAATGTATATCCTATTGCCATGAAACTTTGTCAGCAGTCTCATAATTTATTAAGCTTTAGTCATACCAAGTTTTATAAAGATTGGTCAAATTTTTCTATCCTATTAGGTCCGAGTACACAGTTATCGTCCTTTGATTTTCGTTGTCCACGAATAAAGTCCCTAGTGTGGACAGTGTGTTGCTTGCCAATTTTTTTAGTACCCCTTCCAAATGTATTCCTTCATGTTTTATGCCTCAAATAGCAAGTAGGGGGATGAAATTACACTGTAAAAAAATTTGGGTCATGAATTGTAAAGTAAAGTAGTGATTTGGTCCAGCTGAAAAAGGTTAAAAATTAGCACTTCGGAAGCTGTCAAAAGATTTCAAGACCCCCTTAACATAGAATTGTCCATATTTTGAGTTAGAGCCGATGAAGTTTTCTATAATTTTGATATAATTTGTCCCAAAAGTAGTACAACACACTGTAAAAATATTATTGAGAAAGCGCAGGTGGGATTTTTTTTATTTTCATTTATTGTCTAAAAGAAATGCACTACGAAATAACTGTGTACTCGGACCTAAGAGGCGAAATCAGTAAATATAGAATCTGTACTTTGGCAACTTCCCTGAATGATTTAATGGTGTCAATTTGTCAGATAGCATGAAACTAAAGGATTTAAACTTTTATTTGATAGAAATTCTGCAAAAATTACCCATTTTGGCATTATATGGTCAAAATAAGCATTTCAAAGCTTTTTCAATTTTGATGCATAAGTGGCATTCTGACTTTCTATGTGACATGTTTTCCTGTGTCAATATTTGTGTTTCTATGCTTTAACCCAGTTGTATTACTCATTTGTGAACTCTGAATCTACAGAAAATAAGATTATCTCAGACAATATGTGCAAAATGTGTTGTATAAATGACCCTCGTGTAACGGCCTGTTTGGATCAAGTTAAATGTGAGGACCTAGGTACATAAAAGTTGAAGTCCATAATAAAGATTTCACTAAATTTGTATTAAAAGCACTTCACAATGTCTTTTGTACCTGTTTCATTTCACATAGTATCTTTCTTTTCTTATGTTAAATAGCAAGTGGTTCAAATATAAGCCTGCTGAGGCTAAAATTGCATGCAAGTTTTTCACTAAAAAGTGAAAAATCTTTGTATCAGACCATACTGTCTGCAAAAAAAGTTGAATGCAAGAGTCCTTTTATGCTCAGATTTATTGTATCATGTAACCTGAGTATAGAAATTATAAAAAAGACACAAATTTTTATTTCATATAGCTTTAGTATGCATTTTTAAATGTAAATATGTGCTACGGCCTAAATCGACCCTAAATTATTTTCAGTCTTACTTGGCTTAAGACCCTTTTATACTAATATGGTATGCTATTTGTAATTTTCTTTCCATTTAAAGTACATTTAATACATATGTAAGGATTATTTATAACCAAAAAACTCCACAAATTTAAAATTGCTAGAAAATAATATATCTTCATGTAAGGCTCCCCCTTCATTGGAAAACCTCCATTTTTTGGCACAGGCTCATATAAATTTGACTTTTAAATAATTGTGATAAGTCTGATAAATCAAATGAGTATTCTATTGCTTTAAATACATAATATGTCACATATTAAGGCCTTTAAAATGTAATTTTTTGCAATATTTTAATTTTTAAAGCCCCAAATGTTGATAGTTGAAATTTTTCAATTTAAACGTCAAAATTTAACACGCGAAGTTGAATATAGAATTTATCATATTGTCTATAATGTATATCCTATTGCCATGAAACTTTGTCAGCAGTCTCATAATTTATTAAGCTTTAGTCATACCAAGTTTTATAAAGATTGGTCAAATTTTTCTATCCTATTAGGTCCGAGTACACAGTTATCGTCCTTTGATTTTCGTTGTCCACGAATAAAGTCCCTAGTGTGGACAGTGTGTTGCTTGCCAATTTTTTTAGTACCCCTTCCAAATGTATTCCTTCATGTTTTATGCCTCAAATAGCAAGTAGGGGGATGAAATTACACTGTAAAAAAATTTGGGTCATGAATTGTAAAGTAAAGTAGTGATTTGGTCCAGCTGAAAAAGGTTAAAAATTAGCACTTCGGAAGCTGTCAAAAGATTTCAAGACCCCCTTAACATAGAATTGTCCATATTTTGAGTTAGAGCCGATGAAGTTTTCTATAATTTTGATATAATTTGTCCCAAAAGTAGTACAACACACTGTAAAAATATTATTGAGAAAGCGCAGGTGGGATTTTTTTTATTTTCATTTATTGTCTAAAAGAAATGCACTACGAAATAACTGTGTACTCGGACCTAAGAGGCGAAATCAGTAAATATAGAATCTGTACTTTGGCAACTTCCCTGAATGATTTAATGGTGTCAATTTGTCAGATAGCATGAAACTAAAGGATTTAAACTTTTATTTGATAGAAATTCTGCAAAAATTACCCATTTTGGCATTATATGGTCAAAATAAGCATTTCAAAGCTTTTTCAATTTTGATGCATAAGTGGCATTCTGACTTTCTATGTGACATGTTTTCCTGTGTCAATATTTGTGTTTCTATGCTTTAACCCAGTTGTATTACTCATTTGTGAACTCTGAATCTACAGAAAATAAGATTATCTCAGACAATATGTGCAAAATGTGTTGTATAAATGACCCTCGTGTAACGGCCTGTTTGGATCAAGTTAAATGTGAGGACCTAGGTACATAAAAGTTGAAGTCCATAATAAAGATTTCACTAAATTTGTATTAAAAGCACTTCACAATGTCTTTTGTACCTGTTTCATTTCACATAGTATCTTTCTTTTCTTATGTTAAATAGCAAGTGGTTCAAATATAAGCCTGCTGAGGCTAAAATTGCATGCAAGTTTTTCACTAAAAAGTGAAAAATCTTTGTATCAGACCATACTGTCTGCAAAAAAAGTTGAATGCAAGAGTCCTTTTATGCTCAGATTTATTGTATCATGTAACCTGAGTATAGAAATTATAAAAAAGACACAAATTTTTATTTCATATAGCTTTAGTATGCATTTTTAAATGTAAATATGTGCTACGGCCTAAATCGACCCTAAATTATTTTCAGTCTTACTTGGCTTAAGACCCTTTTATACTAATATGGTATGCTATTTGTAATTTTCTTTCCATTTAAAGTACATTTAATACATATGTAAGGATTATTTATAACCAAAAAACTCCACAAATTTAAAATTGCTAGAAAATAATATATCTTCATGTAAGGCTCCCCCTTCATTGGAAAACCTCCATTTTTTGGCACAGGCTCATATAAATTTGACTTTTAAATAATTGTGATAAGTCTGATAAATCAAATGAGTATTCTATTGCTTTAAATACATAATATGTCACATATTAAGGCCTTTAAAATGTAATTTTTTGCAATATTTTAATTTTTAAAGCCCCAAATGTTGATAGTTGAAATTTTTCAATTTAAACGTCAAAATTTAACACGCGAAGTTGAATATAGAATTTATCATATTGTCTATAATGTATATCCTATTGCCATGAAACTTTGTCAGCAGTCTCATAATTTATTAAGCTTTAGTCATACCAAGTTTTATAAAGATTGGTCAAATTTTTCTATCCTATTAGGTCCGAGTACACAGTTATCGTCCTTTGATTTTCGTTGTCCACGAATAAAGTCCCTAGTGTGGACAGTGTGTTGCTTGCCAATTTTTTTAGTACCCCTTCCAAATGTATTCCTTCATGTTTTATGCCTCAAATAGCAAGTAGGGGGATGAAATTACACTGTAAAAAAATTTGGGTCATGAATTGTAAAGTAAAGTAGTGATTTGGTCCAGCTGAAAAAGGTTAAAAATTAGCACTTCGGAAGCTGTCAAAAGATTTCAAGACCCCCTTAACATAGAATTGTCCATATTTTGAGTTAGAGCCGATGAAGTTTTCTATAATTTTGATATAATTTGTCCCAAAAGTAGTACAACACACTGTAAAAATATTATTGAGAAAGCGCAGGTGGGATTTTTTTTATTTTCATTTATTGTCTAAAAGAAATGCACTACGAAATAACTGTGTACTCGGACCTAAGAGGCGAAATCAGTAAATATAGAATCTGTACTTTGGCAACTTCCCTGAATGATTTAATGGTGTCAATTTGTCAGATAGCATGAAACTAAAGGATTTAAACTTTTATTTGATAGAAATTCTGCAAAAATTACCCATTTTGGCATTATATGGTCAAAATAAGCATTTCAAAGCTTTTTCAATTTTGATGCATAAGTGGCATTCTGACTTTCTATGTGACATGTTTTCCTGTGTCAATATTTGTGTTTCTATGCTTTAACCCAGTTGTATTACTCATTTGTGAACTCTGAATCTACAGAAAATAAGATTATCTCAGACAATATGTGCAAAATGTGTTGTATAAATGACCCTCGTGTAACGGCCTGTTTGGATCAAGTTAAATGTGAGGACCTAGGTACATAAAAGTTGAAGTCCATAATAAAGATTTCACTAAATTTGTATTAAAAGCACTTCACAATGTCTTTTGTACCTGTTTCATTTCACATAGTATCTTTCTTTTCTTATGTTAAATAGCAAGTGGTTCAAATATAAGCCTGCTGAGGCTAAAATTGCATGCAAGTTTTTCACTAAAAAGTGAAAAATCTTTGTATCAGACCATACTGTCTGCAAAAAAAGTTGAATGCAAGAGTCCTTTTATGCTCAGATTTATTGTATCATGTAACCTGAGTATAGAAATTATAAAAAAGACACAAATTTTTATTTCATATAGCTTTAGTATGCATTTTTAAATGTAAATATGTGCTACGGCCTAAATCGACCCTAAATTATTTTCAGTCTTACTTGGCTTAAGACCCTTTTATACTAATATGGTATGCTATTTGTAATTTTCTTTCCATTTAAAGTACATTTAATACATATGTAAGGATTATTTATAACCAAAAAACTCCACAAATTTAAAATTGCTAGAAAATAATATATCTTCATGTAAGGCTCCCCCTTCATTGGAAAACCTCCATTTTTTGGCACAGGCTCATATAAATTTGACTTTTAAATAATTGTGATAAGTCTGATAAATCAAATGAGTATTCTATTGCTTTAAATACATAATATGTCACATATTAAGGCCTTTAAAATGTAATTTTTTGCAATATTTTAATTTTTAAAGCCCCAAATGTTGATAGTTGAAATTTTTCAATTTAAACGTCAAAATTTAACACGCGAAGTTGAATATAGAATTTATCATATTGTCTATAATGTATATCCTATTGCCATGAAACTTTGTCAGCAGTCTCATAATTTATTAAGCTTTAGTCATACCAAGTTTTATAAAGATTGGTCAAATTTTTCTATCCTATTAGGTCCGAGTACACAGTTATCGTCCTTTGATTTTCGTTGTCCACGAATAAAGTCCCTAGTGTGGACAGTGTGTTGCTTGCCAATTTTTTTAGTACCCCTTCCAAATGTATTCCTTCATGTTTTATGCCTCAAATAGCAAGTAGGGGGATGAAATTACACTGTAAAAAAATTTGGGTCATGAATTGTAAAGTAAAGTAGTGATTTGGTCCAGCTGAAAAAGGTTAAAAATTAGCACTTCGGAAGCTGTCAAAAGATTTCAAGACCCCCTTAACATAGAATTGTCCATATTTTGAGTTAGAGCCGATGAAGTTTTCTATAATTTTGATATAATTTGTCCCAAAAGTAGTACAACACACTGTAAAAATATTATTGAGAAAGCGCAGGTGGGATTTTTTTTATTTTCATTTATTGTCTAAAAGAAATGCACTACGAAATAACTGTGTACTCGGACCTAAGAGGCGAAATCAGTAAATATAGAATCTGTACTTTGGCAACTTCCCTGAATGATTTAATGGTGTCAATTTGTCAGATAGCATGAAACTAAAGGATTTAAACTTTTATTTGATAGAAATTCTGCAAAAATTACCCATTTTGGCATTATATGGTCAAAATAAGCATTTCAAAGCTTTTTCAATTTTGATGCATAAGTGGCATTCTGACTTTCTATGTGACATGTTTTCCTGTGTCAATATTTGTGTTTCTATGCTTTAACCCAGTTGTATTACTCATTTGTGAACTCTGAATCTACAGAAAATAAGATTATCTCAGACAATATGTGCAAAATGTGTTGTATAAATGACCCTCGTGTAACGGCCTGTTTGGATCAAGTTAAATGTGAGGACCTAGGTACATAAAAGTTGAAGTCCATAATAAAGATTTCACTAAATTTGTATTAAAAGCACTTCACAATGTCTTTTGTACCTGTTTCATTTCACATAGTATCTTTCTTTTCTTATGTTAAATAGCAAGTGGTTCAAATATAAGCCTGCTGAGGCTAAAATTGCATGCAAGTTTTTCACTAAAAAGTGAAAAATCTTTGTATCAGACCATACTGTCTGCAAAAAAAGTTGAATGCAAGAGTCCTTTTATGCTCAGATTTATTGTATCATGTAACCTGAGTATAGAAATTATAAAAAAGACACAAATTTTTATTTCATATAGCTTTAGTATGCATTTTTAAATGTAAATATGTGCTACGGCCTAAATCGACCCTAAATTATTTTCAGTCTTACTTGGCTTAAGACCCTTTTATACTAATATGGTATGCTATTTGTAATTTTCTTTCCATTTAAAGTACATTTAATACATATGTAAGGATTATTTATAACCAAAAAACTCCACAAATTTAAAATTGCTAGAAAATAATATATCTTCATGTAAGGCTCCCCCTTCATTGGAAAACCTCCATTTTTTGGCACAGGCTCATATAAATTTGACTTTTAAATAATTGTGATAAGTCTGATAAATCAAATGAGTATTCTATTGCTTTAAATACATAATATGTCACATATTAAGGCCTTTAAAATGTAATTTTTTGCAATATTTTAATTTTTAAAGCCCCAAATGTTGATAGTTGAAATTTTTCAATTTAAACGTCAAAATTTAACACGCGAAGTTGAATATAGAATTTATCATATTGTCTATAATGTATATCTTATTGCCATGAAACTTTGTCAGCAGTCTCATAATTTATTAAGCTTTAGTCATACCAAGTTTTATAAAGATTGGTCAAATTTTTCTATCCTATTAGGTCCGAGTACACAGTTATCGTCCTTTGATTTTCGTTGTCCACGAATAAAGTCCCTAGTGTGGACAGTGTGTTGCTTGCCAATTTTTTTAGTACCCCTTCCAAATGTATTCCTTCATGTTTTATGCCTCAAATAGCAAGTAGGGGGATGAAATTACACTGTAAAAAAATTTGGGTCATGAATTGTAAAGTAAAGTAGTGATTTGGTCCAGCTGAAAAAGGTTAAAAATTAGCACTTCGGAAGCTGTCAAAAGATTTCAAGACCCCCTTAACATAGAATTGTCCATATTTTGAGTTAGAGCCGATGAAGTTTTCTATAATTTTGATATAATTTGTCCCAAAAGTAGTACAACACACTGTAAAAATATTATTGAGAAAGCGCAGGTGG
Organism: Mytilus californianus; assembly: GCF_021869535.1. NCBI lineage: Eukaryota > Metazoa > Mollusca > Bivalvia > Mytilida > Mytilidae > Mytilus > Mytilus californianus. The sequence goes on from NW_026262581.1 coordinate 109,212,657, forward strand.
GATTTTTTTTATTTTCATTTATTGTCTAAAAGAAATGCACTACGAAATAACTGTGTACTCGGACCTCTTATGTTGTATTGTTACACCACTGTCCCAGGTTAGGGAAGGGTTTGGCACCAGCAAACTAGTTTAACCCATCCACATTCTTTATGTACCAGTCCCAAGTCAGGAGCCTGTAATTCAGTGGTTGTCGTTTGTTGCTGTATATCATATTTGTTTTTCGTTCATTGTTGTGTTTATAAACCAAGCCGTTAGTTTTCCCGTTTGAATTGTTTTACATTTGTCATTTCGGGGCCTTTATAGCTGACTATGCAGTATGGGTTTTGCTCATTGTTGAAGGCCGTACGATGACCTATAGTTGTAAACTTCTATGTCAATTGGTCTCTGGTGGAGCGTTGTCTCATTGGCAATCATACCACATCTTATTTTTATATTGAGTCAACTGCCTTTAACCACAAGTCACAAGAGTGCACATACTGAAATATCTTTCCTGTTTAATTGACTATAGTGGTTGTCATTGGTTCGTAGACTTTTCCAGAGAGGTATTCATATAGAGTCTATCGGTACAAGGACATCATTCGTAAATATAAATCAAAATGCAGACATCTTATACGTTCAGGTATTTCACATCCAATATTTTATGGTAATATTCTTTACAAAGCACAAAAATGTTGGCATTCACCTCAAAAGCTAACCAAACCTTCAAACAGACTTATTCGGAAAGGATATAGTTACGATACTGTTGTCAAGTCATTAAGGATTGCATATTTTGGTATTAATATTGATTCACTCATAGGGTCTTTGCATCGGAAATAAACACATTTATTCTAAAACCAGTTGTTGGCATGATACGGGTTATGTTCTTCTCATATATTTTATGATGGTATGATACTAAACCCCTAACGGGAGGGATTGTACTTGATTTTCATATGATGAAGACAAAATTTGCACCTGTCCTAAGTCAGGAATCTGATTACAGTAGTTGTCGTCTGTTTATGTGATTCATACGTGTTTTTCGTTTCTCGTGTTTATATAAATTAGACCGTTGGTTTTTTCGTTTGAATGGTTTTACACCAGTAAATTTTTGGGGCCCTTTATAGCTTCCTGTTCGGTGTGAGCCAATGCTACGTGTTGAAGGCCGTACCTTGACCTATAATGGTTTACTTTTATAAATTGTAACTTGGATGGAGAGTTGTCTCATTGGCACTCATACCACATCTTCCTATATCTATATAATCTTTCAATCAGTTTAATTGAGGTCTGGAGCTGGCATGTCAGTAACTGCTATTAGTCCTTTGTTCATTTATGTATCATTGTCATTTTGCTTAGTTTCTTTTGTTACCTATTCTGACATCGGACTCGGACTTCTTTTAAACTTAGTTTTACTGTGCGTATTGCTATGTGTTTCTTTATTCTACATTGGCTAGAGGTATAGGGGAGGGTTGAGATCTCACAAAACATGTTTAGATACGTAGACTTTTCCAAAGAGGTATTTATATAGAGTCTATCTTCATAAATCACAAGATGAGATACGTAATTTTTTCCAAAAAGGTATTTATATAGAGTCTATTTTCATAAATCACAAGATTAGATACGTAGACTTTGCCAAAGAGGTATTTATAGAGTTCATCTTCATAAATCACAAGATAAGATACGTAGACTTTTCCAAAGAGGTATTTTTATAGAGTCTATCTTTAGAAATCACAAGATTAGTTAACTTCGTAGACTTTTTCGAAAAGGTATTTATATAGAGTTTATCTTCACAAATCACAAGATTAGATACGTAGACTTTCCAAAGAGGTATTTATATAGAGTCCATCTTCATAAATCACAAAATTAGTTAACTTCGTGCTTCTTACAGAGTTCTCGATTCTCCGAAATATGTTGGATAATAGAGCTAGAAAAAATTAATCGTACTTAAGCTTAGGACTAACTGATCTGAAAAAAACATCTCTTCCTATTTTTATAATTTGATACCTTATGTGAATAATGATGACATTCCAAATACCACTTTACACATTTAACTCCCTTGTCACTTCAAATAAACCCACACAAAACTTGCTGATGATTTAGATGATTTAGACTGATTTTGAGTTTCCCGTTGTACAAATCAATATAGAAAGCATTGATAGTAGGGCATTGTACTGTGGTTTGAAATATGAATCTTTTAGAGCTAGAGAGAAAAAGGTTGTGGCAACAACAAACTTACTATTTGGAACCTTGTATACAGATAAAACTAAACCAAAAATGTTATAATGGTGACGAGAAGGGACATTTCATAAAAACTTGTCCAAACAGAGTTCACTTGCCAATTGTTGTTACATTCAGATACCAAGCACGATTTTTTATTAATATTTTATGGGTATAATCATGATTAGGAAAATGAAATTTGTCATAGTCATTTTCAATAACTGAAAATTAGTACATTAAATAATTCAGTATGTATTGATGTGTGATAAACATATGATTGAAGATGAGTTCCATTATATTTAAGTATGTGATAAATATTTTGATGTAAGGAAAAAATAGGACTCGGAGGTGCGATGGGGACGCTAAAGTGCGATGGTATTCGTCTTTTTTAAGTGTGATGGTCCTTTTGCTGATTTGAGATGGTCTTACGCGTGATGGCTAGTTTAAAATCTGCAAAAATATGAGAAGTAGATTTTTTTTATTAGTCAGTATATGCATTCATTATTGTATATAAAACATTTATGGCATTTCGGTATCGATGATATGCATGTGTATGGTTGAAATAAGAGAATCTGTAAAAGAATTACCATTCTGCAATAAGCCTGTTTTTCGTACAATTTAGGATTATGTGATTATCGTATATAATACTGTTTGAATATCATCAATTAGTACCCTGCTAATATTATAGTTTCATCTATACCTTCAATTGACATCTCTTTCATATTATGTATGTATGTCCTTAGTTACAGTTGCATACTAAATCAGAGATCGTTCTTAGAATCATACTATACTTGTGAAAAACCATTGGCAACAGAAACATATTCAGCTTTTTTTTTAATCGTCCTAATTTACATAGTACATTTTATGATTATATACTGTGCACTGTAGTTCGTATATATACTGAGACCCTTTGGCAACCCCACAGTTTAAATGTCTATAATAAATACGTCGTGAGTTGTGGGCGTTACAGACGAACGTTCACCTAATCTGACCCAGTCAATGGGATATTTTAGCGCGCCAATCAATGGTCTCGTCTACACTCTTTTGCACATGATTCTATTAATTTTGCTGCATACTCTCGAAAAAAATCTGAAATAAAATTGAGAATGGAAATGGGGAATGTGTCAAAGAGACAACAACCCGACCAAAGAGCATAAAACAGCCCAAGGCCACCAATGGGTCTTCAACACAGCGAGAAAATCCCGCAACCGGAGGCGGGATTCAGCTGGCCCCTAAACAAAATCTAAAAATCTGCTTCTAACAAACGAATTGACTTCTACATCGACATGTGTACATTAAAAAAAAACATTGACCATAAAGTTTATGTAATCCATCACACTTCAGGGTTACCACCAACGCACTTCGGTGTAGCTATCAACAATATAGCGTCACAATGCCATCATCACACTTCGGCGTGATCAAAAACGCACTTTAGCGTTAAACCATCGCACTTCAGCTTGACCATCGGGGTTCGGAGTACAAGTGCGGTTCAGAGTCCTACATATATAAAACCATTTTATTGGAAAAACCATCTTGTTGTAAATTTATACAATTATTGTCTGTTCATAGCACTAAAGAGCTTAACAATCTAGGTAAATACCTTACATTATCTGATAAGATTCGTTATTCATAATATAATGCTCATATTTCATAATAATATTTATTTTATTTGTTGTCATTCTCCGCCGATGATTCAATGATTCAAACTGTTTGTAATTGTAAAACACACAATGTCTGATGCTATCATATTTGTATATGTAAATTGTATAAGCTGTATTGCTTTTGAATAAAAACTATTATTACATTTTCCTTGCCATACCCTGAAATTGATACGTACTGTAAGGTATGTATTTATTTTAAAAAAGTGAGGCGAGAGATACCAAAGAGACATTCTAACTCATAAGTCGAAAACAAACGGACAACGCCATGGCAAAATAACGAAAAACTACCAAGAGACAAAGAACAGTTTATTTTCATAATTTTATTGGAGTGCAGAAGCGTTGACCGAAGCACATTTTGTATGAAGCGCTTTATACTTGATATGTGCGCACGATCAACGTTTTTACACCCATATAAAATAACAAAAAGATATATTCAATTCTTATCCATTTGTAATTATATTTTTATGTTACAACAATAAAATAAAGACTTTTAGCAAATTTTCGTTTGTTTTCCTATGCATTGGTGTGTTGTTGTCATGAGAAGCACGTGCTATCATTAATGTTGAATTTTATTGAAAAATACAATTTGATAATGGAATGCCTCGAAACTGCTTTCAGCCGAACAAAAGTACAGATTTTTATGAAACATACATAACTTCTATGTCATTTGGTCTCTGGTGGAGAGTTGTCTCATTGGCAATCATACCACATCTTATTTTTATATGTAATGTAAATATGTACCAATATGGATAACTTTGTTTGTAGAACATTTTATGATAAAGAAAGTTGTATGGTTTGGTTGTTTCATTTATTTAAAGAGGAATATTCCCGATGACTCACTGACGTGTCTGAGTGATGGTTAGAATGAGAGTTTCAAAGTGGTAGCAATGAATCACATTGGCATTAACGTAGGGAATGCAACGGATAACAAAATTGGTTTAAGATTTTCAACTTATTATATATACACACAATGTTGAGTGAGTCACAAGGACAATACCAAATAAACATCACACAGACATTCTAACCATCACATAGCCACGTCAGTGAGTCATGAAGACAATTCAAAATAAACATCACACAGACATTCTAACCACCACACAGACACGTCATTGAGTCATGAAGACAATACCAAATGAACATTCTACAGACATTCTTACCATCACACAGCCACGTCAGTGAGTCATGAAGACAATACCAAATAAAAATCACACAGACACGTCAGTGAGTCATGAAGACAATACCAAATAAGCATCACACAGACATTCTAACCATCACACAGACACGTCATTGAGTCATGAAGACAATACCAAATGAACATTCTACAGACATTCTTACCATCACACAGCCACGTCAGTGAGTCATGAAGACAATACCAAAATAAACATCACACAGACATTCTAACCATCACACAGACACGTCAGTGAGTCATGAAGACAATGCCAAATGAACATTCCACAGACATTCTTACCATCACACAGCCACGTCAGTGAGTCATGAAGACAATACCAAATAAACATCACACAGACATTCTAACCATCACACAGACACGTCAGTGAGTCATGAAGACAATACCAAATGAACATTCCACAGACATTCTAACCATCACACAGCCACGTCAGTGAGTCACGAAGACAATACCAAATAAACATCACACAGACATTCTAACCATCACACAGTCACATCAGTGAGTCATGAAGACAATACCAAATGAACATTCCACAGACATTCTAACCATCACACAGCCACGTCAGTGAGTCATAAAGACAATACCAAATAAACATCACACAGACATTCTAACCATCACACAGCCACGTCAGTGAGTCATGAAGGCAATACCAGATAAACATCACACAGACATTCTAACCATCACACAGCCACGTCAGTGAGTCACGAGGATAATACCAAACAAACATTCCATAGACATTCTGACCATCATACAGACACGTCAGTGAGTCACAAAGACAATAACAAATAAGCATATTCCACAGACATTCTAACCATCACACAGACACGTCAGTGAGTCATGAAGACAATACCAAATGAGCATTCCACAGATATTCTAACCATCACACAGACACGTGAGTGAGTCATGAAGACAATACCAAATAAACATTCCACAGACATTCTAACCATCACACAGCCACGTCAGTGAGTCATGAAGACAATACCAAATAAACATCACACAGACATTCTAACCATCACACAGACACGTCAGTGAGTCACGAAGACAATACCAAATGAATATTCCACAGACATTCTAACCATCACACAGACACGTCAGTGAGTTACGAAGACAATAGCAAATAAAAAAAATATTCAAAAGACATTCTAACAATCACACAGACACGTCTGTGAGTCACGAAGACAATACAAAAATAAACCATATTCCACAAACATTTTAACCATCACACAGACACGTCAGTGAGTCACGAAGACAATAACAAATGAACATTCCACAGACATTCTAACCATCACACAGCCACGTCAGTGAGTCATAAAGACAATACCAAATAAACATCACACAGACATTCTAACCATCACACAGCCACGTCAGTGAGTCACGAAGACAATACCAAATGAACATTCCACAGACATTCTAACCATCACACAGACACATCAGTGAGTTACGAAGACAATAACAAATAAAAAAATATTCAAAAGACATTCTAACAATCACACAGACACGTATGTGAGTCATGAAGACAATACCAAATGAACATTCCACAGACATTCTAACCATCACACAGACACATCAGTGAGTAACAAAGACAATAACAAATATAAAAAATATTCAAAAGACATTCTAACAATCACACAGACACGTCTGTGAGTCACGAAGACAATACAAAAATAAACCATATTCCACAGACATTCTAATCATCACACAGACACGTCAGTGAGTCACGAAGACAACACCAAATGAACATTCCACAGACATTCTAACCATCACACAGCCACGTCAGTGAGTCATAAAGACAATACCAAATAAACATCACACAGACATTCTAACCATCACACAGCCACGTCAGTGAGTCATGAAGACAATACCAAATAAACATCACACAGACATTCTAACCATCACACAGCCACGTCATTGAGTAACGAAGATGATACCAGATAAACATTCCACAGACATTCTAATTATCACACAGACACGTCAGTGAGTCACGAAGATAATACCAAACAAACATTCCATATACATTCTGACCATCATACAGTCACGTCAGTGAGTCACGAAGACAATAACAAATAAGCATATTCCACAGACATTATAACCATCACACAGACACGTCAGTGAGTCACAAAAACAATACCAAATGAACATTCCACAGACACGTCTGTGAGTCACGAAGACAATAGTAAAATAAACCATATTTCACAGACATTCTAACCATCACACAGACACGTCAGTGAATCACGAAGACAATACCAAATGAACATTCCACAGACATTCTAACCATCACACAGCCACGTTAGTGAGTCTTGAAGACAATACCAAATGAACATTCCACAGACATTACAATCATCACACAGACACGCCAGTGAGTCACGAAGATAATACCAAATAAACATTCCACAGACATTCTAACCATCACACAGACACGTCAGAGAGTCACGAGGATAATACCAAATAAACATTCCACAGACTTTCTGACCATCACACAGACACGTCAGTGAGTCATGAAGAAAATACCAAATGAACATTCCACAGACATTCTTACCATCACACAGAAACGTCAGTGAGTCACGAAGACAATACCAAATAAACATATTCCACAGACATTCCAACCATCACACAGACACGTCAGTGAGTAAAGAAGATAATACCAAATAAACATATTCAACAGATATTCTAACACCATCACACAGACACGTCAGTGAGTCACGAAGACAATACCAGATAAACATTCCATAGACTTTCTAACTATCCCAAAACATATTCAACAGACATTCTAACCATCACACAGACACATCAGTGAGTCACGAAGACAATACCAAATTATCATATCCCACAGACATTCTAACCATCACTCAGACACGTCAGTGAGTCATCGGGAATATTTCTCTTTAAATAAATGAAACAACCAAACCATACAACTTTCTTTATCATAAAATGTTCTACAAACAAAGTTATCCATATTGGTACATAATTACATTACATATAAAAATAAGATGTGGTATGATTGCCAATGAGACAACTCTCCACCAGAGACCAAATGACATAGAAGTTATGTATGTTTCATAAAAATCTGTACTTTTGTTCGGCTGAAAGCAGTTTCGAGGCATTCCATTATCAAATTGTATTTTTCAATAAAATTCAACATTAATGATAGCACGTGCTTCTCATGACAACAACACACCAATGCATAGGAAAACAAACGAAAATTTGCTAAAAGTCTTTATTTTATTGTTGTAACATAAAAATATAATTACAAATGGATAAGTATTGAATATATCTTTTTGTTATTTTATATGGTTGTAAAAACGTTGATCGTGCGCACATATCAAGTATAAAGCGCTTCATACAAAATGTGCTTCGGTCAACGCTTCTGCACTCCAATAAAATTATGAAAATAAACTGTTCTTTGTCTCTTGGTAGTTTTTCGTTATTTTGCCATGGCGTTGTCCGTTTGTTTTCGACTTATGAGTTAGAATGTCTCTTTGGTATCTCTCGCCTCACTTTTTTAAAATAAATACATACCTTACAGTACGTATCAATTTCAGGGTATGGCAAGGAAAATGTAATGATAGTTTTTTTATTCAAAAGCAATACAGCTTATACAATTTACATATACAAATATAATAGCATCAGTGACTAATTACATATGTGTTTTACAATTACAAACAGTTTGAATCATTGAATCATCGGCGGAGAATGACAACAAATAAAATAAATATTATTATGAAATATGAGCATTATATTATGAATAACGAATCTTATTAGATAATTTAAGGTATTTACCTAGATTGTTAAGCTCTTTAGTGCTATGAACAGACAATAATTGTATAAATTTACAACAAGATGGTTTTTTCCAATAAAATGGTTTTATATTTGTAGGACTCTGAACCGCACTTGTACTCCGAACCCCGTTTGTCAAGCTGAAGTGCGATGGTTTAACGCTAAAGTGCGTTTTTGATCACGCCGAAGTGTGATGATTGCATTGTGACGCTATCTTGTTGATAGCTACACCGAAGTGCGTTGGTGGTAACCCTGAAGTGTGATGGATTACATAAACTTTATGGTCAATGTTTTTTTTTAATGTACACATGTCGATGTAGAAGTCAATTCGTTTGTTAGAAGCAGATTTTTAGATTTTGTTTAGGGGCCAGCTGAATCCCGCCTCCGGTTGCGGGATTTTCTCGCTGTGTTGAAGACCCATTGGTGGCCTTGGGCTGTTTTATGCTCTTTGGTCGGGTTGTTGTCTCTTTGACACATTCCCCCTTTCCATTCTCAATTTTATTTCAGATTTTTTTCGAGAGTATGCAGCAAAATTAATCAGAACGATCTCTGATTTAGTATGCAACTGTAACTAAGGACATACATACATAATATGAAAGAGATGTCAATTGAAGGTATAGATGAAACTATAATATTAGCAGGGTACTAATTGATGATATTCAAACAGTTACTGTATTATATACGATAATCACATAATCCTAAATTGTACGATAAACAGGCTTATTGGAGAATGGTAATTCTTTTACAGATTCTCTTATTTCAACCATACACATGCATATCATCGATACCGAAATGCCATAAATGTTTTATATACAATAATGAATGCATATACTGACTAATAAAAAAAATCTACTTCTCATATTTTTGCAGATTTTAAACTAGCCATCACGCGTAAGACCATCTCAAATCAGCAAAAGGACCATCACACTTAAAAAAGACGAATACCATCGCACTCCAGCGTGACCATCGCACTTCAGCGTCCCCATCGCACCTCCGAGTCCTACATATATTTTTTCCTTACATCAAAATATTTATCACATACTTAAATATAATGAAACTCATCTTCAATCATATGTTTATCACACATCAATATATACTGAATTATTTAACGTACAAATTTTCAGTTATTGAAAATGACTATGACAAATTTCATTTTCCTAATCATGATTATACCCATAAAATATTAATAAAAAATCGTGCATGGTATCTGAATGTAACAAAAATTGGCCAGTGAACTCTGTTTGGACAAGTTTTTATGAAATGTCCCTTCTCGTCACCATTATAACATTTTTGGTTTAGTTTTATCTGTATACAAGGTTCCAAATAGTAAGTCTGTTGTTGCCACAACCTTTGTCTCTGTAGCTCTAAAAGATTCATATTTCAAACCACAGTACAATGCCTTACTATCAATGCTTTCTATATTGATTTGTACAACGGGAAACTCAAAATCAGTCTAAATCATCTAAATCATCAGCAAGTTTTTTGTGGGTTTATTTGAAGTGACAAGGGAGTTAAAGGTGTAAAGTGGTATTTGGAATGTCATCATTATTCACATAAGGTATCAAATTATAAAAATAGGAAGAGATGTTTTTTTCAGATCAGTTAGTCCTAAGCTTAAGTACGATTAATTTTTTCTAGCTCTATTATCCAACATATTTCGGAGAATCGAGAACTCTATAAGAAGCACGAAGTTAACTTATTTTGTGATTTATGAAGATGGACTCTATATAAATACCTCTTTGGAAAGTCTACGTATCTAATCTTGTGATTTATGAAGATAAACTCTATATAAATACCTTTTCGGAAAAGTCTACGAAGTTAACTAATCTTGTGATTTCTAAAGATAGACTCTATAAAAATACCTCTTTGGAAAAGTCTACGTATCTTATCTTGTGATTTATGAAGATGAACTCTATAAATACCTCTTTGGCAAAGTCTACGTATCTAATCTTGTGATTTATGAAAAAAAGACTCTATATAAATACCTTTTTGGAAAAGTTTACGTATCTCATCTTCTGATTTATGAAGATAGACTCTATATAAATACCTCTTTGGAAAAGTCTACGTATCTAATCTTGTGATTTATGAAGATACTAGACTCTATATAAATACCTCTTTGAAATGTCTCCGTATCTAATCTTGTGATTAATGAAGATAAAATTGTGAATGGAAATGGGGAATATGTCAAAGAGACAACAACCCGACCAAAGAGCAGAGGCTCCTGACTTGGGACAGGCGCAAACATGCGGCGGGGTTAAACATGTTTTGTGAGACCTCAACCCTCCCCTTTACCTCTAGCCAATGTAGAATAAAGAAACACATAGCAATACGCACAGTAAAACTAAGTTTAAAAGAAGTCCGAGTCCGATGTCAGAATAGGTAACAAAAGAAACTAAGCAAAATGACAATGATACATAAATGAACAAAGGACTACTAGCAGTTACTGACATGCCAGCTCCAGACCTCAATTAAACTGATTGAAAGATTATATAGATATAGGAAGATGTGGTATGAGTGCCAATGAGACAACTCTCCATCCAAGTTACAATTTATAAAAGTAAACCATTATAGGTCAATGTACGGCCTTCAACATGGAGCATTGGCTCACACCGAACAGCAAGCTATAAAGGGCCCCAAAAATTTACTGGTGTAAAACCATTCAAACAGAAAAACCAACGGTCTAATCTATATAAAAACGAGAAACGAGAAACACGTATGAACCACATAAACAGACGACAACTACTGTAATCAGATTCCTGACTTAGGACAGGTGCCATTTTGTCTTCATCATATGAAAATCAAGTACAATCCCTCCCGTTAGGGATTTAGTATCATACCATCATAAAATATATGAGAAGAACATAACCCGTATCATGCCAACAACTGGTTTTAGAATAAATGTGTTTATTTCCGATGCAAAGACCCTATGAGTGAATCAATATTAATACCAAAATATGCAATCCTTAATGACTTGACAACAGTATCGTAACTATATCCTTTCCGAATAAGTCTGTTTGAAGGTTTGGTTAGCTTTTGAGGTGAATGTCGACATTTTTGTGCTTTGTAAAGAATATTACCATAAAATATTGGATGTGAAATACCTGAACGTATAAGATGTCTGCATGTTGATGTATATTTACGAATGATGTCTTTGTACCGATAGACTCTATATGAATACCTCTTTGGAAAAATCTACGAACCAATGACAACCACTATAGTCAATTAAACAGGAAAGATATTTCAGTATGTGCACTCTTGTGACTTGTGTTTAAAGGCTGTTGACACAATATAAAAATAAGATGTGGTATGATTGCCAATGAGACAACGCTCCACCAGAGACCAATTGACATAGAAGTTTACAACTATAGGTCACCGTACGGCCTTCATCAATGAGCAAAACCCATACTGCATAGTCAGCTATAAAAGGCCCCGAAATGACAAATGTAAAACAATTCAAACGAGAAAACTAACGGCTTGGATTATAAACACAACAATGAACGAAAAACAAATATGATATACAGCAACAAACGACAACCACTGAATTACAGGCTCCTGACTTGGGACTGGCACATAAAGAATGTGGATGGGTTAAACTAGTTTGCTGGCGCCAAACCCTCCCCTAACCTAGGACAGTGGTGTAACAATACAACATAAGAACAAACTATAAAAATACCGTTGAAAAGGGCTTAACTCATCAGATTGATACAAAGCAGAATAAAGAGCTGCGCCATGAGCGCATGATACGCCCGTTGCTTTTTTCAGCGAATACAGTTCCATAACTCCTCAATGTCATATCAGAAATTAATAATAAAAAAAAACTAAAGGGATCTTATTCTAAAAGATATAAAACAGTCACCAAAATTTCATGAAAACTGCTTAAAGCATTTTTGAGTTATTGTCCAAAAACTGGAAAATCCCCCCTTTTTTATAAATAAAAACCAAATTACTCAGAAACGTAAAATCTAAAATTTATAAAAATCGAATGGGAGCTTACATGAATAGATATAAACAATTTACTAAAGTTTAATTAAAATTGGTTAAAGCGTTTTTGGGTTATTATCCGAAAACTGGAAAATTCCCCCTTTTTTATAAATAAAATCCAATAACTCGGAAACGGAAAATCTAAAATTCATAAAAATCAAAAGGGAGCTTACGTCAATAGATATAAACAATTAACCAAAGTTTCATGAAAATTGAGTTATTGTCCGACATGTTGACGACGGACGGACAGACGGACGGACAGACGGACGGACGGACAGACGGACAGACGGACAGACGGACGGACGGACGGACGGACGGACAGACGGACGGACGGACGGACGGACGGACGAACAACGGTATACCATAAAAGGTCCCGTAAATGGGCGTATAAAAACAACTAACAAAAACACAGACCGGACGTGGCAGGGAATTTATACATTCCCACAACAGAGAAGACACTAAGTACAGATCTGAGAGTACTCGCAGTTACTGTCACCTAGTTCATGGGCTCGACTCCAAAGTTAACAGATGTAACAGTGTCGGCATCTCCCGGGATTTGGAGCGGAAAACACTTCGCCTCTATTCGATCATCGGGATGCCTGATGTCAGATTTTGGCTGAACAGAGACAAAAACCAAATAGAACTACTCATCATTTATTTACAAATGTATAAAAATTTAGTAAAAAACAAAGGCAAATGTACAAAAATCTAGGACAAGCAAAACATTGACTATGAAATTTAGAACGACGGTCGTTCGAATTAAAGTCAAAAATTTAGATTTAATTCTAAAGTTTGCGTTGTGTTTTTAAAATTTTAAATCATACCAAAATAATTCCAATGTAGTTGCTGATAATTAATTCGAGTGGAATCTAAGAATTCTTGGGAGAAATATCCTAGTTTAGACTGAATTCAGAGTGTACAAGAAGACTGGAAGCTCAACTGCCTGCTCATACACGTGAATAGTGTGCTTTCTCACTACCGCAGCAACTCCTGATCAAATATTAAGTAAAAACTTATAACTTCATAAGATATATTTAATGATATGGTATTGAAAAAATATTGAATAAACGAATATCATCGAAATATGTTGTGGTGAAAAGATCAAGACAACAATAACCATCATTTATATTTCAGAATCGATACTGTCAGTCTTAAATGTTATCAGATATATCCAGACTGAATAAACTGAAGTGGAATTATTCGGGAACTCAGACTGAAACTTCGCATATTATTTGAAGCAGCTATTTAATGAATGGCATGTCCAGCAGGCGTTTTCTGAACGCTATCAATTACTTGTATTTACAGTAGAAATGAACTGTTATTTGAAAGTATTATTATTTCAATTTATATGTGCCAGCTTTCCAAATTTGTTTTTACAATTAAATTTTAAAATTAGACTTCTTAAAAGAATGTTTGAAACCGTTAAATCTACGAATCGTTACTCTATTGTTCAGATGCCATTAGTTTTCCCTGTGTATTATTTAGTATATGTAATACTTATAATAAAGGTAGCCCAAAGTTTCAATACATTATTTATAGATAGATGGAATTTATACATAGCTTTAATCTGAAATAATTCGAATTTTAAACATAACCTAAATAAATGTATAATGTGTTTGCGTGAGGCCAGTGAAATGGATTTATAATTCATAAATGCCTTCAATTGTGTAAATTATAATAAGCCCGGGGTTATTTTGACCGAACTTGGCATTGATTTAAAATTGTATAAGTCTAGAATAAATACTGAATAATTCAATTCTTGTGAAAGCATCAGATAATTACATATAAATATGACTCATTTTATCAAATTTTGTAAAAGACTGCGATATTCTGTTCCCATGAGAGATTAAATTAAGCCCTACTTGCTTTTATTTATTTGTCCCATTAAATGACATAGATTTTATAGAAATGTTTAGTATGAGGGACAGTCTATACTCACTTGGCATATGCAATTATTAATCGTATATATCTGACATCCAAAGGAGAACAGACATTTAAATCATCAAACAAATTCTCGTACTCACGAAAGCGTGGCAGTATAAAAAAAATTACAAATTAACAAATAAACTAGCTATACAAGTTGCTTTTAAAAAAAAAAAAAGACAATACGTGAACCTTAGAACTTTTTTATACTATTTATTATGCCTCGTTCACACGTACATTTAATTCGAATTGAATTCGAATCGAATGCGAATCGAATTCGCTAATCGCGTTCACACACTCTTCTTTTTTAATTCGAATTGATTCGATTTGGCTAAATCGCATCATCCAATTCGCATTAGAAATGCGTTTTTGTTAATACGAATTAAAAGTTAACGTCATTCGGACAGTAAAGCGAATTTGACGCGCAGTGCAATTCGAATTAGAATTTACGTTTGGACGTAAAACGTTTCGAATGCGAATTAAACTAATTCGAATTAGTTAATGCGAATCGAATTCGAATTACGTGTGAACGCAGCATAAATTCAACTAAATTAAAAAATTATATCTCAGTGCTTTCATGGCCATGTGTGTGGAGGATGATATTTTCTATTTAAACAAGTTTGAACCCAGACGACACTGAAAATCGAAAATTCACGCATCTACCTATCATATGAAGATACGGTGAGATGATAAACTTAATAATTAATAATTTACCTGATTTATAACTGATCATATTCACATTATTTTGACACGTCTTAGTTCGTCTGTGCTAGCTCATTTCAAACAAGCAAAACAATTACGGCATTATCCGTTTTTCTTTACCGATCGCCTCTAGTCAGAAGAGCGCACTGTTTACAGGGGAGGTAATATTTTGTCACCAGTTCGCGCACTGGTAATATATTCCTGAGGTAGAAAATAAATGGTTGAAAAAACTTATTGGTACATACATGTAGTTAATTGAAAATTTTCACATTTGTCATTCTTGAGAATGTTTGAACTGATCCTGTTCCAATCTTACTATATAATTTAAGTGCTATTATTAGATTTTTAAAAACTGACTTTCAAGAAGGGGTTGAGTTTTCCATTGTAAAGGCGATAGATTCAAAACTTAAATCTTTCAACATATTTTTCATTCAAGATGGTAATTGGAACATTAGAAATATATTCACTAGTTTGAATGGTATCAAACAGGAAATTCTAAAAGTAGAGTCAACTTTCCATGGTAAAAACTCATCTGAGATGTGCGGCTTATGATTGTTAACGATACACAGACGTTAAGTATACACGAGACTCGTACACAACAAATCAAGATATTAAACTGTGTCCATTGTATGTCAAACATTTTCCCTGTTGCATTGAAAATTAACAGAAATTTGCAACTTCCTTTTATTCCTCTTTAGATAAAGAATTATTATTATTATTAATTGGATGTCAGAGATGATAGTTCAGAAATACACATTATTGGTAGTTTTTGTATGGCTTATTCTGGGTAATTTTTAAATAATATACCGGTACTTCATTCAATGAGAATTGCTTACTGAAGTATTTTAACAATATTAATTCTGACGACTCGAGAAAGGGTATGAACAATAAATGTACAGAAAAGTTAAATTTTATTGCAAACCAAATGAAACTTATCCACAGAGTCATCTCCACTTGGTCAAGGTATTTAAACTTTTGTTATATCATGGAAATAATATTACTTCCATGGTTCTATTGTCCCATTGAATAAATAGAATATCTATTGTTCTCTGTGTAGTTTATTCACTGGGATCTTTAAATTTCTTCTAAGAGAAATGAATCACTCGTTGATTAATTTACCTGTATAAAAAAATAGCTTCTAAGTACATGAAAATACATGTATCAACGTACAAAACTTCATGTGATGTTGTATTTATTCAATATCAATAATATATTTTCAATCTGTTCAATGTAAACACTGATTCAAACATTAAAAATTGATTTCTGACAAAATTTTCAACATTGTTCCTATCAAAATTTGTTTTTTTGTGTGTTTGACAAATAAAAACTGGAAGATGACGATGTTTGAATTAAGACCTTCTTAAATGTTATCTTTATTAATTTTTTTAGGGACTTTAATTAACAGACTCCTTCTTGTTCTAATTTGAGCTGACAAAGAGGTTACGGGCCAATTTCTCCTGAATCTATTTCACTCACAGGGCAAAAAAAAATCTTCCATTCTTTACTAAAATTCATAGTATGACACCTTCATATCTGTACTCTGAGATTCAAACAATATAATGTCTTACTTATTTGATTAAAAATTCCAAATGTTTTGATTCAAGAGTAGGAACTTGACTTCAGGTCAGATATATAGCCTGTTAATCGTCTACGTGCATTTAAAAAAAACATATACCCTTACTATCCAACACCAGGTTATCAGTCTAATATCTCTGATGAGTTTTCTTCTAATCAGATGACCAATTTGAAAATGTTCGAAGATTGCTGATAACAGCAACTTTGACAGATTTTGTCAAATTTTGAGCATTTATCCTGTAAATCTACAAGAACATTTGTAACCAAAACTACTCAGTTCCGAAAGGAAAGCTACATATAGTCTATTTATTAATACCATTCATAGAAAAAAATATCCACCAGAGTTCAAATGACATGGATGTAAGCAACTATTGGTCACTGACATACAACCTTCATCAATGAAAAAAAACCATGCCATATAGACCGCTATAAAAGGCCCTGCAGACTCAGTAGAAAAAATTAAAAGCAATGTAAATGAGAAAACAAATATGACAGGCATGGAAGGACATGGGGTGGATAAAACATGTTTGTGTCAGCACTCATGTCTCCTCCTAACCTGGGACTGGGGTGTACATTTGTAACAACACATCATAAGTAAAAACTGTAAAATTCAGTTGCAAATAGATCGATATCATCTTGAAGTAATGGACTTAATATTCGGGGCCAAATATAGCCTTTACAGACTTGGTCTATTTTCGAAAAAGTTTTAAGTATATTATGTAGATCCTTTAATCTATATTATAATTCAAGGAGGAAAAGAACAATTTTTGATTTTGACCATTGTCATAACCATCGATTCAACTGCCGAGGGTACAAGCTAATATGATAAATGTAAACTATTTTACAGTTATCTATTTTAAGATTAAAAGGACATGTATGATATATGCCAATCAGAGCAATCCAACAATAGAAATAATCAAAAAAAACCATCGAGGGGCAACATACAGTCCAACAATGGATGGGTGTCTAATATATAATATGTCCTGCTCTAAAATGTCTGGATTCTTATAAGTCTACTCAGTGGATGCAGAAATTTGTGCACTTTTTTTTTTATTGCCAATTCAAGATTGTTACAAGATTAGTGTTGCAAAAAAAAATGGAATTTGCATGTTATAAAATTGTGAATGCATTATGTGTACATTCTATGCAGTATTTCAACCTCTATTAAACTTGTTTTTTTTTCATGTTTATCTTAGAAAGGTAGAATTCTGTTCAATATGTGTTCAGCTGTCAAAAAGAGGGACATATTACAAATGTAAGCATTCACTGTTAATTTTTTGTCCAGGATTTGTGCATGAGGGGTGACTTCTGGTGATATAAACTATAATTTGTACTGAATATTTTCACCACAACCTCCAGTGGCGGATTTAGGGGGGGGGGGGGGGCAAAATGGGAAACATTTGGTTGATTATATAGGGAATCACTGAAGCATGACTGGAGCGGGCCCCCTCTTAGGCAGTCAGTGGGCCCCCAATAATGAAAATTTCTAGATCCGCCACTGACCTCCTATAGGTTCTACATCTTATGGACAAGGCTTTTTTGCAGGTTCTCCATGCAGTTTTGTCACAAACTGCTAATTTAAATTTAAGCAAGTTTTACAAAGTAAATAACTGGATTGAGCACCCTCCAGTCCCTAAGATTACTATGAAGGTTCTATGCACTAACTGAGACCCATTCATTGTTATACCTTAGTAAACTACCATTTAACTTCAAAGGGGGGGGGGGGGGGGTCCTTATGGTTATTTCCTAAAACAAATATTGTGGTCAAGCAGATGAAACAAAAAATATTCTGAATCCAGATTTTCCCCATACCTTATAGTGTTAAATTTTCAAAAGGATAATTTGATTGATAGCGTCGAAAAACTAAATAAAAATGTTTGCACTTTGCACGAAAATTTTTTTTCTGATTCAGACAAAAAACCATAATCCCCCCTTGAAGTTAAATGGTTGCTCCCTTATCTTTAGATTTGTAAACTGGCATCCCACATGTACATATGAACTGTAAGGTAACATCATAAGATGACAGAAGCCTTGTGCAGGATCTTAACGCAACTGTCAGCATAAGGTAAGATTCAGCATAACATAGACTGTCAAAGATTTTTGTCCCGCCTTGACAAAGTAAAAAAGATGAGTGTAGGCCTGCTGTTTCTTGTGGTAGCGTCAACAATGTATAAGTTTGTGATTAGATCAGGTTAAGGTTGGTATGCAGTTGTATAAGCATTGGCATATATCATTATTTGGCTAGCACCTCAGTCATGGTTTAATGACTTTGAAACATTTGCTTAGTTTACGTATACATATGTATTAGTTTGTGATTAAGTCAGTTTAAGGGGACCAAATAGTGGTAGGTAAATGATATATGGCATACAGATGTATAAGCGTTGGTACATTTTATTTTTATGGAGATTATTTGACTCCACCCCCTCAGTCGTGGTCTATTAATTTTGAATGTTTTGGATAGTTTACATGTTAAAGTGTTCAGAACAGTTTAAGATGAACTACTAATATTAAGTCAATGATATTTGGTAAGCAGTTGTCATTTCAATGAGATTATCATGGCCCCGCCTCCTCATTATGGTTCATTGACTGATACTTTTGCATAGATTACAAGTGAAAGTTTGTGTTTAGGTTAGTTTAAAGGGAACCACTTATGATATGTCAATGGTATTTGGTATGCAGTTTTATAGGAATTGTCATTTTGTCACATCATGTTATTTGGCCCTGAACCTTCAGTCATGGTTCATCGACTGAATGTTATGCATAGCTTACATGTTTAAAAATTGCCATTTTTGATTTCAACGGTTGCATTATACTATCTGTATAACAAAAAGGCGATAGATATCTCTGTTTCAACAGTTTATTATTTCTATTTGAACTATAAAAAAAAATTCTGCCATATTCAAATATATATTTACCAGAAAACTACTATCAAACTGCAATATGTTTCTATGTGTTTAACCCGTTTTTCTAACCATCTGTACTGCCTACTGAAGAGTCCCAAGTACAAATGGTAATTGTTTTAAATTCATGTAAAAGGACGAAACTCACAAGGCTTAAACAGACTAAGAAATTTATCTTACATTGTTGAACATTAAAATTAGTTGGTAAAATAATAAAATTTTGTTATAGAAACAAGTGTGGACACAGATCAGTGTGGATAGTATGTATGAATGTTTGACAGTGATTCATGTTGACATAGAGTTCTATATATATTAAACTGTGTTGCACAATGACATCTTTACTGAGCCAAACACTTAACATTAGCAGTATTAATTATTTAATACTTTGTTTTAATGTTCAAGACTGTCATGGAGACACTTATTGCATTGATTACCAAATGATTATGATAAAATATGTTCTACACCTTTGATTTTGGATAAATTTGTAGCTAGGAGAGGAACACAAAGTTCATTTCTTCATGATGTGTTTTTTTATATGGGAGATGGTATTGGAGAACATGCATGCATGTACTATTTGTATGGTTATATTTATGTTTCTTTGTGGTGAATCCTTCCAGTACCATCAGTAAAATATTTCGTTTAAATGTCAAAATTGTTTCTCAGATTAGAAGATATTTAATTGCCCGAATATGTTCTATTTATCTAAAAAGTTATAGAATTTAAAATGAAAAAGGTATTGCACAAATATTCTTGTTCCAAGATATTCTTGTTATATGAAGCTAGTTTTGTTGTGGTATGAAAGTGCTGTTATTAACATTTACTGTTAATTCACACAATTTGACAAATTGACAAATGAATGATAGATGTTGAACAATGAAATATAATTTTAGAAATCAATTAAGGCAGATAGGTTCTTTTTTTTACAATACTGAATGACATTTACATCTACTCAGGACTGTGTTATGAGTAGGCAGTGCAAGTGCAGAAGTTTATAAAAGTGTAACAAAATCACCTAGCATCATATTCATGTTCATGATATTGCTAGTAGCACGAGCAGTATTGTTTGGTAATTTGTGTGTTTTTTTAATTTAGCTTCTGGACACAACATCTTTGGTTCAAACGTAAATAAAATGCTTTAATATGTTTCTCCCCATTACTACTTACATAGAATGGATACTTCTACAATTCCTTGTGCAGATTAGAGTTGTTTGTCCAATCTTTATTTCACAAAGAATGAATTGCATAATTAACAATGAACTGAGCTCAAAGCAAAGCACTTAAATAATACACTTAGACACAGAGCTCAATCCAGTGATATACTTTGTACTACAGGTCCTTCATGAATATCCACTTCTCACAAAAATGCCATACGACATGGATGGATCTGAAGTCCTGAAAAAACCTTAAATTTTATATTATATTTTCAGTGTACATGTACGGTATAAATGGGAAACACCGGTTAAAACTTTCACAAAGTTGTGGTAAAATGATTCGGTACCTAAATTGTTTTAGGCTGAGTACCGCTCTGTTTGATATAAGATCATACCCAATCTATTCATAGTAAACTGAAAAACAAACATTCAAAACTATAAAATGTTATTAGACTGTCACTTATCACTTATCAGTGTATATTGCTACATGCATTTACCATCAAAACTGAATCAATAATATAAGACTCAGATTGATGTCACTCTCTAATGTCCAAATGAAATAAGATTCCTAATCTACCACCAATTAAATACCCCTCTAATCATGCTAATGGACAGCTATTTGATGTTTTCAAATCAATGCCCCAAAATATTGGCTTCTCTAACTGACATCCTTTTTACAGACAAGCCGCCATGAAATCACAGTTTTCTTAAATGGTAGGTGGAACCTAAAACTCAAAAAAAATTTAATGTTATATTTTAAATCTTGCAAAAACATGTAATTACATATTTTTATTAGTACAATTCTTTTCAATAATTCGCTCTTTTTAGCTCACCTGCCCCAAAGGGCCCCTTTATAGTCAATTTTTAACAATTTTCATAAATTTTGTAAATTTTTGTAAATTTTTACAAAATATTTTCCTCTGTAACTACTGGGCCAAGTTCATTATAGATAGAGATAATTTCAAGCAGCAAGAATGTTCAGTAGAGTAAGATCTACAAACATATCACCATCACCAAAACATAATTTTGTCATGAATCCATGGGTGTCCTTTGTTTAATATGCACATAAACCAAGGTGAGCGACACAGGCTCTTTAGAGCCTCTGGTTTTTTAATATTGTCTATCCACTGTATTTTAACCTCTAGATGTCTTTCAATTACATTCAGTTTGGATTTGGGTTGATGTCTGATTGTTGTACATGTAAAATTTATTTATATTAATAAAATATTCGCCAAACCTCTCAATTATAGGCAACCACAAGACCTTCAAAAATGAAAAAGCCCAACATTTTTATATTGTGATACAGTTTATATTGATAAGATTTATACCAAAACCTTTCAAGACATCATAATTATTTGCATTTGTTCTGTCCATTGGTAGTGGCATAAAGACATGAATGAGATCAAATATACATATATGTATATAGCTCGGCTCAACAGTTTTATGGTAAATCAGTTGTAGTAGGTTGTTTGACGTTATCAGCATATGTAACTTTTTACATCTTTTTCAAGTCCATCTGGGAACAGTATATCTGTATTATATAGATTCCAAACCCGACATCAAATGTTGATAATGTTCTATGATAGGATATCAAATTAAAAGACAGTCAGTAAATTACAATGCAGAGACGAATTAATTGTCGCAAAGGTGAAACAATCAATTGGGTCTTTCCTGCATACATCATGTACATGTCATGTGTAAAATGGGATATACCATTTTTAGGGCTGTACTGTCCTTCATATTTAGGCCAATTGCACACAGCAAAATATAAAGAACATGTTTACTTTATATAATGTTTCTTTATTAAAGGAAGTTTATCAGTAAATCAAACTTAGTAACATACCTTAATTGTATATGTATGTTACTTAATAACTTGACTCGGAATGTAAACAACCCCTAAAATATATGGTCAGATCATGTTTACTTATGTCATATGTTTTTTCAATGGAAAACGTGACGTCATAATGCATTCTTAATAGAACAAAAACTCACGAGACGAGGATAATGTATACAAAATCCTCTATAGCGATTTTTTTAAAGCCTTTATAGGTGAAAGACGTAGAACTCACAAAATTTACAGAGATTCCGTTGATTTTATCAGTTGAATGGACAGGAATGAGATTAAATATACATACATGTACACAAAGGTCTATTAGACAGTTGAAGTGTAAACAGTAATTCAGTTTTATTTCATTATTATTTGTTGGTTGATACAGACATACAATACATTATTGTATTAACCTCATGTTACAAATTTACAGTTTATGAATGTAATAATATTTCTATATAACTTATAGATAATACTGAAGAATTTCTGGTATCTTTATGAATTTTCGCATTTGATCTTTTCATTATTGAAAACGGCATAAAAAATCATCCCTTTATCCTTGGTTGCTATAATAAAACGCTTTACCTGTACAGCTGTTGCTAGGGTGCTCTTTGAGGTCTGCGTTCGTAGTATGAATACTGGGTAGCTATACAGTTTAAGTTGTTACTGACCTTGCAAGGGCTGCAAAGCCAGTCAAGGTCGTTAAAAACTTCCATCGTCATTAAAGTTGTCATTTGTACTGAAGACGTTGATGGAAGAAGATCAGGAAAGCAGGAGAGTGAAGAGTTAAAAGCAGGATTAGTTAAATAGTGAAGTGTTTGAAACCTGCTGACAGGATATAGAAAGGCTGAAACAGTTGGTTCGGTACAAATTTCCAAACTGGTGCTAGGGTTTAACGTAACACATCTCTCACTATTACAGCGAGTGTTTGCTGTTAAACCATACCTTTGTGCTACCCTGTTGTTCCGACAGTTATAGACATATATTTAAATAAAAGTTTCATACCACTTCAAATAGTTTCCATACATTTGTTTTAATAGGTTCTACACATTAAAGCTTCAGCCCAGTTTCATACATTTAGGTTTCTGCCTATTTCCAAACATTTGGTTTGAACGAATATCAGACTGAAAGGGTTTTAAACAGCTTTGATTTACCAGGATCGGGTTAAGTTGATAGGTGTTGAAATTCACTTTAAATAGTATTTAATTGACTCTAGAAATTTTGCATTGCTCTTCAAATCCCAGGAAACTGGAACGCATCATAAACTCGAGGATAAACATATTAAAACGCCCTGTACGGTTTCACGTTACACTCGTCTCGTGGATTTATGTACTATTAAGAATGCAGTGATGTGATATTTTCCACTGAAAAAGCATGCATAGCATACCATGTAGTACGAATTCATATGTCAGACCAGAGACAGATTAAGGCCTTTCCCCTCCTCCTTTTCCCGTTCATAAATGTAACATATACATATATCCTAAATAAAAATAGGGCGAACGGACTATCAGGGCGAACAAACCTAGGGCGAGCATGTTATCAGGGAGAACGGACCTAGGGCGAGTATGTTGCGAACAGACCCGATTCCCCCCCCCCCTTTTTTTCTGGGACAATTTTTGTTGTAATATGCTGTACATCTTCTTCAGTTCTGACTAGACTAGCAGGGTCGGATACAGCTATTTTTAAAAAGAGGAACCTTATCCAGGATAAAGGGTCAGTTCCAACTAAATATCCCCATTCAAATGCATTGATCGTCACGTCAATAAAAAGGGGGGGGGTTTCAACCTCCGGAATCCCCTGCCCCATGGATCCGCCACTGACTAGAGTCTTAATGTGTACAAACCTGACGTCAAATTATGTACTATAGAAGAAACAAAAAATATCACATTACATAGCTATATTAAGTAAAAATTAAAATTCCCCAAAAAATGTTGTTCACTTAAAAAACAGGAAGTGCAACCTCATTGCTAAAGAAATGTAACACTCAATTTGATTGGTTGGTTAGATGAAAGCTAAAAATAACTTATTTAAATTAATGTACATAGCTAGATAACATTTCAAAGAAGGATAACTCCCAAAGCTTGGCAAATACATATTAAAGTTTTGTTTTGAAGACAGTCTACAATTAATTGTTGTGTATAATTTAAAGCCATTTTTGACTGTAAAAGATATTTAAAAATAACATGTTTCAAAATGAAAATTCCACCAGCATTGTTAAACTGAACATTAAAACGGCTCCCTCGCATCTTTTCAATAGGATTATTGTCAATACCTTGACTCTTTAAATAAACATTTGACATGGTTGGGTCTCCTGACCTATCTTTATAAAAAAGTTTTGAAACAGAATTCAATAAAATAGATATATATGTGTCTTTTCTGTTTTTATCGCCATCTCTCAGTTTAAAGTTTTCCCCCTTTTCTATTTCTTTAATACTTTTATCACAAACATCCCAAAACTGAATAAGAGGGTGCACAGAGCATTTAAAACTATTGATGGTATTGTTATTGGAATTATCCATCAAAATACGGTTAGTTTTTTCCTCTGTCGCACTTCTATCAGTCATAAAATTTTTAATTTTCGACATTATATTTAAATCAGGATTAACAGTACACACATTAATATCAGAAATCATTTCATCTGTTGATTTAGCATACGTTTCAGCACGACCATCAGCAAGTTCTTGCAAACCAAGCGTATATGTACTTTTTGCGTTTGACAGTTCAACAGCATAAAAAATGTCTTCCACTTTTAGTCGTGGCATCTCTGTGCATCGTAAGATTGTCATTTTCATTAAACATTTCTGACATTTGTTCTTTGGACAAAATGTTCATTTCTTTGTCAAAGAGAAGAGCAGAACTACAACTTGGGAGTTCACTATATTGAATATTGAACATATCAAAAATATATTTTAAATTTGGACCAATATGTTCAACTACAACCCCATGACTTCGCATGAAATAATAAATTTGCCTTATATTACTATTATAAGGTCGCCCTGAGAACTGTCTCTCGTTTTAAATTTCATTTTATCAAGCATTTCATTATTATTATTATTTTCATCAAATTGTTTTTCAATGTTATCATTTAAATCCTTTCTCTCCATCTTTAAATCTTTAATAACTTCGGATAAGTTTTCAAATTGTTTGTTCTTGCTTTCGAGCAATTTCATATACTCAATTTCTTTCTTTGAGTCATTTTCACTAAATTGATTTTTTAATTTTCTTATTGTTTGCTCTTGTCTCTTCAATTTTGTCTTAGTATTGTTTATAATGACAGTTTTTTGACGCAATAGATCAGTCTTAAGCTGTAACAGACGGTAAACGTGATCCACCTGTCGCTGGAGAGAACATTTTTCTACCTTTTTTGTTCAGCCTGTACAACAGAAGGTCTTGGAATAGGAAAAGAGAAAAAACTTTTTCCTGTAGTCTTGAAACTTATTGCCATTACCATAATGTTTTTTTAATCGTTTAATCGTTTGTTCTGACTCTTGTATATAGGCTGCTTATATTCACATTGTTTTTATCATTTTTCGTCATTTGACATAATGTATTATGTAATTGTTTCCTATTTCAACTACAGCGATCAAAAATTTCATTGATGAGGCCTTTGCTAATACAAGTTCTTGGATTAAACATATTGAAAGTTCATGAAAAATTACCTACATGAAGTAGGCTGCAAAGCAAAAGCAAATAATTTTAAATAGTATTTTGTTTAAGACTAACTTGTTTATGTGATATTCATTGATTATTATTAATGGGCCAGGAGTCGGTTTCACAAAAAAACTTACGACTAAGATTGATCGTAAGTCATGAACAATTCAGTATACTTAGATTAATCGACTCCAGGAATTGCAAATCAAGACTTTAAAATCAAACTTGTATATAATTGTTAAAATCCAAAGTTTATAAGGTAACGCATGTATGTTTGAGAACAGATATCTTGAGTATCAAACTTACTAGTCAAAATCTGGATCTTTCAAGACTCCAGGAATTGCAGGTCAAATGTGATTGGTCTTTCAAATTAAACAGGATCTTTCATGTGTATCTGTAAGAATAAAATGCAAGTGCCAACCAAATAAACCAGCATGTCCCACAGTGAAAGACAGTGTAACATTTCTTAAATGAACACACATAATGCTATATAAAATTAATATCACATGTCTACATCATTTTAAATGTGTTAAATTCAGTTAAGACTTGTTTCACTGTATGACTTTAATTGTTGTTATTTGAAATACAAAACAATTACTGGTCTTTAATTTACACAGTACAGTGCTTATACTTTCATTATTAAGAAACTCTGCTATGCATGCCCCATTAACTTTTGGGTAACATAATAAAATAATTAAATAATACTTTGAGACTATAATTATAAAGCATAACTTCTAAGTGGAATTATCTCCCCTTAAAACAATTTCCATCATGCATATGATACCTATTGTTTACAGTTAATTAAGGTCAACTGTGATTGGTCTTTGAACACCTATAAATAGCTGTTCGAAAAGAAACCCAAAATATGTAGTTATAAAGTTAAGATCTTGAGCAGATATCAATTGCAAAAATATTTTGAAATTAAGAAGCAGTACACCAAATTATATGGTGTATGGGGAACTCGGAAGATTCCCTTTGGAAACTATTGTTAAACGTAAAATGGTGATGTTTTGGAATAGTTTATTATTGGAGAATAACAAGTTATCTTCCATTATGTTTAAATTAATGCTCAAATTACATTTTCAATACCCCACAAAATTTAAATGGATTACGTACGTTAAATCCATATTTGACGAAAATGGAATTATAGTTTTATTTGGCAAAATCAACTTCCATTGGATAAACTGTGTTTAAAGAACATTATTTCACAAAAACTGAATGACCAATTTATCCAACACTGGTTTTCCCAAATGAATAACTCTTCAAGAGGTGCTTTTTATTCACATTACAAACAGGAATTTCGTTTGGAAACCTATTTAATAAAGTTGAAGCTGTGTGACAGGATTTATATAGCAAAATTCAGATGCTCAAATTTAAAATTTCCTGTAGAAACGGGAAGATGGTCTAGAATACCAAAACATGAGTGAATTTGTCATCTCTGTGGAAACGGGATAGGAGATTAATTTCATTATCTATTCAAATGTCAAAAACAGGAAATAAAACTGCTTAGAAATAAATATATACCAGAATTTTATACTGCAAATCCAACGGAGTACAAATTAAAACAGCTTCTAACATTTTGTCATGTAGAACTTTACAAAAACTTAGCAATATTTTTAAAAATACTTACGCGATACTTATGATTTATATTTGTCTTTTTTGAGTTGAATGTCATGGTAACTTGTAAATTGACATTTTGCTGTATTTTAATATGCATGCATGCATTATTATGTGTAGTGTAAATGTATTGAGTATAAAAATGTGTATACGTGTATATATGATGTCCTCTTGTACACCTATGTGTCTGAGGTTTAATAATAAAGTATTGTCTATTGTCTACTGTTAATAGATATACATGTATATACTTTTTGATTGCCTAAGTAAGTTCAAAGCCCCAAGACAGGATTAAATATATACATGTTCTTATTTAGACAAAATTATTTCTGAATAATTAAAACAAGCTTAAGGTGAACTAAATTTATGATGTGAACTCTTCTTCACATATACCATGTATACATGTAAAGAACCTGGAGACCAAATAAAACAGATCTGATTCAAAGTATTTACCTTAGATGGAAGCCTTAAAGTCAATATTTGGTAAGTTTTCATAGGACACTTTGTTGGTTTTGCTGAATTGTAATACACCTTATGTTACTTTATATAATAAATAAACACAGATGCCCCCACTGGCAAAAGAGATTAATTTTCAGGCATGATTCATGGTGGCAAAACATAAAAAAAAATATTTGGAACTGTGAAAGTGATGCCACCAAAATTTTAACCTCATATGTGCTTGAAATCATTTGGTCAATGCAAAACGATATTCTCTTGTGGAAACAAAAATTAAGATGGACTGTCGAACAGAAAGACAGAAAGGTGGACGGACGGACAGACAGACACTTAAAACAGTAAAATCCTAATTTTGTTTTCTATGTTTCTTCTTAACCATCTTGAAAACATTACAATAAGAATCTGAGTCTGTGCTATTGATACCAATTGTACTTGTTTTCATAGATGGGGAGGAACGATGACATAGAAAGCCAGTTGGATAATTTGTTGCTGACTCAGCAGCTATATTTTCTGATGAGGCACAACTTATTTTCCTTTTCAGGGTTTTCTGTTTTAAAATCCTCTCTGAATCACAAGATGAAGTTTCATTCACATCATGTGTTGCTGACAAAACTTCATCAAGATAATCCTGCTGAGAAGCAGATAGTTCAGAAGAATTTTCTCTATTGGAAGAAAAAAGGTCTACTGAACCATCTGCTTTAACTGTGACGTCAGTTTTATGAGAGGATCCTGAAATCAAACTCATTGAGTTGTCATACGTGGAGTCTGAGGAGGGTACATATGTTACAGTTTGTACTTCTGAACATGTACCTCCATGACTCCATGTATGATCACTTGAGCTTGAAACTTCATCAGCATGATCAGGTGTAAGCTGTAGGTATAAACATGGATCAGGTTCTACAATAGCAAAATCTCCATGAATATACCTACGCATTATAGCCTCACTAGCATTTTGATATAGATCTAAATTTTTATTTATGGTATAAAACTCTGGGGCATGCAGCTTTATAATATCATGCTTATTTTCCAGAGATCTCAAAACTATAGTTCTTGATGTCATTCTTTTTTCCCTGAAAACAAACACATTTATATTTATATTGAATCTTGTTTAACAATGTTTCAGTTTATGTTCATTTAGATGTTTATTTCCCCCTGAATTTTTATTAAGTGACATATGTTGCATTTTCTGGTATTTTTTATTTCTGATTTGAACAAATGTTATTTAGCCTTTCAATTTAACATACATTTTCAACTTTTAATATGACTTTTCAAAGAAGATTACAAATAATTACAAGCGTTATACTGCCTTAATATTTCAAGCGCTATCTTACCTTATTATTTCAATTAATCTGGTCACAAAGGTATTATTAAGTCGTTGAATTCTGTATACAGTTGTAAATAGCAGTACAATATATATATACAAGAAAGAATTTTTATACTTGTCAAGCTAACATCACAAACCGTTAAAACGGTAGACACAAATTTGAAATGAATCGATTCAACACCAATATTACTCCTGGCCATTATTGATAGTCAAAATTAAATCCATCAATTTGATCAACTAGATGGAGCCTTCTAGGGAAGGTGTATGTCGACTGCGCTAAGTATCAGTAAACAATAAGTAGATGAGGGACGGCAATGAAAACAGTATACACGCTATAGCATCATGGTTGACTTACATACCAAAAATTAGATGAATATCTCAAGCCGTTTAGTAAAAAACTATTGATTAATATTGGTTGTGGAATGTTCACACACCCTTTTTTAAATTTTTTTTACAACTTATACAAGTGAATTGCAGAATCACCCTGGTCATTAATATAGCTGTTTATGTTAATGCAATGTTCAATTGAACATACAAATTAATATTCTTGACAAGTATTTCATCATACTTTTATTGAAAAGGAATATACAAAGGTAGCCATGAAAAATTGAAATTTGACCACTTCAATTTTAAACTCAACTTTTGGCCAGATATAGCAGGCTAAAATTGTACAAAAGTAGAGCAGTATATCTCTTGTACTGTAAACGAAATAGTTGTGGGCAAATGGGGCTAAATTTGACCTTTTTCTTATAAGAAATCTTTTAATAACAAATCCAAACACAGACTACACGGAGTGACAAAGTTGTGAGGCCAGATCAACACATAATATTGCAATTTCCACCATTCTGCATACATAGAGATATAGCTAATACCATAACCTTTTTAGTCCAGTGGGAATTTATTGTTTTTACATGAAAAATAGCAGAAACAAGAGTTGATTGGACTTACAGGTTTTGACCACCGGAAGTGAAAGAAATTTTATTCAAGCAGAGTTATCTACCCTTTTTTCACCTGACGGTAGTTAAGGTACCAGTCTTGTATTACAATTCAGTTTCCGGTGCATGTCAAAACATGGAGTTAAATAAAATAGTCCCAATTTTTCTGAATTTTTTTCTGCACTGCCTATAAACTGTTTGATTAAAACTTTGTGATGAATTGAAAGTACTATTTAAATGTAACAAAAATGTTGCATCTTTTTTCAGAAATTAAATTAGGAAGGTGGAAGGATCTAATGTTTACTAGAAGTGGTGCGGTCGGATGAAAACAGCAAACAGAAAGTAGAAAAAGGAAGTTTTGACTTCGAGGTTGATTAACTTTATATTCTTCGTGGCAAGGTGCCTTTTTTTTGCATAAAATCATAGTATAACATTACTAAATGCATGATCTGTACACAAAAAAAATTTTCTATGTAGCATTTTTGAATAAATTTTTTTTGAAGATCAGCTGTTTTGCATGTAAGCCTATGGAGCAATCAATTACAAGACTGCAACCTTGGTAGTCATTTTTGGAATTTTTTTTCATGTTAAAAATGCAAATTTCCCAGGATGCTGCAACTGATTTACATATTCTGGGTACTATACTACCTCATGGTATTTTTAAAATGGATCCTCAGTGGAAAGTTGTGCAATTAGCAGGCTTAATTTCAAAAATTGACCAAAATGTCCAAAATTCCAAGGGTTGCCAAATTTGGTCGACAGTATTTGCAGTCAATCAAAGAGAAAGGGGTTTAACTCGTGGTCCAAAATATGGTCGTCTTAAATAAAGTGGCCAAATGGAAGAAAAATTTTTTATCTGGCCCATAGATTTATGTTTATGTGACAAATTGACCTAACAGAGATAGCTGCGGATTTACATGTTTCACACCTATGTCATAATAGTTTGTGTATTAATCCTGAACATTTGTCTCTAGAACCTCCCAATATAAATAATTGCAGGCAAATATGTAAAAATTTAGTTCCACAAACCTGTCAGACACATGGAATGTACCCAGAATGCATAATTTAGTTGCAGTATGTAAGTAAAATACAGAAATGTCACTTTGTATAAGAATGATCAGCACGAGTTCTCCGTTTACTTCTTAAAGTTTTTTCTGAATCCAAAAGATCTTTCTGATATGTCTCCTTTTCTACAGATTTTTCATCGTAAAGTTCAAATCTTTCAAGTTTCGAAACAGTTCGTTCATGTTTAACAACAGGATTTTTTTACGCAACTGGTGGTATTCATAAATTTCGTCTTCCCTTTTCAGTTGATGAATCGGACGCGAATTTGGAGAAAGTGGTACACCAAGAGCTTCACATTTTAAAACAGCTGATTCTCCAGGTCTATGATTAATTCTATCTGCAGTGGAGTGAATTCTAGCAGGAAAATTTCTCTGGAAGGTAATATCTTTAGGATTAGACTTATTATATCCTCTGTTTGTAGCTTCACATTTTTGGGTACTTGTACCGTATCGCGTTTTCTCTAAGTTCTTTCTCCCAAATCTAATGTTCATACAGTTGCGTACCAGGTTTTCATCATCCTCTGTCATGTATAAGCATCTGGCATGTTCAGGCAAGAATTCTTTTCCCCAGAAATCACTTTCTGTCCCTTTACAAATATAGGAATAGGCGCGGCATGTATCTCCACAATGTCCTGTGTAACAGTCAATAATACAATCTGCTACATAACTTTTATTTACAAGTCTATTCAATTCCCCAGCAGCCTCCTTGATAGCAAAGTTATATTCCACAGTGCACCTGTTGGTTAAATCCAAGGAAAATCTCCTGTGAAGCTTCTCACGGTCTGCTTTTGTCCTTCCGGGAAACATAAATTCACTAAAATTTGCCTTATCAATGCTACGCAATTGGGTTGACGCCAAGTGTCTTGGATCGCGCAAGTTTTCTGGTGTCAGGTTAACAACTTCACTATGTTTCTTGCTGAATCCTCTGTAGGCATGGCTGTCCCCATCTGTAGTTAACTGTCCAATAACTAGAGGCTGTTCATCTTCTGCTAACTGATCTGCCAGTAATTCACCATAGAATTCCTCATTACCAATGGAGTCCCATGGTTTTAGGTTTGCCGAACAGTGGCCTTGGTGTCCAGGACAAATTGCGTTCTCTCCAGTTGACCTTAGATAACTGGCTGTTTTGCAGAGCTTATTGGCATCATGTACAGCAATGATCTTCTTCCTAGCTGTCACATTTTCAACAATAGTGGTTGTTGCTTGTGTCCCAGGTTGAAAGGGAGTCCTTGTTCGAGATCCAAACAACGGATTGTTGTATCGAGTGTCACACTCTGCAGGTATCGGTGTGTCGGTTGGGAACCCTGAGCGCTCCAATGCTTGTCTTACAATTTGTCGCTGCTGTTTCATATCTTCTCTGTTCATATTGACCAGCATCTCACCGCATTCATTGGACTGTCTCTGCATGTCGGTCCTTGATGGAGCTGGATGGCTAACGGTCCGCATCAATTGGCACCATGCAGTATTTGAAATACCTGTATCCGCAAGTCCAATTTGCAACCTTCTGTTGGGGGCACCTGCTTTCCTGCCCTTTTTTTCGTCCTCCCCTATCTCTTCATACAAGGGGTACATCAAGGACTCATATTTACACATGGTACAAACCACTTTTTCTCTCCAACACATGGTTCTCTGCTCTTCGGCATCATAGTCAAATTGAAAGTTCCCCTTACAGCCTGGTGACTGCTCCAAATGTTCATGAAAGGCTCTGGTGAATAGTTTACAGGTTCTATCTTCATGTAAAAACCTATATGTGTTCTTGTCTCTTCTGATTAAGTTGTCTGTATATCTTTCAAATACACTGGGTTCCCCAGGCTGTGGTCTCAGTACAGATATAACTTTTGAGTTATCTACTTTGGTTACATTTTCCTTCAAAATTGTCAAGGCTTTGTCATTCAAACTTTCTTCTTTGGTCTTAGCAGCATCTGGTCTGACATATTTCTTCCTAATTTCAGTCTTTTCATCCCACTCAACAACAGGAATTTGTCTCCTATCATCATCGCCTTTCTTAAACTGAACACTTTTTGACTTACTTGTATATGGCATCTTTGAACTCTGATGCCTATTTTGAAAATACTTCTGAATTTATACTTTTCCAACATCATCAATCAACTGTGTCAAAAGTCAAAACACCCAAAAAATGCAACTGACAGCATTCAAATGCCAGATATGGCAGCCTCTTAGAACCTTACTGATGATAATGACAGTTCAATAGAATTCCACCACATGACAGTAAAGACCCAATTCTAACCAAGGTGTGAAGTACCATAAAATCATCAAGCAGTCAAAAGAATCTACACACATTCTGCTACACAGTGGCACCTAATTTTCAAGAATTAAAACAAACACTTAGAAAACAATCTAACTTTTATTTGACAAAAAGCATTTTTTTTTACAATACAGTAATTAAAAATACATAAAAATTACATAATATCAAAATATACAGTTTTTTCTTTAATAATTGTAAAGTTCAATGTATTATGTACAAAAATATCACACATTAGGTCAAAAATCTCCAAAAGAAAAAATTTACAAGCAAAAATTAGAGTTGACCCTATATACAAAAAAAAAAAAATCTTAAATATCCCAAAAAGGGTACAACTCTAAAAAATGTAATTTAAGACGCAATTTAATAGTAAAACAAAAATAATTTGGCATACAAGTCAGAATATGGTTCTTCTTTCTTAAATAATTTTTTCGTAATTTTCCGAGCAATGTTGAATTGGTTGTAGGTACCAGTCTTGTATTACAATTCAGTTTCCGGTGCATGTCAAAACATGGAGTTAAATAAAATAGTCCCAATTTTTCTGATTTTTTTTCTGCACTGCCTATAAACTGTTTGATTAAAACTTTGTGATGAATTGAAAGTACTATTTAAATGTAACAAAAATATTGCATCTTTTTTCAGAAATTAAATTAGGAAAGTGAAAGGATCTAATGTTTACTAGAAGTGGTGCGGTCGGATGAAAACAGCAAACAGAAAGTAGAAAAAGGAAGTTTTGACTTCGAGATTGATTAACTTTTTATTCTTCGTGGCAAGGTGCCTTTTTTTTGCATGAAATCATAGTATAACATTACTAAATGCATGATCTGTACACAAAAAAAAATTTCTGTGTAGCATTTTTGAATAATTTTTTTTTTAAGATCAGCTGTTTTGCATGTAAGCCTATGGAGCAATCAATTACAAGACTGCAACCTTAATATAGCTACATTACATCCAGTTATATTACGATGTCAATGGAAGAAGTTCCCGCGTAAATGTCATGTGTTAAACGGGATACACTAAAAAAAGAATTTTAGGTGTATGTTAGCATTCACATTCCGATCAATTTACACAGTTCAATTATATATGTTAACTATATTTATATTGGATTTAAATTTAGATACTTTATCAGAGAAATTATTTGTTTCTCGCAGACAACGCTAAATAATATACATTAACTCGACATTGAATCTGAACACCCCT
Source organism: Mytilus californianus (assembly GCF_021869535.1). NCBI lineage: Eukaryota > Metazoa > Mollusca > Bivalvia > Mytilida > Mytilidae > Mytilus > Mytilus californianus. The sequence continues at coordinate 109,248,035 of NW_026262581.1, forward strand.
AAAACGAGCATGTTGCGAACAGACCCGATCCCCCCCCCCCCCCTTTTTTTCTGGGACAATTTTTGTTGTGATATGCTGTACATCTTCTTCAGTTCTGACTAGACTAGCAGGGTCGGATACAGCTATTTTTAAAAAGAGGAACTTTATCCAGGATAAAGGGTCAGTTCCAACTAAATATCCCCATTCAAATGCATTGATTGTCACCCGGCATGTCAATAAAAAAAGGGGGTTTCAACCTCCGGAATCAACTGCCCCCTGGATCCGCCACTGACTAGTCTTAATGTGTACAAACCTGACGTCAAATTATGTACTATAGAAGAAACAAAAAATATCACATTACATTCAATTAATGAGTAATCCCCAAATTCAATTATATTACGATGGCAATGGAAGCAGTTCCCGCGTAAATGTCATGTGTTAAACGGGATACACTAAAAAAGAATTTTAGGTGTATGTTAGCATTCACATTCCGATCAATTTACACAGTTCAATTAAATATATATGTTAACTATATTTATATTGGATTTAAATTTAGATACTTTATCAGAGAAATGATTTGTTTCTCGCAGACAACGTTGAATAACATACATTAACTCGACATTGAATCTGAACACCCCTAAAATAAAATGGTATATGCAATCGACCAAACAGATTTTCCTAATATTGATAAAGGTGAAATACGTATAATAAGAATTACGCACACTGAAATAAGATCAGAGATAAAGCCCTATGTAAAGTGAAAACCAAATAAAAAAATATATAAAATCATTGTTTTTTTAAATTTCCTTGCATAATAACCTTGAAGTTGAAACTAAAAACTATTACGTGTATCCTGTCAACCCCTGAAAAAAATAATACTGTCTCCTTGACTACTTCCGCGCGCCACGGACTTGTAAAATGATATATTGTGATAGTCTATTTTAATTATTGTAAATCATGACAATATGAGAGTGGTGTTAATTATAAAGTGAGATGAAAATAAAAAGGGAATGTGTCCATGGGACACACATGATGCCCCTGCTTGCATATCATATAAAGTTTTAAAGGGACATAACTGAAGAACGATAAAAGTGACCCTACCCAAATTTGTAGTTGATCTGACTTTTGTGTTAATAGGTATTGTGTATAAGTTTCATAATATATGGTTGAGGCAAACTTAAGTAAGAGAACGGAAACTTTTATGTTTGTAAAGGGGCATAACTCTAGAACAGTAAACGTTACACAACCAAAGTTCTAATTTGATCTGCGTTTTGTGGTAATAAGCATTGTGTATAAGTCTCATACCATTTGGTTGAGGAAAACTAAAGTTAGAGAACGGAAATGAAAAATTCAGCAATTTTCATTTGAAAAGGGGCATAACTCTAGAACGGTTAAAGTGACGCCACCAATTTCAAACTTGATCTGTATTTTGTGGTAATAAGCATTGTGTATAAGTTTCATAACATTTGTTTGAGGCAAACTTAAGTTCGAGAACGGAAACCAAATCGTGCAGTTAAGGGTAAAACGTAATGCGCCCACCGCTACGTAGGGGGCATAAAAAGAAATGGATTCCCAGACGTATACTTTCTTAAAGAATGATAATGATTCAAAACATGGACACATGTACCTTCTTTCAAAAATTCATAAAATAAATCTAGACATAATTAATGAGGCATTGCGAACTGGTGAGATAGTAGGAGACATTAAATGTTCCTTACCGACCAATTATCAATAAGTGTAACTCTCCCACGAGACGGTCTAAGTAGTAGTTACTACTGTAATCACTAGCCAGTCAACACTGAGGTTGTGAGTTCGAACCCCGCTCGTGCGGGTGCACTCGACTCCAATCTTAATTGACTAGGATTGTCAGTTTTCCTATCGAAGGTCGGTGGTTTTCTCCGGGCACTCCGGCTTCCTCCACCAATAAAAACTGACCGCCACGAAATAGCCCAAAAGCGGTGCTTAAAAGTGGCGTAAAAACACCAAAAATCAAAATCAAATAAAATCTCCCACGAGATGCATTGAGAGATTTCTTGATCTAATTATAAAACCATTATTGAAGAGGCTTAACTTTTACATACGAGATACAAAAGATTTCATTAATAAAATTAAGTCACACGAGGTCAAAAAAGCATATAAACGCATGCCAACAAGAATACCTTGCGAGGTAGTAATTGGGAGACTTTTGAAAAAAGTAAAATCACAAAAATACTGAACTCCGAGGAAAATTCTAAAAGGAAATCCCTAATCAAATGGCAAAATCAAAAGCTCAAACACATCAAACGAATGGACAACAACTGTCATATTCCTGACTTGGTACAGGCATTTTGAACAAAAGGGACCCATGCTTAAACAAATTTATGCAAAAACTCCCGAAACACTGATAAAATTCTGAATTATAGGCAACAAACATTTATTTAGTTAGCAAAAACGGTTTTAAGTCTTGAGATTTATTACGTATGTTGGTTGAAGAAACGGCATTTCATAATAATTTTTAATTCTAAAACACAATTTCATAAATTCAGATATATTTAGTAAAAGAATGTTGGTCTCAGTATATTATGTATTTTCAATCTTAATTCCTATATTGAATTATAATTGCTTAAACAAATACCCGAACGTAAGATCAAATACACTCTTTTTCTAACTTTCCAATGTTTACAGAATCCATTGTATGCTTATTCAGTGTAAAAATCTAGAGTTAATTGTTTAGTGTATTTGTATTTTTTTCTTTTGCATAACATATTTTTAAAGACCTCATGAAAGATTAACATGCAATTGTTAAATCTATTTCCTTATTTAAAAAAGTATATAATATATTTTTTATTATTAAGAATATGATCATTTCCTGGGAATATTAACAAACAGTCTTTATTTTATTTGTTTTATTTTCAGTTTTTGAAACGGACATTTTTGTTTATCTGATTTGTCAAAATGACATGTGCATAAAACTCATGTTATTGTTACAAATTAACAAATCCCAAAGCCTACTAGAACTCATTATGTAGAAACCACAACACCATTATTATCTGGCACTGATGTTCGATACCATAGGTCGTTAAATCTTGACCATTTAACTTTCCCTTGTTTATCAAACGTTGCAACTGTCAACTTTGCTCAAGTAAACACTTACGATGCATAAATATAGCTTTAACATACATGTTTGAAAGTGATCTATAGATACATTTAGTTTATTATCATATATCAGATAAGAGAATTAGCGATTTGTGACAATTTCTTTATTGCGACGTTTTAAATATCTCAGATACCCCCGTATGGAGGTGCTCTTAATTGCAGGAGGCTAATATAGATAAGACGAATAAGTGTTCCGAATGAAGAATAATTTAGCTTCCGAATATTCCTCCATAGACTATATTTCTAACTAATTAATATGCGTGAACCCTCAGGGGTTCACGCAATCAAAAGCCCAAAGTCCAAATTACCCAATACAGGAAATGTCTACACAAAGGCTCTAAATCACCACAAAACACCAAAACCTTCCTGACTTTGTGGTGGTGTTTTACTTATATATGCATAATATATATATAATTACTCTAAATATCAGCACAACAATGTTAAACCTTAACGATAGATATTTAGCTTATCTGCAATCAATTTCATCTTCATGCCTAATATATCATGTACTGTGTTACAACTCTAGATTCTACTGACGAGGAAAGGTAACACTAGGCCACCGAAAGCTGAATTATTAGTTTAGTCTAGGTGGCTGAGTGGTCTAGAGCGCTGGACACAGTGCAGGCGGTGTTGTCTCGATATCCCAATAGCATGAGTTCGAATCCCGGCGAGGGAAGAGCAAAAATTGCTTCAAAATTATTATTTCTGTGACTGTATCTTACGATCCTTTACGATAGATATTTAGCTAATCTGCAATCAATTCCATCTTCATGCCTAATATATCATGTACTGTGTTACAACTCTAGATTCTACTGACGAGGAAAGGTAACACTAGGCCACCGAAAGCTGAATTATTAGTTTAGTCTAGGTGGCTGAGTGGTCTAGAGCGCAGCCGGTGTTGTCTCGATATCCCAAAAGCATGAGTTCGAATCCCGGCGAGGGAAGAGCAAAAATTGCTTCCGCAAATTTGCAGATTTAAGATTGTTGTGCTGATATTTAGAGTAATTATGAATATAATATGTGTTTTCAGCCGTGTATCACCTTCATTGGTGATCCAATCAATGGATCTGTCGTAGAGTTGTCACTTGTTTAGACGTACTTATCAAAATTATTATTTCTGTGACTGTATCTTACGATGAATATAATATGTGTTTTCAGCCGTGTATCACCTTCACTGGTGATCCAATCAATGGATCTGTCGTACAGTTGTCACTTGTTTAGACGTAGTTATCAAAATTATTATTTCAGTGACTGTATCTTACGATCCTTTACGATAGATATTTAGCTAATCTGCAATCAATTCCATCTTCGTGCCTAATATATCATGTATTGTGTTACAACTCTAGATTTACTGACGAGGAAAGGTAACACTAGGCCACCGAAAGCTGAATTATTAGTTTAGTCTAGGTGGCTAAGTGGACACGAGTAACGATACATGTACACAATAAATAAATTATATAAACGCCTAAAAAGTGTACAAAACAACACCAATATTTTAAAAAAAACATTAAATGTAATTATCTATAAATATTTCGGATAACAGATATACTTATTCATTCTGATGAAGGATATCTGTTATCCGAAATATTTATAGATAATTACATTTAATGTTTCCTTTTTTTAATATTGGTGTTGTTTTGTACACTTTTTAGGCGTTTATATATATACTATGTATATATATACAAGTCTAAATTGAAAACAACGTTCAAACCTATGATTGCGTTGGATAAAAACCGCAATTTTATACGTGTGCATGCAAAACAAATTTCTTGGTAGAGGGGTCTAAATACAGCACAAACAACATTTTCCAAAAGACAAAAAAAGTGAAAAAGTATATTTAAACAAAACGCATTTGACTAACAGATCGAACAACGGATGTTCTTAAACCCTGCTGACTGCCATTGGCGATTGCTAAATAAACGGATCACAAGATGTAACAAAATGGATCTTTATTATTAATTTAATACCAAACAGAAAACAATAAATTTGCGGAAAGATGGTATACCGCAAACATGAGGTGCAAAAATTTGTACACCATATCCGGATTTCGACAATTAATGTCTCATCAGTGATGTTAGGAATCGAAACGGTATTTGGAAGGCCATATAATTTACCTCAATTTAGGATAGACTCTTGAATTTTGAAGAGTCGAAATAGGATGAACGGATCATATAAACCCGAAGGCAAATATAATACAAGCCCAAACGAAAAAATATAAATAAGTCTAAATTGAAAACAACGTTCAAACCTATGATTGTGTTGGATAAAAACCGCAATTTTTATACGTGTGCATGCAAAACAAATTTCTTGGTAGAGGGGTCTAATTACAGCACAAACAACATTTTCCAAAAGACCAAAAAAGTGAAAAAGTATATTTAAACAAAACGCATTTGACTAACAGGTCCTACTGACTGCCATATATATATATATAAGTCTTAACATTTGCGCAACGATACCAATATAAGATGGTTATATACGAAGAGAATGTTATTAAATTCGTGTATATATTGCACCGTTGAAAATATTTGTCCTTCCGTCAGCGGGAAGCCAGGATTCTGTGACATCGTGGTAACTCCGCCTGCAATGTTGCCAGCGCACCAGACTACTGGTTCACAGGACACGATATATAATGGAATGTGGATGGAATATTTTGCATCTCAGCTCTTTGTGTTCCGTCATTAAGGACTGATTGGTTATTGGTGTTTGACGCTCTTAGCACTAATTGCTATATCGTGACGGCCAGTTTTTATTGGTGAAGGAAGTCTGAAAGCTCAGAGAGAACCACCGACCATAGGCAGGAAAATTGGTATTCTTTGTCTAATTTAGATCGAAGTCGAACGCACCCGCCACATGCAGGGTTCGAACTCAAAACTTCAGTGTTGACAGGCTAGTGATACACTAGTTGAACTACTTAGACCACTCGGCCTGTTAAGGAGGATAACATATATACTTACCATGAAGTCACATTGATGTTTTTCCATCGGAAAAGTAATGGTTATACAGGGTTAACACCACAAATTACATATGCTTCGTCTTAAATTTGGCCAAACAATGTGTGTTAAATATCATCGTTAAGCAGAATATGAACCTATGCTTTTGCGTCATCAAAAACAGCTCACATGCAAGTTATCTAATCTACATGCCATACCATTTCATGTACTGTGTATCACACCCTTGATTTGGGAATGTGCCAAGCTTTCTGTACGTTGGTACATTTCTTTTTGGGGTTGCGTAGCTAGCCTGATGCAATGAAAAATACAATAAACAAAATCATGCAATATTTTATCAGTGGAGTCCAAGTTTCCGCCCTTCGTCTAGGTTGTCCCAATTTGCAAAGCCTAGCAACTGCATTAGTTGTTTATTTGTTATCGTTCTAAATAGGCATGACACATTTGTCACAGGACGTTAAACAGAAAACAGTCAATCAATATTACCACTGACTGATTCTTTGCTAATGTTGGTTGGCTGAAAGTCGACGAGTGTACTAGTCATTAGTTAGGTACTTGCCAGATTTACATTATACCATTTGACAGTATTCTACTTTCATTAATTATGTGATTGTACTAAAAGGTTGCAGCTCTCTCAGGCACTGTTGTTATTTGACTCTTCTGCCTGTTTTATTTAGGCCCCTCAACTTTTAATGTTCTTAAACTTTTATGAATCTACTTTCTGAAACTTTTGGTTTCGAGCGAAGCTGATGAAGGACGACGATATTATTCAAGAAACATGTATAGTATTTTACATTTATCTTTTACATAATGTAAATTTTCTCTTCTAGTTCCTATCTACAACCTAAAAAGAAAACGGAAATTTAGGACACATTGACTGTAGAAAGGAAAATCACAAGACAAAATGTTATGGAATCAACGTCACAAGATAAAAGTCACAATTCTGTTTTATATATATTTTTCTTTGACTGATAAGAGTTATAATTCTTTCAAATCGTTTTTTGTCGAGCCTGCGACTTTTGTCGCAGAAAGCTCGACATAGGGATAGTGATCCGGCGGAGGCGGCGTTAGCTAACTTTTTAAAAGCTTTATATTTTAGAAGCTAGAAGACCTTGATGCTTCATACTTTGTATATAGATGCCTTATGTTACGAAGTTTCCGTCTGTCATATGTCCATTGTCCTTGACCTCATTTTCAAGATTCAGTGACCACTTGAAAAAAGTCAACATTTTTTGTAATCTTAATTTCTTTCTTATTTTGAGTAATAGGATAACTATATTTAGTATGTGCGTACCTTGCAAGGTCCTCATACCTGTCAGACAATTTTCATTTGACCTCGACCTCATTTCATGGATCAGTGAACAAGGTTAAGTTTTCGTGGTCAAGTCCATATATCAGATACTATAAGCAGTAGGTCTACTATATTTGGTATATGGAATGATTGTAAGGTGTACATGTCCAACTGGTAGGTGTCATCTGACCTTGACCTCATTTTCATGGTTCAGTAGTCAAAGTTAAGTTTTTGAGTTTTGGTCTTTTTTTCTAATACTATATGCAATAGGTCAACTATATTTGGTGTATGGAATTATTTTATAATGTACATGTCAGTCTCGCAGGTTTTATTTGACCTTGACCTCATTTTCACGGTTCATTTCTCAGTGTTAAGTTTTTGTGTTTTGGTCTGTTTTTCTTCAACTATAAGCAATAGATCAACTGTATTTGTTGTATGGAAGGATTGTAAGGTGTATATGTCTGTCTGGCAGGTATCATCTGACCTTGACCTCATTTTCACGGTTCATTTCTCAGTGTTAAGTTTTTGTGTTTTGGTCTGTTTTTCTTCAACTATAAGCAATAGATCAACTGTATATGTTGTATGGAATTATTGTAAGGTGTATATGTCTGTCTGGTAGGTATCATCTGACCTTGACCTCATTTTCATGGTTCGTTGGTCAATGTTAAGTTTTCATGGTTAAGTTTGTTTCTTAGATACTATAAGCAATAGGTCAACTATACTTAATGCATAAATTACTTGTAAGGTGTACATGTCTGTCTGACATGGTTCATTTGACCTTGACCTCATTTTCACGGTTCATTGGTCAATGTTAAGTTTTCTTGGTTAAGACTGTTTCTTAGAAACTATAAGCAATAGGTCAACTATGTTTGGTTTATTGAATGATTGTAAGGTGTACATGTATTTCTCGTGGTTTATCTGACCTTGACCTCATTTCCTTTGATCATGTTAAGTTTATGTGTTACTTGTAGTAAAGCTTTATATTTAGGACTATCAAATAAAATCAATGGTTAGTAAAGAAGGCGAGACATTTCAGCGTGTGCACTCTTGTGTGTTTTTCTTATAATATTACAAAAAGTGTCATTCGGTTCATCGAAGATTGGTCCGTTGATCTACATTTGTATGAAATCACATAGGAGGAAAGTCCATTAATCGAGTAAGCTAAGGGTCCGTTGCGAATAAAAAATGAAAAGTTGCTACAAATTTGTTAAAAAATTTTGTATTCAACTAGAGGAGGGACATTTAATGATAAGATTTGCATCAAAACGTGACATGAGCGCTGAAGAAACTAAATGTGATTAATATTACTAGTAATTATTTTCGAAGAAAAAAAACAACAATTTAGCTGTCCAATAATGGGGAATTTAAATGTATTTTCAACAATATCTATTATATTTTATTTTTTCAAAAGTGCACAAGTTACAATTATACAATAGAAATACGGGGATTCGGAAACAAGAAGAACCTACATAAATCCGTCTCCCTTAATTTACATTTCACTCAAACCGTTGACAATAAGTACCATCAAACTTAACATTTATAAGTTTGAACAGCTATTTTCTTCCAACAATGTAATTATATTAGAAAATCTGTGTAAACTTATTAAGAACGTCCAAGAGAAGGTCGTTCCTCCAGGTTAGAACTTTTTAGTATTACTTTATACATGTATATGTAATTCACACATGCACTATAAGTTTGTATATTGCTAATATGTATATGTTCTCTGTAACAATTGTTTTAAGAGAATAAAGTATTCATTTATTCATTCATTCATTCAACTTTCAGAAAGTTAAAGCAATTTCTTTTCTTTTTGTTTCTTTAATGATAAGTCAGTTTTAAGCATATAGGATCTACGATTTTCTTGATTTGATGTGAAACTGTCAATCAGCGCACGGTAATGTTATTAGATGTGATCAAGAAAAAAATACATTTCATTTCATTTTATGTACCTAATGAACGTAAGAATAGAAATGCTATTGTTTTTGTCGCCTGCGAGATTAGATCTATATTTCATATTAATTTATATGTATCGTAAATTCACGTTCTAGTACATTCTCCCAATACGTAAGATCAAGTATTGGTTTTGCATCTTTGACACGCGTTACCATGTTCATTGAGGCCTTTAAGTCTTCCACCGGTTATGTTCTTTCGCAATATTTATCTTGGTCCTGAAATATCTCGCTAAATAGATATAAGAAGATGTGGTATGAGTGCCAATGAGACAACTCTCCATCCAAGTCAAAACTTATAAAAGTAAATCATTATAGGTCAAAGTACGGTCTAAACTACTTTGCGATTTCTTTGGGAGATCTACATTGATTCGATTTGTTTTAGAAGACTTGATTTCGCTTCAAATGGCTCTTTGTACAAAACAAATGAAATGCAGTTAATACTAGCTTCAAGTTTCATTATTACGTCGGTGAAATTTCTATCGTTTGCCTTTTGTACGAATATGTTTTATTTGTTGTTTAATTTATCAAAAATACTGAGGCCCTCCCTAACTTCTTATGATCATGTTTCTTGTCCTGTAAATCGTTCAGAAAAATGAAAATAAAGAACAGCAATCAATTAACACTAGAAATTAAGAGGAGACTGCTGTGTATATGTATCCGCACCACGGGTTTCTCTAAAGTAAGTTTATAAACTATAATACAATGAGTTTATTCTATAAAATGAACAAAATCGCACCCCTTTAATATCAAACTTGTTTCTATATTATTATATGAATCACAATTTGTGACCAAATGCAGTAAAAATCAGTCTAAATTATATTTAATAAAAAAATTTAATAACACTTGCCGTTACCTCGGGAATATTTTTTTAGTTCTATAATCAAGAATTATCTAAGTATAGTGTAGAAACTTATCCAAAAGAACTGACTGTTAAATAAATCTGATATCAAACAGAAACAATAGTTATTTTCTAGATTTTGATGATTAAGTTAAACACTGGAAACTCTATGATAAGATATTTTGTTACCACACATTACTTCAAATTTTTACTATACAAATAAGAAGATGTGGTTTGATTGTCACTGAGACAACTATTACCTAGAGACCAAATGAAGCAGATTTAAGCAACTATAAGTGACCGTATTGCCTTCAAAAATGAGCATATTCAATACCGTATGGTAAGCTATAAAATGTCCCAACTTGACAAACATTCAAACGAGAAAACCGACGGCCTGATTTATATAAAAACAATCAACTAAAAAAATATGATAGACAGCAACCAACGACAACCATTGAAATATAGGCTCCAAACCCTTCCCTAACCTGGGACTGTTGTGTAACAGCAAACATAAGAACACCATGGGGTTTTCTCACTGTTGAAGGCCGTACGCTTGCCTATAATTGCTTACATCCACTTCATTTGAACTTTGGTGGATAATTGTCTCATTGGCAATCATACCACATCTCCTTATTTTTAAACTGAAAAAGCTTGACTCAACAGATCGACACAACAAAAACAAAAAATCAAACAAAAAGCCTAAAATAAACAAAGTACCGATCTAGGCCATTGTTTTTAAATTAACTAAATTCTTCCGTAGATACAACGATATGGATTGAAAGTTTAGCTGTACCTGCAGAAACCTCAAAAGGAAGAAACCTTATTACGAACGGGATATCACATCCATATTTTTATGATGATGCTGTTTATAGAGCCTGTAAATTTAGATAGGATCCATATAAATTATTGATCCTTTGAATGAATTTATTCTAAAGGTTTTTGATTTTACACTGAAGTAAGATCTTTGAATATTGTCTCCATCGGTACTAATTTTTTTTTTTTTTTTGGGGGGGGGGGGGGGGGGGGGGGGGATAAATTAGTATATAACTAAATATCTATTGCTTTACAGTTATGAACACTCATTGTCCTACATCCTGTCGATACTTATATCTTTGCATTGTAAAAGGTCATGCTTTTTCAGACTTTCAACTAGATCCGTTGGATGTGCACTGATTAATATTAAGCCAGGAAATAATGGTTTATTTATAAATGAGAGTAACTGCGAGTACTCTTAGATCGGTACATTGTGTGCATAGTGTCGATCTAATGAGTCAAGCACTTTCATACAGATTTTTACTGGGAGAAATACGTCGAACCTAGCCACATTCTGTATGTGCCGATCCTAAGACAGGAAGCTGTAATTCAGTGGTTGTCTTTGATATTGTCTTTTATAAAAAAAAATAACACCTGCTCAGATTCCTGAACTTAGTGTGGTGTTTGGTAGGTCTCGTATTATGAAATTGACGAAACGTCGCTTAGAAATTTATTTTGTGAAGGGAAACACATAAACGGTAAGTAAGAAACATATACTAGTAACAATATTTCTGGTGCAAAATATGGAAAGATATTCAATGGCAAACATTGAAAAGAACAGTCGTAGTGTGTCATTAGTTTGCTGTACATATACATACGTAAGAATCGCATATTTTGAAAACATTGATTATCACAGCCTAAACATTTGTGAACCGTTAAACTGTTTATCAAAACATTTATTATTATTAAAACAAATAGTTTTAGTTATTTCACATAAAAACCTTATGCGTACCTAAGGTGGAAGAAATACTCCCCCTTTGCCTATGTAAAAATACTTTTTTAAGAAGATGTGGTATGATTGCCAATGAGACAACTCTCCACCAGAGACCAAAATGATGTAGAAGTAAACACCGTACGGCCTTATACAATGAACAAAACCCATGCTTTATAGTAAGCTACAAAAGGCCCCGAAATGGCAAATGTAAAACAATTCAAACGAGAAACTAACGGCCTGATTTATGTACAAAACAATAAACGAAAAACAAATATACTACACTGAAACAAACGACAACTACTGATGTACAGGCTCCCGACTTGGGACAGGCACATACAGAGTGTGGCGGAGTTAAACCTGATTGCTAGCTCCAAACCCTCCCCTGACCTGGGACAATGGTGTAACAGTGCAACATTAAAAAAAAACTATAAAAATCAACATATAGTTCGTTTTATATTTGAGCAATAATAATAAATAATATTATAAACCCCACCACATTCTATATGTGCCTGTCCAAAGTCAGGAGCCTGTAATTGAGTGGTTGTCGTTTTTTGCTGTTTCTCATAATTGTTTTTCGTTTATTGTTTTGCACAGTTTGTTCTTATGTTGTGCCGTTACTACACTGTCCCAGGTTAGGGGGGTTTGGCGCCAAGAAACTAGTTTAAACCTGCTGCATTTTTATGCACCTGTCCTAAGTCAGGTACCTGTTGTTCAGTGGTTGTCGTTTGTTGGTGTGGTTCATAGGTTTTTCTTGTTTCTCGTTTTTTATATAGATTAGACCGTTGGTTTTCATGTTTAAATTGTTTTACACTAGTCATTTTGGGGCCCTTTATAGCTTGCTGTTCGGTGTGAGCCAAAGCTCCGTGTTAAAGGCCGTACTTTGACCTATAATTGATAACTTTTTACTTGGATGGAGAGTTGTCTCATTGGCACTCATGCCACATCTTCTTATTTATATAAAATGTAAAACGTCAGCTGTAACTGAAATAGGAAAAGAGGCGAAAGATACCAAAGGAACATTCAAAGTCATAAGTCGAAAATAAACTGACAACGCCATGGCTAAAAAAGAAAAAGACCAACAGACAAACAACAGTACACAAAACTGGAAGCTGTTGATAGAGATTGTTGAATGAACCAACGATAAAGATATGTTAGATTTATAGCAACTTTAGAACCATTACAGTTAATTCCATTTAGGCCACACCAATTTGATTAATAGTTCTTTGGATATTCCCGCTTCTGTTATGGAGAAATTGACTTTTCAATAAAAAAAAAAATAATTACCGCTTCCGCTAATTTTTGGGCCGCATGCCGCTCCAAAATTAGTTTATCCTTGACATTTTTTTTCTTTTAGACGCGTTTCTTGTGCATATATTGCTCCAATCGATTCAAACGCACGTGTGATAAGTCGATTTGTAAATAAAAGGTCAAAAATCGGGATGCCAACATGAAGTTGTGTCAGATCATTGCCGAGGACAAATAGTTATTAAACACACAGTTATTTTAAACGCATTTCGTTTTACCTATGAAGACCTGTTCTAGGAGACAAAAATAAAAAATCTTTCGTTAGGTGACCACGATCACATCAATACTTGTTAGAAGTTAGAACCATTGTCATCCCCGATCATTGTTTCAACAGACATAGTCCGAGATTACTCTGACGTCCAACGGCTGTTTTGCCAGACGAGATAGGGCGCTGTTGTCCCACGGCCCCAGCTTGTCCTGCAAAACAGCCGTTATACGTCAGAGTAATCTCGGACTACAACAGACATAGAAAGAGCTATCTCACGGTCTTGGATGAAATTAATATTAAATTCACAAGAGTTTTTAAAAATGACAGATTAATCTTATTTTGATGAAAACCTCATATCCCCTTGTTAGTCTATTGACATGCAATCAGAACTCATTTGTAAGGGAAAATTTAAGAGTTCCAACGTTCGAGACCAAAGTGGTGGTATTGGAATTGGCATGCTAATACTAATTAGGGATGTGTTATTGGTGCAACCACTTACAGTTTGAAATATATTGCAGGTTTCAGGGGCAAAAGGAAAAAGGATTTTGCTTAGTGCATGTGAATGTGGTTAACGGTATTTTAAGGGAATGTTTTAATAAATTGAGATCTACATGCATAGCAATATAACTATCTTACTGAGGATGTTGTTGAACTATTGACCTTACTCATTATGTTGATCCTATTATGGATAAATAGTTCCAACTGGATGTCAAGCAGCCAATAAACAATCATTACCATATAATAAAAACAACTATTTCAAAAGATAACTAATATTTTTCTTAGGGCATTTTTTGGAATACATACACATATTTTAATTGTATTCAACACATTTCATTTACATTTACCTCACTAACATAATTCCTCTTGCTAAACTGCATCTGCTATGCTTCCTTAATATATATGCATGTATGAATTTAATTTTTAATGAAAATTCACGCAGTCAAAGCTTATTTGACGAAAATAATTAAAATTATACTAAACCGAAGCAAACCAAAAAGTTGGGTATGGTACAGACTGTACTACAGGCACAAATACATCAAATTATATGCATAAGAGCATGTTTATCTTCCTTTTTCTTTGAAGTAACCAGTTTTACATGTACATAAAATTCTAAATCGCACAATTTAAAAAAAATATTATACCGCTCGCTCCACTTGTAGAGCACCCGCCTCAACAAAACTTTTTTCAAGAAATAAATACAATCAAAAAAATTTCGCTCGCTCGCCCCATTTTTTTTGGAGCTTTGTCCGAAGAACTAAAAATCAAATTGGTGTGGCCTTACATATTTTTTTTTGTATCAAGGAGGGTAACCTTTTATCACGTTCATTAGACAGGTATATGGTCGTCAATTCGCTTCAAATTCGTACTTTATTTGGTCTTTTTAACTTTTTTTTCGAGCGTCACTGATGTGTCTTTTGTAGACGAAACGTGCATCTGGCGAACAGAAATTAAATCCTGGTATCTATAATGAGTTTATAAACCACTTCTAAGTATTATCCTACTTTATTTAAATTTAAATTGCTGCTCAATAATAAATCAATATTTTAGAAGATCAACTGAATTAGCCAATAGGCATATTTTCATTGGTTATTGCAAAATTTCATTTAAAAGCGTTTCAATGACGGACTAATCTTAGTATTGTGAGGACTGTCTTATATATTAGGGAAAATAAAAAAATACCTATTTTAGACATTAACAACACACAGTGCAAAGAAATGAAAGGAGTTATATAAGGTTTCAATATTGTGAGTTTGAAGGTAAATCATGTCATCTTTATGTAAAGATTTATCATGTGTGTGTGCTTATTAACTGAAATTGAAAAAATTCAAATTAAATTAAAAGAAATAATCTGCCTGTTATCAAAATATTTTTTCCCTTCAGTCGACTTGTATTAAAATATTTGAAATATTTTCTTTCTTACCGCAGATCCAGAAATCAAAGTTACACAGAGCGTATAAGCTAGGTGTTAAGGTAAGTATTTATTTAAAATATGTTTTCTTCGTTTCATTACATTGTATTCAGTATATTTAAAGCAAGTGGGGTCTTAAAATTAACATTGTTATCGTAACCCCTTTGGCATACAACTCAAGATAAATGACATATACCAGAAAACCATAACTGTGCAGCTGCACGGCCGTCATTCTGCATATCGAGACAAATGATCGTGAACTAATAAAACTTTGTAACCGTGGTCAAGTACTGCGATCGGAATGTGAAAGAACTATTATCGAGAAGACGCATGCCGTGTCAGTATTCAATCTAATGTATTGAATTATATGAACAAGTATCGGAAAAAGTAAAATATACGAATTACATATAAATAAGAAGATAAGGTATGATTGTCAATGAGAAAACTATCCACCACAGACCAAATGACACAGACGTTAGCAACTATAAATCGCCGTACGGCCTTCAACATTGATAAAAAACAATACCGCATGTCAAGCTATAATAAAAAGGCCCCGAAAATAAAAAAAACCCAATTTAAACGAAAAAATCAATGGCCTGAGTAATGTACAAAAAATAAATAAATAAAAACAAATATGATATACAGCAACAAACGACAACTACCGAATTACAATCTCCTGACTGGCGCATACATAATATGGCTGGGTAAATAGTCTCTCAAAATGGTTCAACATTATGATCAGTATCTGAAAAAAAATCAAAGTTTAAACACTCTGGGATTTGACCGTGAAATAAATGTTCTCGAGAACAAACTCATTTTGACAGCCATATATTCGTCATATGTTTGTTCTTTTAAAATATTTATACCATTATTTCTTTTCTATGTATAGAGCAGCACAGATATAAAAATAAGAAGTTGTGGTAGATTGCCAATGAGACAATTCTCCACCAGAATGTCTGACTTTAATGGGTTAAATGGATAAAAATATTATATTATCACACCTTTTTACTTATATGGTGTCACGCAACTTCCATATTCACTGCAGCCAACAACGTTGTCGGCAAAAGAAAAAAATGACAGGTACATTTATTTTAAAGACACGGTGTGGACTCCCTATAGACATTTATTGTTAGTTTATTCTAAGAATAGAATACCGACAATATATAATGTCCCAGGTTTATTGAGCAGTTGTTTTACCTGTATCAAATATACAAATGAAATAGGACAAATATACGACAAGAATAAATAAATAGTACTTCCGGTTCTCCGATTTTTATGTACTCAGATTGAATTTTCAGAGACAGGGGCGTTTTGTATGTATATATTTGTCTGCACTATAGTCACGTCTAGCGAAAAGATTAAATTTACATAATTTATACGCAAAAACAAGAGAAAAAACGCGATGGGAAAGTTGTACAGAAACAAATCACATAACAAACAAGATATTTTGAACAACTATTAAGATTACATGATTATTTTGATGTCCTTCTTTTAAATTTTCCTATAAATAAATAATCTATTATAGTGCATGATATATACACAAAAGTATCTTAACCAAACAAGGATGGTAATCTTTTCAAATCAGACTGTAAATGACAGATGTCGCTATGACATTTGGTGGTTAGTTGTGGCTAAACGTCTCATTGTTACGCAGTGTCTATATGGAATCACATGGCGCCGGTGGAAATATTGAAATATCAGTTGGACGACCTGTATTTTGAAATGATGTTTATACCAATATTAAATATAGCTAGCGACATTGTTCTATCACGATTGAAGCAAGATACAAAGTTCGTTCGCGAGTGACATAGTTTACTAAACTTGGTGTGGTGTTTTAATTGGGTTGTATGTAAAATCAAGAATAAAATAAGGAACCAGATTCAACGACATTGAACCACCGTTACAATTTTTTTCTCCAACAAAAGTGAAAATGAGTTATTAATGTGTGTCAAGACTCCAAATATACTAGGTTATCAATTAAAACGATAAATTACCTTTACAGGGTGATTGGAACGCTGTCAATGATGTTTTTAATAACTAATAAGCGATATTTCTTCTTTCACGATCATCTTCATGATCATGAATATGCGATACACGATCCGGAGTATCAAATTTATATACATATTCTGCTTTTACAGTCAGTGCATAAGCTTCTGCAACCAATATTAGGAGCCTCTTAAAATAGTGATATAGAACGACATTGTTCAGAAAAAAAGTAATTCTGTCATTTATATTATAAAAAAAATCTATGTTCTTCTACATTTTGTTTGTCATTGAAATGTTGATGAGCCATCTGCCTTATGTAGTCTTGTAAAAACAGTAAATGTTTAAACATTGATTTCTCTCAGATATTGATCATAATGTTGAGTCATTTTGACAACCATATATTTTTCAAATGTTTGTTCTTTTAACTCAATACATTGGATTGAAAACTAACCATGCATGCGTCCTCCCGATGAAATTACTTTCACGATCCGCCCATCAACATCCGGTACCGGTTCTTCTCAATCCGATCGTAATTCTTGACCATCGTTTTTGTCTCGCCTGCAACGCAAGTCGCAGAGTGAGGCATAGGGATTACAATCCGGCGGCAGTGGCGTATACTATTTGTATACAGCTTTATATTTCAGCAAGTAGAAGACCTGGATGCTTCATACCTTGAATGCATATACCTTATGTTACGAAGTTTCCGTCTGTCATATGTCCATTTTCCTTGACCTCATTTTCATGGTTCACCGACTGCTTGAAAAAGATTATAGTTTTTTTTTCATGTATATTTCTCACTTATTACGAGTTATAGGATAACTATATTTGGTATATGGGTTCTTTGCAACGTCTTCATGTCCGTCAGATATAGATCACCTGACATCGACCTCATTTCATGGATCAGTGATCAAGGTCAAAGTTACGTGATTAGGTCCGTTTCTCAGATACTATAAACAGTAGGTCAACTATATGTGGTGTATGGAATGATTGTTAGGTATACATGTCAGTCTGGCGGGTTTCATTTCAACTTTACCTCATTTTCATGGTTCAATATTAAGGTTTTGTGTTTGGTCTGTTTTTCAAATACTATAAGCAATAGGTCAACTATATGTGGAGTGATTGTAAGGTGTACATATCTGTCTTGCAGGTATTATTTGTCCTTGATCTTATTTTCATGGTTCATTGGTCAATGTTAAGTTTCTGTAGTTTGGTCCTCTCCTTAGATACTATAAGTAATAGATCAACTATATTTGGTGAATGGAATGATTGTAATGTTTACATGTCTGTCTGGAAGGGATAATCTGACTTTGGTCTAATTTTCATGGTTAATTGGCCAATATTTAGTTTTCCTGGTTAAGTCTGTTTCTAAGATATTATTAGCAATAGGTCAACTATATGTGATGCATGGAATGATCGTAATGTGTACATGTCTGTCTGTAATATATCATCTGCCTTTGACCTCATTTTCATTGGTCATTGGTAATTTTTTAGTTTTCATTGTTTGGTTTGTTTCTTTGATACTATAAGCAAAAGGTCTACTATGTTTGGTGTATGGAATGATTGTAAGGTGTGCATATCTGTCTGCCAGGACCTTATTGTCATCGATCAATGATAATGTTCTGTTCATGTGATACTTGTAGTAAAATCTTTATTTTTTAAGACTGTCAACATTAAATCAATCATGGATAGTAAATCAGGTTAGATATTTCAGCGTGTACACTCTTGTTTATACTAGTCTTTCGTGATCATTTATCTCGATATACCGAATCACAGCTGTGCTATCAGGGGTATCCTTAATGAGCAATTATAGCTCACAGTTCATCTTGATTATTTAAGAATTAACATATTATCGATTTCAAGTTTAGGTTAGCCAATACTTGACCATATTTTATGATCATTTAAAACCCGAGGCGTAGTCGAGGGATTTAAATGTTGATACAATATGATAAAGTATTGATGTGAAATATAATAAATCAATTTAGAACATATTTACACCTTCGATTAGCATTACAAATTTATCATTTCCAATTGTTATTTATCAACCATTAATATAAGTTCACTTTAAAGTGTTAATAAACGAGAAGTTATTCAACTTTGATAATAATTTCACGAGATAATGAAAAAGTACTTTTGTGAGGACAAACAGGATAAATTGGTTTGAAACGAATTGAATGTACCTGCTTAAGGTAAAACTGATAACTTATATTTGTTTAATTCTTTCATTAAAAACACACAATGATAAATCAGCTTTTCGAGAAATGTATATATTTTTGATAACGGTAAGATTCAATAAATATTGAAATTACGAGTCGTTCCAATATTAGATGCTCATTTTTATTTTTTATTAATTAATTTATTTATTCTGTGTTATTCTATTTCCTCTGCTTTATATAGAACAGTCATTGTTCCTTACACAATTCTTTAAAATTGACTCTACGTTCTAGTATTAACATTAAACTAAGTATTATAGTGACAACTATAAAATTCATTTGCAATGCACCCACCTAACATACAGCTAAATCGTATACAATTCGAAGGCATATCACCTGTACTATGTTTTTGCCCGGTCGTCAAATATTAGTACGGTGTAATTTCCGTTAATTCAAAATAGCGGTCAAACCATTGATATTTCAATGTGTATTGAACCGCCTCGGTGGTATCGTGGTAGCGTTCCTCGAGTGCTGGAGGTTGTGGTTTTCGATCACCGGTAGGAACTTTAAAATTGGTAAATACTGCTTCTCCGCTAAGCATGTGACAATAAGGAAATAGCGCAAACACTACTTGGCCAGGAATAGGAATAATGTGTCCGGTAGGATGACATGTCTTCCTGTGGACTGTAACCTTGTAAGCTATGACGTTAAAAATTCTCAACGTGTCTGTCTAGTACAAAGCAGGTTTCATTTTTTTTTTACAGATACAGACTTCATAGATATTGTAAATATTAGTAATATAAACACGTAAATTACTGTGTTGTTGTCAAACCACACTTCATACCAATTAGCCTTAGGCATATTTTGTAAAAGTAGGCTTATTTTGTCAAAACATAGAACTTTTGATGTTGCTTTTTAATAAATACATATACCAAAACATTTGCACAAATAAAACTTTTGCCTAAAGATGCATGATATTTGAACCATTTCGAGACCAGATTTCATGACCATGAGTTTCCACTACAATTCTATGGTAGATGTGCTAAGGTATTTAGAATGTTAGCAGTAGATGATTTACGGAATGTCATATGTCTAACATTGATTGACTATCGGCATGTTAAAACTTTATACAGTTTTGTACATGTAAAATCAAGATATAATGGTTCAATGAATTCAAACTTAGATAGCTGTGAAAATCTGGATGATTTTTTTCGTTTTTTTGAATTGGTTCTATGCCATCTTAACCAAATTCTTTTCACAAATATTTTTTTCAGCATCTAGCCCTTTCTACTTTACATCGTAGCTTTATTTTTTTTGCAAATTTAGAAATGCTCGTTTTTACGGAAGCCGTAACGGAACATATAAAAAATAAAATTAGTCAGTGATCTCGGATTAATAATCCGTGATCTCGGTTTCCCAAGCCTTGATCCCGGTTTCCCAATCCGTGATCTCGGATTTATAAAAATACTATTTTTACTTACCGTGGATAATCTAAAATTATGTAACCGTATTAGCTAAAGATTTGAATTAAATTTAGTTTTAAGGTTTTTAGTATTGCTTTGATAAAAAAATTTTTTTTTTTTTTAGTAATTTTGAAGTTATTGATATTCAAATTATAACTAATGGTATCTATTTTTACTGCATCAGTAAACTTCAACTTATTTAGATTTTGTTTCTTAGTTTAACAGTTCAATTTTTAATTCAATTTAACTTAAATTAATCCTTTCAAGCTTCTTTACAATTGAGACACATCAAATCCTACAATTTTATTGGTCGAGAGCACTCTTCTATAATTAAAGCGATTTGTTAGATTATACAACTTACATGGCGAGTACATTTTTATTACTAGTACTTTTTAAATTAGTACAACAAAAACAACAATCACATATAGGTAATCGACCAATCTGAAAGGAATAAATGCAATTGATTTATTCGTTATTTGCCCGGATGAGGTTGTGTGTTGGAACTCAGGCGGGTACAAACAAAAGACACGACATTTTTATTCGCTGCATCTCCGCTAAGGACACGGCGTTTAGGGGTAAGAACAAATACTGGTTGGCTCGGAGTCAGAAGTTAGAATAATATGTCCAGGTAGGGTGACATGTCTTCCTGCACGTTAAGAATCCGGCTCAGTGTGTCAGTCTAGTACAAAGCAGGGTTAATATATGTATAACTGTTTAATATTATAGTAATAATTTATTTTAATTTCTTGTATCTATACAGAACTACAGCAAAGATATGTTTCACTGTTTTCTTCCTGTCAATTTTTACAACCTTTTAACTGCAACCATTTTAGCATCTCCCAAAATATTTAATTGGGGATTACAAATCTGCCAAAATAAAAACCACCAATGTTTTTTGTATACTTTTTTGCCCCCAATTCGCGATTTTTTTCACCGCTATACTGTTATAGCTTTACTAATGACCCAAACATTTTGTGAGGCTATTCCGTCACAAATAAAGTCTTTGAGATGCACATATCAGAAAGAAGGTTACATATCGATTTCAATATCAGGAATGTCATTCCACACCATAAGTGATAGCTTACAATCCCATATCATTTAATTTGTGCGCTCAAAAATGGACTTGAATACAGCAACTTTAAACGTACGGAATTTTATGAAAAGCCGAGAATGACGCACATCAATTGAGACAATATTGCTACCGATTCCAGTGTAGGATCAGTGAATTGATTTTTTCTTTGCACTATTTTCTCAATTTTGCTGTTATCTACAATTGTTTACTGATATCATCTAGCAATATATATACCCGTAAAAATACACGATGAACACGCATTACGGTTAAAGACAAAATGCAAAAGCAATAGATTGACGAGTGCACTGATTGACCAGGATCGAAGTGGATACATTGATTTTTTCGACACGAACACCTGTCTTTATGAGAGGAAACAATCATAATTTAGTTTAAGAGGGATGGTCTTTTCACGATCTTTTTGAAATGGAACATTTACTTATTGAATATGATCGACGTAAAATGAAACTGTTCAAAGTAGAGCATGTCGAAAGATGCAAACGCCGACTATGAACGTATCGTATCATTGAATATAATTTCGAAAAAATGTGTACACTTTTGTTATATCCGGCATTCACTCCGAAGCGTTGAAAGCGAATGCAAAATATTCATTTATTAAGACAGTTATGAAACATATCACTTTAATAAATGGAATACGAATGCAGTGCTAGATAATATTTTCCAAGACGTAAAAGCCAAATGAACCACGATAATTGGAATAACTTCAACAATCGCTATGAACGGTAATTACCAACTTAACCCTTGAAACTTTAGCCATAATAACTTCCCGTGCATGTTATGATGTTCTGATAGTGATATGATTCTAACATAATCTTGATTGTTCTCATTCTCATAAAATAACAAGAGAAAGATTCTTATTCCTGAGCATAAAAAACGAGGCTCTCGTTATCTATAAAATAAGACGAAGAACTGTCGAAAGTGGAGACGAAGGACAATGATACTCAGTAACGTGACAATTATTATCATGATAAGTCGAAAAACAAGAAATGCCTATCAGGCGAATTACAACTTCTAGTATTCATAAATAAATAAGAAGATGTGGTATGAGTGCCAATGAGACAACTCTCCACTAGAGACCAAATGTTGTAGACATAAGCAACTATAGGTCACCATACGACATTCATAAATATGATATGATTCTCGCATAATCATGATTGTTCTCACTCACATAAAATAACAAGAGAAAGATTCTTATTCCTGAGCATAAGAAAGAGGCTCCAGTTTTACAAAAATAAGACGAAGAACTGTCGAGAGTGGTTTTAAGTAAATTAATACTTTATATAAATGGAAAAATACACATACCGCACAGCACGCTATAATAACATAAGCGATACCAAATTTTTTGCACCAGATGCGCATTTCGACAATCAATGTCTCTTCAGTGATGCTCGAGGTCAAAATATTTGAAAATCCAAAGCTTATTAAAAAGATGAAGAGCTATAAGCCAAAAAGGACAAAAAAGTATAGCCAAAGCCGGGCAGTGAATCAGAGAATAAATGACCTCTAAATGACAAATGTTTAACAATTCAAACGAGAAAACTAACGGCCTGATTAATGAACAATACAATAAATAAACGAAAAACAAATATGATATACATCATCAAACGACAACCACTGAATTACAGGCTCATGATTTGTGACAGGTACATACAGAATGTGGCGGGAATGGTTGAAGGCGCCAAACCCTCCCCAAAAACCGGGGACAGTGGTGTAACAGCACAACATAATAACTAACTATAAAAATCAGTTCGATACAAAGAACAAAAACAATTATCAAAAACACAAAAGACACAAAGTACATATCTGAGAGTACTCGCAGTTACTAAAAGCTAGTTCAAAGCAAATAACAACTATTACAAAAATCATGTTCCCAAGACTTAAATAGCAATCAGGTAATATCCAGCATCCAATGGATTTAGTGTAAAGACGTCGTTAACAGTCAGAACAAAACATGACCTTGTGCAATGCCAAAATATAGATATCGACTGATTTTATGACCGTAAATTTAACTATGTGTATAATAATTATATTCAGTTCAATAAGTTTATTTAAAGAATCGATAAGTTTACCCGGATCGTATCTAAATTTGCGGGCTCGATAAACAACATCACTGTAAAAATTAGAATGTGCTATGCCGTTTTTAATACGTATTCTACAGGTACAGCCAAACTTCCAAACCAAGTCTTTGTATCTATAAAAGAATTTAGTAAAGGTTTTAAGTAATTTGTGGTAACGAAATCCTTGACTTAATAATTTACCAGTAATACTTCGATTATGTTCATTGAAATCCAAAATGTCACTACAGACACGGACATAGCGAACGAGTAGGGATATATAAACACCGTAGGATGGATCCAAATGAACATCACCGTCCAAAAAAGGAAACAATAGGGAGCGATAAATCGTTTCTTTCGTCGTAAATTTTTGCGAAAAGTTTCCCATGTAAAACTGATATATCCAAATCGAGGTAAGGACAGTTATTGCTGTTTCTATTTGATTTATTTAAAGTAAGTTACTTTGGATAAATTTCGGCAGTATATTTAAAGAATTCTTGATTATTTAACGAAAAATATCAGGAAGATAACGGTAAGTGTTGTTGAATCTATTAATTAGATTGAATTTATACGGGTCTTTACTGAATTTGGTCATACACTGTGATTCATAACAATACAGGAACAAATCTGCTATTAAAGGGGCACAACTTGTGCCCATCGAAATACCTACAATCTGTCAATAAATTTTATACCGAAACTTACATAAATGTCGTCAATGAGAAAATTTACAGCTTTAATCATCTGATCACACTTCCAGTAAGTATATCTAACATATTTACCCTTTTCATTACAGATGAAGGCTTTATATAAGTTGCAGCAGATAAATTTGCAATCTGATTTTTCAAACGACCATTTAATTTAATAGGAACACTTTTTTTTATAAGATTGTGTGGAAGTGTAGTGTAGAGAGTCGAAAAGTCAAAATTGTCAACTGAATTAAATTGACCATCAAAAGCACGTAATTTATCTAAAACATCCAAAGATTTTTTTACACTCAAAATATATTTTATTCCATTACTTTCTTATGCTTTGTTAGAAAAGTTATAAAGTTTTTTTTATAGTAGTTAAGGAACTAGTTAAAAGCAATGAAAGATCAGTTGTAGAACACTTGCTAGAGGCCGTGATGAAACGATATTTAACGTGTTTTTGTGTAGATTAAGTAACCAATACATAGTATGGACCTTCAAATGTTCAGAGGATGCCTTAGGCTGAGATGTGATAATGCTATGATTGTTTACTTTACGACTCTCTGTGGAACGCACGGACCTGAATGTAGAAAAAATTATCATTTCATTTTTAAGATCTGTAGTTTTTACGTCATACTACCACCACTTTGTGTTTGCTTTGTTGGTCGATAAGAACACAAACCGCTTTGCGAGTATTTGGAGTTAGTTTTTATATTCTAATAATAGGCGTATTATCTACCCTCTTATTTGTTACTAAATCATTTTCAAAATCTGATATTCGAGTATTCACAATAATCATACATTTATTAAGTTAGTATCAAGAGATTTTTTTCAAATTTTTCCCGTTTACACCAATTTTCACAATCAGTTGAACGACAATCTATTTTTAGAGGACGATATTTTGGTCATTATTAGTAAATTTTAAAAAGTTCAGGTTTTTAAAAAACCTTGCGTATCACCAGGCCAGTAGTCAGCACTTTTGTAATGACATCTGATATCATAGATATGTTCAATGTCTGTCAATTTACTATTTATAAAATGCTGGATTATTCGAAACACTAAGGATTTTCCTACCCCCAGGCATGGCTTGCCATAGTCGTATTTGACAAAACTTTTTGGAGTTTTCGGTTTTTAATGCTCTTCAACTTCGAATATGGCCCTCCTCTGGTTTGATTCGAATACCCTGTTAAGCCTTATGTAGACGAAACACGTGTTTAATGTAGCCTGAAATCGTAGGATTGGTATCTTTGATAAGTTTTTAGGAACTATCATCAACATGATCAGTCCGTTAGAAAATAAAATTAGCAGGTGGAAAATCTTCGTCTTTTTATGCCCCACCTACGATAGTAGAGGGGCATTATGTTTTTCGGTCTGTGCGTCCGTTCGTCCGTCCGTCCGTCCGTTCGTCCGTCTGTCCCGCTTCAGGTTAAAGTTTTTGGTCAAGGTAGTTTTTGATGAAGTTGAAGTCCAATCAACTTGAAACTTAGTACACATCTTCCCTATGATATGATCTTTCTAATTTTAATGCCAAATTAGAGTTTTGACCCCAATTTCACGGTCCATTGAACATAGAAAATGATAGTGCGAGGGGGCATCCGTGTACTATGAACACATTCTTGTTTCTTTTTCTTTTAATCTTTGTTGAGTAGTTCCTATAAAAATGTTTGGTCTTTGTTTCTTTTACTGTGTATTCCCATTACCGAATCGTACAAAGATCCACTTGTCATTATTGTCAAAGAGGTAATTATTCATAATTGAAAGTCAATGGGTACTAGCAAGATTAAATGAAAACAAATGTTAATAATTACGAACAATTATCTGGAAATAAATTGATAGGACATTTGAGCATTAATTAATGGACATTTGATCTCTAAGAAAAGAGAATAAAAAGATATTTTTTTCTGCAGGATATTTGAAATTGAAGAAAGGGGAAATTTGGGCTTTTTCTACAGGACATTCGCACTTTTTCTAAAGGACATTTGGCTTTTTACTACGGAATATTTGTGCTTTTTTACAGGATATTTGATATTTCATGTTTTGTTATTCTCCCCATCCTTTAGCCGTGTGATATGATAAAGACACGAGGAATTTAGTGTCCGTTAATTCATGCATTGGATAAAACTGCTAAAAGAATTTATGGGAGCATTTGAATGTTTAATCAATGAAAATTTCTTCAATATAAATGTTTTAAAAAAGCACTGTAAATTTTTCGTGCATTAAATAGTAATTTCATAAGCCTTAGGGCGAAGAAAATCCCCGAATCAGCTCATCAACGTTTGTACTAGGTTTTGGACTTTCAAATATTTTGGCCTCGTGCATCACTGATGCGACATCAATTGTCGAAATGCGCATCTTGTGCCAAACATTGGTACCGTTTCTGTTATAACTTGTCTATATGTTTTAATCCAGCGCAAATAATAATTGATGGTCTCCGTTTAAGGCTCTCTGCGTAATGGTGACAACTTTAAAGATTACAGATAACTAGTACAAAAGTAAGTGTTCATCCTGCGCTCGATACAAAAAAATGAGAATCGATTAATCCTGATTAAAATATAAGGATTAACCATTAATCGTGTTGATGAATTATTGTGAAACTTTAATACATTAATTAAATAATAATCTAATAAAAGTTGCACGATAAGCCAGATTAAGAGGATTATCCTAAAAAAGTAAGGTCGTTTGCAGTACCACAACACACACCATGCAACAATTTTCAAAGATAAAATTATTTGCATATTTCATCATTTCGTACATTTTTGATTCCACTTGCTTAACAGCATGTTTATTGTTTCACCAAATAAAAACGAATTCTATAAACTGTTGTTCAATAGTGCGTGAAATATATTGGAAAGATTGGAAAAGGTAAATATTGAAAAGATTGGAAAAGGTAAATATTGGAACGATAGGAAATATCGAAAGAATTATTACAAACTCGTTATAAAAGTCATTTCGTGATGAAGATAATTTTGAAGGATTAAATGCAGAATATAGTACGATATCAGACTATTATAATACGACTGTCAAACGAAAATTATACTGTTTTATTACAAAGTGTCAATTATTTTCAGCGAAGCAGGTAGCATGAAACGAATGCGGAAAATACCGTTCAGAAAATGTGGACGTAATAAAATGTGAGTTTTATCTCCATGTTAATCTTAATTTCTTAAGTGTTGTCTCGAATTTTAAGTATATAAGAAATACATATTTAAGTAGGTAAGAAATACATAAAGAGAAGAAGAAAAAAATAGTTCGACAGATGTCACTCAGGCTGATATCCGATTGAAATTAAACAAAAGAAATGGTATGCTTTATTAGAGAAGGCAAAAACGGCCAAATTGGTATATTTGAATTGTATACACTGTTTCTATAACCTTTAAAAGATAAATGTAGGTGAATAATTTATAGAGGTTTGTTTTTGCAGCTTATACACGTGTTTATACTTAAATTATAGTATGGAGCTTAGAGATATTTGTCAATTTCTAAATTAAAGAAACTTCCATCAAAACAACCGATTATGGTAGGTGCATGCAAAAACTTTTAAATCTTGAAGATGCATAAGCATAAATTCCATCAAATAAAACCCACGGAAAGATAAAAAAAATGATCATTTATAAGCATTTATTTAGATCGCTTTTCAGGTAACAGTTTTGGGGGGAAATGGGCAATCGTCTTATTGAGAAAGTCAATAACACGTTTCTACGTTCAGCGTGAATGAGTTGACTGGTTTGTCCTGAAAGCGTATACAACAAATATATTTGATACAACATTTCGCCTCAGATGTATTAAGGCTTCATGTTGATATATAATAACATTAAAAATTCACAGCACCAAAATATGAAATATATGGGTCAAGTGAAATACCTTTGTAATAAACCGAAACAACATGGATGGTAAGTTTAAATAAAACAAGTTGGGTTCTTAAAAAAAAAAGCAACACGTGAACCCGAGACCGCTGACTGGTCACCAAAAAATGTTGCTGAATTTTTTGTTTGCTTTTGATTTGAAATAATTGACTGTGAATAGAATAAGATAATGATGATGTCAAAACACCTTTATTAAAAAATATGTAATTGTGTGTAGATTCTTGCACAAGTCAATTGAAAGCAATTATGGATAGTTGTGAATAGAAAAGTGTATATATACAGCTACTATTTGAATTTACATTTTAAGGCTTGACTATTTTATTTATTACTTGGGAATGTACATATTTTTTTCATAATCCTATTGCAAATCCCGGTTTCTGCAAACCGGATGTCTAATTCAAAAGAGAAGCGAAGGATACCAAAGGGACATTCAAACTCATAAGTCGAAAATAAACTGACAACACCATGGCAAATTGCACAAACCAATCGCAATATAAATTAAAGCACTCAGTTTGCTTTATAATCTTGATGCATTTATTTTATCTACCATATCTTCATATTTTGTTTCCTGGATGCCTTCAATTATTCGTATACACGTTATTGAAGCTGTCTGTACTCATGGTAGATGTTGTATAGATAAATTTAAAGTCCAATTTCCATGTGAAGTGAAACCCTGTGGCACGCAACTTATAACGAGTTTTTTTAAGAGTAACACACCAGCTTCATTGGGACCTCTTATATACTGACAATTATTTTGGTCTTTTAAAACATCTCAAATTTTAAGGATTCCCTGAAGTTACTTAAATCAATCCAAATATTCTACAGGAAAACTTGGTTTTGAAGAATATCTTATTTTCAGGAGTTTTATGAATACCTGAACATTCTCTCAAAAGAACCAATTTATATAAAAAGATATGTAGATATAAAAAGATACCAGTATTAAAATGTCGTACGTCAGACTCGAGTTCAGTCTACAAAAGACTCACCAGTGACGCTCGAATAAAAAAAGTTAAAAAGGCCAAATAAAGTACGAAGTTGAAAGGAATTGAGGACTCAAAATTTCGAAACAAAGGTTTTGCCGAATACATCTGAGGTAATCTATTCCTGGGGTAGAAAATCCTTAGCATTTTGAAAATGCCAAAGTTTATAATAGGACAGTCACTAAAAAATAAAAAAAAGAGAAACAGCTAGAGGTCAGAATACCGTAAGTTGCCATTCAATCCGGAATGTGTGTGAAGTGTGTCTTGTGAACAGGGTGATACTAACTTATGTGCACGCATCCCTGCTCATTGGGGCTCATATGTTGCATTAAATTTTCATAAATGTATTCACTGTTCAAACCTGTGGGGCATAATACACGTATATATAACATTTTAAATTATATTTCATTCAGGATAAATTTAGTCTCAGTTTAAAACTAACAATTTTAATGAAAATTCTCCTGGTCAGGAATCTATTAATGAAATTAAATATTTTTTACAGAAAAAATCTTTTTGTTTAATTTCTCTTTCTGCTTTTCCGACCACTGTGTTTCCGACGTAAGATAAATATTTATAACAGAAATATCATTTTGTAAATTATCTTCATGCTTTCCGACATTTTTCCAGTTTGAAATACAAAATATCAAGTGATAAACGTTCATAAATAATTAGTTAATTCTGACACATTATATATATTAATAAACTATTCCCAGGTTTATTGTCACAATCTGTATTAAATACTACACACACAACGCGTACAGGGACCGTCTCAAAGCATGAATTATATAATTGCGTTATCATTATACTTAATATTTAATAAACATTCGCATTATTAAAAACACATATGTTTTGTCAAAAGGCAAATAGATTCTAACATATAAATGATTTTTTGACTGAACCTAGTCTTTATTTTTTTACTATCCGATCTACAAATGAACTTTGAATATTGAAATATACAATGTCACGTGGTAGCCTATCCATAGAGGGACCGTATCAAAGACATAGATAACTACCTGTATAAATGATCGAAAATTTTCGAGAGGTTCCGAGAATCTTGTTTCCGAAGATATCCGAATGGCCCATAGAAGCTACCAAAACTCACCAATATATAGGCGTGAACCCCCTGAGGCAAAAAAAAAACTCTTGCTACTACAAATGATAAAGTATCAGATTTATTTATTACATGTATTTTGTTTTATTTTCGTTCACTCATTTTTCAATTAAAATTTAGGCATATCAATTATTTTATTCGTGAAATGCAATACAAAAAATAAAAGTTTAACACACCGTTAACTGATACTCCCTTGACAACAGACTTTACTTGTGAATCTTAGAAATGAAAATCAAAACGTCAATGTGTGTATGTGTTATCTAGGGTAGTTAGTCCATGTAGTATTTAATTTCTGAAAAATTTTAAACTGTCTTTCCGCGAAATATTTGCATAGACTTTATATCGTGTTTTTTTTTTTTTTTTAACTTTCAAAAACCCCCTTGACAACCAATCCGACTATAATATGAAGTTGACAAAAGGCATAAAAGTACATTGAATGAAGATTTATATAAAGATTTGGTTTTGGAGTTTGGTTGTACCTGTAGAAAACTTATTTCAAACGGGATAGCACATCCTCATTTTTACGGAGGTGTTGTTTACCGAGCCCACTCTTGTGTTTTTGTTAGATGTATTTCTATGTGTATCCATCTGATGAGTTAAGCCTTTTTCAACTGATTTTTATAGTTTGTTCTTATGTTGTACTGTAACACCACTATCCAAGGTTAGGGGAGGGTTGGCGCCTTCAAACGCGTTTAACCCCGCCACATTCTGAATGTGCCTGTCCAAAGTCAGGAGCCTGTAATTCAGTGGTTGTCGTTTGTTGCTGTGTAACATATTTGTTTTTCGTTCATTATTTTGTACATAAATTAGGCCGTTAGTTTTTTCGTTTGAATTGTTTTACATTTGTCATTTCGGGGCCTTTTATAGCTGACTATGTGGTATGGGCTTTGCTCATTGTTGAAGGCCGTACGGTGACCTATAGTTGTTAATTTCTGTGTCATTTTGTCTCTTGTGGAGAGTTGTCTCATTGGCAATCATACCACATCTTCTTATTTTTATATTTATAGCTAATTGATACAATAAAACTGTCATCTAAAAATCGTAATGTTGCCATATGAATAAATTTTCGATTTTCACGACCTACATTGACATCTTCATCCTTACAACGACCTCCATTTTCATGATTGAGAAAGTTAAGTGGTTTAATGGGGAGATAATGTTGACGAAGTAGAATCCTTACTGCAGTATTTATGCAGTGATGTTGATTATTTTAAATCCATTGTTTGATTTTAATTTTTTTTTATAAAAAAAAAATGTTTTAGAAGGGAAGTGAAAAAACAGTATGTTTCTACTAAACATTAGAACAAAAAATAATTGATAAAAAATTAATGTTTTTGACAAAAAATGTCTGTTTTATATTCAAGTTCATTAAGTGCATCCTTACGAACACAACTTAAAAGTATTCTGAAACTTCTAACTAGTAAGTATCATTTTATTCATGTCATGCCTTTATATGACTTTAAAGTATTCTGAAACTTCTAACTAGTAAGTATCATTTTATTCATGTCATGCCTTTACACGACTTTAAAGTATTCTGAAACTTCTAATCAGTAAGTATCATTTTATTCATTTCATGCCTTTACACTAGACTGTATGAGAAAATTTTGTACAGTGCAATAAAACACTAACAAAACATTTTTTTTTTTAATTTTGTGAAATGGCCGATTAAAATTAAATTTTCCCCAAAAACAAAAAGTGATGACTGCTATAACATTCAAAATTATTTTCAGTTTTTTAAATCCAAAATTAGAAGTCAGCTGTCAAGATTTTTGAAAGAAATTAAGGGGAATGTCAGAGAACCGGCGCGTTACGTTTGGACGAATTTGTCCTACGTTTGTGCAAACAATTTTCAACCTTTGCAAGAACAATTTTCCACGTTTGCGCGACAAAATGCATTACGTTTGCGCGAAATTTACTTGTTGAAAATTTACTACGTTTGCGCGAATTTAACAAATTTATTTTCTAATAAAAAAAAGATATTCAAAAACTCGTCAACTGAAAGATAAAAGTGGTTTAAACACGACCAGGGTTTGTGATTGCCAGTTAATTTAGCGTTAAGAGCAGTTTTGTAGATGATTTAATGCCAAATGAAAGCCGCAAGCTATTTGCCATCTACTTAGTAGAAAATTACGTCACCAGTGGGTCTCTAATATAGCCAAGAATGTGTTCCAAATGAAAGCACAAAACGTACCAACAATGACACAGAGTCTTTTCACAGCAAGGACTGACTTGTATATTGTTCCTGTCAAGATTACATACTGTGTTTTAATCCAGAATATGGTTTTTATATACTTAGAATGTTCCTTTCCAGAAAAGACAAACTATTTTATACAAAACATTGCTATTCGACATACATGTAGTGATTTTTAATAATTACATAAACGAAGAAAGACTTCTTTGATTATATAAATTATCAATCAATATAATTAATTCTAAACAAAATTCAGGTTATTCTCAGGATAAAAACACAGATAAATACTCAGGTAAATTACAAGTAAATTCGCGCAAACGTAATACCTGTCAAATGTAGGTCGTCCCAAGGATTGTTAGGCTTGAATTTTGTTTTTATAATACATACTCATGAATTCGATAATGCATATACTTATTAATAAATTCTTTTGATATGGAATTGTAATGTCTATCGCCAGAGTTAAATGTTTGGCGCTGGAGATATAGTGAAACGATTTTCTGTAAGCTATTTTGAACAGATGTAGTTGCCATGAATGAATATAGCTCGTTTAAATGTTCAAGTTGTACTAGGAGTAATCATTACTATACAAGGATTCTTGAATTTAAGTAAATTATTTGGACAAAAACATCAGCTTACGGAATTTTCAGTCACTATGAATTATTTTTACTTTAAGCTATGCAAGCCCTTTAAATTACTTGTCATATATTCTTTATATTCTTTTTTAGATTTAGGATAGTTATATTATTGATGTGTGGATGTTGTTCCTTCCAAATAGCCTACTTGCAATATTACTATGCTTACATGGATGTGTATATGAACTTAGATTTCCTAATACCTAATTTAGAGCGAATAACTGATAACATTCAAGAAACAGGAAGTACAAAAGTCAAGCCATTAAATGTTTTTATGAAGGAGGACGCTTACAGAATAGATCCTTCAGAAACAATCTGTGATAATTTAAATTGCGATAACCTGAAGTTGTTGTTTATTGTGAAATCATATGTGCTAAATTTTGGTCAACGTGATGCTATACGCAAGACTTGGGGAGGTATTGAAGGACTGCGAACAAAAGTTGTTTTTATTATAGGCTATATAGACAGTGCAAATCCTTTCATTGAAATAGAATCAAAACAGTATAAAGATATTGTTCAGCTAAATATTGTAGATACGTACGAAAATCTAGTTTACAAGACGATTTATTCACTTTTGTGGTTATCGGACGTAAATATTCCAACTGCATTTGTGCATTTCGTAGATGATGACAGATTAGTCAATACGTACAATGTGTATAACGTCGCAACTAACAGCATTACCTCACGGGATTTAGTAATAATTGGTTACAAGTTGGATTTTTCAAAACCACAGAGAGCTATCAATTCAAAAGTATACCTTTCACCAAATGAGTATCCGTTTCCATATTTTCCATCATATATAATAGGAGGAACGATCTTGACAAATATGAAAACCGTAAAAATGTTGGCATTAGGAGTCACTTATGCAAAGATTATTCAAGTTGAGGATAGTTATATTGGAATTGTAGCAACAGCTTTTAACATAGAAATGAAACATCATCCTGGATTTTTACCCTATAAAAAACGTACCACCCATCATTTACCTGAAATATTATCTTCTCCTGGTTACGAACTTACATATGCCTTACTTAGAGATTGGAAGGCTATTGAAAGAAGTCACACAAAATTATTACCAGCACCATTATTGCGTTTGCGTCAATAAACTCATCAAAGATACCAGGCTTTTTTTCATTATAAAATGATGTACGCCAGACGCTTGTTTCGTCTACAAAAGACTCGTCGGTGACGCCCGAATCAAACAAGTTAAAAAGGACAATTAAAGTACTGACCGTCTTAAGGAAGCTCAAGTTGCACCTATTCACAAAAAGAATAGTGTATTAGAAAAAGGAAATTATAGACCGGTAAGTGTATTACCGGCCATTTCTAAAATTTTTGAATATGCCATAGAAGTACAATTAGTACAGTACTTTGATAATATCTTCAATCCATTTTTGGCAGCTTTTAGATCAGGTTTTGGATGTCAGTCAACTTTTTTAAGAGTGATTGAAGATTGGAAATTAGCCTTAGACCAAAATAAATACCTTGCAGCTATCCTTATGGACCTGTCAAAAGCATTTGACTGTCTCCCCCATGACTTACTGCTACTGAAACTAAAAGCTTATGGTCTTTCCAAATCCTCACTTGATATGTTATATAGTTATTTAACAAAAAGAAATCAGTGTGTGAAAGTAAACCAAAATTTAAGTGGTATGCTTGACATATTTAAAGGGGTACCACAAGGTTCCATCCTTGGACCCATCCTATTTAATATTTTTTATAAATGATTTGTTCTTTTTTGTAAAAAATTGTTCTTTATATAATTATGCTGATGACAATACTTTGTCAAAGTCTGGAAATTCCTTACAAGATGTAATTTCTGCTCTTGAGGAAGACAGCAATTATTTAATACAGTGGTTTTCTTCAAATAAAATGCAGGCCAACCCAGAGAAATTTCAAGCTATCTCTCTTGGCAAAAAAAAACACATGATAAAAAGATTGTGTTTGATTTGAATGGTATTTCTATATCCTGTGAGGATGAGGTAAAACTACTAGGAGTTACAATTGATTTTAAATTAAACTTCAGTTTACATATTTCAAATATTTGTAAAAAGGCTGCAAGGCAATTAAATGTTTTGAAAAGAATTGGGAAACACCTAAACAAACTGAGTAAACTTACAATTTATTACTCTTTTATTATGTCAAACTTTAGTTATTGCCCTTTGACTTGGCATTTCTGTGGGGAACAAAATACCAGAAAAATAGAAAAAATACAAGAACGAGCGCTCCGCTTTATTTATGAAGACTATCAGAATTCATACGACACGCTTCTGCAAATTTCAAACCTTCCATCACTAAAAACTCGTAGGATGCGCTCAGTTGCCTTGGAAACCTTTAAAATAATTAATAAAAAATGTCCATTATTTATTCAAGATCTAGTTGTTATAAAAATCAATTCATATAATTTCAGGTATGTGAACACTGCTGAGGTACCTAGACCTAGAACCTCAAGTTATGGTAAAAGATCCTTTAGATTTGAGGCAGCACAAGTATGGAACTCCCTTCCCAATGAGGCTAGAATTATGACCTCTTTTGACCAATTTAGGAATTATATAAATTCTTGGTGTGGGGGTCAAAAATGCAACTGCAGTTCATGCCGTTTCCATCCAGTGCTGTCTCAAAGCTGAAATTTCTTTTTTTTCTTTTTGTTTTTTATTATGGCCTTTTGCTCTGCTTTTTTATGCATTTATTATATATACCTGCTATTAAATGCCAGTGCTTAATAATTAATTTTTTATTTATTTACTGCTTTTATGTTTTTTTGTTTGTTAGTATTTTAAGATATTTAAGTGATTTGCTGGTTCCCCCATTCAATGCACATAGAGGTGCTTGCCGCACGAGCTTTGACTCTGGAGGCTCAGAAATCAAAATTAATTTGCTTTCATTATATTTGCATGCTTTTTCATTTTTGTCGAGCCTGCGACTTTTGTCGCAGAAAGCTCGACATAGGGATAGTGATCCGGCGGCTACGGCGGCGGCGGCGGCGGCGTTAGCTAACTTCTTAAAGGGAAAATTCGCGATTTTTTACTTATCATCTTATTATGTTCATAATACCAATAAAAACATATTCACCAAGTTTTATTTGGATATGAAAACTAATAAAGAAGAAAATTGGGAATTATTAATTTTATTTATTCAAACTTCCTGACTTCTGTGACGTAGTTTAAGTCTTTTTGCATGCCGGGAGTGGAATTAATCTCATTTAAGTCTTGTTCGTTAACCAACTTATAACGCGATTTAAAGCGCATCGACGACTTTTGGTGTAGCTATTAACCAACTAAAAATTAAGAAAGTAAAGTGATCAGTAAAATTAAATTGTAGGATTTATGTTTTAAGGATTTCTGATATGATTATAGTAATAAAAGTAAATCATACAATAGAACATTTTTATGATATTTTTTCCTACGAATATTTTGAACAAACATATATAACTGACATGATTGATAATGTATTAAAAATGCATGTTTGTATTCTGACCTTTTACTTAAGTCTAGCAAACATTTCCAGCTAGTACTGTGTAAATACAATGTGTAATGTACTGTGACACTTAGTGACTGTTGAATGCGTGGTTAAACTCAAGGTAATTAAAATATTAGCATTCTGTAATTCTAATCTTTTGATCTTCACTCAGTGAATCTTAGCCGTCACGGTTCACCGTTCCAGGTGTGAACAACATTTTGTATGAATGATAAACGGGTGTGATAGTTTTATAATCAGAAATATAAAAAAGAAATATAATTATTTTGGGGGAGTAATAAGGTTGCACAATAACTGGATAGTCGTGGTATATTTTTATATTTTGCGTAAGCTCAGTTTAAAATGAATTATGACCGCTGTCACTGTTTGTGTAACCATGAAATACTGAATTGATTTAATTTAATAGATTTATAAATAATAATGGCCTTCTAAACACGAGTGTATGAACTAAAAATTGTACTATTTCAAATTAGAATCGGTAACCTTTATTATTTAAAATAGATAATTACCAATTGTAATTATATAATTTGGTCCGTCCAAAGCGATCTTTATTTACATATTCATGAATTAATGTTCTCATCAAAATATTTTAAATCTGTCTCTGTCACAACGTAAAAATACTTCAGCTATTTGAAAAAAGATGTTTAAAAATTTGACAGGAAATTCTTGGAATGGAATCAAATAATTACAAGCAAATATTCTTTTCAGGTGTGAAAAACTTTTAAAAAAAAGGATACCTAATCAGGAATGTCCTTATTAAAATATTCTAAGTCTCACAACGTATAAATACTTTAGCTATTTGACCAACGATGTTTTAAAAAAATGACAGAATCAATCTAACGTCAACCTTCCTTTTTTTGAATGGAGACAGACCGGCGGAATCAATTTTCAATGTCCTTTATATCGTGTACCTTTGCAAGACTTATAATTCATTCATAAACCATGTCTATACCAGAGACATATATACATATATAATTATATGTCTGTTTTAACTGGCAAGAATACCTCAAAGCGGAAAAGCAGTTTATTCTTTAAATTTCTGTTATTTAATACCAAGAAAGAAAAAAATCCCGAAATTAATTTGATACTTTGATACTCAATATTTTTCCTGGAAATTATTCATTTCCTCTTTCGGTCTGAAAATAAGATAAGAATGTGGTAAACAGAACATGCAGACGTGTGAATGTCATAAAACCTTGTTATATCACAAACCATTATAAATGTGAACCTGTATACGCAAGACCTCATAGGACGACACCTAACCACATACAGGTAATATACAAGAAGCTCTGTTATACCCGGAAATGTCATGGTTAATCACTACCGATACATAATGTACCAATGCAAAGAAAATTCTCATGATTGTGAAGCATGGCCATTCATGATTTTAAAGTAGTCTTAGATGGGGATTGCCGAAACGATTTAAATTCTGACTAGATTTTTTCTCAATTTAAATCACTGAACTAAAAAAAAAAGAGAAAAGTACGTCCAAGAACAGAATTCTTCTTGTAAATTCATAAATAAAACGCTCTTATTTTGTAACTTTCGATAGACCTGACCTCCAACACGCCCCCTCCCCCCCCCAAAAAAAACAACAACCTGGGAACCCTAATTACATCTAACAATGTTTATGTCCCTGCCCAAATCGGTTTATTCCTTGAATGCCAACATCCTTTGATCTACCGACAATTTACCTGTAAAATTATGTTGGCGTTCAAGGAATAGGTGTAAGTAGTTATCACAACAAAAGTGCATGCTTATCAAAACAATCATACTAATTAAACAGATAGGTAAATTACAGGTAGCTAAATCTAGTTTATGTTTGTCAAGTTGTTAAAAATCATTTTTTGCTGCTACTGCACAAATATGGATTCTCTTAAAATGAAACTTTGAAAAGTGTTGCTTCACAAATTTAACTTGTGCATATTTTCAGAAATTCCCGTTTGCACAAATTCTACATTAGACTCTTTAAACTTTGATGTTGCTTTTCAATATTTCTATAGTTGTGTGTGCTGTAATATCCGCCCATATTACTTGATGGAATTTCTTGAAACTTTGTATCTCGTGTAAGATTACTATGTGTAATTAGGGCCCCGCCTAGTGGCGGTTCGCCCTATTGTAATCAGTCTGTCCGTCCGTCCGACAAATTGTATCCGCTCTATATATAGAGAACTGTTATGATTTTAAAGTTTATACTTGACATGTATATCAACCAACACTAGAGGGTGCGTCATAATGTATGTACAACTCCCAGGTCAAAGGTCAAGATCAAAAACTTTGGTTTCAGTTGACAACCCCATGTCCTATGGTAAAGATCGTGTCCACTCTATATCTAGAGAACGGTTATGATTTCAAAGTTTATAGTTGTATATTAACCAACACTAGAGGGTGTGTCATAATGTAAGTACAACTTCCCAGGTTAAATGTCAAGGTCAAAAACTTTGGTTTCAGTTGACAACCCCATGTCCTATGGTAAAGATCGTGTCCACTCTATATCTTGGGAACGGTTATGATTTCAAAGTTTATACTTGTATATTAACCAACACTAGAGGGTGTGTCATAATGTATGTACAACTTTCTAGGTTATAGGTCCGTCCGTCTTTCTGAATAAAATCACTCTCAGCACATAACAAGACTATACATATATGTAATAACTTGAAAAAATGCTTCATATCAGCTCATCCATACACATTTTTTAGTTTGTAATAATTGTATTTAACTAAAATTTCTTATATGTCTTACGTTATTAAAATTTGCCATTCCCAAAATATCTTTTTTTTTTAATAAAAAGTAATAAAAATGTTTAAATTTTCTTTATTTCTTTAAAATTCATAATAATTTTAACCCCAAAATCTACTATTTTTTCTTATCAAAAAGTGATAAAATGTTTAAATTTTATCAAGTTCACTAATTATTTTTAACAGTTTAATACTTATAAAAACATTTAAATAGTTATAAAAACACCTATTGCTATTATATAAACATCTATTGAAATATTTTTGTTGGCGTTCAAGGAATAGGTAACATATAAAATGTTGGCATTCGAGGAAGACACCCCCAAATCCCCCCCCCAAAAAGAAGAAAAAAGAAAGAAAGAGATGAACGGTATTTCACATCAGATTCAGATATTTATATAGTTGATTGTCGTTAACTAGAGATCAGTGCATAGTGACATGTCTCTGCGTTAATTGATAAGAATAACAGGAAAGTATAAACTTGAAAAAAATAGATTGATGATGAATAATATACGGCACCCCTTTTTATCAAAGCGTACCGTCATTCATGTGAATGACTGTCCGTTATTTCATAACAATTGTACGTGAAAT
Organism: Mytilus californianus; assembly: GCF_021869535.1. Taxonomy (NCBI): domain Eukaryota; kingdom Metazoa; phylum Mollusca; class Bivalvia; order Mytilida; family Mytilidae; genus Mytilus; species Mytilus californianus. Next base: position 109,288,353 of record NW_026262581.1, read on the forward strand.
CCTATAGATGGTGAGACTTTTTTTACCAGATATGCGACTTTTCGTATTTATATTTTTTCTCATGTTTCTCTTATCATAGATGTAATAGCTGGCTATTATATCTATGCTCTTATTTAATATTTTATGCATACTAAGTGCAATATTGGGAATGGTTTATTCACCCACAATCTAACGTAATAAATTAATCAACCCTCTTGCTGGTCAGACGTTAATACGGTACTCGTTAATTTATTTTTTGTACAACTACTATCAGTCTATCCGAAGTGAAGTTTCTTTATTTCTTCAAATAGACTTTTTTGGATCATTAGTGTACGTCCAGTGGCATATATTACATGCATGTCGGAACAGGAAAATTGACATAAGGTACTTTCAGAACCATGTTCACTTTATTATACATTATACAATGGAAGTAATATTAAATATTACTTCCATGATTATACCCAACAATAGTGATGATGATGAATTTCTTCAACTGTTCGAGAACAATCTAATTGAAATATAAATCTGTGATTTTACTATGTCCATAACTTCGATGAACCAAAGCAAGTTAGATATCGACCTGTATTTAAATCAAATTGTTCTGGATGTTTCTTTCTTATATTCAATATACATGTATATATTTTAAATTGCGACTATCTATAGTTCCGTAACTTTCTATCCAGGCGTATAAACCAATGATCGACAAGTGCGTACATTTTTGTTAAATCAATATTTCTTGTATGTTTCAAAATGTCCATCATTATTGACAACGAGTATATACTTACATTTTCCCCAATTTACCCTTGGAAAAAAATTTGTAAATAGATTTTTATTTTATCAAATCTTTTTTTGGAATTATTTAGATTTTCATAAATAGTATTCTTTACACCAGAAATGTTATTTATAAACAAACGTATGAGTTTAGTAATGACAGAGATGTCTCTTGTAATGACTAGTATATCACTATCGGCACGCAAGACAGAGATGTATATTATACACCTGATAGTTTCAAAATGGAAAGTTACAAGTTATCGGCCGTGTACACTGATCAATACTCTCAGAAGTGAGACGATGCATGAACTTGCTTTATGTAATTGTGTAATAAGAGTTTTTAAGCCCGACAGGAAATCGCTTGAATACCTGGACGTGTCACCTCACAATACCTTTGGGACTAATACCTTAAGCCATGCTGGTGATCAGATAAGGGAAGGTCCGAATTTATTTAAATAAGTTTATTACATAAAAGAATTATGAACAAATAAGATTTTCGAAAACAATTTTACACGGAACACTTATTTATGACTTTGAACTTTGACTTTTTAACTAATTCCCATATAAACAGTTTAAAAACCGACAGACCGTAGTTATTTAACAAATAATTACATTTTCCGTATCAAGTTAGTTAGTCGGATAAAACAACCGTACGATTGACAAGATATCGACACGTAATTACGACTACATTAGGTTACTGCTGGTTTTGGTCCTTTGTGGTTTATAGATATATCGTGGTTTCTAAACCGAGAAGATGTCAAAATGGCCGCACGCAGAGAATTGATACTCTAAATTTAAAATCGATGGTGATCTCTTATCTAGCAGAATAAAATTTTAATATTTATGAATTTGAGCTTTTTTATACAGAATGGACATAATATCAATTTTTCATTTTTTTGCGAAGTTTCCCTTTAAAAGCTTTATATTTTAGAAGCTAGAAGACCTGGATGCTTCATACTTTGTATATAGATGCCTTATGTTACGAAGTTTCCGTCTGTCATATGTCCATTGTCCTTGACCTCATTTTCATGGTTCAGTGACTACTTGAAAAAAAGTCAACATTTTTTGTAATGTTAATTTTTTTCTTATTATGAGTAATAGGATAACTATATTTAGTATGTGCGTACCTTGCAAGGTCCTCATGCCCGTTAAACAATTTTCATTTGACCTCGACCTCATTTCATGGATCAGTGAACAAGGTTAAGTTTTCGTGGTCAAGTCCATATATCAGATACTATAAGCAGTAGGTCTACTATATTTGGTATATGGAATGATTGTAAGGTGTACATGTCCAACAGGTAGGTGTCATCTGACCTTGACCCCATTTTCATGGTTCAGTGGTCAAAGTTAAGTTTTTGAGTTTTGGTCTTTTTTTCTAATACTATATGCAATAGGTCAACTATAAATGGTGTATGGAAATATTTTATGATGTACATATCAGTCTCACAGGTTTTATTTGACCTTGACCTCATTTTCACGGTTCATTTCTCAGTGTTAAGTTTTTGTGTTTTGGTCTGTTTTTCTTCAACTATAAGCAATAGATCAACTATATTTGATGTATGGAAGGATTGTAAGGTGTATATGTCTGTCTGGTAGGTATCACCTGACCTTGACCTCATTTTCATGGTTCATTGGTCAATGTTAAGTTTTCATGGTTAAGTTTGTTTCTTAGATACTATAAGCAACAGGTCAACTATATTCAATGCCTAAATTGATTGTAAGGTGTACATGTCTGTCTGGCATGGTTCATCTGACCTTGACCTCATTTTCATGGTTCATTGGTCAATGTTAAGTTTTCTTGTTTAAGACTGTTTCGTAGAAACAATAAGCAATAGGTCAACTATGTTTGGTTTATTGAATGATTGTAAGGTGTATATGTATTTCTCGTTTGGTTTATCTGACCTTGACCTCATTTTCTTGGATCATGTTAAGTTTATGTGTTACTTGTAGTAAAGCTTTGTATTTAGGACTATCAACATAAAATCAATGGTTAGTAAAAAAGGCGAGATATTTCAGCGTGTGCACTCTTGTTATTTATTAGTATTTGCATGATGCTGCATGACTTTTGTGTGATAGTCGGTTAAAGAGCTCACCAGAGCTCATGTTTTGTCTGTGATTATGTATATACATGCCGACTCTAAATAAAATTTACTTACTTACTTACTTACTTACTTACTTATTTACTTACTTAGTACGAAGTTGAAGAATTGTGGTTCTAAAATTCCAAAAAGTTTTTTCCAAATACAGCTACGGTAATCTTTCCCTGGGGTAAAAAATCTTTAGGCAACATTTCGTCTCAATTGAGAGACTGAAAGGTCATTGGAAGAAGTCATACACAACTGTTATGAGCACCGACATTGCGCATGCGTAAATTGATAAAAAAACTTACAACCAATAAGTTATGATATACATTATAACCTTTTGATTGTGTCAATACATGGTGTAGTAGATTTCAGAGCTTTATCAACATAATGAAGGTATTTAGTCCACTGTGTTATCTTCTTTTGCTATGTTAAATATGGGCTTCCTTCCCAGCCACTTTTTGGTGCTATAATTTTTACTTCCTTTTATAGTACTGAAACCGTGAGTGGTCACAAAGGTGAATGATAAAAAAAAATCGTTTGAGCACTGATCGTTTTAGGATGTACATTCATTTTACCCGGTGTTCTTTTTTGTACCCTTCTTCGTATGCATATTAAAATTGTGAACATTCATCTCAGTAATGTTCAACTTTTCAAAGTCAAATCGTATGTTTCATTTTGTTCTGATACCATTTGCAACTTATCCCCCGCAACAAAAAATGCATTCGGAATTAAAGGAAGAAAAAAGTATATTAAAACGTTATAGAATAACGACATATGCACATTTTGCAACTGTCGTCGTCATTGTTATACTCTCATTTCCATTATTTTCACCATGTGCCATTTTTGTTACATGTTTTTAAATTCCGTTTTACAAGAAAATCAACGGCCGTTTCTCAATATTTACCTTGTGAATACACATATAGTGTTTACATAATTTTACCGGATCAACGACCATAACTGACACTTCATTGGTGAGTTTATCCTAAACTCCTTGGTTAGTGTCGTAGGGGTATGTGTTGAGATTCCAAGTGAATTGTCAACACCTTATTCCTTTATCAAGCAGTTTATGTAATATGATTAACATACGAAAACGATGTTGTTTGGGGCTTTATCTGCAGGGACAACAACATATTTGTCATGTGGATAGGACAGGTCCTTAGATACATTTGGGTCTTTATAAATATCGATGTAGCATATGTATTCATAGACCCATTAAGTTTTTGCATTCTAATTTGTATCAACGACCTCACAACCGTAATCCATTCGGAAAGAGTATCTACGTCTTCTTTTTTGCGTTTAGCCCATTGTCTGGCATAATCTTCGACTGGATCCATCAGTGTAATAAGGTTCATCATAACCTTTTGGCTAATATGACCGTATTTACACCACAATTTTTACTCTGAGTTGAGACAAACCTGCGCACCTGGAAAAGTTTTAAGGCATGACTGGAACTAGATGATTAAATTTTAAATGCATTTTAAGTTTCAGAAAATTATAAACTTTTCTGGATTTTGAGATTCCTTTTTTTCGTTCTCACAGAAGGTGCCAAAAAAAAACTAAGTTTGGAAACTATTTTGAGATGTTCCCCTTTGTAAATAATTGTATTGATTAACTGGACAATTGATATCTGGACAACAACAGGTGATTTAAACTGTGTATATGAGTGAACCATATCAAATGAAACTTATTTTATCACCTTCTGCAGGCTTAAAAAAAAGAATCTTAAATTCCAAGTAAGTGTTTAATTTTTTGAAACATAAAATGCATACAAATTCTATTTACCTAGTTCCTGCCACACCTTAAAACTTTTGCAGATGCACAGGTTTGTCTGTACTCAGATTAAATTTTGTGGTGTAAACACGGCCATATTTTTCAATTCCTTCTGATGAACCTTAAAGTTGTGTTTCCAGTTGATGGATTTAGGCTCACGATATTTTGGGCCTTTTGATAAAACATTTCGCAGAGAAGTGTTATTGACAATGTTCATGTCGCCAGTAATAACGTGGCCAGTCGTTGTATATATGAATGGGGCGCTAGCACAGGTGCAATCAGGAGGTTTAGACTTGAAGTTGCCAATATTGAGATCCTGCAACACGTGCTTGTAATTGAAAATCTTAGTTGCAATTGGTTTGGTATAGGTATAACACGGTGGGTAAGGTTGTCCTGCGAGAAAACGTTCTGTGCTGGTGATTTGGTCCTGACTGGTGCTGGTGATCATTGAAAATATGTAAACAAAGACGAAAAAGATGATTTTTGACGTTTTCTCGCATAAAAAATCGAAGGAAACAGTTGAGATGTTTGAGTTTTGCTTCTTATGGGTTCACAGGCAGACATTGTAAAATGTGACCCTCTAAACTGTTTCAGTGAGCGTAACACAAAAGTGCTCATTTTTAGAAAATCTAGAACTGAAAAATTAAAACAAAAATGCCCCTGGAGTCCGCTTTCTATACCCAAATCCACACGATAAAATTATTTTGTGAAAAACCTGCGCAATTTATTAAAATTGTGCATTTTCTCAGTTTAGACATGTCCTGATTCTGTGCTGGTGGGTCCTGTCATTATGCTGGTGGGTCCTGATACGGTGCTGGTGATTTTTGGTAAAAAGTTGGTCCTATTTGAAACAAACGTTACAGAACCAATAAAATAGGACAGATAATTGTATTCAATCGGATTTGTGACTCATATTTTTACTTTTGTGCATTCATTTGGCTGTTTATAAGCATTTTCAAATAATCGTAGCTTATATTACATAAAAGGGCAACATCTTCCGTCCAATATCAGATGAAAATATATCTAATTAGAATAGTTTTATTTAAGATATCAAATGCCCTTAATTTGATGATTCTCTACATAATATGCTAACTAACAGTTAAAAGGTGCTTGAGGTAAAGCGACATATATAACGACAATAAACGTTTGACTGGTTTCTTTCAATTAAATATACGAGGTTAGATGATCCAACTACTGGTGTCTCTAATTTCTTCCAAATACTCATATGGTCCGGAACATATACACTGTCTCCAATACATTTCGACTGGATAAAAAAAACAACACAGACTTGCTTATCAACGAGCTACGGGAAGGACTAGATAGAATACCTATACCATCAATTTTTTCATTGCAACCGTATGGTGTCGCACATGAGGACAAAATACCAATTATGAAATAGCGAAGTAGAATAAATCTGCAAGAATGGAAAATTCTAATCATTTTTACTAGAATAAAAAATTTCGAAATTAAAAATGTGTAATTAAAATAAAGCAATTGGCACAGATAAAACATGTTATACATAAAATGTTTATATAAAATAAAACCCAAAAAGATGAAATTGAGTAGGAGTTAATTTTTTGTATATCTTTACTTTTATAAAGACTATATTGTTTAACCAATCAACTATATACGAATTTACTTTGTCGTCTTATAACTCTCAAAGGTCGAGGAATACATACACTAATATTTGTTCAATAGTTGACACCGTGTCTGCTTTAAACGCAATACCATTTTCAATACATATAGATTTATTTACACACTATATGTACAGCTCAAAACATAGGAGAAGACTGTGTAACAGTTAACAATCAACAGATTAATATTCATTTATTCATAATATAATCATATGAAACGACAACAGACTGTTTGGATAACAAATTTATAAATGGTGTTCAATGTTTACATGTATAAAACAATCGGATTAGAGACCATAGGCCAACTTAGAGCGATAATTGCTTCTTTGAAGTTGACGAGTGTGAAAAGACTATCATTGAATAAATCTTCATTCGCATCTCTATCAGTCATTGGAATAACCTGTAAATCTTCGAAATCAAAAATCAAATTTGGCATAAGAAATGAAGAAAAAAATCATGTATAATTATAAACAATAGTAAAGTTAAATAGTTGGCTCTTTTTGTAATGCTTGAAAACAGTTCCTTAATGTTGTTGTATTGTGTTTTCTTTTTTATATGACTTTAGTTTTGTTGTAATTAAACATAAGTGTGCGACAAAGAAAATTTAAGAAACATAAAACATGAAAACAACACGTTATAAATTCCATGCGTCCGAAGCGCTTTTCTGGATTAACCTTCATCAGGAATATTTGCAAGCCATAAATAATTACAATAAAAACAAAACAAGCATTAAGAAATTTATTAGTCTCATGCCGTGAGTTCTTTATTGACCGTTATGGTTTCATAATATGGTGAAATGTACGCACAGAAATTTTGCAGTCCATTAAAAAAAGTTAAAAATTAATGAACACTATTATCCTTTGCTAAATTACAGCTTGATTTTAAATGAAATAGAAGACAATAACGCGTAGTTTGTGTTGAAAACTTGAATATAATTGGAATAAATAGGGCAGTATTGAATGAAACTGATTTCTATAGTTCTTACCCGCTCTTTACTTTTCCTGACCGGTTGATTATATTTTTTATAATCAACGTATGACGTCTAATTTTCTTGCTTTCCTCTGACAAGAAAAAAGGCGACACTGCTTAATAATTTAATTTTGGATGTAACACGTCTTCTGCATGGCTGAGAGTTTTTTGTCTACCACTCATAGACATAATTTTTGTCATGTGACCGTGACGTCATCAACGTTTTTCATGATTTACTCCTTAAAAACGGAATTTAGAATTAAATTATAAGGAATGACTGTAATAGTTTTTCTGTCTATTCTAAATAACCTCGAAAATGTGGTGCACACTTTTAAAATTCAGTGTGCACCACATTGTTGATGACAGAAACAAATATTAATGTCATTCCTTAAATGACGTCACATATTAAGAACACATCTTTTTGTAGATCTTTATAAAGAAAAAATAATGTGTGCCAACTTATCGTATTTGTGATCAGAAAAACAGATTTCACCACCAAATTTCGTGCAATACGATAATTCTCCACTATCGACAGTTAAATTTCAACTTTTGAAATAGCTCGGCAAGTATAGCGCTATTGATATGGAATTCAACTGTCTCAAATAATGAAATATAGTTTAACACTCGATGCAGTGAATAATCTATATATAATCAGCGTGTTATTCGTTTGATCCAGTCGTTTGATCTAAGTTCTTTTAAAATAGACCCCTTCACGGTTAGTGCAGCCATGTTGAATAGGGGGGCAGATTTTCATAATGGAGGAAAAAATGGCTTGAAAAAGACGGGAAACCATCATTAAAACAGAACAGTTGCTTGGAAACATGCATAGGATTTCCCGTACTTTCATACTATTTCCACCTCTATCCAAAAAATCTGCCCCCTATTCAATATGGCCGAAATAACCGTGAAGTGGCCTATCGGTCAACATTTACTTATAAAAAGGTCTTGTTTCCCTCTTAATTTATTATTATTACATCACGAAAAAGACGCCCATGCCAGATGACGTCACATAAAAATAACACAACTTTTTGCATATCATATTGAGAAAAAAAGTGAATTTTGTCTACATATCGTTTTAAAATCATTAGAGTTATTAAATGACCAAAAAATTGACTGCCTCGAGTGGAGAAATATCGTTTCACACTTATGCAGTGGTAGAATCTATATACTTGCAAAACAAAAAGAGTAAATCGATTTGATCGTATGTAATTTCACTCGTAAAAAAAACCCGGTCTACACTCGAACAAAGTGGTCCGACTCACCCGAAAAATCACAATCGCAACTTGACCGGACACTATACTTACCGTGGTTATATTCCACTGCTATCCCGAAATGCATGTTCCGTGCACAATCATATTGTTCCGTCTTTATGTAGTTCGTCTTTCTAGTCTCTATAACTGTAAAACAATCTGAAAACATCAATGAACCGAGATACTGTACATTTTGGACTATTTATATCTAATAAATATATAATTGGGGAATTTGGGAGGAGACAAAAGGTATATAAAACATATCACAACTTACAATCAGAGACATGATACAATTATATGTCTCTGCTATAATATACATGTACATGTATTTACAGTGATGTATCTCAAATAATTCTTAACATAATATAGATTTTATTCAGGAAATGCATGTGTGTGTGTGTGTGTAGCTAAGGGGTTCATTGATGTTAGTCATCATTGGCTTTATAAAAAGAAGTGTAATATAAAATTATGATAAAAATTCTGGTATAAAGGATGTTGATATAAAAAAAAATAGAGCTTTGTTAAAAATTGTCTAATGTAGTTTCAGAAAAAGGAAATTTCTCTAATTTACACGATTTATGACTATTAGTTCATCAACATTGGCAGTCTTTGTCTCTAAACATAATATTCATAAAAGAGTGGGGGAGGGGCATCCAGAAAATTTGATTTCGTGGTTTTGCGAAAGTCTGCAAACAAGCCAATAGAAACTTGTACTTTGTTGAAAATCTAAATACGTGGTTCACCTATACACATGAAAACCACGAAAATTGGTATCCCACGAATAATACAAATGAATCCACATCTTGAATTTAATGTGATCCTATTTAATGGGACTCATCAGTAGACTATTCGAATAGAAAAGTGCAAATGGCATATATTTTGGTAAATAGACATAAATGTTGAACAAATGAAATAAAATTGGATGAAAGCTGTTAGAACTAAATAAATCAAAATGAAATGAAAATATAAAGCTGTTGAGGGACTAGGCTGGTCCTCTCCCTTGCAACATACGGGTATCAGAGAGAAACAGATAAAGGACAGGAACCAGTCTGTTGAGGGACCAGCCTTTAAAATCTCACTTTAAATAAATTGTTAATAAGCATTATTTTATATACTAATAGAGCATGAAACTTTGGGTTTTAGATTTTGTATTTCTATTTTGATGATTGTCACTCTGAAAAAAAATAAATGTTACATATACATGTACACTATATGGTAAATTCACAAAAAAGACAAATTTATATTTATATAAATGAAATTCAAGACAAAAATATGCAAGGTATGAATAAAAGTAGATGTCAAAGTAGTATACATATTTTCCAATGTTGTTTGATACATAATGTTCATGAAAAGGGGAAAAGGACGGGGGTCACTTCTATCCTATAGTGGTACGGGGGTGAGCAGCTGAACATTCAGTACCCTACTATTGTCATATATTGCGAATATAACATTGCCGGTATTCCTACCGAAGGTTGCTGGTTCTCTCTTGGTACTTCGGCTTCTTACTACAAAAAATGGCAACCTTGATAAAGCAAAGGGTGTTGAAAGATGTGTTCAACACTATAGCTCAATCAACCAATCAAAGTGCATGTAAACAATCATTGTACACCCTATTACATGTCAGTGCCAATTCCCTGAAATTGTATCATCAGGGAAATAGCAAATTACAGTAACACATATGCATATAATTCAAAATTCAAATATGCATAAAGAACTTTACCCAGTATTCCATAGAACCTTATAGCACCATGGTGCTATATTTTTTGCTATCTGAATAGATATGATAATGGAATGTATTATAAGTGTGGTGCTATTATTTAAGGGATACAGTGCTATATCCAAATCCAATGGTGTACATGTATGTGAAAGTACTACAATCTCACATACATGTACATATCACACACCCTAGCAAGACTGGGTTGTTACAACATTGTCCCATGTTAGGGGAGGGTTGGGCACCCGATCACATGTTTAACCCCCTTCCCCCCACACACACACATTTTGTATGTGCCTGTTCCAAGTCAGGGGCCTGTAATTCAGTGGTTGTCGTTTGTTGCTGTGTATCATATTTGTATTTCGTGCATTGTTTTTACATAAATCAGGCCGTTAGTTTTCTCGTTTGAATTGGTTTACCCTTGTCATATCGGGGTTTTTTTATAGCTGACTATGCGGTATGGGTTTTGCTTATTGTTGAAGGCCGTACGGTGACCTATAGTTGTTAACTTCTATGTCATTTGGTCTCTTGTAGAGAAACTTCAAAGAGTTGTTGAAAGGGTTTTAACATGCACTCTCTCTTAGCACGAAGCATCGTATTGACATCCCCATTCTGAACGCACGTTCATGATGTATGAATTCAAAAAATCAAAAAATCATATCCATTTACTAATAAAAATGAATTTATAAAAAGATGGCAAATGAACCCACAGTTAACAGACTCTGTGAGCGAACGGTTGTAGAGCAAAAATATTATGTTAGGCAAACACATCCCATTCCATGGTTATAAGTAATGTGTAATATTTCAACTTTATGCAACAATGTGAATTTAATTTGCAGGGAAATGGGATTATTTTCAAGGAAAAGAAGTATTTCTGGTTTTGATTTTTGATGGAAGGTGTTGGAAGGAATACACTTTTACGAATTGGTCAGTTGATGGCAGAACTTTTCTGTGTGGTTAGGCTATATGCTGAAAAGGGGGATGGGGTATGCCTGAAAGGGTAATCAATCGTGGAAAGTATTGCACACACATCTTAACTGTTAACTTAGGTTTTATTTAATATAAGTATGTAGTAAAATTTGCAATGAAGTGTCCTACATTGGACATTGTCACAAACATGTTTATTGTTTTGGCAACTGTAGTTGATCGATGTTCAAATCTCATAAATCGAATTTATAGAAGATTAGGTAACAAACAAAAACTGAGGACACTTTGTGTCTGTCCAAAGTCAGGAGCCTATTAATATTCAGTTATCATAATTTCTAATACTCTAGACGACGGTTACATAACAATATAATTATGCTTGCACGGGAGGTAATTGTTTGACACTATATTTCTATGATCTCAAATCGATTGATCAACAACAATCAGTCCACATTGCAGTCTATATATATAAATATCATATGTTTATCAATTCAGAATTGTAAGCAAAAAATGCTCACCAAGACGCAAGTGTTCAAGTTGTTTAGATTTACATGTGAAGCGATGACACATTTCTGTCATAAGATCAGGTTATTCCGAACATGCATTCAATGCGTTCCGAAAAGTAAAAACATGTCCAATCATCAAGGCTTTTAACTTTAAAAATTCTATTTTGAGATGGGGATTTCACGTATTTAAATTGAAATTATACAAAAAAGGGACGTTTTTAACTGTGAAAAATGTAACATTTTAGCCAAAGATGGATTGTATTGGCTTACGTGTATTTATATTATTTAACCTTTTTTCCCTATACTCTTGGAAAAGATCAGGGTATTTTCCGACCCATTTTGCTCACCACAAGCAATATTTCTATATAAAGTATAATACAAAATGTAATAATGCACATATACATATATTTTATAATATACGAATTTTTTGAAATGTTTTAATGTTGTTATATCTTATAATTCTGTGTAATTGACGAATTCGTTGTGATGTTTTAATGTTAAAGTCTCCTTATATTTTTGTATATATAGAATGGCTTTCTATTTTGTATTGAAAATATACACTTAGTGAAATGTTGTATTATATATTATTTAGAAACGAGACTTAAATAAATAAAATATTGAATATATTTTTTTGCTGTTTGAGCATTTATTATTAGAGATTTGCAATAAGTGTATGACTCTGACCCGACTGCGAATACGAACAAGAGCATGACAGTTAAAATTACGGTGCCGATCTCAAATTGATAAAATCATGATATAGTTTTTAAAATAATAGATACAGAGTTCATATTTTATCTATCCTAGGTACAAGGGCAATAATAAAAAAATCATTTTTTTTCGTTCTTTAATTTTTTTTATCAATATCTTAGAGAAATGAAGGCTTCAGAGCAAATGCAATGTGATTTCCATTATATTTAATATTTCGAAGGGGCAGAGCTCGTTAAATTATTTGATCATAACTTATTTTCGAAAGTGTTAAGGACATTGCTGATATAAACCTATGATATAAAGTTTCATAAAATTCTGGCAAGAATTGAACATATGAGAGCGCTAACAATGCAATTTTCCATATAATCAATATTTCCAATGGGCATTACTCTTTTAAAAATAATTGATCAGCACTGATTTTCGAACTCGTCAAAGACATTGATGATATTAACCTATAATATAAATTTCATAAATATCTGGCAAGAATTGTACACATTAGAGCGCTCTTAAGACAAATTTCCATATAATTAATATATCCAAGAGGCATAACTCTTTAAAAATAATTGATCGGCACTGATTTTCGAACTCGTCAAAGACATTTCTGAATTAAACCTATAATTTAAGTTTCATAAAATTCTGGCCAGAATTGTACACATGAGAGTGCTAACAATGCAATTTTCCACATAATTAATGGTTCGAAGGGGCATAACTCTTTTAAAAAATAATTGATCGGCACAGATTTTTGAACTCGCCAAAGACATTGATGATATAAACCTATGATATAAGTTTCATAAAAATTTGTCAAGAATTGTACACATGAGAGCGCTAACGAGGCAATTTTCCTTATAATTAATGTTTCGAAGGGGCATAACTCTTTTAAAAATAATTGATCGGCACTGATTTTTGAACTCGTCAAAGACATTGCTAATATAAACCTATGATAGAAGTTTCATAAAAATCTGGCAAGAATTGAACAAATGAGAGCGCTAACGATGCAATTTTCCATATAATTAATGTATCCAAGGGACATAACTCCTTTATAAAAAAATGATCAGCACTGATTTTCGAACTCGTCCAAGACATTGCTGATATAAACCTATGATATAAGTTTCATAAAAATCTGGCAAGAATTGTACACATGAGAGCTCGAACAAGACCGGACGGACGGACGCACGACAGACGGACGGACGCCCGGTATTTCTATGTCTCCCGCAACGCGTTGCGTGGGGGAAAAAAATACATAATTACCGGGAAAGATAGAGTTTCGTCTAATCGAATTTGAATAATCAAAGAAATACATTTACTTTAAATCATATGAATTAAACCCTATCAATTTGTATTAATATTGAGTGTGTGCTGTATTATGTAAAATGTCCATGCATTGTGTCACGTTAAGAGGAGAAAGGAATGTAAACCAATCGTACATAAAATGCAAAGCTCTTTTTCCTTGTCTGGTTTGGCTTTACCTTTTGTCCTTTGGTTTTGTCAGCACCTGAACCTTGGTTAAATTTTGAGGATTTTCAAATATTTTGGCCTCAAGCATCACTGAAGAGATATTAGTTGACGAAAAGTGCTTCTAGTGCAGTACAATTGGTATCGTTATTGTTATAACTCGTCCCTTTATTTCGACAAGTAAAGGCAACAGTAGTATACAGCTGTTCAAAAGTCATAAAATTTCATAAACCGAAGTGAGCAACGAGATCCTCCCGTTCAATATATCAAACAGAACTAGATTAGAAAAGGGACAGTTACACATGAAAAGGAGGGTTATGTTTTGACGATCAACTAAATATGATAAGAGGAGCCAACATGAGAATATTGTGAAATAGGGAAAATCTTTTCGCTTACTTTACCGATACTACACTTACTCATCCCCGAAAAAAAATCCACGCTTTGATGAAAAAAAAAAACAATTCAGAAAAGAATTTCAAATTCTTATAATGAACGATTCTATTCGGATACAGACATTCATCATGGCCATATAAATTAGCGTCAACATTATTTTGAGATCACCCTTATAGTTTACTTTGTAGTCGTAATACTATTATCATTCGGATTCTATGGTAACACATCCATTAATTTATATTGCTTGTTTGATAATATTCACAATTCGTGTACTATTATGAATTCTTGACCATGGAAGAATTATACATCTTATAATAAGACCATGTAAAACCTTTTATTATCGAAAACATCGTCACTGTTCCCCTTTCTGACCTGTATCACGTACAAAACCAAAAGATCGTCATAAAATGAGGAACATTCTTAGAGAACGTCATCTCGGACACAATCTGTGGCTAACCACAGTGTGAGTTATATTTAATTATTAACAGTTTGTTTATGTCACCATGAAAGTAAAATGTCAATATAATACTTCCATGATCTCAGATTTAACGGAGAGTGCTATCATTTTATATTTGACATTTCAGAAAAGCGCTTCGGACGCATGCAATTTATAACGTGTTGTTTTCATTTTGTACATAATAACATTTATTCAATACAATGTAAATATTGTAATTTAAAATGATTGTATTTTTTCAGGTTTTCGTCATTTGTTGTATTGGTTCTGAGATTGAGGTATCAGCACCTGATATATACTTTTCTTTTTCAGTATAGATTCCGTGTCAGTACCGAGTCTGACAGTTATTGTAAATCTCTAATAGTGTGTGCCAGTACAGATTCCGAGTCCGACAGTTATTGTAAATCTCTATTAGTTATTGTAAATCTCTATTAGTGTGAGCCAGTACAGATTCCGAGTCCGACAGTTATTGTCAATCTCTATTAGTGTGTGCCAGCACAGATTCCGAGTCCGACAGTTATTGTCAATCTCTATTAATGTGTGCCAGTACAGATTCCGAGTCCGACAGTTATTGTACATGTAAATCTCTTTTAGTGTGTGCCAGTAGAGATTCCGAGTCCGTCAGTTATTGTCAATCTCTATTAGTGTGTGCGACAGTTATTATGAATTTCTATTAGTGTGTGCCAGAATGTCACAATGATCTTAAACCACATATAAATCACTACATAAGAGATCATAATGTCATAAATAAGCGAGTCTTCACGAGAAAATGATATGGTCACTGTGTAATCTATATATTTTACCTTTAACGATGTAACAAAGTGCTCCTCGAATTGTATGATTCACATTTCCAAAGAAAAAAATATATACAAATACAAATATTTTGATTAAAAATTAATTATAAATACGGAGACATAACAGAACTTACATTCATCATAGATTGTTGTTATTATGTTAGTAATTAGTTTCCCTTTATCTAGAATGTACACTACAGAGAAAATTCCGCTAATTCCCTTAACCTCGAAATTAACTAGAAATTTTCTATATCATGATCAGAGAGCTGCTCTAATTTGTGTCATTTAACCCTAGAACAGATTTTGGACAGATCTATACCAGAACTGATCCTGACATGTCTACCCTAGAAATGATTCTGACAGTTATACCCTAGAACAGTTCTAGGGCAGAACAGTTAAGAACAGTTATATGACAGATTATTCTGGTGGTTCTGAACTGAGGTTAGAACTGATCCGAACTATACAGGCAAATAAGTCCAAGTGTAATAAATATGAGGAATTGCAACATACTGTATTGCACTTACTTCATCCTTATGTAGGTGCACTTTGAGTTGTTGTAGTCGTTGGTAGTGTTTTCTTTCTTCGCTCTGTGGATTGTAGTACTGCGGCCTGGTACTGGATAGCGATCACTTTGTTCCCTGTCTGGTTTTCGTTTAAGTACTTTAACAATGTTTGAATGTTTGGGTGTGGTACTTGAATCATCTTCTTTATGCTGTTGTGCCATCCTTCGATGTGGTTCGTCGTCCTTGGTTTTCTGGTTTGGTAGTTATTCAAAACTTGCCAGTTGGTATTAACCCATTATGATGTGATGAAGTCTGTAAACGAAGGAAAATCCAGAAAAGCGCTTCGGACGTACGATATTTATAAAGTGTGATTTTCATTTCGAACAATTGTATTTAGTTCACTATCGTCAAGGATGTTTTTCGAAGTAATGACCTTCACTTGTGTTTGTGTAAATAAAAGTAGGTCCTATTTTACAACAAGGATACATAGATTTTAGCTGGAAAGTTTAGGATTTTTAAAAATGTTTATTGAACCGTATGGACTGTTGCCAGTCTCAGCTATCGTTTTACTTTTCGTAAAAATTTTCCAGCATATCTGTGGAACAGAAAGAGAACAATGAGGGAAGAAAGAGGACACTACAGCTGAATCCTCATTTGCCACTTGAAGATTTGCCAATAATTTAAGACAAAAAAAAGAAAAAACGTCCTGTGTCGAGAAAGAGAAGCAAGAAGCAGTATATGGAACCGACGAAAACAGAAAAGAACATTGAGAATAAGACCATCGCAAAGGATTCGGAACAGAAGTATTTTTCTAGGATACCTTGTAAGAGTACATAGGACAACACTAACAGTAATGAACCAGATATGGACCGAAAGGACTACCATGATGCTGCCGATAGTAGTAATCAACAGGGAACTGGTTAATTATGACACACTCTTTCTGCTGCGGACAACATTACGGCTGCAGAACAAACCTATTTTAATGAGTAAGCTGTAGAAGCGACTGCTCAGGCGGCTACCAAATAAAGGCAACAGTAGTATATCGCTGATCAAAAGTCATAAATCGATTAAGAGAAAACAAATCCGGGTTACAAACTAAAACTGAGGGAAACACATCAACTATAAGAGGAAAACAACACACACTACACACTTTTAAGACTCATCACTAGATGATGCAGATAAACCAACCAGAACTCCTGAAACGGTATAGCTACGAAGATGACGAATATTGCCAACACTTCCACCAGTGACAACTAAAATACAGAGGAAGAGAAAACCACCAAAATATATCGAGGACTATATTGTATTAAAACAGACCACGACCCAACAGTCGGACTGTTGATGAAGATACACTGGTTGGAATCTGAAGCCAAAACAGAAGGATTTAAAGGCTTGAAAATAGAGTTGTACAGAACCATCCTTGACATCACGCAAAGCAACACCTAGTTATTAATGATTTGCTGGGGACGTCAGCTTTTAGTGAGCGGGCAAACCAGATTTGAATGACATGGAAGTCATTTTCTAACATCGAGGAGAATGTAGCAGAGTGATATTTAGGACTCTTTTGTATCATTGTAAAAATCATCAAAATCTTCTATTGAATTACTAAATTTATAATAAACAGTTTCATATTTAGAATATCGAATCCGACTTAAATCTATTTTTCTAAAACTTGATATTGTATAATTTAGTATACACTTTATTTTCTATTGATATTATGAATATTCGGAAGTGACCATGTAGATTGAAATTTCTATCCCGCAAACTAAAGAATAAGCAAAAAGAAATTGCAAATTGTATTGCAGCGTGTTTCTTTGCACTATGTTTTCAATGTTGTCATCTTGTTAAAGGAGACGGGTGTATTTTTTAACTTCCGAAATCCTATGCTTCTGTTGTTTATTTGTCAGTGTGCACTTTTGTCGATTTCTTTGCTAGAGGTTGCAAGTCCCAGTTTCGATTTTATCTCCAGATGCATTAAATACAGAAGAAGAAACAGCATCTCAAAGTGACGTTGGCAAATGCTCGTAGGACGGAATAACGTGATGCTGTCTTAAAAGTCAAATATCTACGGTGATAGTTGGAGTTGTTGTTCTTGATAAGCAGTCTTCAGCAACTTCTCAGTTTGATATATTTATAGGTTTAATTTTATCATGATTTACATTATGGTATGATATACGCATGATTATTTTATGATTTATCAACTTAATTGAATTGATATAGCGTTTATTAATAAAAAAAAATTATATCTTATAAACAAAACGATTCAATTTATCTAAAGAACTCTTTAAAACCCTTAGATTAAATCGTAAAAAAATAAGTTTATTTTTATAGAAATACTACATTGTGTCACTGACCCAAAACCAACCCACCCTCAGAAATTAAATGGTTGGTCATTGCATATTATGTAGCTGACTCAGACGTTTGTTGTGGTTCAATTGTTTCTAAAGGGAAATCTTTGTGAAAGCTCTAAAAATTCCTTGCATGTACAAGACAAAATATCCTGCATCAGTTAAAATACTCACCACAACTCCTTTTTGTTTGTTTGTACTGTATTCCTGTCACGTAGTGTTGTCATTTTAGCGGTATTTTTTAACAATGCCATATAAGCGGGAGGTTTGACTAGCCATAAAACCAGGTTCAACCCACCATTTTTGTCGAGCCTTCGACTTTTGTCGAGCCTTCGACTTTTGTCGAAAAAGCGAAACATAGCGATCCTACATTCCGTCGGCGTCGTCGGCGGCGTCCACAAATATTCACTCTGTGGTTAAAGTTTTTGAAATTTTAATAACTTTCTTAAACTATCCTGGATTTCTACCAAACTTGGACAGAAGCTTGTTTATGATCATAAGATAATATCCAAAAGTAAATTATGTAAAAAAAAAATCCATTTTTTCCGTATTTTACTTATAAATGGACTTAGTTTTTCTGCCAGTTAACATTACATTCGCTCTGTGGTTAAAGTTTTTAAAATTTTAACAACTATCTTAAACTATCTTGGATTTGTACCAAACTTGGACAGAAGCTTGTTTATGATCAAAAGCTAGTATCTAGAAGGAAATTTTGTTAAAATTTTGTTCCATTTTTTCTGTATTTTACTTATAAGTGGACTTAGTTTTTCTTCCAGTTAACATTACATACAGTCTGCAGTTTAAGTTTTTAAAACATTTATTAGATTCATAAACTATCCTGGATTTTTACCAAACTTGGACAGAAGCAACTTACAATCAAAAGATAGTATAGAGAGGAATATTTTTATAAATTTTTTTCCTCATTTTTGTTGAGCCTGCGATTAACAGCAAAAGTAGGCGAGACACTGGGTTCCGCGGTTGGCAGTTGTTATCAGATAGTCCGTTTCTATGTATGTTGGCGTTTGCTTTTGTTGTAGTTCAGTGTTTCTGTTGTTCTGTTGTTTTCCTCTTATAGTTGATGTGTTTCCCTCGGTTTTAGTTTGTTACCCGGATTTGTTTTCGCTTAATCGAATTATGACTATTGAACAGCGGTATACTACTGTTGCCTTTATTTAACGCCATTTGTAAATTGTCCGACTGGCAGTTTTGTAGTCCAAATAATTATGAAGTTTTGTACTGCTTTTTGAATTTTTTTTGTTGGACGTTCTAATGACGTCGCAGGAAGTCGTAACAGCAAAAATAAAAAAATAACTTTTTAGACGTCATTATCATTTGGACTAGTAGTTTTTGGGGAACAAATTTACCCTCCACTTTTTCTTAAAGGACCTGAATTGACCTATTTTCACTCATTATTTTCTGCCTATATATTGTTTCCGGGTTGTAAAATAGACACACTCTCAACTCTTTATTCCATTTTACACAAGATATAGTTATAACATGGTCTTTGACGTTTAAGTTTTTGAAAGCGGCAACGGGTGTGTCAACACATTTGACATTTACTATTCGGAACCGTAATACTCAATGCGTTTCAGATGTCAATCTTTACCAAATCTAAAATCTGGCCCAAAATTTTAGAATTTATAATTACGACAAAAACAAAAGTTAATAAAATAAACTGTATAGAAAGCATTTAACATTTTAGATAATATGTTACGCTAACAAATGATATTTTGTCTTTTGTTTATTGTTATCTTATTTCCCCCGTCAACCTGGACTGTATATAAATATTTATCATATCCCCCGAACTCTGGACAATGATGGGGGTATTTTACAATCTATAATTAAACGACCTTGTGATCCAAATGACGGATGGGAGCATTTCTTTTGTTACTATTGTTTGTAATAATATTGTCTTCCCAGCTTATATATAGATATATCGTAGATTATAAAAATAAAAAGATGAACGAATTCAAATCATAGATTTGATTTTCAAACTTAATGTCAGTAATTTTTCTGGTTTCTTTTCTGAATTTCTCTTTAATTTGACATATTTTATTAGCAGTACAATTCGAAAATTATATGAAACATAAAGGTCTTTAACAACAATTTTATTGCTAAATAAATACTAAGTCAAGCTATTGTTTGACATTTGTTGGATAAGCGTGTATTAAAATTTCAAATGTTGGAGAACCGTGACTAAACTTGACCCTACAGCTTATGTCAAATCTTTAAAACATTAATCGGATTAATGTCCCCAGGCCACCCTTTGTAAAATAGTGATTATTGCTTCTTTGAAGTTGCCGAGTGTGAAAAGACCGTTTAATTCGCACGGTTCCTTTTACGTCTTTCTTTTATAATAGGTAATACATTTAATTCTTCAGTGTGAATAGATGGAATACATGTTTCAATATTAAGTAAACATTCTGATAAAGTATTTACAAAAACAATGAACTTTAGGTGATATATTTTGTAATTTGAAATATAATGGGTTTTTTTTTTAAAATTTTGTTTGTAATTTTGAATGTAAAACAGACCAGGCAAATAGAAACAAACAGTATGTTATAAATGATTTATCAAAATAGAATAAAGAAACAATTGATCACAAGATAAATTTTACAAAAAACAGTGTTAAATTGTAGCACTATGTATATCGACGTATATTATATTTCATAAGTTTTGCAAACCCAATTAATATGATGTAAGAATGATGCTGCGTCACCTTACTAGACATGAGTGGTTTTATAGTTGCGAAGTCTTTTTTCCAGTTTATAGATATTATTGTCGATTCTTGGTACTTTCTTTTTTCTAACACGATTATCACCGGCTGCATACTGTGTCATGGTCTCACACGATTACCACCAGCTGCATACTGTGTCATGGTCTCACACGATTACCACCGGCTGCATACTGTGTCATGGTCTCACACGATTACCACCGGCTGCATACTGTGTCATGGTCTCACACGATTACCACCGGCTGCATTCTGTGTCATGGTCTAACACGATTACTACCGGCTGCATACTGTGTCATGGTCTCACACGATTACCACCAGCTGCATACTGTGTCATGGTCTCACACGATTACCACCAGCTGCATACTGTGTCATGGTCGTAGTGTTTATAGATTCCTCATGCCTCAACAGCTTTGTCAGGTTGTAGATGTTTTGGTGACAGCTACCTCGTTTCTTGTGGCAACCTCGTAGTCCAGAAAGATTGTACTGGATTGTTGTTTTAGCTGCTGTTGTTGGCATAGGAGTTTTAGTAGCGTGAGGATTGCGTATACACTTTTTTTAACTTTTAGCTAGTAGTAGGCTGTAAACGAGTTGGAACTTATATCTCCATTAACAAAGGCATGAAAATGTATAGAATTTATAAGGTTTAGATAGTACCATCGCTATGCATTGTATAGGCAGCTTCAAATGAGTAAGGTTCTTTATGGTACTGCATATCAAAAGGTGTCCATAAGTATTATCTGTTAAGTAAACAGTTGGTTTTTTTACAGTGGTCTGTGTCGTAATGTGTTAGACTTTTAGAATTTTTCCGAGCAATCCAAACAAACAAATATAAAACTGCAGTCCCTTTAATCTGGAAAAAAAACATTTCATAGAAAACACCCTATTTGTAGCCCCTATATTCCAATACTGTCAAATAGAAAATGTAATGTAAAGTAAATATAAAGATTTCACAGATATTGAGAGGTAGAATTGAAAAGGTCACCAGAATTCTGAAAAACTTTCCAAGTAAATTATATATAATGGCCCAATTGATAACAATGAAATATGAAGAGCAACCAGTTGGAAGAAAATGTTTCAACAGTGGCGGATATGGTCACATTTCAAAAGATTGTAAACAAATATAAAGAGGCTCAAGGGGTTCTAGCCGAACAAGTCCAGATATTCTATTTAAAGATAAAACTGCAAAAAAATAGAAGATGAAGTGCCAGCAATAACGGATAAGGGGATATTTTTTTATTATCCCAAATACATATAAAACAAAAAAATATATGGTGCTTATCCGAAAACTACAGGTAAAAAATCCGATCAACCGGAGCATGTGTGCCTCAAGGCCGAGTGGATTACAAAAAGAAGAAAAAAACGGGAGCAAATGTGGCTCAAACCGAAAATAAGCAAACAAAAAATTAATAAAACAATGAGAAGAGAGAAAAAATGAGACAGCGACAGTGAAACGGAAACGGTCAAACCCAAAAAAGAGAGGACCAACTAAAGCATAAACAAAACTAAGTAAATTGTTACAGCAATTAGGCAATACAGAATTTGTTGCGTTATAGAAAAAGAAAAATATCAAGAAATTAGTGATTTTTTGGTTTAAGAAGGCATGATTAAGCGTATACTTAAGGTAGATCGGGTGTCTTTTTCTGAACATCCCTTCTGAGCATGTTGCAAAAATACTTTTTTGGGTTTAAAAATAGTTTACCAAGTATCATTCAATATACGACATAAACATCTTAAACTTGAAATTTAAAGATTAAACTATCAAAAAAATCAGTTTCGTTAAGTGTATATAAAATTTTCAGAAAAATCCCTTTTAAATCAAAGGCATATAATTATATTGAATTTAACAGGACAATTTGTGCTTTTTGGATTTTTCAAGAAAATAAGGCCCGTGACCCCTTATTCTTATTTGATATTTCAGAAGTATTTATGAAAAGCAATTCTCTCAATGAAAAAAATTCTTATCAATTATTCAACAAGTACAAGACCACAAAAAATATTTTATGTTTCAGGAAACGGGTATATGACAATCATACAATATCTCCTTTAATTCTATATACTAAAGGAATCAAGTAAAATAGACATGGGACCAAATACTAATTTAAAAGTATTCACCTCAGATGGTTAGGCTGAAGCACAGGGGATATTGGTTTCGCTCATTGTTGAAGGCCGTACGGTGACCCATAGTTGTTAACTGCTACGTCATTTGGTCTCTGGTAGAGATTTGTCTCATTGGCATTGGTACCACATCTTCTTATTAAAGTACAGAATGTTCACATATATTTAAAAGGGAGATCATTACACATAAGCTCTACTTCATCATAAATTAAACATTCATGGACCAAATGTGAATGTAGAACAAAAACAAATAAACATTTATTCAAATACACAGAGCAGTCTTATAAAAATGGATAGACAGTTTGTATTTGTAGATTTTAACATCATTATATCTGAGAACGACTCGAAATCAGGAATACTTGGGACTCACCACGACGTGTAAACAATCAACCCTTTTATTACAGAAGAAAAATGTCTTCAAAATATTAAAAATTTTCAAAATAATAAAACTCCGGGCATCGATGGACTTGTTTAAGCCTTCTTTTCAAAAGCTGGGATTTACTGGGAAATGGAAAAAGGCCAAAGTGGAGAAATTAAATACTAGTAAAGTATATGTAAGAGTATATCTAACGGAAACGATGAAAACAGGAATTATTACTTAAAATCTTGTCATGCATGAATTTTCTAAAATCCTTATTAAATGGTGGAAATAATTTAAGATATAACTAGCGCAGTAAATAGAAATGGATTTTTAACAGACAAAATGCACATAACAAGATCAATCAGGCAAGGATATCCACTTTCTATTTATGTGTATGCTCTTTGATAAGGGACATGTTTTGAATTTTCCTTGGAGTTCGTTTTTTTTTTTTGTTATTTTACTTTTTACTTTTTACTATAGAGTCTTTGGAGTCAAGAATAAGAAACTCGACAAAAATTTAAGGAATCCACATCTTAAATCTTGAAACTAACAGTAAATTATTTCAACATGCAGACGATTGCTTAACAATCACAATAGAAATGTGTGACTTCAAACATTTATTGGATGAATTTAAACCTTTCGAAACTGTATGCGGGTAAAAAATTAATGAAAATAAAACTGAAAATAATAAAAATAGGAGAAAACCGTAGAAATTTACAAGATATAGAACAAGTCAATGTATATGGAATATGGTTCGGGAATGAAAATGTAAAGAAATAAACTGTTGACACAGATATATATATATATGTCTCGCCTATCGGCATAAAATTCAGAAAAAGACAATCTGATGGACAGCAACATTGCTTATTAATTCAGTCACTGGACTATGATCTAGTGGACAGGGCCTGAAAATGGTCGACAAACTGAGATGTACAGACAGTAATGTAACTTTATAGCAAAATATCGTTGTTTATTGTAAGTAGTTCCTATCAATATAACTTAAACAGAAAAACTTAACATTGAAAATTGGAAATTAATTTAAAGTCATTGGACCATGTCATAGGGGGCAGGGCATCAAAATAGTCGTCAAACTGATGTGTATTGATAGTTATGCAACTTTATACAAAATATCATTGATCTATCACAAGTAGTTCTTATCAAGCTGACTTAAGCAGAAAAACTGAACATTGAAAATTGCTAATCAATTCAAAGTCACTGGACCATGTCCTAGGGGTTAGGGCCTCAAAATAGTCGTCAAACTGATGTAAACTGATAGTAATGCAACTTCACACTTCATACAAAATATAATTGATCTATCACAAGTAGATCCTATCAAACTAACTTAAGCAGAAAACTTAACAAAAAATTGCTAATTAATTCAAAGTCACTGGACCATGACCTAGGGGACAGGGCCTCAAAATAGTCGTCAAACTGATATGTACTGATAGTAATGCAACTTCATACAAAATATCATTGATCTATCACAAGTAGATCCTATCAAACTAACTTAAGCAGAAACTTAAGATTGAACATTGCTAATTAATTCAAAGTCACTGGACCATGTCCTAGGGGTCAGGGCCTCAAAGTAGTCGTCAAACTGATATGTACTGATAGCGATGCAACTTCTTACAAAATATCATTGATCTATCACAAGTAGATCCTATCAAACTAACTTAAGCAGAACACTTAACATTGAAAATTGCTTATTAATTCAAAGTCACTGGACCATGACTTAGGGGGCAGGGCCTCAAAATAGTTGTCATACTTATATGTACTGATAGTAATGCAACTTCATAGTAAATATCAATGATCTATCACAAGTAGTTCCTATCAAACTAACTTAAGCAGAAAACTTAACAATTGTTGAAGCCGGATTTGGAGCCGTCGCCGTCGTCGTCGTCGTTGTCATCGTCGTTTCCGGAAAAGCAATCCCTGTCTCGCTTTCCGCGACTTTCGTCGCAGGCGAGACAAAAAAGGGACATTATAGTATTTGAGAGAGCGAGGAAAAACACGCTATACAGCAATGGGAAACATACATACTAAGTAAACTATGCTATGTTGCAAGAATAGCCACCAACCCTTCTTCACAAACAATTATGAAATCTATTTAGTTATATCTTTAAATTTCTATATAAAAAAATACTTTTTTTTAATAGGAAGGCGTAAGTACGCAATTATGATTATGTGGTTGTACAAAATTACAGATATTATTAAAGGTAAATTCACTTTAAGATATTTATATGTTAACTTTATCAGAAATAACAACAAGAGCTATACAACCTTAACTAGCAGAGAATAAATACAACCACTCAATATTCTATGACACACAGTAAACTTACAAAAATGGGACACGTTATAACATGTGAAAAATAACTTTCATAGAAATATTTTGTGCACAGTAATTCATAGATTAAATTATAACCTCAATGATCTTCAACTTCGTAAGTTGTATTTGGCCTTTGAAACGTCTTGCGTACAAAATTTTAATCCAGGTATCTATGATGAGTTTATTTTTATTATATACTGTATGCATTATCACTGTGTCTAAACTACCCCGGCAAAAAATGTTTGGACTCGATGGTATCTAATATCCGGCACGGTGACGGAACATCAATAGACAGAGAAAAGGGTAGTTTTCTGTTTATTTATTTGTTATTGTTATGATATCGAAGAATATTTATACATTTATAACTATTCTCTATTGTGAGATGTAATATTTTCTACAACCGTTTTAGATTAAGGGAGAAATAAGTAAAAATGCATGCACGTCAAAATGACGAATTGAGTGAACCTTGCCTCGAATTTGTTTAATTTCTCCTTAAATTGTTCACATGGTACGAAAAGAAAGGTACGGAAAGAAAGATATTGACATGGAGATTGCAAAACAAGTCACTTTGAGCACCTCAATACTTGTAATTCTGCGTATGGAACGAAAGAAATGGGTCATGTCAAAATGAAAGCACCCGGTT
Organism: Mytilus californianus; assembly: GCF_021869535.1. Classification (NCBI taxonomy): domain Eukaryota; kingdom Metazoa; phylum Mollusca; class Bivalvia; order Mytilida; family Mytilidae; genus Mytilus; species Mytilus californianus. Next base: position 109,314,785 of record NW_026262581.1, read on the forward strand.
TTGTCAATGTTGTTTACTACACAATGACCCGGTTTTGTCTATGTATTGAACCCGGTTTTGTTTATTTTATGAAAAGCAACGTTAACACTGGTACCCTGAAACAAAAAATTAATATACAAATGGCTGATCATGTGGGTTTTCAAACCAGATACGTCAATAAAGCGTGTGGCCAAGTTTGATTAAATTGTTAAAGAGGAGAAGATGTTTGTAAGATAATTGGAAAAAACGCAAAGAAATGGTAAAAATCGTAATTAAACGTCACTAATTGTTACAAGGATATCGACCAAGTCGACTTATTCGTATATATTGTCTTGCTGATCATTTTTGCTATGGCTTTTATATATTTCAAGATGATAGACAAAAATGGAAAAACAAGAGAAATTTGTCATTCAAGGACATTTACTTCTATAAGAATTCGTGTGAGAGTTTTGATGTGTATGGACAAAAGATACAGCTCAACATTATGAACATATCTGCCCCTGTTAAATTTTCTCTATCTATAGCTGTTTTCAAATAATATACAAAACTTGCATCCCCCTATGTTCTATTTTAAGCCATGTCGGCCATCTTTGTTGACAAGCGGGGTCATCAAAAACCTTTTAAACTAGATATCCCAATGATGATGAAAAACAATTAAACATAAGTTCGTTAGACCTTTTAAACCCGACATAAGATTGTGGATAAGGTTTGTTAAATGTATTGTAGCCCAGTAATTTCAGAGGAGAAGATTATGTAAAAAAATAACGGAATACGACGGACGACGGGGGCCAAGTGATGAAAAAAGCTCACTTTTCCCTTGGGGCCAGGTGAGCTAAAACCAACCAAGAATTCCGAACAAGATTGCACCGTTCTTGAATTAAAAAAAAAGTCTAACAATTCATAATTAAGGCTTTCACGAACGAGATAAACTAATCAGACATGACAAAACAACTTCAATTGCGTTTTTTTTTTTTTGTTTTTTAACAAAAAATAAATACTACGTATTATTTATACAAGAGTGATTGTACGCACTGACATGTCGCGACTGCTGGAATGATCGTTATCGAATTTATTTTGAAGGTCTGTAGTGTAAGATAAATAATTTAATAAAAGTATCTCATAAAATTAACAGTGTTCATGGAACCATAAAAAAAGTCAAGGTCTGATGAAACCTGCCAGACGGACATGAACACATTACAATCATTAAAACCAACCAAAAAAAAGAACTGAACATTTACCAATTAATCAAGAAAATAAGTTCAAGGTCACTTAAATAGTCATATGCGCCATACGAGCAAATATAGTTGACCTATTACTTATGGTATTAGAGATACGGACTTGAACACGAAATGTTAACCTTGATCATATAGATATCAACCATTATCAGCTATTCATTTTGTTAGGAATTCGCTGAACCATGAAAATGAGGTCAAGGGCAATGGACATATGACAGATAGAAACATCGTTACATAAAAGATCTGTTTGCGAGGTATGTTGCAGTCAGGCCTTCTAACTTCTGACATATGAAGCTTCATACAAATAGTTCAAGCCGCCACGAACTTACATCCCTTGGTCTCGCATTCCGACAATTCCAAAATATCAATGTGAATTTTTAGAATAAACATGATAATCCTACTCACATACATCCAATTTCGCGGGTGTCCCTGCTTTCTTATTTCTTATAAAATTTTAAGTTGGTATACGATTTAGTTATATAACATCAGTGGCGAATCCAGGCGGCGTATAGGTCACATGCCCCCATCCCCACCTTTGATGGCCCAAAATATATTAAATCTTTTTTTTTTACGATTTTATTTAGCTTAATTCATCCAAAACATTGTTCGCTTTGCTACGCTCTGCGGTATGTAAGGTGTTTGAATTACGCCCACTTTGAAAAAACCTGAATCCGTCCCTATATATTGTCAATAATATACTGACCAACGTCAATGTACGAAAATCATACCACAATGGAGAGATAACAGAACCGTTTATTTATACAACTATTAATAAAATAATCATTATTGCATTTTCTCGATGGCCTGAGACTATTATACTAATTTATACTTAGTATTATAGTTACAATTAGGGATAGATGGATTTGATTTTTAACGCATGATTATTGTAATCCTTTTCTCACCATAAACATTCATTTTCTATGGCGATTCTGCAAGCATATATACATGTGTCAGATTATCATGCCATATACTGAACATTTAGCCTTAAGAAGATTTATTTAAAACGATCATAGGAAATATTACACCCCTAGGTAGATTGGGGTACTTATAAAGATAACCATCCTGTTGTGCAAGAAAATCACATATCAAATGTGCGTTCTTCAATTTTTAAGACCATAAACTCTAATTTTAAGTTTAAACACTAAAATTTACATAATTCATATAAAAAAAAACCGTATAGAGAGCTTAAATCTCAATTTGCGGTTTAACCTTCATTTCTATCTATTTCGCAGTTAGAGTTTTTTTTTTTAATGCAAAGCAAAATTATAATTATTTTTGTTCCAATAAAGTAGGAATTCAAGTGTTTACAGATTCAATAAATAATAAGTTGTCCTCTGTAAGAAATCGTTTTCTTACCAGCCACCAAACTCCTTTTTTTCCTCCTAATTGCTGAAATTCAATTATGTTATGCGATTATGCCTTTTTTTTCTTAGACAAAACCGGGTTCTGCCTTGTGAAATCTAGGACAAAACCGGGTTGTACACATTGACAAAACCGGGTGCTTCCATTTTGACATGACCCATTTCTTTCGATTCATACGCAGAAATACAAGTATTGAGGTGCTCAAAGTGACTAGTTTTGCAATCTTCATGTCAATATCTTTCTTTCCGTACCATGTGAACAATTTAAGGAGAAATTAAACAAATTCGAGGCAAGGTTCACTCAATTCGTCATTTTGACGTGCATTTTTACTTATTTCTCCGTTAATCTAGAACGGTTGTAGAAAATATTACATCTCACAATAGAAAATAGTTGTATATGTATAAATATTCTCCGATTTCATAACAATAACAAATAAATAAACAGAAAACTACCTTTTCTCTATCTATTGATGTTCCGTCACCGTGCCGGATATTAGATACCATCGAGTCCAAACATTTTTTGCCGGGGTAGTTTAAACAGTGATTATCAACTACAAAAACTTTGTTGTTGTCTTTGTCAAATTCACTGTTTACAAAACTTTGAATTGTTTGAAATACTAAGGATTTTTGGGTCTCGTTTTTTTTTTATTCGAGCGTCACTGATGAGTCTTGTGTAGACGAAACGCTCGTCTGGCGCACAAAATTATAAGCCTGGTATCATTGATGAGTTTTTATTACTATCAGCGACAAAAAACTTTTTGTAGGCGTCTTTGTCAAATTTACCATCAACTACAACAACTTTTTTGTTAGCGTCTTGGTTAGATTTATTTGTGTGTTTTTTTCGAATTTTTTAATCAGTTGTGTTGTATGTTTGTAATGTATGTTTATACAGTTTTGGCTGCTGGATTCCAATTATTGTCACATTTACCTATTATGCCTGTTTGGGTTGCTCACCGTATTTTGTCAAAAAAGGGAACTATAAACAATTGTCATACAAGTGGGAGGTTAAGCTAGCTATAAAATCGGGTTTAACCACCATTTTCTTCGGAAAATGCCTGTACCAAATGAGGAATATGATAGTTGTTTTAATTCGTTCCTTTGGTTGATAAAGTTTAACGTTTGATTTTGTCTGTTTTTATGGAATTCCCCTTTTTTAATCTACCTTGGAGTTCGGTATTTTTATTATACTTTTTTACACGGAAAGAAATATTGAAGATGGTAACCAATGACAACCATTGGATTACAGGCTACTGGCCTTTGACATGCACGCACAGATTTTTACGACGAACGATGGACAGCATATGACCCACACTTAAGGCTTGCAAAAGCTCGTTTTGCTTCTTTTGGCTAGGAAATAAATTATTTGGAAATTAAGAATGAGAAACATTCGATCTGTGATCACCGATTTAAATGTTTGAACATGGTTGAATAAAGAAATTATCTTAAAAAGAGGATAGATGTTCAAATATTAGGTAATAAAAACTTCGATAACAGCTATGTTATTTTCATGCTACTTCAACAAGATGTCGAATATTCACTCAAAATTTAACTTGCACACGAGTAAATGCTTGAAATTTAGGTAAACATTTAACTTAAACCATAAAAGTAGACCTTCAAATACTGTTGTGATTGTATGATAAGAGATTTAAATTTAATAATGGAGAGAAATTTTTAACTCATTTTTGCAAATGATACGTTTGCGTCACCAGTTTTCCAAATAGCTAGTATCCTATGCGCCAAAAAATAGAGAGTACGATTGCACGAATTCTTCGATGAAATTATCTCATAATTATGACTCTTCCTGTCCTCTTTTTCCCTTAATGCAGAATTAAGATAATTTAAAGTCATTAAGAAACACATTTTAAAAAAATGTGCTTCGCCGAGCGCAGCTGGATACGACCGCAGAGGTCCAACCCTGAACAGTTGGGGCAAAAATGGACACAATATCCAAGCTTGATACAGGTCTTAATTTGGATTGTAATTAAATATTTGACACATTATAGGTTTCTGACACAGAATAAATGTAGTCAAAGAACTTGAAATTGGTTATATGATTTGATTTATATTCAATTGAAGATTTCTTGCTGTTGTGCAATACACTGTGCTGTCGCGCAATACTTAGTAAAGCTGTTTTCAGACTATATACAAAGAATTAGCAAAATAAATCGTGACCCCCAATTATTTTTTTTGGAAAATTGATAATTTCTTAAATCTTGAGGAAAAAACATTGACCCTCCCCTCCAAAAAAAAAATTTTTATTTACCCCCCCCCCCCCCCCCCCCCCCCCCACACTCCAAAAAAAAAATATTTGAAGAGATTTTCTTTTTGTAAAATGTGGTATACACAAACTGAAAACTAGAAAAATGCTTGTTTTGGCCCCCTTTTAGGCCCCTAACTCCTGAACGGTTTGGGCAATTACCCCCAAAATGAATCCCAACCTTCTACTTATGGTATTAAACCTTGTGGTACAATTTCAGAGCAATCAAAATACTTATACACAAGTTATTGTCCTGAAACTAGAAAAATGCTTGTTTTGGGCCCCTTTTTGGCCCCTAATTCCTAAACGGTTGGGACCATCACCCCCAAAAACATTCCCAACCTTCCTGTTGTGGTATTGGACCTTTTGGTTAAATTTCATAGAGATCCATACACTTAAACTAAAGTTATTGTCCGGAAACCAAATGTCTTCGGACGACGACGACGTGATAGCAATATACGAACGCAAATTTTTTGCGGTCGTATAAAAATAATGCCATCTAGAGTCAGACAATATGATAATATTGAAGGTTGAAATTTGTAGATTAACACACATTACAGTGTTATATTTTATAGTGCTCACTGAGACGATACCACTGCTGGTGGACTATTAGTCCCCGAAAGTATCATCAGCTCAGTAGTCAGTGCTCGGTATTGACTTGATTTATAACAAACATTTCTTAAATTGTCCGTTTATAAATTTATAAATTATTGAGAAACTAAAGTTCCAACTCTCTCAGGAAATGTTGACCCTAGATGGATTTGGCTATTATTATTAGATCACTTTTGGCCATATAGCTTTTCACTCGTTTCAATACTTATACATCCTTTGCTTTCAAATATTTAGATTTGTCTAAATTGAGCGTTCCTGATGAAGGTAAGTCCAGAAAAGCGCCTCGGATGCCTAAAATTATTATGTGTTGTTTTCTTTTCTTTTTTTTATTTTAACATAGTCCAACTGAGGAATTATTAATTTCATACTTCTGCAATTTTTCAATGGCAAATGTTTCTTGTTTTTTCTCTCCGAATTATGTGTGTTTCTTAGCTCTGTGTGTGTGTGTGTATTTATTTTAATGTAGGTGGTGGTTTATACAATACAAATGTTGGAATTACTTTAAGGAAGTTCGCTACTCAGTTTCAAAATAACACTAGTATATATTGATAAGGGATTAATAAAGGAACAAAAAGAACAAAAATAAAATATAGGTCAATGTGCTTGTTTTCGAGATATTAGCCATTGAAATTTTGGCGGGAAAATATTCTCTCTTGACTTTTCATAGTTTTATTATTGACAAGTAAAAGTTCTCAAAAACTATTAAAAAATAATTAAGATTTTATAAGACTTTTACAGATGGCTTATAATTATGCATGTGAAAGATTTTTAAAAAGAAAAATGGGGGTCAATGGGCAAAATATTTTAAGGCATTCAAATAGATAAAACCAGAGGATTCCGAAAATCTGACAAAAATTCCAAAACATGACAAGCGAACTTCCTTAAACAGCTTTATATGTAACGAATTCGACTTCTTGTAAAATATCCTAAAACTTATTTCATAAGTTAACCCTGGTATACTACGGATGCAATAGTTTACTGAGGACTGATATATGAAACAGTTTACCAAAAATAATGTCATAAGTAAGCATACATCATATATGTAATTTAGCGCAAATTAATTCTGTGCTGGGGTGAAATTGATACCTTTGAACAATAAAATTTTGCGCAATGGTATATCTTAAAAATAGCAGTTGGCGCAAAAAGACTGAAGCCAGGCATCATTCGTTAAGAAACGATATTGAGACTTAATTTCCTACCCTATCTAACTCTCCCTATATTTGCTGTGGCAGTCAAAATTGTTTTCCCGTTTGTTTCTCAATACCTTTTTATTGAACAAAATAAATGTCATTTTGTGAACACATGAACACGCTGATAACCTTCCCCTCGGTATATTTGTTTCCAGTTTGTTGTGAGATATGGATAACGAATTTTCCCATACCATCTATCTGCATTGAACCGTAAGAATTCATCATAGAAGTTGTACTGTACACCGATAGTCAACGACCCCCTTGAACGGGTAACACACCAGGCCCTTGCAATTGCGATAATATCTCCCCAAGGATTAAGTGCATCACCATATCGTCCTAACCCGGAGTGTTCGACAGAGCTAAACGTCACAACAGCGTCAAATAGTTCCATCTTTTCATTAAGGAAATTCATTCTGAAATCATACGGTAACATTGTTTTAACAAGAGGGTGCTCCGATACTATTTCCGCATATTCTAGTGTCACTACTTCACGGGCACCTGCCTCCAATACACATGCTTCAACCCAAGGAATTTCTGAGCCTATCACTAAAACACGTCCTCCTTTTATATTCGGTGCATGTTGTAGTCCATCACGCAAGGCATTTGTTTCAATAGCTCCATAATTGCCATTTAACTGACCTCGTTTTGCAAGGGCAATCCAATCCTCAATAAGTTTTTCACTCCAAACAAGCTTTTTATCTTTTTGACCTAAATACTGTTGATTTAGATAATACTTCTTCAAATGTATTCGTCCATTCATTGTAAATTCGTCAATCAATTCTGTCGGTATCTGTCCTGGTGCTTGAGGTAATCCATGGCCGATATCAATATACTTATTTTTAAACAAAGCTGTACAATTAACGTTTGCTAATATATGATCAAAAAATGGTCCAGGTAACCCTGTTCGTGAAGTGTCACACAACGGACCACAATCTTTCCTTATTGATTCAATTGATGTTAATAAGTTCGAAATATAAGCTGAAGATGAACCAGATATATACGGAGCATCTGAATTAACTTTAACTAATTTATAAGTAAAATAGTCTGACAACTGTGAGTATACAGAAAACAGCATCGTAATACCTAAACACACTATAACTATTCCTAGTCTTTGCCTATATTGCATCGTTTGTACACCTGTAAACAAACAAGAGAAAAATAATCTAATGAGAAAGTACACAGTATCCTTGTGAAATGTATTACTTACAAAAACTAAGTATTTAAGTCCATCCAACCTCAATAACCGCTGAAATTTAAGTACGAAATATCATAACAACTGCTTCTTTAAATAAAAAACAGACTGTATTTTTGGGTGTACAATTTCGATGAAATTAGATGCCATTTTCGAGAACACAATGTAAAATTACGTAACTTTATACACAACATGAATCTGTATCTTATTTCAAATTCTCATATTATATGATGATATGTTGGGTATCTAAATAGATTTTTTTTTTAATTTTTCATCGCATTATCTTGTAAAATTTCTCATAGGCAAAAATGACCCGTGTTGTTTTTTGAGAAAGAAACAAGCTATCAGCTTGATCGAAATTGCAGATTTTGATTAGAATTAACTTGTGCGGTATGCGTATGGCTAGTCTCTTGTTTTACAAGAGAATAAACTAGTTATGCAAACTAGTAGGGTATTTAATAGATTGCAAACGGGTTTTAAGTTTATCGAAGGCTGGGCGGTGACCACTCGACTTGCAGACAATTTTTTTTTATTGTTAAATGTTTATAAGACATGTGCAGTGAATGTGTATTTTTAGTATACTGATTTGTAATGTTTATTTTTATAGATTTGACACGGTGAAGTGTTTTAGCAGCGGTGTTTAGGACATTATTGTTTGATGAAAATACATTTATAGAGAATTGATTATGTTAATTATGTTGAATAAATGGAAATGGTCACCGTGGTCAGAAATAGTCTTGTCTTATTTATATAGATATATACAATATGAGTCCGTCTAGAGCAGAAATGGGGGGGGGGGGGGGGGGGGGTACAAGAAAATAACAGCAAAGCACATAAATATATTATGTTCGTTTGAACATCGTGAACTAAGAACATAATCGCATTTATGTAGTTTTATTAGAATACATTTTTTTGGGGTATCTAATATACGTGTTTTTACTTATTAATAAATTATAGTATGGAGCTTCGAGATATTTGTAAACTTTTAAAGTAAAGACATATGTTCACAAAACAGGCGATTAAGGTGAGTGCAAATAAGGTTGGATCTTTTTTGTGTATAAGCACAAATTACGCAGAAAAAAAATCCGCGGGAAGATAAAAGATTGATATTTTAAAGCATTTATTTGCATCTCTGCCCCTGGTAAGTTTTTTGTGAAAAAATCTTAAAAATGGGCAATTATCTCATCAATAGAGAAAGCCGGGTACACTTTTTTTATGTTCAGGCGCGTTTTTGAGTTGTCTTAAAAACGTATCATGCAAAATATTTGATACAGCATCTCGCTTCAGAATCCATTACTTTTATAAATTTAGGCTACATGTTGATCTAGTAACTTTGAAAATTTAACAGTACAAAAAATGAAATATATAATAAAATAACTTATTAATGAGTCAAAACTCATAACAACAGAGTAGGCGTATTTGAATAACAAATTTTTACTAAAACCACTTGACAACAGACTTTTAATACTAGTGGATCTTTTTTGTGCATAACTTCCAAGAAAAATTCTTTATTTTGTGTGGGTTATCTATGGCAGTTAGTCTTCAGCCTCTGAAATTTTTAGTTTGCCCATCCACGAAATATTTAATTAGATTTTTTTGGTTGTTTTTATAACGTTCGAAAATTCACCTTGACAACCGATCAGACATAAGTTTTAAGTTGACAAAAGGCATAAAAGTATACTAAATGATGCTTAATAGCAAGTAGATACGTTTGTCTTTCAAAATACAACTGTCATGTAAGGATCGTAATGGTGATATTTTAATTTAGCCTGCTATGCGGGTAGAAGCGCGTCATCCCTATAGGCCTATACAATGACTTCCGTTTTCGCGATTGAAACACTTAGGTGGCGTAATGTGGAGATAATATTGACATTGAGAATCCTGACTGTTAACATGTAATCAATGCAGGGACAAATGGGCTAAGCTTTAGGAGATGCGACACCTGCAGTAGTTACAATGATTAAAACACTGACTTAGTCACGAAGCCTGTATGCAAATATATATAATTATCGCTCAACCATAAAAATGTATTCCAGTTCTTCCATTTTCAGAGAAACTGGGCTTATTTGAAGAAAATGTAACAAATATTTAACAAAGTCATTAAAACCATGAAAATGATATCAAAGAATGTTGCTTACAATAATTAGTGTTTATATTGAAGTTATGTACGGAATGCTATCATTACCACGTGTATTTGTGGTATAATTAATACACGTTTTGAATGTGTATAATTAATACACTTTTTGAATGTATATAATAGGTTAAATGTTTTTCATTGATTGAGTAAAAACTAATCATGATATTTGAACATTTCGTGTTATAGTTCTGGCGCGTGTGTGATTTTAAGATATTGTCATTCAAGGTTCGATTTCGGCGCAGCAAAGTTGTAATCTGTGCTTAACCTCAGTATTTCAGAATTTAGAGAAGGAAGTCCAATGTCTGAAGGTAAGACTGAGCATTCACACATTTCAAGTGGAAATAATAACAAAGTCGTTATTATATAGCAGAATAGCACCTCGATATGGCCGATACATTTGACTTTTTAGCGTGTTTAAACAAGTTGATCTAAAATCAATTTGGTCCGTGAGCAGGACTTTATTTCCAGAAAGCTAAAATAAGTCTCGTTAAAATTCAAGTACGAGGGCAATAAAATTCAACGCAAATTTAACGAAGAAGTTATTTCTGAGATAAACAAGATTCATAGCTATATATGTTCTCCGTTTAGAGACGAAGGTATATCGTATCATTATAAACCTCATAGACAAGGTTTAGGGCAGAAACAAGCCATCATACGTATAACATATACTTCAGTCGGTTTGGGCTACGGTTAGAGATTACGAATCTTATATCTTTGCTTCTTATTCCGAATATTAAACAAAAATCCGTCAGCGGAGTCCAGGGCCATAGCTACTATCAAAGATAAATCCCGTCGTTCACATCCCTTTAAGACAACTTCTAGGCCAGCTCCTATTGAAACAGCTCCTAATATCAATATTATGTTAATCAGTACCAGCGTCAGAATCCGCTGCCCTTTCGAGTCGGCAGCTGGCGGCATGAGCAGTGTCCCAACATGACATGTGCCATACCTGTAAGCAATTTGTCACTGGCGAAAGGATTGTTCACTACTCAAACACAACCAGTATATCACCAATAATAAAAACACAGAAAAATTAACAACGAACAGTAAGTTAATATTTTTTCATATACTTTTCGAGTTCGTAGATGGATACAGAATATCTCATGATGAACTTCTACATTGAATTAAGGCTAGATTACCAGAGTACTGCTTGAGCTCACGTTTTCTAAACACTTGCAAACAGTACCAGTATGCCTTAAATGCTTCCTGTAAGTGGTCTAAATTACATAATATTACTTCATTACCATCATCAGATTACACAGTTTCATAGTATTTGATTCACATTTCACCAAATGCAAAATCGGCAAGCGAGATAAATGAAGTTATATACGCTATCAGCTGGGCACACAAACTGGCTGGATTTAACAATCATTGTAACTCTGATTTAATTACATATTTGCTAATGCAGAGAAAATTAGGACATTTAATCACTAAAAAAGATCCAATTACACCAGGATATTTTGCAAAAAATTGTCATACTTACATGTGGTCAACTAAATAGTAATCCTAAAGATTTGAAAACTGTTTGTATGTGCGTATAAAGCAGTTTAGGTTTTTAAAACTTTTTTCTTGGAACTAGCTATTTGAGAGGCATCGACGTAACAATTTATTCTACACACGTAAATTTGTATTTGGTGAAGAGTAAAAAAAGACATTTATAGAGAAGGGAGAGACGTTATTTCTAGAACTAATTTTGTGACTTTTCCTGTTATTATGTTAGAACGGTTTCTCAAATTAGCTAGTACTATACTAGTATCAAAATCTGATGAATTTATATTTAGATCTACGTATTTTTTCAAATTTAATAATTCTTAGACGTACAGGTCCGTTGTCATATACGAGAACTCGGGAAATACTATTTTCATGTTTGCAGAATATCGGTTTAGACAGTGAAAAGGTTGGACTGCATAGTCTATATGTTCAAAAGGGACAGCGGCTGTTATAAGAGGACAGATTGTTAAAAAAAAACAAGGTCGATGAAAAAATGACACAGCCAAGAACGTTATGTTAGAGACTACTAGTATCCGTTTCTAATAATATTGGAATTGAACTATGTACCTTTCGTCCTTTCTTTATTTTTCGAAGCTTTGCTGCACACTTGTCAAGCGAGCTGGTCTTATATTAAGATGTAGAGTTTATTTTGTGTTCGTTTGAATATATGAATTAGAACATTAATCTAATAACTCTCTATCGGGTAAAGGTGGCAATAAGCTACGAAATTAAAAATTGTTAAAAAGACAATTTGAACCTGAAGAATACTGTAAAACAGCTCTCCCTTTTAGTCACAGAAGCGCTTTCACCAAATTTAGAAATGGTGTAGCCCCACTGAGGATTGAAACTGGGAGATATGAAATTATATATAGCTTTAGAAAACAGAGTGATGGTTTTGTAGAAGACAAAAAGCGCAATTTAGATAATACCTTTATAGTTTGTCATTTGATGTTTAAGAAATACTAAAAAAATTGTATAATTTGACGGAAAATCTTGCCAGGAATAGGCCTGAATTGAATGTGTATTATTTTGTCAAATATCTTTACCAAATCGTTTTAAATGTTGATGAAATTTTAACAAATATAAAAAAAATTGACGACACTTGGAAATTTAGATAAATACAAGTGCCATTTAAAAATTACTTTGTTTTACGTTATTCAATGGGGGAACAAGCACTTACACTAATTATAGATATCTTGTAGCTTAATAAAAGAATTGTATTCGTTACGTATTTATATTGTGACAAAATGTTTGATATAACTTTCTTTCAAACTAGGTTGGGGACTATTACTTCACCTTTAGAGGGAACAATAGCAATATAACAACGTAAAGCTGTGTACTTTCATTAATAATTTAAGTCTTCTGCTCAGACACTTTCTTTATCATTACAAAGATTATATAATACAAATGAATTCTATACAATTTATTGATAGAACAAATCTCTAATGAGTTATGAATCAAGTTAACCTCATGAGCAGGTCAACGTTTATCATATAACTTTGGGCATAATATAAATATCTGTTCTTAAACAACTTAACAATTTATAGCCTTACTTTTGGACAGTACTATATTTGGCTTTAATAACTAAGAAAGTTACGTTGCAATAGTATCAGCACATACTGCTATATAAGCTCGAATAAAAGCCAAAATGCGTACCTCTACTTAAGAGGTGTCAGTCGATCCCGGCTTGTCACTACAACCGCAGCAATTGTCGAAACACCGGCAGCAATGCTGCAATACAACAGCGCGGCATTATAACCAGCTAGTCTTCCGACAACATTAATATTCAGTTCCTGCTCTCATAGAAGTCGTCAAGGGTCGGGGAAGATTACTCAAAGGCAGACCATGTTATAATGATATCAACATCTTGTTATATTCATGAAATACAAATTATCAATAAGTATTTCGAATAACAGATATCCTTCATCAGTATGATGTAAAAGGAGTGTTATCATTCTATGCTGATTGGCCTTTAAATTTTTTTTAAACGTAATATAAATTAAAAACCGAACTACGCTTGTAACTAAAATATAAAAATGCAAGCAAATTAAATATTTACAATAGGGTCTGCTTATGTATGAATCCAAAATGAAACTAACACATCCAGCTGCTGTGTTTAGCACTGCGCGATTTGAAGTATTATAATACTTTTCCATTGATCCCATTTGATGCCAACGTTTTTAATTCTTTTATACAAAATCTTTCCCCGAGTGATTCTCTCCTCTCAGACCAAACAGTGTTGTGGTCACTGATGGTATTAGTCAGTCGTTTGAGATCCGCCACAGTGTGGTTAGGGGATCTCAATTTAAACAATATTGAAAATATAAAATGAAAAATGAAAGAGGACATTGACTAATTTCTAGATAGACTTTTAGATAAGACAATGCAGAAAACTTTTTTTTTATTTTAATTTTGGGTTTTTTGTCACTTCAGGACCTCCCCTTTTCCCCCTCAATTTTAAAGTCTATTCCTTTGCCTCTGATAGGATAGACATGGGGCCAGATAGTATTAACAGGAAAATATTTAAATGGTCAGTCTGAAACTTAACATTGTTAAAAATTAGAATTTCATGGTTAAAAAACATTTGACTGAACTTGAGTGGGTTTACTTTTGCAATACCAATAACTAATGTTAATCAAAAGCATCTTGTTGATACAGACTTTTATACAGTCATGTCAAGAATGTTTGATAGATATATTGATGAATGAAAAAGCATTAATAATCCATGACCTTCCAGACAGGATTATGGGCGGAACAAGATGAAAACGTATGCTAGTTTTAAACACGATTATGTTGTTGAAACCTACTATAAACTGGTAATGTCTTTTAGTGATAGAAGTGGCTTTACAGAATGTAGATGTGTGGTGGCTCCTATTAGGCTGGAAAATGGGACCTATGACAATTTGCGACTGGAAGATAGATGTTGTTTTAGTTGTTTTAATACCGTTGAAGATGAAAATCTTGTTATTTTATATTCTCCTGTTTAAATGATGTTAGACAAATTCTTTTCACTGAATCTCTTAAAATTGATGAAAATTTTAATAATTTATTTTACAGACTGACAACTAAACTATCCACCAAAGATCAAATGACTAAGTTGCAACTACTATAGGTCACCGTAAGGCCTTCAACAAACAAAAGGAACTTGAACTTGATTCAGAAAAACTTACGTTGGGACCTACCTATGCACTACCTGTGTAACACCTACCAACCAAAGTAAACATTTAGGAATAATAAGTTCAGAAATTAAAGAAAATGAAATAAATGTGGAGGATAGACTGTCCCCAGCTCGACACATAAAATGGTTAACGTTAAAAATTGAGCTTAATAGAGATTTCCAATAAAATGACTTTACTCGACATAACCGACCTAACTCGACGTATATCGTCCTATTGCATCGAAGCATGACGGAGGGGAGCATACACTGCATGCATATTTTGCTCTTTGAACACGCATTTTTTGCTGATATAGAGTTAATGTAAAAATCAACCCCAACTAATTTTTTTAATCTTTAAATATTTTGTTATTAAATTTTTAATGATTCTATTGACAAACAAATTTTTAATGGAATAAGTAAGCTAGCAACTTGTAATCAAATACACCCATCATTTCTTGTCATTTCACTTGACCCATATTTCAGTTCTTCACAACATATGAATTTAAAAAACTACCAAGTAAATATTTAGCATGAAAATATTAAAATAATGAAATCCGAAGCGAGAAGGTTATCTCTTTTTTTGTTTTTATAAGTTTTAACGTTTAAAAAGTGGATTCCAACACACCCGAATGTAAAAGGTGTACGCGACTAACTTTAAAAAAAAAATTTTTTCTTTAATTTAATTCAAGATAATTTGACGTGGGCAGAAACTCATATCATTGATACATTTATCAAAAAGTGCTTTTTAGTCTTTAACTATAATAATGCATGGGACGAGGTTTTGATCATGTATACCTAAACGTGCATTCGCAGATACAGGGGTAGAGGGCGTACTCCCCCCTTTCGATTGCCAAGTAATTTTGAACATCTCACATTTTCCACGTTATCTATATACAAATGTTTAGTATAAAATCGTCCAATATTTCTTCGCGTTGCTTCGCTCGGCAGTATAAATTCAATTATCGGGAACTACGCCCTCTTTCAAATATCTTGGATCCGGCCATAACCACAAATTGTATAGCACCAAAAAAAAAAAAATAAATGATTGTCGTTTGACTTTGATAAATACGTTTTAAAAACAACAATGTTTGAACATTAGACATCTCGCACGAGATTTAGAAGTTTAAGACTACATACTGAATTGGATTTTTTCCTGGATTTAGAGCTCACTTAACACGGAAATGTGATACTGGCGTGTAATCTAATGTACACATATTCTTGTTTCTGATGTTTCTTTTAATATAAATATTCATTTATTTAGTTATATATAATCCCACTAACTAATAATTATGTTTCTTTTACTGATAAATTATCATTACATTTTATAGAAACTACATATAATCTGCTATACAGTTATGAACACTAATGGTCCTACAGACACTCTGTGCTTTTGAAATGACACAAGGTCTTGCTTTTCTAGAGTGTTTATGTACTCTTTTACTTAATTTGCGATATGTACAAAAAAGAAGATGTAGTATGATTACCAATGAGACAACTCTTCACAAGAGACCAAATGACACAGAAATTAACAACTATAGGCCACTGTACGACCTTCAACAATGAGCAAAGCCCATACCGAATAGTCAGCTATAAGAGGCCACAAAATGACAAATGTAAAACAACAAAAACGATAAAACTAACGGCCTAATTAATGTACAAAAAAATGAACGAAAGCACAGCAACAAATGATAACCACTGAATTACAGGCTCCTTACTTGACACTCACATCCATACATAATGTGGCGGGGTTAAACATGTTAACGGGCCTGGTGTAACAGTACGAAATAATTGATTAATATTCTAGACTGCATAATTATTCTGTATTTATTAGTTGTAGTTATTTTTAAGATAGTGTTCAGTAGCTGTTAATACTCTAAGATCGGTACATGGAGTTTATTTTGAAATACTAGTAATTGCTGTTTTTGTGCTTCGTTTTAGTCGAACGAGTCAATCCCTTTCTTACTGTTTTAATTATGAGTAGACATGATCATTTGATAAACATACTTCTATGATCTCTATTGGCTTTAAATTGGACATTTATAAAAATTATGTAGCAAAGAGATGCATGCATAAAATAAGTTCTCGACATAAATTGGCTAAAATATCAGACAAGAATTTAGCCTCAAGCTATAAAACTTACAAGCTATAATTTATACGACGAAGATTAATCCTCAAACTATAATACTTATGATGATGATGATACTGATGTATGTCTTATATCCAGCGACAAATATTACATATATATTAAGGATGATGAAATGATAGCGATTCGCTGGATCTAATTGTCCAACAAAATAATTGAACCCGTAATCGAGGCTGGCCTGCTACCAGTCAATTCCATATTTAATAAAAACCTGTTCATATATTTTATGCTTTAAGTGCATATAAAGTGCATATATTATTATTCTAGCAACACTTGTTTTGTTTTGATATCACTTTTTGTTGCATAATTTGTTTGATTTTTTTCCTTGTTTCTTTGTATCAAAAAGCTTAGTTTTTATTGTAAAATGGTGTTCCACAGCTTCCATTATCCTTGTGACTTGCTATTGTACTGATATCCAGTAGGCATGCAATTAATATTCTAAATAGTAAAAAATATTTTTTAACAAGTAGAGATTACCCCGTTTTGATCCAGACTTCCTTACTACTAGCATCTAAGATACATACACTGACAAAATATTGTACCCGCACTCATATTACAATCATCCTGTCTGTTCGTCCGACAGTCTGTCCGTTCAACAAATATTTTTAATTTTCTCTTCACAACCATTAGTATGCTTAGCATGCATTCTTTTGTCGATTTATTCCTTACACTCCTGGGGTCAAACTATCAAACAGAGTCCAAATTGTGTGAATTACGACTACAGTGGCTCGTGCTGTCGTCAACAATAAGCAAATACTCATACCGTATTATCAGATACTAGTATATAAGGCATTGACTTTGAAAAATGAAAACTTTTCAAACGAAAATAAACAGTTTTACAAGAGTAAAATTAACACAAAAATGACAGAAAGTAACCAACGACATCCACTGAATTGAAAGCATCTGACTTGGGAAAGCCAATATAAAATTTGGCCTGATTAAACGCGTTCACCAGCGCTCGACACTCTGGTGTAACAGCACAATATAAAAAAAAAAACCTGTAAAATTCAGTTGGAAATAGCTCAACTAATCAATATTGAATTAAGCCCAAAACAATCACATTTTTATGATAAAAGACACAGAGTACCGATCTTCAAGTACTCCCAGGTACTGAAAGCTTATTCTTAAATGTTAAATTACCTGAGAATATTAAACGTATTTAGTTAAAAAAAATAATAAGGAGATATGGCATAGTTGCCAATAAGAAATGAAGTTGATGTAAGCAATGATAGGCAACCGTACGGCCTTCATCAATGAGAAAAATCCATACGGTATAGTCGACTATAAATGGAACCAACTTGAAAAATATGAAACAATTCAATTGAGAAAACTACCGGCCTGATTTAAAACAAAACAAGTTACGAAAAACAAATATAACAGATATGAACCAACGACAACAAGTGAACCACAGGCTCCTGACATGGGACAGACACATAAAGAACGAGTGCTCAACCCCCACCCCCTAAGCCTTGGACAGTGGTGCAACAGCACGAAATAAGAACAACCTGTAAAAACCTTCCTTCAGAGAGCTTGGTTTACACATATATACATATTCAAAGTAATTATTGATATAAAATGTGTTTTCAGCCGTAAATCACCTTCAGTGGTGATCCTATGCATGGATATGTCGTAGATTTTAACTTTTATATATAAATATATACCTCTAATGCGAGACAAAAATTGAAACTAAACATTTTTGCTTAACTCAATCAATATGTGATACTTTTTAGAATTCACTTCTAGTTGGATTAAAAAGAGTTGTCTTAATTCAAAAACAACTATGACAATATCAAGCCTTACTTATTAAAAGTACGTGTTAAAAAGAAAATTACTGTAAAGACTGAAGTGGCAATATAGTTGTCTTAAAAGTGTAACAAGTATATAAATTGGCATTTTCGTCCACTTTTAATCAGAGATACCTGGGACAGGACATTTTTTTAGCCAATTACTATGAACTATTAATTGATATTTTACTATCCACAGCGGTCAATGTTTATATGCAGATTAGTCATCAATTGCTAATAAATCACACCTTCCAAATTACAATCTATATAACGAATTGGTGTACACATTTATTTACAAGATTCAAGATTCAAGAATTATTGATAACGCTCAGACACATAAATGTGTAACATGAGGTCAAAGTATAATACATAAACAATTGAATGACGAAATGGGCATGCAGTACTATTTAAACACATAGAAATACATTTGTAAATATTTTAGAATAAACAAGCAATTTTCTTAATAAATAATGATAGTCGTTTGTAGACTTCCATATTACATACGGACAATAATCCCTCCGTTTTAATGTATTGCGGATTAATAGTATAATATCTAGGTAAGTATTGGTTTCTATAATTAACAATAGAATCATGTTGACATACAAATAAAATATGAAATTCATCACCAACAAATTTATGACATAATGTACATATTCTCTCTGGTCTAGGTATATTTTGCCAACGGCCTGTCTCGATTGAAATACGTAAGTTCGATGTCCTTAATTTAGTTACCCACCCTCTGTTCTGTTCAGATAGTCTGATCAGATATTTTTCTAATCCAAAGTCCTTTTTAAATGTCCCATAAAATTGTCCCCGAGATGAATTTTCTATATCGCCAAACCATGAGGTAATAAACTGATCACTCAATATTCGGTCGAGATAATTTTTATCACAAAAGCCAATTTGATTCATGAAAATGTATCCTAGACCAGTGTTGTTAAATATTGATTCTACAGAATCAATCCATTTGAAAGCATAATGACCATGATTCTTCAATGATAACATCAGCCTGTACAAAGCACTACTAAGTTTACTACTATTGTTTACAACTTTACACCAATACGAAATCATTCTACATTTAACTCGAATTTGCAGAGGAAATCTTCCCAATTCTCCATACACCATAAAATTGGGTGTAGTATTTCGAACTTTTAAAATTCTTTTGCAATATTTCAAATGCATCTGTTCAATAATTTTCAAATTCTCAAAACCCCAAACTTCAGAACCATATAAAAGAATTGGTTCTATCATGGAATCAAATAATTTCAGTTGCAAATCTATAGGAATGTTTTCGTTTCTAACAATTCTTTGTATAAAATGCATCGATTTTTGTGCTTGATCAATAAGTTTCTTTTTGGTATCTAAAAAAGTACCGTTATATTTAAAGATAACACCTAAATAAGAAAATTTTTCAACAATCTCAAGTTCTTTGTCTTGTAATAAAAATTTAAATTTCTTTTTACTTTTCCTCTTTCTAAAAATCATAACCTTTGTTTTATTTAAATTTACTTCTAATTTCCACTTTTCACAATATAACTGAAAAATGTTTAGTGATCGCTGCATACCTTCTTCTGTTTCAGATAAAATTACAGTATCATCTGCATATAATATAACAAATAATTCAAAAAATATGTGCAATTCACTTTGAAACTTTTCTTTTACAGTTACTAGTGGAATCCCATCTAGACTCTTAAAGTAGTCTTCTAGGTCATTAAGAAAAATTGAAAACAAAAAAGGCGATAAATTCTCCCCCCGTCTTACACCTGCTAAACAGGGGAAAAAATCTGACTGACATCCATTATATTTTACACATGATTTGATTCCTTGGTACATATTAAAAATAACTTTGAAGCACTTCCCTTTGATATTACTCAATTGAAGTTTTCCCCATAAACCAGATCTTGATACCGTATCAAATGCTTTCCGAAAGTCTACAAAAGTACAAAAAAGTTTTTTGCCAAATGAGAAATACAGCTCTATGAGTGCATGAAGTACAAAAATATTGTCTACAGTTGAATACCCCTTTCTAAAACCAGCCTGATTTTCATGTATAAGTGAAATTTCATTTGCAAAAAAATTCAATCGAGTATTGATTATGGAAGTAAATAATTTCCCTATACTACTAATTAATGTTATAGCTCTATAATTATCTGGATCCTTTGGACAACCTTTATTTTTAAAAACTGGTATAATTATTCCTGCTGTCCAGGTCTCAGGAATAATACCTGTATCCAATATCACATTAAATAGTTTAGTGTAAATACATATCAAAAATGGTGGAGAGTTTTTTAAAAACTCATTCAGTATCCTGTCAGTACCAGAGGCTTTGCCATGTTTCAAGTTCTTAATGGCATCCACAACCTCTTGTTCCGTAATGACGCCATTTAAAATTTCATTATAAATTGGGTCACTACACAACGCATTGATGTCAATGCCATCAAGATCTTCTTCGTCACTTGCATTCATGTTTTTAAAATATTCATGAAATGCTTCAATACTGATAGAGGGATTGTCTTTTTTGTAGCCAGAATATTTTTTAAGTGTCTTCCAAAATCCCTTAGAGTCATTTTTTGATAGTGCTCTCAGTTCATCCGAACATTTTTCTTTATACTGCTGATAGTTAATGTTAAGTGTCTTGCGGTATTCCTTGGCCTTACTATTCATTGCCAGTTTATTAACACCTGATTTCGCTCTGCTATATAAGTTTCTAGCCTTGTGAAACTCATTACGTTTGTCTTGACAATCTTTATCAAACCATGGGTTTTTTTTGCGGTCGGGATAAACCGGTCTTTTTTTAGTCTTGCCTAGTACACCTTCTGCCGTATCTAACAGTACATTGCCAAGGTCATCAACTAGACCGTTTACCTTTTCAGGAGTAACATTATTTGTGTCAATACTACTCAAAACGTGATCAATCTGTTGTAAATTACCTGAGGCACTGGATAACGCTTGAAAATATTCGTCTGCTTTTCTACAGTCCCATTTGATGTGAGTTTCTGTGTTACCTGTATTTTTTTCTGTGTTCGCCTTATTAGTGTAGTTACTATCAGTATTGAATGACAATGTAAAAAATATACTGTTATGGACATCTGAAAACATGGGATTAAACTCATCTATTCTAAATTCAGAGATATAGTCAAACATGTGAGGAGATACAATTAGATAATCTACTACGCTCAGTCCTTACATGTAGTTTGACCTATAAATTTGTCTGAAAAAATACGACCATTACATATAAAAATTCCACATCTTTTACATAGTTCTAAAAGAAGAGTACCATATTTATTCACTCTACCTTGATCATAACTGTATCTTTGTAGAGGAATATTTTTACTTTCTAACAAAAGATAAGAAAAAATATCTTCATTTATAACATTGTCTTCTACCTGTAAAATTTCTAGTAAATTTTCATCAGGTATAACATGATCACTATCAATAGAGGTTCTAGAATTAAAATCACCAATCAGTGCTACTTCTTTTGAAGTATTTGAAAATCGAATAAGTTCATCTTCAATCTCTGAAAAAGATTCATCAGAAGAATATCTGGAGAATTCTGGAGGTATATAAACACAACCAAGTAAGATATTTTTACCAGTATCAAAATTTCCATGTAAAATTTCTACCCACTGAACGAACTCAGATTCAGAGTTAATAAATTTAAGAATATCTGACAGTTTCTTTTTATAAATGATAATGATACCTCCAGATTTCTTTTTAAATTTTTGTCTATTCTTAGTAAATAGAGTATAATCTTTTGGTAATTTAATTTCATCATAATCATCAGTTTTAGTTTCTACAAACACCAGAATTTCATGTTTTTTAATAAAGTTATCAAAGTCAGGATTCAACAA
Source organism: Mytilus californianus (assembly GCF_021869535.1). Taxonomy (NCBI): domain Eukaryota; kingdom Metazoa; phylum Mollusca; class Bivalvia; order Mytilida; family Mytilidae; genus Mytilus; species Mytilus californianus. The sequence goes on from NW_026262581.1 coordinate 109,337,174, forward strand.
TTTTGATTTTAAACCGCAAACATTAAGGTAAGCGATATTGAGTTTATTCACATTGTTATTTAACGTTCTGACGTTACGCACGATATTGCGTCTCAAATGGTAACGTCATTTTTTTACGTTTTACGGCGATTAATGATTATCATGATTATATTGGGGATATTTTTTTTATTTCGCTTGCAATTTCTGTTTTGCACATCAATATTGATACTTCTTAATGTTTGTTGTACTGAATATGCATGAAATATTTCCCACTGAAAGTAACGTAAGCAACAAACAACAAAATATATCGTATTTGGGTAATGCATAAGTCTATATGAAAAAGAAGATATATATGGTATGATGAGTGCCAATGAGACAACTCTCTACCAGAGACCAATTGACATAAAAGGTAATAAAATGCAATGTTTCCCCATATTGATCCGAAAAGGAAGAAGATATATATTTTGATTTAATTAAAAAATGTTTGTCGGGAATTACAAGTTAAACGGGTACTTTCTTTAATAACGGAACAATTAGATTAAGAGATGAAACGATTGTCAGAAAAAAGGTTAATTATATTCATCTCATATGTTTACAAGCCTTGTATGATATGGAGAGGTATATAGCCACGCTTCAGGTCCAATTTTATTTTTATTTTCAAGTTCTATACATATGAATCTTATTGCAGAGAAATAAAACAAATCGCAGTTTTACGCTCCCCAAATTTGAAAATTTGAAAAAGATTATTTTTTATCCTCTCGTAATACACAATTTTTTCACAACTAAAGAACCTCATCTAAACGAACAACCCCAGGCATCGGATTTTTTTAAATACTTTGTGGTCTTTTTGATAGTATCTGACTATCAAAAAAATTTTATCTGAAGAAATATATACAGATGATCCACCATAAATAGCGTCTCGAATTTACAACGTTCAAAACGTATGAAAATCGTCCAGTGGACAAACTTGCAAGACATTTCATTTCTTTGAAAACGAAGTCGTTTTGACTACGCAAATTATCAAAAAGTATGTAGCTGTTTCGTAGAGTTAAAGTACAATTACGGAAAAGCAATATTTAGCATGCAACAAATCTCAATTTTCAATAATAACGTCGCAAATGACAGTTTATTTGTAAAAAGCGGCGAAATCCGACATTGGACATATTGCAAGACATTTGCCAGAAGCCGTTGCCTTTTTATATGTGGTGTGAGTGCTGCAAAAATTCGATTTTGAAATGGTCTATATATGTACTTTTGTGAGCATAATTTACACAAACGAAATTTCATATAATCTTACATTTTGAAACCTATAAATTTTGATAACTTAAGATTTTCCTAAATCTGACCATAATGGACACTTTTTGTTTTTGCCAAAAAATAACGTTGGTTGTTACAGGAACGCATATTCAGTAACATTGTTATACTTTATATATAAAGCATATCATTCATTCGAATTTTCGCGGATATAACACTGTTTTGAAGAACACAAACACCCCTGCTAAAGTTATTATGCGTATAGTCTGTTACGTCTGACACGCATATTTTGGACGTTTTGTCAATATGTTGTCCTTATTTTAGACTATTGTGAAATATGATAAAACAGTTTGTAGTTTTTTTTCGGAATAGTTTTTACTAGTCTAGTCTATGGATAAAAAATTTATATAACTTCACTGTTATAATTTTATAGAAAAGCTGTTTATTAGTGTGGACTGGTTGATTACACGGTATTGACGCAATAACGTGCGTAACGTCTCTACGACTGTCTGATGCGTTATCCTAACGGTGTCCCGTCTGATTACTGTGTATTGAGTTGCGAGGCTCTTCACGGGCTGGATCATACGGTTGACCGTCTACAATAATCTGATCATACACTAATGATGCCCGGATATTACGCCTATGGAGTTCCTTTAGTTTTGGTAACAGTTTTTGACGACGGTTGCTGATCTCAGTGGGATATTGCTGGTTAACTGTAAATCTTGGTTTTAGTTTAAGTTTCTGCGGAACGACTTTTTTAACTCTTTCGTGGTCCTTATAGTGAGTAAATCGGGCGATAATATTACGCGGTTTTCCGTCCCGTCGGGGTCGTAATCTATGGACGTTTTGGAAATAGATTTCATCCGCTTCAGGAATATCAAGTTCTGTTTTAATAAAGTTTTTGAGTACAGTTTCAGTATTTTCCTCCTCATCAGTTTGTACAATACCGCCGAATATAAGGTTGTATTTCATCGAGTGACTTTGTAGTTTTAAATACTCCTCTTTTAGTTGATTTTTTTCGGTATCAATTTCTTCGGTGTAATTTTCTACCAAATTCATTCTGTCAGCAATTTCAAAATGGTGCTTTTCTTCATTTTCCAAAATTTGTGCATGCTCATTTTGAGTTTTCTTTATAGAGTCAATTTCTTGGTGTAAGTTTGAAATTTTCGTCTCAATGGTGTTGAATCTATCATCAAGTTTTTTGTCTAGTTTTGAGAGTTTATCACCCACTACAAAGTCTATTCGTTCTAATCTTTGGTTCATAATGTTAATTGTTGAGAACAACATTTCCATGGTTATATCTGAACGAACCCCATCAGTTTGTGATAATGGAAATGATGGGAATGAAGGTAATGGTGGAGGTTGATAGCCGGGATTAGAAGTTGGACCAGCATTAGGAGAACAACGCGATGACTGTTGTATCTGTGGGTTCGGGCATTCAAAGGTCTGGTTCATATGATTCGTAGGGTTGTGATAATTTTGTTGAAATGCTCCCGTTAGTGGCGTTGTGTGAGAGTTCATTGGTGTACTAGTATATAACGTATCGTGAGCTTGACTCAGTACATTAGAAAAACTTTGTTGTTGTTGGTGATAGGGTGACGCCATATTTATTTGTGTTTTGTTTGGTGGAGTCAAACCTGTTTTGCTATTATCACTCCTGTTCCTTTTGTTTTTTCCCATTTAGATCTAGTAATGTCACAAATGTTCATATTTGGTTCAAATCACCATAGAATTATGTTGAAATATAATCACAAACACATCCAAATTGATCAATATGAGTAGACCTTCACTCATACCGACATGCTCAGTCCGCCATTTTTTTGTTTTATATCATTACATATATCATTATATTATTAATTACACAATTCTTCTTTTTTAATGTTAGTTGACTTTTATTTGAAAGAAAAGTGTATGTCAACTATTAAAATTTAAAGAAGTACAAGACATGTATTAATTATTTATAAATATACACATTCCTTTGTCGAACGTTTTCCCTTGGGAAAAAAATCGGAGATTGTAAATAAACAAGATTAACTGCAGAAGAAGATATTGTTTGAAATGATGCTTAATAAAGTATGATGCAATCCCAGTTATCAACTTTAACAGAGACAAATTCTGACTAACACTTTGAATTCGATATTTCTGAAATTGCTTGAAAAATCTCTGTCATATAATAAATACCCTAGGAAATTAAATATTATAAAACATTAAGAGACGAAAGGAAAAAGGGACACCAATCTGATAACGACAAATAAAAGCATGTCAAATATTAAATAATAAAAGGTTCATTAGCAAAGTATATCGAAAAACAAAGTCATGGTCAAAACCATGAAAGACAACTCCAATCAATCGTATGATAGGTAAAGATACGTGTATATACGTGGTCTTATGACAGTGAAGTTTTGGCGGGAATCTCAATAATCACGTGATATATAAATATCATGATTTCTTTCGTTTTTCATCATCTTAGAAATACTTCATGTTGATAAAATTTATCCTGAATGGGTTTTATAGTTTAGGAATACTTAGTTAAAACTTGAATGACGCTTTTAACAAAATTAATAGGTTAGCAATAACCGGTCCCGTTACGTGCGTACGTCGAGTTAGGTACGTATGTCATTTTATTGGAAATCTCTAGTATCACCTAAGTTTTCCCATCCAACTAACAGCAAGAAATTCTAATATATTCTAATAATTTGTTAAACTATTTGTTTAAATTAGAACTGATCCTAAACTTAATGTATGCATGTCGCATGATGAAATTGACTTTTTACTTTATTCTACGAATACAGTGTGAGGAGATGAAACTGCGCTTTAACTTTCAACATGTTTTGTGTGAAATGTAACTTTTAACTCTACTTAATCCTGAACTGAATCAATGAGATAATGTTTTTGCTATAATCATTAGCTTTTTTAAACAGTGTTAGTACTTGCATTATAAACATTATAGCATACTTGTAATATAACCATGAAAATGTACGTGTACATGTTTATCTTGTAACTGCTTCGTACGAGTGTTGTATGTATCGATTCGGTTTTGTACATGTTTATGCTGTATCTGCTTCGTACGATAGTGTTGTATGTATCGATTGCTCTGTTTTGTACATATTTATGTTGTACCTGCTTCGTACGACAGTGTTGTATGTATCGATTGCTCTCTGTTTTGTACATGTTTATGGTGTACCTGCTTCGTATGATACTGTTGTATGTATCGATTGCTCTGTTTTGTACATGTTTATGCTGTATCTGTTTCGTACGATAGTGTTGTATGTATCGATTGCTCTCTGTTTTGTACATGTTTATGTTGTACCTGCTTAGTACGACAGTGTTGTATGTATCGATTGCTCTCTGTTTTGTACATGTTTATGCTGTATCTGCTTCGTACGATAGTGTTGTATGTATCGATTGCTCTGTTTTGTACATGTTTATGTTGTACCTGCTTCGTATGATAGTGTTGTATGTATCGATTGCTCTCTGTTTTGTACATGTTTATGGTGTACCTGTTTCGTACGATAGTGTTGTATGTATCGATTGCTCTCTATTTTGTACATGTTTATGGTGTACCTGTTTCGTACGACAGTGTTGTATGTATCGATTGCTCTCTATTTTGTACATGTTTATGGTGTACCTGCTTCGTATGATAGTGTTGTATGTATCGATTGCTCTCTGTTGTGTACATGTTTATTTTGTACCTAATTCGTACGATAGTGTTGTATGTACCGATTGCTCTCTGTTGTGCACGTTTATGTTGGTCCTGCTTCGTACGAGTGTTTTATGTATCGATATTTCTGTTTTGTACATGTCTATATTGAACCTGCTTCATACGATAGTGTTGTATGTATCAATTGCTGTCTGATTTGTACATGGAGGATTTTACATTTTAAAATTTTTTTGTCTTCACAGAAAATTTAAGTAGAAAGGATTGGAAGGATTTACTAAGCAGAAGAAGAAAAATTAGGTAATTGCATATCAATTGGAGTAAAAATGTATTTATAGTGATAATCTGTCCGAGAATAGTAATTGTGGCTATAAATTCAGGAAGTTTTCGCTAAGCACTAGACCTTATACATAAAGGGACATGACACTTCTAGCAGTGTCCAACAACAACTTGGTTTTTTTCGGTTTCCCGTAGCTCCTTATTTACTTGTTACTTTTGATATAGAAGAGAGTTATGTGCCCTTAAGAATGATGGACGTGTAAACTTATCAGAGTACAAAATATTGAAAATGTAGCAAAATCGAAGTTGCTATGGAGATATGTGATATATGATTGGAATCGATATCGAACGGACTTTATTTTCGGATGAAGAAAGCCAAAGAAAAGTAAATCTTTATCTCTTTTCACAGCAATTGTTTATCCTTCATAGACATCACCAAAATAGTACATAACACCTACACGTAACGAATACAACTCACTAAGATTGAACAATATAACGTATTTGAAAGCGCTACTGGCCAGTTCATCAAAGTTGGACTTTGGACTTTAATATTCAACTATGCCCTTTAGTGTTTACACATATCCGCAATACACATAATGGCTTTAAGCGAGACTCGTAAACTAATGGAAGATAGTAGGTCAATTATTGAAGGCAATGGAGACGATCTAAGCGTACCTTTACTATTGAACACTCTTATTAGCTTGGTATCGAGTATTGATAAAAGATTGCAAGTTGTTGAAAAGGGGATTGAAAATTTCGGTGAATTTAAAAATATAATAACATCCTTGACCAGCAGGGTTATAACTAACGAGCAGGGACTAAAAACATGTCAAACCAAAGTAAAGGAACTTGAAACCAATGTCCAAGGGATAGGGAACCTATTTGACGATGTTAAAGCTCGATGCGACAGAAACAAAATCGTCACCGAGAAAAACTCAAAGGAACTCGAACAAGCAAAAGCCTGTATAAATAAACTATTCAAAAATTTATCAGAATTGAGTGACCAGCGACAAGAATGCAACTGCCAAACAGAGCTTGAAAACATGAAGGAAAAAGTGCTCGACCTTCAGTGCCGCTCCATGAAGAACAATCTTGTTTTTACCGGGCTTTATAACGTCAGAGATGAAAACACCGAAGAACTTCTCCGGTGTTTTCTTAACAACGAACTAGGCATTGACTATAAAATAGAGTTCGGGAACGTTCACAGGTTTGGACGATATCAAGGTGGCGGAAGACCCATATTAGCACGTTTCCTATATCATTGTGACCTACAGTACGTTTTAGATAATGCATACAGGCTACGAAACACAAGATACGGCATTAAGCAACAATTCCCCAAAGAAATAGAGGACAGGAGACGAAAGCTATATCCTATTATGAAAGAGGCAAAGCGAAACAGGAAATTGCAACACTCGTACGAGACCGCCTCTTTATAGACAATGAGCTTTACCAAATCCCCGACGATGCCGAGATATCAGATATCCCATACCAAGATGGCAGTCTACCGACACGCCAAGGTGGATCTTCGTCGCTACGCCAAAGTGATGCCACACCACAGCGTCTTAGTTACGCCTCACCACAGCGCCAAAGTGACGCCACACCACCGCGTATTGAACGACCAAAATCAACCCCCTCATCTGATAGCAACCCCAAGAAAAGATCCCGCACAGGTTCAACTCCGAAGGCTCATTACTAGGATTGCCGAGGAGTGCAACATATTGACAGTTCGACACAAATTGATAAACCTGATAATAAATATGTAGACATTGCTGAAAATAATGTAAATAGTAATTGTAATAAAACTTTGTGTAATGATGAAACATTTGAACAGATTAATTGTATTTTTGGAAATTTAAACGTTCTTGTAGATATTGATGTTGATGAAAATATTACTATAAATAATGAAGACATAAGTGCGTCTTTATCAGGTGAATCTGCCTATTTGTCAAAAAATAGTATTACAGATAAAAAAGCTATAGATCTTTTATATGTTAATTGTTGTGGCCTAAAACATAGACTACAATATCCAGAATTTGAAAGTTTGATCCGAAAACATGTTGTTTGCTTTGTTGAATCAAAAACTGACGATATGGATGATATTCATTTATCTGGTTACACATTAAAATTCAAAAATAGACGTAAAATATCAAGAGTTAAATCAGGTGGCATTGTAATCGGGTATAGAGAAAATCTGAATAACTCTATAGAAGTGATTGAAACAAATAGTAAATTTGTTCTATGGTGTAAAATTTCTAAATTTTTAAATAACGAGGATATACTTTTCGGAGTGGTCTATATCCCACCAGAATATACATCATACTCTTCCCCTGATGCATTCAATGAAATTGAAAATGAATACTTGGAATTTTCTACAACATTTGAACATATTTTTATTATTGGTGATTTTAACGCACGTACCTCAAATGAGAAAGATTATGTATTTATTGACGAAAAAGATATTAGTATTGATTTGGAGGGTGTACCTATAAATGATGTATGTAACTTAGAATTGTATAATATACCCAGAGATCGTATTAGTATGGATAAAGGGAAAACACGTTACGGTAATAATCTGCTTGACTTTTGTAAATGTAACAACTTATTCATTATGAATGGTAGACTGGGAAATGATAAGACTGGGAAATTTACCTGCAGAAATGCTAGTGTTGTAGACTATTGTTTGAGTAATGTTAACGTTTTAGAAAAACTTATTGATTTTGATGTACTAGAATTTTCACACTTGTATTCAGATGTTCATTGTCCATTGTATTTACGCTTAGAAAGCACTTCATTGATCACAGTATGTAATGAACAGAACAGTCCTAATGATCAGTCAAGACAAAAGATTAATAAATGGGATCATAAAATGGTACCTGAATTTAGAGCTAATATAAATGTTGATAGATTAGACAGGTTGTTACGTAATTTGAAAAATGTGAATTTAGAAAAAGTTGATGATAAAAATGTCAACGCATTTGTAAATGAGATTGGATTAGTTGTTTTAGAGTCTGCTAAGACAACCTTTGGAACACGAACTGATAAACCAAAAAAGCGAGCCCCTAAAAAGAAGGGAGACAAGCCATGGTTTAATTATGACTGCAAATTTGCGAGGCAAAACTTTAGAAAGATTAAGCGCAGGCTCAAATTTTCACCTTCGCTTTTATTATATAACGAAGTTAAAGATGCTGAGAGAAAATATAAAAAAGTTATGGACCAAGCCATAAAAACTCATAAACGTGATATGACTAAAAAATTAAACAAGAGTGCACACGCTGAAATGTCTCGCCTTCTTTACTAATCATTGATATTATGTTGATAGTCCTAAATATAAAGCTTTATTACAACTGTCACATAAACTTAACATTAACCAAGTAAACTAAACATTGACCAATGAACCATGAAAATGAGGTCAAGTTCAGATGAACCATGCTAGGCAGGCATGTACAGCTAACAATTCTTCCATACAACAAATATAGTTGACCTATTGCTTATAGTTTAAGAAAAACAGACCAAAACACAAAAACTTAACACTGAGCAATGAACCTTGAAAATGAGGTCAAGGTCAAATAAAACCTGCGTGACTGCCAAATAGATCATAAAATATTTCCATACACCAAATATAGTTGAACTATTGCATATAGTATTAGAAAAAAAGACCAAAACTCAAAAAACTTAACTTTGACCACTGAACCATGAAAATGAGGTCAAGGTCAGATGACACCTGCCCGCTAGACATGTACACCTTACAATCATTCCATACACCAAATATAGTAGACCTATGGCATACAGTATAAGAAAAACAGACCAAAACACAAAATCTTAACTATAACCACTGAACTATGAAAATGAGGTCAAGGTCAGATGACACCTGCCAGTTGGACATGTACACCTTACAGTCCTTCCATACACCGAATATACTAGACCTATTGCTTATAGTATCTGAGATATGGACTTGACCACCAAAACTTAACCTTGTTCACTGATCCATGAAATGAGGTCGAGGTCTAGTGAAAACTGTCTGACGGGCATGAGGACCTTGCAAGGTACGCACATACCAAATATAGTTGAACTATTGCATATAGTATTAGAAAAAAAGACCAAAACTCAAAAACTTAACTTTGACCACTGAACCATGAAAATGAGGTCAAGGTCAGATGACACCTGCCCGCTAGACATGTACACCTTACAATCATTCCATACACCAAATATAATAGACCTATGGCATACAGTATAAGAAAAACAGACCAAAACACAAAAACTTAACTATAACCACTGAACCATGAAAATGAGGTCAAGGTCAGATGACACCTGCCAGTTGGACATGTACACCTTACAGTCCTTCCATACACCGAATATACTAGACCTATTGCTTATAGTATCTGAGATATGGACTTGACCACCAAAACTTAACCTTGTTCACTGATCCATGAAATGAGGTCGAGGTCTAGTGAAAACTGTCTGACGGGCATGAGGACCTTGCAAGGTACGCACATACCAAATATAGTTATCCTATTACTTATAATAAGAGAGAATCTAACATTACAAAAAATCTTAACTTTTTTTTCAAGTAGTCACTGAACCATGAAAATGAGGTCAAGGACATTGGACATGTGACTGACGGAAACTTCGTAACATGAGGCATCCATATACAAAGTATGAAGCATCCAGACCTTCCACCTTCTAAAATATAAAGCTTTAAAGAAGTTAGCTAACGCCGCCGCCGCCGGATCACTATCCCTATGTCGAGCTTTCTGCGACAAAAGTCGCAGGCTCGACAAAAACCTCAGATCTCAAAATTCAAAAGAGTATTGGAATATTTTAAATAAGCGGGAACACACGAAACAACCGGACATAAATTTTGATAATTTACTAAATTTTTTCAGAGATCTAAATTCAGGCACCCCCGATCCTATTGAGTTACCAAATGTAGACCAAGATGCTTTAAATGATTTAAATGGTACACTTAATGGTCCAATTACAAAGGACGAGATTATGAATTGTATTAAGAAACTAAAAAGTAACAAAGCCTGTGGCGACGATATGATTATAAATGAATATATTAAATCTTCTAGTGATTTTTTAATTGATGTATATGTTGAATTGTTTAACTTAGTTTATAGAACTGGGATTGTACCAGAATCTTGGGTAATTGGCACGATCAAACCATTTTATAAGAATAAGGGAAACAAATTTGATCCAAAAAACTATAGACCTATCACAATTGTCAGTTATGTTGGGAAATTATTCACTTCGATTTTATGTCATAGATTATCAAATTTTTCCGATGAATTTTTATTAATAAATGAAAATCAGTTTGGATTTAGAAGTGGATATTCAACAGTCGATTGTATATTTATACTGCACTCTTTCTTTGAAATTTTGAAATTAAAAAAGAAAAAAATGTTTTGTGCATTTGTGGATTTTGAAAAAGCGTTTGACATAGTCAGAAGAGACGCTTTATGGTATAAGATGTTATTGAATAACATAAATGGTCATATGTATAACATAATTCATAAGATGTATGAAAATATTAAGTCATGTTTATCTTATAATGGCAATATATCAGATTATTTTTCATGCAATATTGGCCTACGTCAAGGGGAAAACTTATCTCCTTTTCTGTTCTCACTTTTCTTAAATGATTTGGAAAACTTTTTTATCAACGAGAACTTGATTGGTTTGAACACTATTGAAGATGCACTCGAAGAAAAATTAGATATTTATGTTAAACTGTTTGCAATCCTCTATGCAGATGATACTGTGCTAATGGCGGAATCGGCCAAAAATCTTCAATTATTGCTAGATAAATTCCACTCATATTGTGATGTCTGGAAAATGAAAGTTAATGTAGAAAAGACAAAAATTGTAATTTTTAGTAATGGAAGGCAACCCAAAAATCTCAGTTTTACATATGATAACTCTGTTATAGATATCGTTCAAGAATTCAACTATCTTGGGATCTATTTTTCACGAAATGGCACATTTAAACACTGTAGAAAACACTTAGCAGAAAAAGCTACAAAGGCAATGTATGAGGTGATCAAAAAGGGGAGAAAACATGGGTTATCTATTAGTTGTCAATTAGATTTATTTGACAAATTAGTGAAACCGGTCTTATTGTACGGTTGTGAAATTTGGGGGTTTGGGAATAACGACATTCTGGAGAGAGTTCAATTAAAATTCTGTAAGCTTCTTCTGCACCTAAAGTCTTCTACCCCAAATTGTGTAATATATGGTGAACTTGGACGATATCCCATCAATTTAGATATTAAAGTCCGTATGGTATCATTTTGGGTGAAATTAGTATGTGGTAAACCGACTAAATTATCAGCGACCATTTATAAACTACTGTTTAAGCTGTCAAATGAAAACGATGTAAAGTTTAGTTGGTTAAACCATGTTGAATCCATTTTTAATGAAACGGGATTATCTTTTGTGTGGTTATCTCAAACATGTATTAGTGACATTTGGTTAAAGAATACAATCATAACATCACTCCAAGATCAGTTTCAACAAACATGGCTTTCAAATGTGCAAGCATGTTCGAAGACATTAAATTATCGAATTTTTAAGGATACTTTTGGGTTTGAGAACTATTTTGATATTTTAGAATTTCGTGATATTTATACTTTATGCAAATTTAGAACCATCAACCATAAATTACCCATTGAGATAGGGAGATGGACAAATATTCAGAGAGATAGAAGAAATTGTAAATTATGTAACGCTAAAGATCTTGGAGATGAGTATCATTATATTATGATGTGCACAGAGATGTCAGTAAAAAGAAACGAATGTATTGATAAAAAATATGTAAATCGTCCAAATATAATTATGTTTAAGAAATTTTCAAATGGATACATTAATTCGTTGCCTTTTTCTGGAAATTAAATTATAAAATCAAAATTCAATAAAACAAATTCAACTAGTTACACAACCTCTATCCAACCAATCATATATAAACCATTAAAGATAAATTATCATGAAAACTGTTAAAACGATGCACCTTTTACAAATTTAAACATTTTTATTAAAATTTGATACTGAAATTATGGCAATGAAAATTAATTACCCTATGCCACACTAAAAAATTCGTCTTTAATGTAATATGATTTTATCAAAATCAAAAGACAATCCTATACAGTATTTCACAGTGAAATAATGTCCCGAAGAACGTGACAAAAGTTCATTAAGAAGGACAATATTTCATTATAAAATGAAGTGTCTGCAGAAAATATTTTCTATGAAATTTTTGTCCGGTGAACAATTATATTTCATGGGGATATTATTTTCTCTAATTCTTACCCGATTTATCGTTTTCCTAACTTGATTATTTTTATTTAATCAACGTTTGGTTCGTTTGATCTCAGCTATTCATTGGTCCAAATTCGATTTTGACGTAAAATTTTCTTGCTTTCCTCTGAATTTCCTATTGTGACGTCATGAAAAAAAAGGCGACCATGCCTGATGACGTCACATAGAAAGAACACATCTTTTTTCAGATCATTTGAAAAGAAGGAATAAGTTTGCCTGCATATTGTATAAAAATCATTAGAGAAACTGATTCCACCACCAAATCTCGTGTAATACAATATTTATCCACTCTTGACAGTTAAATTTTAAATATTTAAAACGCTCGGCGAGCCTCGTGTTTTAAATTTGAAAATTTAACTGTCTCGAGTGGATAAATATCGTATCACACTCGATGCAGTGGTAGAATCTATATTTATGTTACACACGGCTTCTGTATACATCAGGCAGAATTTTGGTTTTGTTAAGAGTGTCTTTCTAATGATATTTTTTTGTAAAACAGCCTCCTAAAATGTTTCAGAAGACAAGAGGTGATCACGATGCCTGAGCTCTATTATTGGTAATCTGGCATGGGATCTATGAACTTTTCAAATCTTTTGCATTGAGACGATGGAATGGTACATGGAAAAAATCGTAAAGTGCTCCGCAGAACCATGTGTCTAGCCTGCGGGTAATAGTTTGATGTTGACTTCCAAAAACTTATTGTTATGGTTTGTGACTTTTCCAGAAATCCTAGGGATTAATCTCATTAACAATCAGTTATTGATTATCGGAATTTGAATATTGAATTTTATGTAATATACTTATAATCTGTGCTAAACGCTATTGTTGAAGGCAGTTTTGAAACAACATTGCAATTTTACATGTTTTGTAAAGGGTCTAAAAAACAATACACATGTAAAGCAAATTTTGTCCCATGAAATATTATCCCCAAAGACAATATTTCATGGTTACTAGTATGTATCATTATATTTTGTCCCCATCTATGAAAAATGACCAGAGAAACAAACCTGCCAACTTAGACGATTTATGGGGGATTTCTCCCATGAGAGATGTTGACTTGAATATTGAAATCCTTTATATAAGCTGAACACCTCAAACAGGCATTCAAATGAGTTAAAAGGTATTTAAGCACATACATACTCATGTCATTCAAACAATATAGTAGTAGATTAAAAATACTATGACAATATAAGAGGAGCATTAGGTCCTGTTGCGCTTAAAATCCCCCGTGGATATAGTAAAAATTAATATTTTGGACAATGGTAAAATTAGTGTTTTTTTAGTTGATAATAATAATTGTATACTAGAATATAATATAATAAATGCAAATCTGAAACAAGCTTATGATAAAATATATGTTTGTTTTATATATTAAATACTTGCCTTACAAAATATTTTCAGTTATAAATATAAATATGTAAAATTGAGAATGAAAATGGGGAATATGCATTCTTCATGCTTGAGTAGATGAGATTTTTTATGCAGCATTTCACGGTTATACACATGCTTTTTCAAGAACATTATTTCTAAGATTCCAGAAATACAATTTCATGGCGTATGAATCCTCACGGAAGACATACTTCGATTAAGAAATATTGCAGATAGTATTTGACAGTGATATATTGCGAGGGAGAGTATTTCACAGTACAATATTGTCAGGGACAGTACTTCACAGTGTAATATTGCCAGGGACAGTACTTCACAGTGTAATATTGTCAGGGACAGTACTTCACAGTGAAATATTGCCAGGGACAGTACTTCACAATGCAATATTGTCAGGGACTGTACCTCACAGTAAAATTTTGTCAGGGATAGTACGTCAGTAAAATATTGTCCCTTGAAATAACTGCATGGAGAATGACACTATTTCATAATAAAGTATTGCCCTGGACAGTTTTTCATTATAAAAAATTGTCTGCAGTAAATATTTTCTATGAACATTTTGTCCGGCGGACAATATTTCATGGGGACATTGTTTTTTTGTTACACACAGCTTCTGAATACATCGGATAGAATATTGGTTTTGTTAAGTACCTTACTAAATCATTTTTTTTAAAACAGCCGTCGAAATTAGCAAAATTATATGAGAAATGCAGTATTTAGCCGACTCGAGGCATTTACAGTTCAGTCAAATATTCTGAAACACGCCAGAATATTGTTATAACCGTGACACTGTTAATTTTTTGTAAAGATTATGGCTATAGGATAAATAGCCATAGCTGGTGTGAAATAAATTCAACAGTTCAAGGGAATTGGCCCTATTTCATTTCAAAATAAAACTCTGTAAAAATACCCGTGTTTCTCAAGGGTTGACACCTCTTTTTCAGGGATGACCAACCATTCCGTAATCATGCAAAATAAACTATTTTAGTGTATGTAATTACCTTGTGCGTATGGTTAAAATTCAAAGTTCCAGTCTTTCATAATCTTCTGTATATGCACGGGGCTAGTTTCAAACATTTTACTTATTATGAATTACTCAATAATTCATGGAATTTAAAATCGATTTCAATGGAATACCAAATAAGCCCGTAAAATTGTGTGTTCACTTGTCCGTAAAATTGAAGTGGTCAATAAGAATAGTTGTTATATGTGTATTTTGCGCTTGATTGATTTCGTTGAAACCCCATTGTATATACAAGTAATTATGTCAACCTTTAGAAACCTTTTCAATAATAAAAGGCCAACTATAACATTTAATGCGACTGCAGTTTTTTTTAATTAAGTTTACAAAAGGGATAATCGAAATCGCATTAAATATTTTTTTTTTGTTAAATGGGTGATTATTTTTTTTTTACTTTAAGTTATTAAAGGACGGCATTAATGCTAGCGAATGAAATGTTAATAATGTCAAGGTCATTAAACACCCCCGTAGTAGTAAGTATTGATTATGACAAAATTTCGTATAGAGTTATCGACGAAATTTGATAGGCGGTTACGCAGTGTAATGTCTAATTTTAAGCTTTTAGCAGCAGCTGACGATATATATTAAATTATTTGATACGAATTTGTTTATTTTTTGTATCCAATGACTCCTTTCGTTCTGAACATGCATGAACTATTTGCCACTGGACGTTAATCAACCAACAATTAATCAATCATCCAATGACTACAAATTTTTCAAACGAAAATTTCTTAATTAAAGATACTGAAATTTTACTGGATCTGCGCATTTCACATGCTTTTTACTATGAGTAATGGAATAAGTGGGATACAAGTCAAGGAGAGAGCAAGCCAACGACAAACATATCCAAAAGACCTTTAGAGGACAAGATACAATCTTATGGTCTTCAACCAGAGTACATTTGATATGATAAATGAACAAATTGATCTTTTGCCATATTTTAAATTGCCAAACGGAAGCAGGCTGAAAATCGTACCACGTGACACGAAAAGTTTTGCACAAAGCACCTAGGCTGTTGTCCAAATAAACATTTGTGAACGGTTTTGTTATTGTGTATCATCTGAACGGACCCCGATTGTGATGTAAAATAACCAACACTGAACAAGAATATCAGGTGTAAAACTATATCACTTTTTACAGCGGATGACCGTGAGGGCATTCCGGTGTTATGTTGCCGCAGACATTTCTACCTCGTGACTTGCGTTTCTGACTGATAACCGAACGTATTTCGTATAGGTGTCAGACCACCAATTAAAAATCCCTATCTGTTCAACCAAATTTTGCATTTTTCACAGCTTTCTAAATATTTTACCTTAAGTTTAACTTCAAAGAAACCAGGTATATCCTGAATTGTACATGTATCACCTTTCTACATGCCAATTTTCAACCCATGTTTAAAATCTTATAAGAAAAATCTGATCTTGGAAACACAGTTACTACCAAAATAACTCCTGGTTTTCTGGAAATCTTAAATTAGTATACTATGGAGCGCATTAATTCTGAATTTTTAATGCAAACTCATAGACAAGTAAATTTTGGCTCAAAATGATCTAAATATATTTCTCTTTCATCAAAAGTTTCATTTCTGCAAATTTGTTGGTTAGTTCAAGTGAACAAGGACATCAAAAGCACTATTTTGTGTCAGAGTAGGACTATTTTTACATACGTTCTAAATTTGAGGGAGTAATTGGTGGTCTGACACCTATAATTACGCGGATATTATCGAGTGCAAAATAACATTCCTTATCGCTTGTTATATATTAATTTCATCAATTAATATTCATGAACATAATTTTTAAGAACATAGATAAATGACATGAAAATGTTTTGTCGTGAGAAATATATATATCAATAACAAATCAAGAATACCTAAAATTTGTGTTAACGCATGCGGAAGAATATCTCTAGAACGTTTTGCAACAAACGCGGGAAAATATGATTACTACTCAAATCCAATCTATTAGAAAAACGAATTATTACAGAAGAGTGTCCACCATGCACTTGCACTGCACTATCATTAGAATAGTAGAATAGAATGATATTGAATTCCCTGTCATTTATTCATCATCCACACAGGAACTTGTCTCAGAAAAAAATATATCTGTGTAACTTTCAGGTATAGAGATGTGATTTTTTTTTTCTGAAACGCACCAGAACTTGCGGTCATCCGATGTTTAGTACTTCAGTACTTTGATTATGTTTTATTATAATGATTATTGTGCAAAATTGAAATGAAATATATTACATTCCATTAGATTTATTTTACTGAACTGTTTTAGTGTAGAAAGTGATATTTATTAATACATATTTTATGCATATTCAGGACGAAACTTTCAGAAAATATAAATTATAAATGTATAAAAGTGTACACAAAGAAAAGCAATTTATCTGATAAAAGCATTAAATAAATGTACATATATCTAAAATCGTATATCAGTATTTTGTATTTTCAGACGTGCTTAACTCTTTTGTCCTAAAAAAAGATAGAGTGAAAAGTTTGTATCTGATCATCAAAGCCCTTTCAAACTGATGTTTACAATTTATTATTATGTTATGTTGTCACAAAGCTGTCCAAGGGAAATGGAAGTCACAGGAATGTTTCACATCGCGGCACTCTTTATTGGCTTGTTCCAACTCAGGAGTCAGGGGCCTGTAATCCAATGGTTGTCTTTGGTTGCTGTATGCCATGATTGTTTGCCGTTTATTGTTGTTAATAAATATGACGGGTGCCACATTTGGGACAGGATCTGTCTACCCTTTCGGAACACATGAGATGACCCCTGGTGAAGGGGTTCGTGTTGCAGTAAAAATCTGGTCGTTGGTTTTCTTTTTGAATTGTTTCACAAGGTCATACTGTAACCTGTAATGGTTCTTTATCTTTGTCCTTTGGTCTTTAAGAATAGTTGTCTCACTGTCAATCATGCCACATCTCCTTATATTTATATTGTACATCATTTCGCTTCACATTTCATTATTTTATATATTTTTAGATTAAATGTTAAGTAAATTTTAAAATTCATATATTCAGCTATAGCAGCTGAAAATCTTGCTGATAAAGCACCCAAGGCACATTTTGCCTTAAAATAAAAATTACTATATTCGAACTGTATAGTTATGGAAAATTGTGTGAGACTTTTCAACTTATTAATTTCATATACAATGACTTATGGATCTGAAATTAAGATCTCAAGTTTTAATATAATGTCATGTTGTGAAAATGCGTGAAATTGTGGATTAGAGCATTTTCTTCTTTTTATGTCGTGTTTGGTATCAAAAGTCATTATTTCTTATGAGTAGTTAAAGTTTCAATATTTTTATTAAGCTAAAAGTGCATTTTGTTCGGGAAACAAGATTTTGAACTATTTTTCAAATAATTTTATAAGAGACATTTATTAATCGTGTTAGCGTTACTAGGAAATGTTTATGGATTAAGATTAAGATTGTGTTGTGAGAATACTTTTTGACAACAATGGTCATCAATTTAATTTACTTGTCAACATACCAATTGTATTTAGCACATACTTACAACTTCTCGTCCAATGAAATTGCTTGGATTTGCCTTCTAATTTTCATAGTACACACTTTTTCCGTGTACTAAGTAACTACGCATGAATGACCACAAGTCTAAGATTTCATTGTATCGTAATCAAGTCTTAGATATTAAAACAAAAATTGCTACTGGCTATTTGAAATAAATGCTGTGTTTTAAATTAAACTAAATAGTTTGTAATTAGCTTTCAAATTGATTTTTAAACATCCTACTTATTAATCTTTGAATCTTAAAATGTTTTTGACGATTACAAGTTTCTTTCTTTTAAATAAAAAGTAGCAAATATGGTTCTTTATACCTATTAGAGTACAACGCCACCTAAAAAATGTAATCATTTATTTTCCATGCAATTACTTTGTACACAAAAAAGAGTGAACCATGAAACCTTGTGAAGGGAAATTAAAGCAATTTGATCTATTTCGTCATGAATTGATTGATTATTGGTTGCTTAATGTCCAGTGACAAATATTTCATGCATGTAAACTATCCACAAGACTACCTATGGGGCAATTACAGCTATTTTTAAAAGGGGTTCCAACCCATTGATCATCACGAAAAAGGCGTTTTCCACCACCAACCCCCTCCCCCTTTTTGGATCCGCCACTATCTATATGTGTAAAATTTATTATAGTTTTAGTTTTTATGTGAAATAAAAAAATGTTTTTACGAATGTAAAGCTTCCACTGCAATTTAATTACTGCCTGCTTTTGGTCAATTTATTTTGTCATCTTACCATGTAAAGAAGTACATGTGTCGTAAAACGCCGCTTTATATCAATAGACATACTTACACCAGCAGCTACCATCTTTTCATTCTGGAGTTCAAGGCCTTGTGAAATCACACATTTTACAATGATACTAGTGAGTAGATTTACAAAACTACGTAAATGAGCTACACCTAGTCAGCCAAAACATATCAATAGACTAATTACAGGATTACTCAAGTTGTAAATATGTGCTAAATTGGATAGTGTATGGAAAGGTATATACTATGAAATTAAGAGCTCGGGGCAAGCCCCTCGCTCTAAATTTCATAGTATATACCTTTCCATACACTAACCGACACATAGATTGAATAATGTCAATTAACACTTAGTATATGTAAGAGAATGATAATCCCTTTCTTCATGAATAAGTACGAGCGTTAGCGAGTACTTATCATGAAGTAAGGGATTATCATTCTCTTACAAACTTAGAATATTGTAAAGTGCTCAAGGCTCAAATGATCTATTCACTGAGAATTAGTTTCGTTGTCAGTGCAATGTTTATAATTGATGCATGACTTCCTGTTTCGACTTGCATTTATGGATAAGTTTTAGTGATGTGAGGACTTTCTTATCATTTGGGAAATATTTAAAAAAAAAAATGCGTTATAGAACAGTAGAAAGAAAATGTATGAATTGTATGTTTCCTGATTGTGAGTATGAATGTAAATCATGTAATATTTTAGTGAGGAATTATCCTGTTTTATTTACAGTTTAAATCAACTAATATATTAGATTTACAACTAAATTTTATTTCACAGCCAATAATTTGGTCCGGCTTTTCACATCAAATACTGTTTCATTATGTCAGGGAAATGCTAAAAAATAATGCCCTTAAAAGTTTTTAATATGTTTAAAATTTAATTCCTGTTTTTTATCGGAATAATTGTATTGGAAATAACTATTCTCCCCAACCACTGATCAAGTAATCAAAATTTTGGAAAGCTAAAGATTTAGGTTATTTTTTATCTGAAAGATTTTTTTTCCTTTTTTTTTTTGCATTGCTTTGGTAATGTTTAATTTTATAGTAATTTGAAGTTATTAATATTTTCATAATAAAATTCACGGTACCAATTTTACTGCACCAGTAAACTTCAACTTATTTTGAGATTTTTGCTTGTTTCACAATTCAACTTTTAGTCAGTTTCAATCACTCTGTGATAAATCCTTTCAATCTGATAAATGTGCTTCGGGGCAGTTGTAACTCATTTATAGAAACTCTTTGTTTTGAACTGTAAATAGACCCAAATAATAGGATAATCCCTTACTAAGAACATGATTTACATTCATTCTTCACAATTAAGAGGCATCCAATTCTACAATTTCATTGGTCGAGAGTACTTTGCTATATTCTAAATTTAATCTGCTTTTGATATATTTCATTGTTTGGAAACTATTTGTTTATAAGTACCTTTTTCCATTTTCATTGGTCAAAACGTTTCTATGATCATATGTTTGATAAAGGTTAACTTTGAAAAGAAAAGGGAGGAGAAAAAAGAGAGAGAACCACGTGACGCATCGGTTCGCCCCGCTCTCGATCTGCGAGTAGCGGTGGGTTAATGTATGTTGCCATGATTGCTGTTTTGTAAATATGTTTTATGAACTGACTGTATATATGTTGGATGGAAAAATAAAGTATGTGAACGTTCATGTATCCAGTCTCCTGTATTGATATACAACTACCCGGTATGGAACCTTTGTCATCTGAAATTGGACTAAGTTTGTTGGATTGTAAAACACTTCTATTTATCTATGATGGAATGGATTTACCAAAAACGAAACACGAAAACGAAACAAACACCATTTGATAATCAACTATTTTAATTACGCCAAACAATGGTTTTTCTACCACGTCAATAAACCTAGACACTGCAGACAACTTCTATTTGAAAAGGTCCAGAATATGATTATGAAAAATATTCTTGGTGTCCATGGTAAGGCTTCCAATCTCGCTTTACGTACAGAACTGGAGCTTTATCCATTATATTTTATATCATATGAATTAACGTCTAAATATTATGCTAGATTAACTGACATTGAAGTTGATAACGACAAAAAAAAATTGATCAATGAAGATCTGCATTCATAGATGATCAAAATTTGTATTCGCAGAAGAGCTCTTGCTGGTTGCAATCATTATATCAACATAAAACGTTACTTAATTTGGATTCACTTCAAGTTTTATCTACTGCGTTTAAGGATTCTCTAAAAAAAACCTTTTCTAAACGTAAAATATTAAATCAAATAGAGCATATCAAATCTAATAACACAGGTAAACTCAGATTTTATAGGAAAATGTGCTCACCATTTGACTTAAAAGCTTACGTGAGTTTTGATATACCAATACATGAGAGATCCCTTCTAACAAGAATTAGAGCACATTCACTTACTATTAAAACGGGGAGATACAGGAAGCCAAAATCTTTAGCTACTGAATGAATCTGTAATTTTGCGTAGACAAAGTAGAAGATGAAGATATATATGTTGTCCCCTATATATTTTTTTTTATCAAAGATGATGATATCAAATCAGTATTATATCAACTTAATCCAAATGATTTGGTTAATGAAATACAAATGTGTAATTGTTTGAGACAAGCTTTTGAAGATCACAAAAACTTTAGTGTCAGTTGGTCTACCATGAGTTATGGAAGTACTATACAAAAATAAAATAGACTTGTGGTTATAGCATATCATAAATTTTCACTTGTTATGCATTATGTTTTATTTACATTATTTGTCATGTTGAACATGTCGTGTATGTTGTACACTTGGATTAGGCAATCCTCATATTTATTCAATAATTTTGTTTGCTCTAAAAAAAATACAATTAAAATTCACATTACTAGAAGGGCAAAGTGTATGGGTCAAGTGAAATACCAGTCATGATTCATTGCTATAGGCAAGACATTTTTGAATGATTAAATATCACAGAACTGATATAAAAACACGAAGTTTTGTTAAATAATTGTCATTATTTTGAAACACTATCAAAATAAAACTATTATCATCTTATTCAATAAAGGAGATACAATGAATAATCGTTGGTTCGTTAAAAAAGATATCATGAGCCCGGAGGGCGAATGGTATTCTTTTCACGCACAAACGCTTAGCCATTGTGTCATTTATTTAAATTATTTTTATTTCATGATAGTGTCGATGAACTGATTAGGGACGGGAACACAGTTATCGTCCTTTGATTTTCGTAGTTTACAAATATAGTTCCTAATGTGGACAGTGTATTACTTGCATTTTTTTTCATACCCCTTCCAAATTTACTTCTTACTGTGTTATGCCTCAAATAGCAAGAAGGGGGATGAAGTTACACTGTGAAAAAAATTGGGTCATGAATTTTAAAGTAAAGTAGTGATTTGGTCCAGTTGAAAAAGGTTAAAAATTAATATCCCTCAAGCTGTCAAACCGAATTCAAGACCCCCTTGATTAAAACTGTCCATATTTTGAGTTAGAGCTTATGAAGTTTTCTATAATTTTGATTTACAGTCGTTTAAGAGTTAGTGTGACAAGTCTTACTAGTAGTCTACCTATTTCTCTGCAAACACAACCACTGGACTAATAATTGACTATTGTTACTTAATTTATTCTTTACAATTTTATTTGGTAACGATTCATGTACCACAACATTATCTTGTATAGTATAACTATCCAGTTATCTCTTGATTGCCCTTTAGAGAAAATAACAGCATACTTAATCATTAAAATCGTTGATAGTTGACACACAATAAATTCAAAATTATTAAGTTTGTATTAATAAATTGAAACATTCTTTTAAACTTTCCAAGAACTCTATAACCACGAAAAAATGATTATTTAACGAATACTCAATATATGAATATTTCTATATTTTATCAACTCCGTGTAACCAAGGAGGTTATATTAGATCTAATTTAACCTCCTTGGTAAAACTCAATGATAGTTGCAGAAAGCATGTGTAACTGTTTTCTACTTGATTTGGCATTAAAGGAAATTCTGTATATATGTATAGACTCTAATAGGCATTTGTGTAACAGTGGTTTGATTTTGCCAGTGTAGTTTATCCGAAGGATGAAAAATCCTAGTGTTTTATATCCACCAACAAAAATGCACAGTCACTAGGTTTTTTTAATCCGGGTCTAGTGTAAAATATCTAACACTCGCCATAAGATAAAAAATGGGGCTTGGTATTTTTTGGGGGTATTGGAAGTAACTAAAACTTCCATAGGTGATTTATGTAAAAAAAAGACCCAAAAAACTAGTGTTTGTTATCCAAGGAATGTTTGATTCCGCAAGTGTACTTTATATACAGGTTTTAAAAGCTCTTCAGAGCTTATGTTTGTAATTGTATTGGTTATACCGACTCTAAATAAAGCTTTATGTCTTATGTCTTATGTCTACGAAAAACTCTGTTTAACCCGCCAGAGTCAAACCAGCGACCTCCCGCACTCGAGACGAAAAATCTTCCAGAAGACCACTAGGGGGTTATTTATTCTTTGGATGCATTTCATATTAAAGCTTTTTATAACTAAATGTTTTTGTAGTAGAAATATTCGTTCATATTGTCTGGAAACATTGGCAAATAACTACGGATTTACTCAATGAGCATTAAACAGCTAAAGTAAACAAACGTGATCACCACATATTACAAGATCAATATAACTAATATTCAGGCCTGCAAAGTCAGATGACCTACTAAAATAGACAACACACATCACTAATAATACAAAGGAGGCTAACACAAAATTAGAATTTCTGACGAGGAACGTACGATATTCTAAAACAAATGCCCACAAGAACAGCTACGACAAATTGCCTAGTTTTTAACGGTTCTTAATTGTGACAAATTTCGTAGAAAGTAAACTTGAGTTATCTTCCGACTTATACAATATTATATAGTTTGGACCTTTTTAAGTCCCACAATTCTACAAAGACTCCCATGAAAATCATCAAAATGGAAAGCTGACTGTTCCTTATGAAACATGACATTGTGTAAAAACTATGGAAAGACGAAAATTTTAATTATAAAATCGACAAGTAGCTAGTCATTATGGAACTAATGTTGTGAAAAAGGCGAGGATTTGGGTGCGTCATGTGGAGCAGGAACTGCCCACCCTCCTGGAGCATCTGAGTTTCACTTTTGGTTTACGGTTGGGTTTGTGTTGCTCAATCTTTAGTTTGATGTGTAATGGTTTGTTATATTTTTGTTTTTGTTTTCGTCGTTTTTTATTTGGCATTGGTGTTGCCTGATTTTGATTCCCCCTTTGTATTTATAGTTTTTTCTTTGTTAATCATTCCCGTGATATCTCGAGACGTGCCCGAACGGACGGACGAACAGACTGACAGTGGTACACAATGATATGTTCATTTTTGACGAGTGAATGGAAATAAGTACAAAAAGCTTTTTTAAACATTCTCTCGGCAAATATAGCGTAGGTAAAATAGTATGCATTTACAACTACAATAATATTTCAAATGACAAAAACTCTCATCCGAAGATCAGTCACTGCGATAAAAGAAGGCACAATTTTATATCCGATTGTTTAACAATTTAAGCTTGCCCTCAGTATACGTATCTTCGGAAATCTTTCAACACGATATTATGTATTATCGTTTCACTTGTATCTGTATATAAAAATAAGGAGATGTGGTATGATTGCCAATGAGGCAACTATCCACCGAAGTTCAAATGAAGTGGGTGTAATGTCTGTTTGATGATACCGATATTCTAGAGGTAAGTGCTATTCGGAACTAATTTATATATATGATATGTTTTGCGGCGTATCTTTGTTATATATTAGAAAAAAAAGGAAAACAACTAGAGGCTCCTAGGAGCATAAAAGCCCACTTTGATGTATATTATCCAAAAAACACAAAAAAGGATTTTTATCAATACTAGAGAAATATGATGAATACCTTCTAAAAACATTTTGCCTGGTTTGCTTTTCAACTATTTTTAAATAGAAATCAAAGCGTTATTTTTTATATCGTTTCAATGTAAGCTTTGACCTGTGCTGTCAGCCATTTTGAATTTTTAAAGTAACAACACTTATTACAGACCTTAACAGGAACATACCTGTCAAATTTCGTTTCAATTTGTTTATAGGTTCTGGAGAAGAAGATCTACGAAAATTGGATTAAAGAATCTAATTTTTTGGCCCTTTGAAGCCATACTTGACTTTTCATCAGGACTAAATTTACAACACTTGGTCAGTACCTTATACAGAACATTCCTGGTTGCTTTCACGTTTTTCGTCTAAACAGCAAAATTATTGTCTTATAGGGTTTCAGTGTAGCATTCGTCGCATCGCATGCAGCAAATGGCGCCACACCAAATCGCTCAAAATCGAGCAACTTCACAGATGTTAAGTTTTCTAATGGGGTGGTTAAGTGAAAAATTAATTATTATAATATACCACTGATATATGGTCAGCTATCGCAGTTTCCATTTCGGTAGGCGAATAAGCATCAGTGATTTTGGAAGTTTATTGAGGCTTCTATTTGTAGTTAGCGTTGACCAAAGCACATTGCATATGAAGCACAGATGCGCTTTATATTAAAAATACAATGTGTTAGTTAATTTTCTCCTTAACCATATCTATGTACATTTCGACGATATAGTTTATCAACAGATGGTAGGTATTCATACGGGCACTTATTACGCCCCATTTCATCACGTATATGAGATCGCTATAACCTTTGTTTACTACCTATTGAAAATACAACAGTAGTTATTGCTAGTCAACCAAATCATGAAACAGGTAATAAAAGGCAGACTGATTCATCCGTTTGATAAGTTTGACGAGGCATTTTGTTATGAAAAGAAGTAGGCTTTTTCTCTGAATGTATTTATCATGAGTGACATTTGAAGCGATAAAAGTTTATGATACCGGTTTCATTTGGGACGAGACATGTTTCTGGATTAACCTTCGAGTAATCCTAAAAATATACACATTAAGGTAGATCGGATATCTTTTTCTGAGCATCCCTCAATAAGGAAAAATTAAATATCCCCTATATACATAACCCCGTGAATTTCGGTACGGGTTACATTAAGTCTGTTGGTCTATAATCGACACTGTGGCTGCTTTAAACGCAAGACCGTATACAATATATACACATTTATTCACAGACAAGTTTACAGCTTGAAAGCTATGGGTAGACTTTCCAAGCAACAGTTTACAAAACAATTATACATTCATTCAAAGTTAATGATCATAAAACTTTATAAAAGGTTCTGATAAAATATATCTATTATTGTCCAATCTTATGCAATAATAATCGGATTATTGTCATCCGGCTAACTTAGTAAAATAGCGATAATACACATCTCTCTCTCTTGGTGTGTGCTTGAGTCAGGTAAACAGATGATACCACTGAGTACACTGTATGTTTTTCACGGCGAACGTATATCTATTATGTATTGTACATGTACAGGGATTTTAAACGTGTAGAAAGACATTCGCATTAGATTTTTGTAACAAATGATGTAGTTTTTTTCAATATTAATTCTTTTTATACAGCTGTCATTACTTAAATTGATTAAACAGCATGCGTTCATGTATACATTTACTTCCTCATAACATATTGTATTTCAACGCTCTAACATTTTGAGTGTCTCTAAGAACAGGTACTAGTAATTCAATTATATATTCTTTAGAACATGTATTTGGTTTTATAATTAGAAAATGTGGACATATCCTTCGGACGTAGTACTAGTAAAATCCTTGTTATGTAAAAATTATCTGTTTACTTATTCTGATTAATAATGAAAGAATTTACAATTTAAAATTAGGCACATGTATCTTATACAGAAATAGGGTTTACATTTTTAACATCTATATTAGGGGATGACCATTTGATTTTCGGGGGGGGGGGGGTATTTTAGACAAATGAATATCCTGTCCTAGTAAGAGCTGAAAATAAATACCCACGTCAAGTTGAAAAAGAAAAATCTTCATCACAAAATGCAGGAAATAATTGTGAACAAAAGTTAAATAAATTTTCGCGCAGCCAAAAAAAAAAATAGAATGCGTAGCAACTGGGACATTAAATCGTGGTTGACAGTATAATATTCCCAGGTAGCAAAACAGATGACGATGAATATTCAATCCGAAAAAAATCCTTCTGGCTTCCGTCAGAATATCAAATGGTCGTCCCCTTTTCAGCAACTGTATGTAGAAAAGGGGTACGTTATTATCAAATGTCACCTGGTGAGATTGTACAAGGTAAAACTAGGATTCCACATGGCTAAGGTGTTAATTGACTTCTTAATTTACCAGTGACCTAATATATTGATATGAAGTGACCCCCGCTTATTTTTCTAATTTATTCTTCCCGCTAAGTGAACGACCTCAGCGGGAATCCAAGCATTTCTTCGGGACAATTAAATTAAGGTACAAAGTCAGGCGGCATATTAGATCGTCTATTACTAAAACCTACAACACAACAGTAGTCCGTTTAAAAATCTTTTAATGTGTCATTGTTAATAAAGTTGTCTCGTCAATATATTTTGATTCAAAAAGATGCTCGTGTACATATAAACGCAAACACTTAATCAGGTGATTGTTTTCCCAGGTCTGCATGGTCACTGCTCTGCATCAACCGTAAGCCCCCAGTCGATGAATTCTCGGGAATTATCGCATGAGTTCATAGTTTGGCTAATTAGGTTAGACATGCGCAGTTAAATGTGAAACTGGTGTATTACTTCTATTGTAGTTGAGTGTAAGCTACATGTATCATCTTTCGCAAGATTCAAGATTCAATAGTTTATTAAAGTCTCACCACATTCATACAAGTATAAACACATTATAATATCAAGTACACAATATAAAAATTTAGAATGCATGTGCCATTCTTAAAAGAACTATGAGAGACTGTTATATACAATTATAAAACAACAGAATTAAAACATAATTTTGTTATTTACACAAAACATAAAAGTGCAATATCACCATGCACATTCAAGGATAAAACCTGTTACATGTACGTAAAAAAAATAACAATGATTTTTTAACAGTATAAGATACTATTTCGTCGCAATAAAATATTATGGCAGGTTTTGGCAACAGAACTACAAACATTTTCATTTTTGAACAAAAATATAAATTTTTCATCATCTGACAAAGTTAAAAACATATTATTATGTTGAATTATATCAATAAATAAAGACTGCCTTAAATCTTCATATAATGGACATGTTAACAGTACATGTTTTTCATCTTCTATATCATCACAATTGAAACATAATCTTTTATCTAAATCTAATCTTCCGTAACGACCAGTTTCAATTTTTAAAGGTGCTACTCCACATCTAAATTTCGCATATGCACTGCGATATCGAATAGATATATTTTGCAACAAATGTTGTTCAGTAGAGTATGAAAATTTAAACAATTTATAAGTTCTCAACTTATTTCCTTGACCATAAGAATAAAGCCTTGTACTCCATTCAGTTTTATAATTATCAAAAATATTAACTTCTAACTGATAAATTATATTTTTATCCAGTATGTAATCATCTACATTACAAAATCTGTCCATATTGTAAAGTTTCAACATATCTATAACTTTATAACTCCAATTCGCACTTTTAACTGCCATCGGATTAAGTTGTAAATTTTTGAAATCTATAATCTATTTGGGTATTTGACAGAAGAAACATTATATTAAAAATAAAGAAACATTTAAAACAAGAAATATTCAATTTAAAACTAAAACGAGAAATATTCAATCTAAAACGAGAGTTCATATAAAGCACTTTGCGAATTATAGTAAAAGTTCCTAACGTCACTTTTCTTCCGGTTATATATAACCCAAATAAAATAACTGTGATTTCGTTAATTTCAATGTATTTTACAAACAAGGTCTGTGACCCCCAGTTTTTATATTGAAATTGGATGGATGGATAGTTTCACAAAGTAACTAATGTATAATAAACTTTAACAACAGACTGTATCAATATGTTAACTGCAAAAAAACTAAGTCCTTTTATCAGTAAAACATAAAAAAAAGTAAAAAAAATCTCCTAATTTTGATCTGGATACTGTCTTTTGATCATAATAAAGCTTGTGCCCAATTGACGTAAAATCCGATGAAGGATAGACAAAATAATGATGACTGAAAAACTTGAACGTTAAAGTGTATCTTAAGCATAACTGCAATTTATTGGTGGAATACGGAAAACTGAAACAAATATTTTTCAAAATTTTCCTATGGATACTGTCTTTGAGCTTCTGTCCAAATTTCATATAATTCCATGAAGATTTGATAAATTTATTGATGTATAAAAAAAAAAAATAAACAACAGATTGAACCTAAAAGTTGACGCTGCCGACGACGGAATGTAGGATCGCTATGTCTCGCTTTCGCGACATAAATATCGCAGGCTCGACAAAAACATACCAAAAGAGAATGAAAAAAATACTCGAAGAAGGCCAGACAACACAATGACCAAAGGTTAAAACACGAAAATAGATATAAGGTCAGACAACACCACCGTCAAAGGTTAAAACACGAAAAGACAAAGAAGGCCAGACACCACCATGGCAAAATGATAAAACACGAAAAGACAAAGAAGGCAAAACAACACCAAGGCCAAATGATATAACACGAAAAGAGAAACAAAGAAGTCCAGACAAAAACATGACCATATGATTAAACACAAAGAATTCAAGATGACATCATGGCCAAAGGATAAAACACGTAAAGACAAAGAAGGCAAGACAACACCACGGCCAAATTATAAAACACGAAAAGACAAACAAAGAAGTCCAGACAAAATCATGACCATATGATAAAACACAAAGAAGTCAAGATTACATCATTGCCAAAGGATAAAACACGAAAAGACAAACAAAGAAGGCAAAAAAACACCATGGCCAAATAATAAAACACGAAAAGACAAACAAAGAAGGCCAGACAACACCATGGCCAAAGGATAAAACTCTCAAAGACAAACAAAGAAGATCAGACAACACCATGGCCAAAGGATCAAACTCGCAAAGACAATCAAAGAAGACCAGACAACACCATGGCCAAAGGTTAAAACACGAAAAGACAAAGAAGGCCATATAACACCATGGTCAAAGGTTAAAACACGGAAAGACAAACAAAGAAAGTTAGACAACACCATGGCCAAAGGATAAAACAAGAAAAGACAAACAAAGAAAGCCACACAACACCATGTCCAAAGATTAAAACACGTAAAGACAAATAAAGAAGGCCAGACAACACCATGGACAGAGGATAAAACACGAAAAGACAAAGAAGGCCAGACACCACCATGGCCAAAGGATAAAACACGAAAAGACAAAGAAAGTCAGACAACACCACCTCAAAAGGATTAAACAAGAAAAGACAAACAAAGAAGGCTAGACAACATCATGACCATATGATAAAACACAAGTCGAGTTCACGTTGAGCTAAATCGATGTTGTGTTAGTGACACGCCTCTTACTAATTAACGTATTCAATGCACGCAATACGTAGCTTTGAGTGGATTAAATATGTTTATAAGTAAAGCGTTGTTATTAATGATTTGTAATATTAATAGGCGATGACACATGTCAAAGGTTAAATGCTGACCAATAAAACTTTACTGTGCTTTTCATGAATTAAATCTATCAATCAAATAGTGGCGTGATTACTATCTCCTATTTTCAGAAAATTAACACAAAAACAATTCAAGATCATTAAGATAAATAGAAAAAAGCAAAGGGGGAAGGTTTTCTCTCTGCCTAACTCCAATGGAACAAGGGGAAAAGTTCGTAAAATCTGATCCAAAGTGAATACGTGATTTGATATTCTTATACATGTTGACAATAACATTATACATCTTTCCTTAATCGAATGTTTTATAGGTTTTGACCAGAAACCAGACCGCCAAAACAGTATAAAAGGGACTCTGTGGGAACGTCACGTCAACAAACTCATATCTGCCATAATGTATATTTTGTGTTATCGACGTTGGTAAAAATTACAACAAAAAAAAACCCATTTTTTCATTCAATGTCATTTAAAAATAATATATCACAGGGAATTTGAATTTCAGCTCTTCAAACTAGGCTACAAGTTGAACTTGTTGACTTTACCTTTTGTATCTATATTTTACAACAATGTGAAAATCGGTAATGTTATCCACAACGTTTATTTTTCGCTATCATATCACTGGTGTTAAACTGATAATCGTAACTGGAATTACGACGATCCCAATATGGCGACGGCAGAAATAGGTAAAATCTTTTCAGTCATTTTTCTCAAATGTAGCCCTTTGTTGTCAAGAGTTACTCAGCTGCAAGGTTTTTCAATACCATTACATCATATTTGAATCGTAACGGTGCACTATAACTGTCTAAGCGCTTAGAAAATTGCCGTCGAAAAATTCGGGATGATAATCGTAATTCGATGGCATTTTTCTTGTTTGATAATCGTAATTTCTTTTTGGGATAATAGTAACTGAAAAATAATAAATGTGTCTTCCAGCTTGTCAATGGTATTTTGTGTGTAAAAACGGCAATGTCCTGTTCAACGAAGACATTAACGCGCAAAATAAAAAAATAATGAAGCAACTTACAGGTTAATATTTAGGACAAATTTACTTACATGTATATATATCTCGATTTTTAACTGACAACAATATGCATAACCTTTTAATACATACATGTACCTGTTAAAGATATGGAAAATGAAGCTGCTGTCGGGTCAGTTATTGTGGTAAATAGATAATTTAAATTCTTTCAAAGTTTCAATGTTGTTTTCGCGTTTAGGGTTTTTTTGGAAGTGGGGAAAAGGGGGGGGGGGTATTAGCATTATCCCATATCCCAAAAGTGCAATCCTTTCAAATGAAAGTCCCGTATACCACATTTCAATATGCCATATGTTTTGCCTCAAATATTGCATATATCCAATCGACTTTTAAATCAATAAAATGGGCAAGTTAACTCTGTTTTACACTGATATTTTATATGATTTTAAAAATTAAATTCAAATATTTTGATTAAATACCTATGTATTTTAGGACCTTTCTTTAAACAGGGTGGATGGTAAAGGATCTAGAATAGTTACCAGTTTATTGTTACTATTGTTTATTGTTACTTGTGTTTATTGTTCCATGTGTTTATTGTAACTTGTGTTTATTGTTACTTGTGTTTATTGTTTTTATTAGCCTTAACTAAATGGCGCGTATAGTCTTGCGAAGCATTTGAAGGACTGAAAAAAAAAAAACACAAATATATATTATATATATATATATGTGTGTTTTGGTCCTCAGAAGGCATAATATGTAGATCATCACGGTCGAAACTGGTTTAATTACAAAGACTTTAATAGATAATCAAACAAATATTTTGTGCTTCAGAAAAATGCATGACAATTATGAAAGGCTAATTTTTGTTTTCATTTGATAGAAAAGTACTAAGTATATGGTAATTATGCAAGTACAAAAATGTTATTTGTTACCTTCAATATTTTTTCTCTACAATAACTTCCATGCATATGTATGCAGCATATTTTTCATATACCAAGTATTTATGATTTCTTGAATCAGTTTCTTTCTGATATGGCGGAATATGCGCTATGATTTCTTAAAGTTGCAGTCATTCTTTGAATAAATATAGCTTGTAAGGTAATTTAAGGCCACAGCAATTTGATTTCTTGATCTTCGGGCTTTTGGCCAAACTATCAAAGAACACAAATCCATGTTTGCCAATGAACTCCACGTCACCATGTGCTTAACTCCATAACACACAAAGCATTCCAACTTTTCTCTACTCTTGTATTAGTATTAAACGTTTTAAGGATGTCATATTATTAGAATGCCAAAGTAAATTGGCGTTGTTAAAATGGTTTATTCCCGATTGTCCCACTTTTTAAAATTTTAGAGTTCTGATTGTCCCACATGAAAAGTTCTGATTGTCCCACATTATTTTATGATGTAAAATGTTCTTAAATAAACAAGGTAGTTGTTGTTTGTTTTGCTAAATAAACAAGAATTGATTATTTCATGTTCAAACTATAATTTGATGTAAATTCTGTAAATAAAAAATGATTTATTTTTTTTAAATCATAAGATTAATGCACTTTTGATTAAAATGATTATATAACATTTCTGGGTTATAAAATATATTAAATCATCAGATTGATGCACTTTGATATTAGGACTCGCCACCAACTATAAAGGAGAACCAGACATTCATCAACTTATACGCAGGGCAGCAGTTCTTCTTCTGGTCCTAAATACAGAAATAGAAGACATCATTGGCTTTGACCTAGCTGTTATTAACTGCGAGTACTCTCAGATATGTACTTAGTGTCTTTTTGTTGTGGGGGATATATAAGTACCCTGCCACGTCCACTCTGTGTGGTTTTTTTTTAGATGTATTTCTGCTTTGTATCGATCTGTGGTATGATTGCCAATGGGGCAACTCTCCATAAGAGACCAAATGACACGGAAATTAACAACTATAGGTCACCGTACGGCCTTCAACAATGAGCAAAGCCCATACCGCATAGTCAGCTATAAAAGGCCCCAAAATGAATATAGTTTGTTCTTATGTTGTACTGTTACACCACTGTCCCAGGTTAGGGGAGGGTTGGCGCGCCTTCAAACTAGTTTAACCCCGCCACATTCTGTATGTGCCTGTCCCAAGTCAGGAGCCTGTAATTCAGTGGTTGTCCTTTGTTGCTGTATATCATATTATTTTTCGTTCATTATTTTGTACATGAATCAGGCCGTTAGTTTCCTCGTTTGAAATGTTTTACAATTGCCATTTCGAGGCCTTTTATAGCTGACTATGCGGTATGGGTTTTACTCATTGTTGAAGGCCGTACGTATTGTTGTACCTTCTGTGTGCTTAATAGTAACTTATAATTCATGTCATATGGGTGCTTTATTGTATTAAGCTGTCTATTATGTGTGCTTTATTGTATTAAGCTGTCTATTATGTGTGCTTTATTGTATTAAGCTGTCTATTATGTGTGCTTTATTGTATGAGGGTCTGGATGGGAGGGGAGGGGAGGGGTCTTCATTTCTCTATTCTTTAAGTTTTAGCCATTGTATTTCAGCACCCCATTATTCTCTATTATTTAATCTCTTTTTTTTTTGCCTATTTTCTCTATTCTTAATTTGTTTACCCATATTCCTGTAGTATTGGCTTATTATTCTCTATTCTGTAAACTTGAATTAAGCTGTTTATTATATGTGCTTTGTTGTAACTCTTTATTATACATTTATACATTTATGCTTGATATGTGCTATTGCATGACTGGATATTATATTCTATGTTTGATGATACTTCAAATACACATTATATGTGCAAAATAACATATGTCAATATTATTATTTGTTCATGTTTATTTTATATTCTATAAGTTACATTGATTAAATAAATACCTGTAATTACCTGTTGTACTATTTCATAACAAATTAATCTCTGTCAAAACAATTCCCGATTGTCTCACATTTAGACTTCCCAATTGTCCCACAAAATTTCATTACTTTTTTACCTGTAATTTCAAAAAGTGGGACAATCGGGAAGACACCGTTAAAATTTATAGTTATTTTCTGAGATACCGAAATGTCAGTGACGGTCATGAAGTAGCTAAGCATTTTTATAGTAACATTCGAAAAGGTGACATTTGTTTTCAAGTCCGTATTTAAATAGAATATCAAACAATATTCCTTTTTAACTCTAAACATGAAGAGATCATGGTGACATTTTTTAAAATTTTCTCCCATATTTTGTGACGGTCCTAGTTCCTGGAGTTTTCAGTATTTTAACATAGTTCGTGTTTCCCCATTTACAAATTTATTGAAACTGGTCCCCCTTCCAATTTTATGATGTAGCTGTTTACATTAGAACTGTTAATCATATATGCACAAAAAAAAATGTCATAAGATGTGGGAACGTTTTCGTGATTAATTCATCACCATATTTTCATCATATGCTATTAGATAGACGTTTTTCGTGTCAATACCAATCAAACACTATCCAGTTACGATTATCTTCTTATTTATTAATACCGAAATTACGATTATCATTTTTGCGAGTTACGATTATCATCCCGAATTTTTCGACTGCAATTTTCTAAGCGCTTAGACAATTATAGTGCACCGTTACGATTCAAATATGATGTAATGTTATAGAAAAACCTTGCAGCTGAGTAACTCTTGACAACAACGGGCTACATTTGAGAAAAATGACTGAAAAGATTTTACCTATTTCTGCCGTCGCCATATTGGGATCGTCGTAATTCCAGTTACGATTATCAGTTTAACACCAGTGATCAAATGCAACAATTTAATATTATGTCGGGACCTCGCGCTACTTATAGAAATGTAAACATACATCAAAATTTTGCATGCATCATCCAGATGTTGAGAACAGTAAAATTTTGTATGTATCTCAATCCAGTTTCATCAATAAGGTGTCTAATTTTGAAGAAAGTCAACAATTGTTTTTAGTTTTTCACAGAAAAGACACCGTATTTTAAAATATTTTCCAGGCTCCATCGCTCCTCGCGATCTACAAGATATTATCTTTACAACAATGTCCAGTTTATTTCAATGTGTTAGGAATCAGCGAGGCGCCAGTGCGTCAAAGTCGGCATGGTTTAGCATCAAAAGAATAATAAAAGCGCCATTACGTTAGATGTGATTCACTGTTCACATCATCATGCAGTTAAATTTTCTGTATGTGCATACTTGTTCAATAAATTTACACTGACGAAAGTAATGGTTGCATTAGTCACGATCCCGTGATGTCAATTAATCAGATTATAGCTTCGAATTCATATTTAAATGCACGAATACTCAAAGATTCGTTCGAAAACGAACTTCAAGAAATATTGTCTTTTCCGATACCTGATAAGGGTAAATACCCTTTGTTTATAAAAATAGTTTGAAGTACTGTGCAGGATATTCTGTACACTTGAATTAACGGAACTTAATGAAAAGTGTTATGCAATAGTAAGAGTAAAGTATGAATAATTTATTTATGCAACACTAAGAGTACAGTATAAATAATTTATTTATGCAACAGTAAGAGTAAAGTATAAATAATTTATTTACTCAACCATGCAATACTTTCCTCCAAAGAAAACCCCAAAAAGAAAGAAAAATAAATTATTATAATTGAATTTAAACAAAATATGCAATACAAGCGAATTAAATTTAGCTATTTTAAAAATTAGAATGATGCAGGTTTTGTAAAAAATGTTGAAAAAATATATTATTCACCCCTCACACATGTACACCCCCCTTTCCAAAAAAAAGAAAAGTCAATGCTAAAACGAAAAATCAAAAAGAAAATGAAAATAAGCAAAACGGAAAAAAAAATTAAATTAAACATCATTTTTTTATATACATATAGAGGTAGTCCCATAACAGTGTGGACAACCTTAATGATTATGTTTTTAATAATACCGGATCATTTACCTTTAACTTGTTTGTCATCGGCTATCGATAACAATGGCTGTGTTTGGATATACGCCTAAGGCAGCCTATGGTTACCCATGGTTTGATATTTTGATATATAGAATATCAAACCAAAGGTACCTATGGATAACCATAGGCCACCTCTGGCGTATATCCAAACACAGCCAATGATTTCACGCTCACTCAGTCTGTCAGAGGACTTCCAGTGGGGATTTAAATAATCACTTGTTTCACATTTCGATACATAGAATTAGCTTTCTTTCAACAAAATTTAAAAGGAATTTGTTTTAAACATTCTTTTTATCATCACACCCAACAGTTTCACTTGAAATAACAGTAAATGTGCAGAGCTAATATCATTAAATTATAGAAAATATATTAAATGTAAAACATGTCGATTTTTTTTGTACCATAAATGTAAACACAAATGAAGAAAAGGTATAAAGATGAATTCTTTTTTCGGCAATGTGTTAAAAATTGTGTTGTATGTCATGCAGTTATAAACAATTGTAAACACATAGTAGTCCATCATGCATTGCAACTCAATCAGTGGATTGGTCGGTCAATTGCCCAGAGGGGCAAAATAGACAATGTTAGGAGTAGGACTTGTAAAAAGTCTATGCATTAACCATGTATGAAGCTCCATACCCCCCCCCCCCCCCCTTTTTGCCCCTCTTAAATCCGCCTCTGGAAATGTCCCGACCTGTTAACTGCAGCAGTTGAATCACAACAATATCTTGAAAGCAGCTTTCAGGCCGGGAACTTTTAAAAATTTGAGGACTCAGCTTAATATACCTTTTCTTTTGCGAAAAGTTTTGTAGATCAGCATTTCCTGTTGATCAAGAGACACTCTGCGGATATGTGTGTTTTTTGTCAGATAATTTTAAGAATAGTGGATCCGTTAGAAACTACTTATCAGGGGGCCATTCTGTTAAATTTTGATCCTGAGGAATTTAATTCACCTTCGCTCAGGCTAACCTTGTCATGTATTGACAAGCTTAATACTAATGTTCCAAATATAAAATTACCATTTGAACCGTCTCATTTGTACCGTATATATGATGTCCTAGATATGACGAGTGTACATGATGCTGTGTTTTGGGCTGTTATTATGATAGGCTTTTATGCTATGCTTAGAAAATCACAATTCGCTAATAATTCAAGGACAACGTTTAACCCTAAGGGGCAGTTAACCAGAGGTGACATTCAAATTACTGAGGAAGGATTAATCATCGATATCCAGTGGTCAAAAACTAGTCAAAAATACAATAGTATTCACCAGATTCCTCTTGAAAGGATTGAGGATTGTGTTCTATGTCCGGTACTAGCTTATTCTAGAATGGTAAACATGTTGTCTGCTTTACCAGAAGAACCCGTTTTTTGGTCTAAGTGACAGTAAGGGAAAGATATGTGCCTTTTCAAAGTCCGACATAGACAAACTTCTTCATAAACTCTTAGTGCGTTGCGAAATGGATACTTCACAATACTCGTTTCATAGCTTGCGTAGAGGCGGTGCTACTTGTGCATCAGCTGCTGGATGAACAGGCTAAAAAATTGTACACTAGGCAATTGGCCATCATCTTGCTACAGGGGCTACATCAAACACTCTACTGACAAACTTTATTACATCTCAAACAAAGTGAGACTTTTTTGCAAACTTTCCAGCTGCTAAATTTCCTTGAAGTTTTATCCTTAATTTCCTTTGATTTCTGTGCTTGGCATTGCGTTGCCTTGGTGGTTGTGGTGTTTAGTTTTAATAGAGGTTTCCCGATTTGCTACGTATCAGGTACGGTTGGCACGTGACTCAACGGTTAGTGCTGTGTTGGAGGTATCATTTATTGCATGAGATTATTTTATTGATCATGATAAAATTAAAAGAATTGAAATGCATATCAGCAAAAAACTAGCTTAACGTTTTATTTGATAACGATTTCAACGTTTCTAGAACACTTTGTTTATCATACTTTATGAGATTATTTAGTTGTGCACAAGTGCATGAATCAAACAGACCTTAAACGAACTGAGTTTACATTCTAAATATTGATTTGCGTTTCTGTTTGTTACAGGTATTATTTTTGTTTCGTTTATTGTTTAAACATAATTTGGAATAATTAGAATAATAACTTTTTTTAAAAAAATGCTTTCTAAAAAAAGTAAACTGAAAAAGTATTGAAAAATAAGTATTCACTATTCTGTTGCCGATATAAAAAAAACCCCCAAAAAAACCAAAATAAACATCAATGTCTTGAATCATTGAATTTAAACGACTAGAATGATTGTCATATAATTATATTAAATTGTACTGACACTTGTGTTCTTTGAACATTTTATTAGCGTATCGCGTATCTTTATTTGACCAT
Organism: Mytilus californianus; assembly: GCF_021869535.1. Lineage (NCBI taxonomy): Eukaryota > Metazoa > Mollusca > Bivalvia > Mytilida > Mytilidae > Mytilus > Mytilus californianus. Next base: position 109,376,159 of record NW_026262581.1, read on the forward strand.
TTCTTTGTACTTTAACTTTGGTAAAATTTCTCATACGCGTGTATGACGATTTATATGAAAATGCAGAAAAATGTAAGAATGATATAGATAATGAATTTGAACTACTAAAATAACTTACAAAATTAAATCTTATTAAAAAATGCGAGGAATTGATACTATTTATTTTTGTTCGAAAGTTTGCTGATCACTGATATGACATTATATAAATAACACATAGCTAAGAGGGTGATAGAGCCGACCGTGCAAGGGCTGTATAACCAGTCAAGGTCGTTAAAAACTTCCATTTGTTGTTGTTGGTGATAGAGCAGATTGTTACCCCGAGAAAACATTGTCAACTGAGGCGAAGCCAAGGTTGACAATGTCTTTTCGAGGGGTAACAATCTGCTCTATCACCCTCTCAGATATGTGTTATTTAATTTATTATACTGAATATTCTGTTATTACTGTCTATTCAATTTCAAATTCAAAGTAATAAATTATGTCTTGTACATAACAATCTTCCGTATTTATTAAAGCGCACATTTAAGCAAGCGTCTCCGTGAAGGGTAATAGAGTATTTGCCATGGGATAGAGTAAATTGTCTCCATCGTATTAACCAATCAAAATCTGGCATTTTGACATGAAGTATAATAAATGTTAATATATATACCTAAAGACTTGCTCAGTCGGGGTTAAATTATATACTTTACGTTGACTTGCACACGAGGTTTTTTTGAAGAAGGTAGAGAAAATTTGTGAAGTTTTGTATTTATCTTCATCATTAGTACATTTTCAATGAGGTCAATTTTGTATGTTAAAATAGCTCTTATTCTATCATGCTTTCTAAAAGCCTACCCCCAAAAATGCTAACTTATTCATTCTATACTATTATATCAATATAATAGGCGAACATTAGATAAAATATGAATATGCTTTATATTTAGATTTGTTTAGCCTGTGCAATTTCAGGGGAAATAAATCTTAATTATAAACCGTTTGTGCAACTGTTACATTCAACGGTTGGTTGAAAGCATAATTGAGTACACACAATATCGTTTGTTATGAATAAGGAACATTTCCACATGAAATTTATACCAAGATGTAGCTAAAATCCTCCAAATACTTTTGGTAATGATTCATAAAACATACGTTGACATTAAGGGCATATATGTATTATTTTCAAAAGTTCAATGACGGTTCCCAGTTCGTACTACGGTTGGTACGGTAGCAAATCGAGAAACCTCTAATATGACATATTGTTTAACATAACATTGTTTCTTTATGCGTGTTTGCATATTTACATTTTGTATGCGTATTTGCATTTGATTTATATTATTAAACACCACCTTTGAATGCCAGCACAGATTTCAGTTTTATTATAGCCACTATGACAGTACAGTACAAATTAACCAAAAGCCTCATACTAAACAGATTAATTGTAATACATAGATTGTAACACTGTTACAGGGTTTTGTTTGTCTAATAAAGTACAAATTATCAAGTGTTTCAGTTCATCAGCTCTCCGTTTGTTATTTTAATCTGAGCATACAACTTATGCTTTATTAAACGTAGACACAGAAGAAGAAAAAGTGAGTTGTAGGTCACTGAAATACACGCGTGTTCTCGGTAAAGTACATAGTAGTCCATCATGCATTGCAACCCATTCAATGGATTGGTTAATTCTCTAAGTCAATAAATATTCTGCAATCAAACAATTATATTAGCGGGAACGTTAGTGTGCCAAATGTATTTATGTTTCGGAGGGATACATACTTTTTTAAGCGGTCCTCAATCATTCAGGAAAAAAGGTGAAAAAACTAATTCATATCAATTTAGAATTAGGGATAAAAAGAAATACGATACTGAGCTTAAAAAATATTGTTCCTGTATGTTCATAAGAAACGAACTAATCCCCCCACACACAAATGAATTAAATTAAATTAAAATAAAACGCACTCTCAGAACAAATGAGTGGTATGTGCGTAATCATGAATTCAGGAATACGATTCTGCAACCAAGCATGGGTTTTCATCAAGTAAGTGGTTAGCAGAAAGATTCCAGTTTCCCATTCATCAAACTAAAATGTATTATTCTGAATAATCTAGTCCGAATGCTGAGTCAGTCAGTAGAACGTTGGGCCAACTAATTTGAATTCTAGCTTTCCAGTAAATAAATTTATTCAACGATTAGTTATATTTAGATATTTAGTCTAAAGATGACTGTTTCATGAAGTAAATGCAAATTGTATTAAGCTAGGTCCAAATACATGTAGCTTAAGTACTTGATAAATTGCATGCATATATTGGTGATTTTGAATCTGTTCAAAGTTTTGATTTTTCTACCCTATATACCACTTTGCCTCATATTCTTATTAAGGAAAAATTCACACACCTAATTAAATGGGCATTTAAAAAGTTGGAATGCGAATACATATGTTCAAACTCTTTTAGGTCATTTTTTAGTAGCAACAAACAAAAGAACTATGTCAATTGGACATGCTTTGATACTATATCTGCCCTTGAATTTTTACTTGATAACATTTTTGTTCGCTTTGGAGATTCCGTATATCGTCAAGTAATCGGAATTCCAATGGGGACTAACTGTGCACCACTTATTGCGGACCTGTTTTTTTATTGTTATGAGTTACAATTTATGACTAAAATCAGCAAAGACCCATCGAAACAACATCTGATACAAAAATTTAATAATACTTTTAGATGTTTGGATGATATATTGGCTCTCAATAATGACGACTTCAGTATGTATACTAAAGAAATTTATCCTGTTGAACATACTTTAAATGAAGCTAATACTAACAATGACCACTGTCCTTTCCTCGATCTTGATATCTATATCATTAACGGGAAGCTTAATACAAAAATTTATGATAAAAGAGATGATTTTTCATTTCCTATCGTTAATTATCCATTTTTAGATGGTGACGTTCCCTTGTCACCATCTTATAGTGTTTATATATCTCAACTTGTACGATTCGCTCGTATATGTAACAACGTATTAGATTTTAGCGAGAGAAATTTATGTATTACTGAAAAATTATTACACCAGGGTTTTCGATATCATAAACTAGTTAAAACATTTACTAAATTTTATCATCGGTATAAGGACATCATTCGTAAATATAACTCAACATGCAGACATCTTATACGTTAGGGTATTTCACATCCAATCTTTTATGGTAATATTCTTTACAAAGCACAAACATGTCAGTATTCACCTCAAAAGCCAACAAAACCTTTAAACAGACTTATTAAGAAGGGATATAGTTACGATACTGTTGTCAGGTCATTACAGATTGCATATTTTGGCTTTAATATTGATTCACTTATAGGGTCTTTGCATCGGAATTAAACACATTTATTCTAAAACCAGTTGTTGGCATGACACGGGTTATGTTCTTTTCATATATTTTATGACGGTATAATACTAAACCCCAAACAGGAGGGATTGTGCCTGATATTCATATGATGAAGACATAATCTTTCAATCAGTTTAATTGAGGTCTGGAGCTGGCATGTCAGTATCTGCTAGTAGTCTGTTGTTATTTATGTATTATTGTCATTTTGTTTATTTTCTTTTGTTTCCTATTCTGACATCGGACTCGGACTTCTCTTATACTGAGTTTTACTGTGCGTACTGTTGTGCGTTTGTTTTTTCTACATTGGCTAGAGGTATAGGGGGAGGGTTGAGATCTTAAAAAACATGTTTAACCCCGCCGCATTTTTGCGCCTGTCCCAAGTCAGGAGCATCTGGCCTTTGTTAGTCTTGTATCATTTTTAATTTTAGTTTCCTGTGTATAATTTGGAGTTTAGTATGACGTCCATTATCACTGAACTAGTAAACATATTTGTTTAGTGGCCAGCTGAAGGACGCCTCCGGGTGCGGGAGTTTCTCGCTGCATTGAAGACCCATTGGTGGCCTTCGGCTGTTGTCTGCTCTATGGTCGGGTTGTTGTCTCTTTGACACATTCCCCATTTCCATTCTCAATTTTATTTCACTGTCCTATATTTTGCAAATACGAAAAAGACCGTACGAAAATATATTTTTTTTTTTATTGCACCACGATTTAAAGTAATCATGCATTCGTTCTAAAAATGAATACTTTTAGACAAGATAAAAGTTAAAAGATACGAAGAGCCAGTATAAATTTTAGAAAGCGACAATTGTAAAATCGCTTTTAAGTCCGAAAAGGTTATTGCTTACACATTCATTACTACTTTTGAAGCTAGTAAAATTGTGTTTTAATGTTTAAAGAACGTGCGGTATGATAAATTATTTGATTATCGATTGTCGTTGAAGAATGTCAAAATATTCAATGATAATCAATACGCCTGTAGTATTTTTTTTTTTCGAGTTACTTGTTTTTAGGCGTTAAGAAACCTTTGGTGACCCCGTACGTTTAAATGTCCCCTTGTAAAAACAACGTATTAAGTAGGCGTAACAAACAAACGGTTACCTGATCTGATCCAGTCAATTGGAGAATTGAGCGCGCCAACGAATGGTCTCGTCTACACTGTTATGAATTTTATTCTAAATACGAAGATGTGGTATGAGTGCCAATGAGACAACTCTCCATCCAAGTCACAACGCATAAAAAGTAAACAATTATAGGTCAAAGTACGGCCTTCAACACGTAGCCTTGGCTCACACCGAACAGCAAGCTATAAAGGGCCCCAAAATGACTAGTGTAAAACAATTCAAACAGGAAAACCAACGGTCTAATCTATATAAAAAAACGAGAAACGAGAAATATGAACCACACCAACAAACGACAACCACTGAACAACAGGCTCCTGACTTAGGATGGTGCATACAAATGCAGGTTTAAACGTTTTAACAGGCGCCAACCTTGTATGTTTTATCTTACAATAATATGGATACAAATAAAGCTTGTAATTGATTTTCCTTAGTTATTACCATTCAGTATTGCTTAAATTTGATGGAATCAAGTATAGTATTTATAATAAGCATTTGATTCCACATTGAATATGTGTCACGGAACACATACTGCATGAAACACGTCGTCTTTAAAATATCAGTTACATAAATGCTTCCAATCAAAAATACCAAAACACTCACTAAATTCTTTCGAAATTGCAAAATCGCTGCACTAATTTGAACCAAGCGTATGTCAAAGTGTTGCATGTATATATTTAAAATCTAACTCAAATTTTGACCTCATTTAGCTGTAACCTTTGCCAAAAATATATTTGACGACACCCGCTGAATTTCATTTGTTTTGTTTTATCTATATACATTGCAATCTGTTTACTGAACCATAGTATCAAATATAACAGCATTTAGAATTTAGAGTTTTTACCATGATACAGTTTTAATGTGATTTAGTAACTCTGATCTGGTTTGTATTGGTGATCAGAATTTTGTGATGGGTCACTTGTAGTTAATTTACATTTAACAGCGTTCATTAAAGATACTTTTATTTTAAAAACTATATATCCATGAAAATCTTAAAGTTCTTTTCAAATTATAATAGTTATAAATATAATATATATAAATAAAAAAAGGAGTTGTATTGAATCTAGCTATCTTATACCCAGATATAATGTTACTAGGCTTGAACATTTTGTAACTTGAATTGAAATATGCATGGCTATAGTATCCCTTTATCAAACCAAATTGTTGATCCAGGTTTAGAAATATGGTCATCTGTACTTTTCCATTTCGGTGTTAAGCTGGCTGCACTTTAGCTGTTCGGGATATCGGATGCATAAATACGTAGCAACATTACCTCAACTTTAAATTTGATGCCCCGTTTGCGGAGAGCGTTCATTTCGAAAATGCAAAATTACTGCACTAATTTAAACCAAGCATATGTCAAAGTGTTGCATGTATATATTTAAAATCTACAGCAGTTCCATACACAAACTTACAATCCCACTTTAACGTTTGAAGTCTAAATTCCCTGCCCTTCGTCCAGTTGTCGTATATTTTTGAAGACTATAAATAAATGAATAATTTGATTGCTACCTACTTGAGCATATATGAAATACTTGCCACTGGACATTAAGCCAAGCATAATCAATAAACCACATATCGTTACATGTATAAAGATCAATAAATGTTACGAAATTTCCGTCTGTCATATGTGCATTGTCCTTGACCTCATTTCATGGTTCAGCGCCTGTTTGAAAGATAATTACAGTTTTTTTGTTATGTAAAATACTCCTTTATTATTAGTAATATGATAACTACAGTTGGTATATGTGATCCTTGCATGGTCTACATGTCCGTCAGACAGGTTTCACCTGACCTCGACCTCATTTCATGGATCAATGATCAAGGTTAAGTTTTCATTGTCAATTCCGTATACTGTAAGCAATAGATGAACTATAGTTGATGTATGGAATATTTGTAAGGTTGGCAGGTTTCATCTGACCTTGACCTAATTTTCATGGTTAAGTTTTTGTGGTTTGGTCTCTTTCTCTTATACTATGAACAATAGGGCTATTATATTTGGTGTATGGAATTGGTCAATTTTAATTTTAATTTCATGGTTATGTCTGTTTCTCAGATACTATAAGCAATAGATTAACTATATTTGGTGTATGGAAAGATTGTATGGTACACTTGTTGTCTGGCATGGTTCATCTGACCTTGACCTCATTTACCTAGATCATTGATAATAATAAGTTTATGTGATACTTGTAATAAAACCTTCATATTACAGACTTTCAACATAAGTTCTACCATCATAAGTAAAACAGACAAGACATTTCAACTTGTGCACTCTAGTTATATATATATGAACCTAGAACTCCCTAACAAAGCCATTCCAAAAGACGTGCATCTTGTTAGATATCGCGTTGATATTTCATTACAAGTGAAGCTTGTACAAATTTTAACACATTCAGATTCAAGGCGCGCTAAACTTCCATGTAGTACAGTGGAGATCACTTCTAACCTCTCATCAAATCTGTCAGAATCTGTCAGGAGAACTGTTCTAGGACAGTATGTAGAACTGTCATCCTGACACCTTTTAGACAGTTCGAGATAGAACAGTTCTAACCTAGAACTGATTTGGTCAGTTCTACCTAGAACTGATTTAGACAGTTCTACCTAGAATTGATCCTGACAGTTCTACCCTAGAACAGTTTTAGACAGTTCTACCTAGAACTGACCAAATCTTTGGTCAGTTCTACGACTAGAACAGTTCTACGATTAGAACTGATTTTGTCAGTTCTATCCATAGAACAGTTTTAAGAACTCTTTGTCTTAAATATAAATAAGTCAAAAGAATATAATATATATTAAAAAATTGCAGTGACGTCATTTATAACTGTATAACTTATCTAGGTGTCTTATTCAGTAGAACAGGAAGTTTTTTAAGGCAAAAAAAGCACAAGCAAATAAAGCAATGTGTGCTATGTACGACGTTATCAAAAAAGGAAGATTGCACAATCTTTCTATTGAATGTCAAATTGAATTATTTGATAAGATTGTTAAACCTATTTTAATTTATGGGAGTGAAGTCTGGGGTTTTGGTAATAATTCGGTTATAGAAAGGGTTCATATGAAATTCTGCAAACTTTTGCTTAAGGTTAAAAATTCTACACCTAATTTTATGATATATGGAGAATTGGGCAGATATCCTTTGGAAATTGATATAAAACTCCGTATAATTAACTTCTGGACTAAATTATTGTCTGGAAAACAAGAAAAACTTCCTGCAATACTATACAAGTACTCATTTTATAAATATAAAAATGATACTACTTGGTTGAAACATGTTAAATCCATTCTTGATGAATCTGGTTTGTCATTTGTGTGGGATACCCAATATTTTGTAAGCGATACATGGCTATATAATATTGTTAAACAAAATCTTGTTGATCAATTTAAACAGAAATGGCACACTAACGTGCAAGAATCGCCAAAAGCTATAAACTATCGTATGTATAAAGAAAACTGTGAATTTGAATATTATTTAAAAAATTTAGATGATAGAAATATTATTACATTATGTAGATTGAGAACAGGAAATCATAGATTTCCTATTGAGACTGGTAGTTGGCAAAATGTTGCAAGAGAAAATAGAAAATGCTTACTTTGTAATTCTGGCGACATCGGAGATGAATTTCATTATATTTTTATGTGTTCTGTATTCAATGATGGTCGTAAACAGTTTTTGAGAAAAAGATATAGAAATCAACCAAATTCATTGAAATTTAATGAACTGATGAATAGTAAAAATCTTTCTGATCTTAACAACTTGTGCAAATTTATAAGACTGATAAATATGCATTTAGGCTCTCCTCGGTAATTCATGTACTTAATATCATTTAGTTTAATATGTATACCGTAATATATGATATGTGCCTCCCTCTTGCTTCCGTATAATTTTTGGTTTGTTGAGAAATAAAGATATATTAAAAGATTTTTACTAATTGTTTTACATATTTCAAAAATGTTAATCTTTGCTGAATATCAATCAATTTTGTTAATAGATTTCCCTGAACTTCTCTGGTCTAGCTGCATATGTGGCGTGGTCAATTACATCAAAGAGTTGATGGTCAATACATAATCAGTTTAATGATCTTTCATCTTGATTAATGTGACAGTTTATACGGTACATGAGTTGCACAGTAGAGTTGCAATAACATTTATAAGTTTATCAAAATACTCTAAGACCATAAAGCAATGTTAAGTCTAAATTAAGAACAGATGTTCATAGCACGATCTTGTGAGAAACTTTATATTGGTCAGTTGTATTATAGATGAGAATGAAGTAACATGTTGTTATAAAGAGTTGGTAACAAGTTGTATTGGAAATAATAATTGTGAACCTTTACATATATGATATATACATGTACTGTTATATGATTAAAAATGTGAACATTAAACTGACTTCGTTATATAGACAGTAGTGAGCTTACCGTGTGAAATATTGAAATAGCTGGTTCCCTTTGCTAACGGGCAACATGGATTACGACCCCGGATACGTAGATCCGAAATAATGACAATTCACACAATACAAAGAATAAAGCCCCATTACACATACATTAACGGATAATTGGCATGTCCCAAAGATATATACAGCCAGTATAAACTGAAGTCGGTGCTCTAGAAATTTATTCGCAAAGCAACATTTTAAACTAATTTTACACAAAGCTAATATAGTCAGCTTTACTCATCGTTTGCTATACTAGGGATGAAATGATAACATTATCTTTACATTTTTTCAATTGATTTTTATTGTTACTATTTACCAGAACGTTTTCATTTGAATACATAATTTATAGCGTCCTTGGTTAAACGGGACAAACATTTTTAAAAGTACAGCTCTTTATAAGAACCAGGCAGAGTGCCATATACATGTGATATATGAGGGTTTCAGATTTTATCTATAAATGGCCTAGTAGAAGCAGTAGCTGAATACTGCTCAAAAAATAAATTTGAGTGGGAAAATATGAGTGGTTGCCATAGTAACGGACACTCTATTTTTCGGTAGTTAAGCGTGGTAAAATCTTTCAAAAATCAGCTAAATCACTACAATTCAGAGCCTGATTATGAATAGAATCAAACTTTTTTCATAAATTTTCATATTTAACATTGATACAACTTGGTTTAAGCTTCATTTTAGTTAAGATTGCATGTCAACCAAATTTGTAAATTTTTTTAAAAAATTTACCAAAAGTTGCATATTTTCAACTTTTCTGAATTATAGATTTTTGTGAAATTATCAAATTTTCTCGTGTGTTTTCAGAAAAGTGCAAATGTGTCCAGCATAGTTAGCACTGTAGTTATTTAGTTTGAATACTACTTTAGCAAATTAAATAGAAAAATGCGTGGGACTCTCTTTAATTTTATCACCATAGCAACCGATTTTTTCCTTGGAAACGGAGTTATTATATGCAGAATATTGCAGTTTAAGAACTTTAATGTCCTTAATTGTTTCATAACCGATAAGAAAATACATAAAAGCAAACGCTGACTCTAAATTACCATCGTCAAGTGTTGCTGACTTCAATAGTTACCATGGAAACACATATAACGCATAGCAACATCCATTATGAAATGTATGAATGGAAATTTATGTAAAAAAATACATATATAGAGGGTGTTTATTTTCAAATTGGAATATGACTGCATGCTTTGCTTCACTCACAGTCTTGTCTGTTCTTTTCAGAAGGTTCAACAAATGTAATATATAATGTTACATTGGGGTTGGAAGTTTTTAGAAAAAAAATGGGGGGTTAGGTTTATTTTTTAAAAATTTTCATACATGTAGATCCTTGAAACGATAATTGCTGCAACGTATGGTTGGATTTTGTTCCGAGTTCATCATCCGATAATCAATTTATGAGTGGTTGCCATGGTAATGGGCACTCTATTTTTTGGTAGTTAAGCGTAGTAAAACCTTTGAAAAATCAGCTAAATCACTACCGTTCAGAGCCTGATTATGAATAGAATCAAACTTTTTTCATAAATTTTCATATATAACATTACTATAACTTGGTTTAAGCTTCACTTAAGTTAAGATTGCAGTTCAACCCAACTTTTAGATTTTTTGTTAGAATATACTAAAAAACACATATTTTCAATTTTTCTGAATCATGGAGTTTTGTGAAATTATCAAATTTTGTCGTGTTTTTTTTCCGAAAAGTGCAAATATGTAAAGCTTAGCTAGCATTGTAGTAACTAAGTTTTAATACTACTTGATCGAAATAAATAGAATATTGCGTGGGACCCTCTTGAATTTTATCACCGTGGCAACGTATTTTTCCCCTGGAAACGAGAGTTATTATTTGTTGAATTCTGCAGTATAGGGACTTCAATGTTCTCAATTGTTTCCAAACCTTTAAGAAAATACATAGAAGCATATATATACTTTTACTTTAAACTACAACCGTGAAGTAATGTTTACAACAGTTGCCATAGTAACAAATATCACCCATAACAACATCCAATCAAAAGATATATAATATAATTTTATGTAAAAATTACATATAATTATGTAAATAATGTCAAATTTTCTAATGGTAATATAACTGCATGCTATGCTTTGTTTCACTCACAGTCCTGTCTTCGCTCCTTGAGAAGGTTCAACAAATTGAATATATACCCTGTGGCATTTTGGGGGAGGGGGTGGAGGGTGGGTAGTTTTTGTTTGAATCTTTCATAGATCCTTATAAGGAAAATTGAGAGGTTTAGCTACCTATAAAACCAAGTTTAATCTACCATTTTCTACATAAGAAAATGCCAGTACCAAGTCAGAATTAATATATGACAGTTTTTATCCATTCGTTTGATGTGTTTGAGCTTTTGATTTTGCCATTTGCTTAGGAACTGATATTTTGTGTACAGTGTAAATCTTAAATAAGTGCTTCAAAGTCAAACCAGGTAATATTAACTATTTTAATCGGTATATATCATTTACTCTACACGGTCAGGATGACCCTGTAACCCGTACTCCTATAAAGATACAGAGTGATTGACAGAATGGGGCAGTAATTGACATGATAGGAGAAAAGGTGAAAAAATTTTCTTTTGCTGGGTTAGTTTACAAAATAATGTAGAATATAAAAAGTCGAACATATTATATGGTATGTATTAGAGTAAAAAAGGGGCTCCAGAAAGGTTCTATGATCACATGGTCACTTTTAGAAATTTCTTCAGTTAACCAGGCCATTTTAGGCAAACTTTACAGTTCTAAACTGATCTGGTTCTCGGTTTTAATCATTTTTAAAGTATCAAACAAAGCAAAGTAAAGCAAAACGGGCATAACTCGGGAACAGTTAAAGTGACACCACCAAAATTCAAAATTGGATCTCTGTTTTGTTGTAATAAGCATTGTGTATATGTTTCATAACATTTGGTTGAGGCAAACTAAAGTTAGAAAATGGAAACCAATTTTGGGACGGACTAATTTTACATGTTTACTATCTAAAAGGAGAGGAGGGGGATTTCAGAAGGATTAAATTTGTGCTTCAACTAAACCCCATCACCCCTGCAAAAAAGATCTAATGTTACCGGAATCATGAAATTATGAGATATATGTAGTACGGTGCATAGTAAGGAATGATTCATAATTAATACAATTATTTTGTACAATAATTTTGTTCTGATATAATTTTGCCGAAAATAGCATAATTATTTTACCGGGATTAGCACAATGCCAACTTAGCAGATGTACCTATTCGTCTATCTCGGAGATCCAGAATTTCAATTGCGGAAAAGTAGTACAACACAGGAGTTATTAATGATATGTTTATAGCTATATATTAAGAGGATTCCATTATATTGGACTTCTGACAGCAACGATCTCCAATTGACTATTCATTTGTTTAAGTCCCCACCGACTTAAAATGTGTTCAATTGGTCTGTCCGTCTATCCGTCCGTCCATCACACTTCAGTTTCAGTTTAGAAATGCTTTGACCAAATGATTCTATTTTTTGGTTTGTAAGCTTATTATTATGTTACAGGTCAAGTTTGTGATTTTTGCTGGTGGGATAACATCTCAGACTTGTGTGTGCCCTAAGAAATTAAGAATTTTCTTACAATCGGTAAGGGACAATATTTATCTTGCCTTACCATAAGTCAGGTTGGGCTATTGCAATCCCATGAAGTTCGTCATCTGTTAACTTTCATAAATTGATTATCAAATGATGAACTCTGAACAAAATCCGACCAAACGCAATTATCTTTTCAAGGATCTACATGTATGAAACATTTAAAAAATAAACCTACCCCCTCTTTTTTTCCCGACCCTCCAACCCCAATGTTACATCATATATTACATTTGTTGAACCTTCTGAAAATAAAACAAACAAGACTGTGAGTGAAGCAAAGCATGCAGTCATATTCCAATTCGAAAATAAACACCCTCTTTATATGTATTTTTTTTACATAATTTTCAATTTATACAGCTTTTGAATGGATGTTGCTATGGATAATATTTGTTTCCATGGTAACTATTGAAGTCGGCAACACTTGACGATGGTTATTTTAAGTAATGGTATGCTTTTATGTATTTTCTAAATCTCTTTTTCATAAGTATATAAGTTAGGAGGCCAATGAAATTTTGCACAGTTGTCACAAATGTTGTGCCTTTTATTTTGAACCATACATTAGGGCAAAAAACAAATTGTATCATTGTAGAGCAATTTATTATTATGGATGATCTTCTTTGCTTCTTATTAAAGAAAGTAACGCACAGTTATAAATGGTTAATGTATATATGTTACAACAATAAAATTTGACCATCATCCAGTTTGTTTGTCCATGACACTTTCTAAAAGTATGAATATAAAAATTCATTAAAGATGGCTTCTTATAACTTGAATAAGCAGAACTTTGTAAAAAAATGAATTATAAATTTTCTTTTAAGGTTAAGGTTAATTTGTATTTAGCCCATATTCATGGAAAATGATAGTATGAGGAGTGGGGCATCTGTGTGCTATGGACATATTTTCTTGCTGTATAAATAGTTACACCCTACCCCCAGCTGGGTCGATGGGCCTATCTGAATAATGATTTACAATTTAAAACACTTATTTAACACTTTCTGTGAAAAATTGTTTAATTTGAATAAACTTTTAAAGTACTTTTAAAAGTAGTAACTTTGGGATATAAGAATATTAAAAATTTACTTTTTTCTGAAAATGATGGAATTATTTTTGCATAACAACCCCCCCAAAAAAGGTTTTTGACACATAAACATTTGTATTTTGATATTTTTTTTTTGTTCCAATAATAAATACCAATTTCAAGTTAAGTCTATATAATAGGATATCTTGAGTTTCAACATACTGAAATTTTAAGTTTAGGTTTTTTTTTTTAAAAAGCCTAAAATGTAGTATTTTTGTTGCCATGGCAACCAAAAATGCTTATAGATCCCAAAAATTTGAATCATTTTTTTAAATTATTATGTTTTGATAAATAATGTACAGTACATGATTTGAAATATTAAACTTGGTAACTAAAGAAATTAAATCATTTATACATGGTAAACTTCACAATTTGTAAAAAGTAGAAATTTGAGGATTTTGTTCAAAGTTCAACCTAAATTTACTCGAAATGTACAACTGAGGTCACAATATTGTTTTTACAGTCTGATTGTATGTGTATCACATTGTCTTGAAAATGAATTGTTTTAATTTTGTTGGCAAAATACATGCCTGAAAAATAATGAATAAAGTTGGCTGATTTTTCTAAAAAACGCCTTGTTTTTTATGAAATTTTGCCTTGGCAGTTACCATGGCAGCCATTTATAATTTTGAAAAAAATGTAGAATTTTTTTTTTTTTTACATGTCTCCCACTTATGAGGAACATTTTCATGCATATTGAAAGGGGTCATAAATCACACTCTGCCTGGGTTTTACAAGGAGCTGTACTTAAAAGATAAAGTTTTCAGTGTTTGCAGGGGAGATTATTTTTTGACACTTAATTTCCCACTGTATAAATCTCAGATCCCTCTCCTGAATTTTTTCCATTTTATTTAAATTTGATTCGCTACAGTGGACAAAATTTAAAATTTGAAAGTATAAATGTGTTAAAATAGTTAATTTGTCTAGTATCGACAAATTACCATCAATTTTGTAATGCCTTTCTACAAAAAAAAAATAGGATATGAAAATAAAAATTTAAGTTAAAGTCAATTTTTTTTTAATTTTAGTTCATTTATATGTTTCAGAGTTTAGTGTGACGTCCAGTTTCACTGAACTAATACACATTTTTGTTTAGGGGCCAGCTGAAGCGGGATTTTCTCGCTGTGTCGAAGACCCATTGGTGGCCTTGGGCTGTTTTCTGCTCTTTGGTCGGGTTGTTGTCTCTTTGACACATTCTCCATTTCCATTCTCAATTTTATATTTATTTCCAGAAGTTTGACAACATCGTCACATGAGATTTTACAATCCTGGGTTTTGAAAAAAGGGATTTAAACTTTGTGTTATCTAACAAATAGCAATTGCCTGAAATTTATCAGGGTTTGCTTGCATTTTATTTATTTTAAATCAGTTTATGAGCTTACCACATTCCTGTTCAAGAGCTTAAGTTAGGTTATCATAATTTGAACATGAAAAGGAAAAGGTATTGTCATCGGCATCTGTAATACTAATGTGTTTGTGTGTCGCTTCTCCGTCAACTAGATCAAGTCAATCAATACGGCTATTTATCAAACTCGTTATTTATCTCCCAATGAGTATTCATGTTGTTGTAGTTTGTGTGAATAAATCGGAAAACGAAATGATTTCCGAATGTCCATTCTATCATTTCCATCGGTTTCAGATTTAATACCAACAAATTCCGCTTGACTCGCTGATGACTCAGTCCATAAGAATGTAGGACTATTACAAACTCGACCTATCACAGAATCTGCCTATAAAAAGTCCGAGTTATAAGACGAATTTAGATAATAATTATAACTATATTTTGTAGTTTATTTGAAGAGAATAAATGAAATTGAATCAATTTTTATAAAGTTTACAAAATTACATATGCAAAAATTCAAATTAAAAAAAAGATATTTTCAGGCATATATTGATATATATATATTGGTTTAAAAAAGTAGTTATACTTTGTGCGCTGATTAAGGGTGATTTGATATCTATTATCTATAATTCGTATAAAATGTCGGATGTTGGTTTACTTTTATTTCTATATATCTAGGTATACTTATTTGATATAAAAATAACAACTATGTGGTATAACAGCCAAGGAGTCAACTACCCACCAGAGACCAAATGTCAAAGAGGTAAGCAACTATAGGTCACCATACGGCCTTCAACAATAAGCAAAACCCATACGGCATAGCAAGCTATAAAAGGCCCCGTAATTACAAATGTTAAACAATTCAAACGATAGAAATAACGGCCTGATTTAAATACAAAACAAGAAACAAGAAACAAATATGATATATAGCGACAAACGACAACCACTGAATTATATGCTCCTGACTTGGGACAAGCACATATAGAATGTGGCGGGGTTAAACATATTTGCGGGCGTCCAACCCGATCTACGCCAGTTGAGATATTCAAAGCACATCTAAAACATGTGGTAAGATGGAAGAAATCTGTTTCAAATTTTTCGCCAAACCCAAAATTACATACATTCAGAAATGTATATGCTAGTAATATAATTTTGCTTCGACTAATGTCTATATAAACTCAGGCTAAATGGTTTGAAAGAAAGTTTGGTGTGAACATTGAAATATGATTACCTTTATCCTCACGAATTAATCCATTATTGGACGGACATATGTATTACTATATAACCCTGCTATTGCTGAAGGGGCAATACAATAAATAGGGAATTATCATTTATGGACAGACATACCCATTATAATATCTCCGCAATTTCTTTAGAAACTTAGGTGATAACACGTGGCAAAAATGAACCCCAATTAGGATAAGCAATTTCGATCTGCTCCACTCTGACACCCATTCAACTGCTCACGGTAAAAGTCCGATAGGAAGACATCAAGTGAGAAAACAAGGACAGTTTCAAACAGAAAGCTTTTGTAAGCAGAGAAAACTGTCAACATAATTAACTGCGCGACATTATCAGAGGAAAAGTTACGAAAAGTTACCCAAACAAAAAATAGTGAGGAACAAATCATGGTAACAAGTGATAACCAAATCATATGATTTCTTTATGATTTGAAAGTGATAAAATTTCACATGCAAATGAGCTAACAAATCACAAACAAATTGCTTCCAATTCATAAGCAAATCATAAACAAATTGTCAAGAAATTGTATTGAAATCATTAACAAATCAGAGGATATTGCTTTCCTACTTTAAGCAAATCACAAACACGAAATTATAAAGAAATTGTTAACAAATCTTTAACAAATCAGAATGAAATCATATTCCTACCTCAAGCAAATCGCACACTAATTGTTTTCAAATTATGAAGAAATTATAAACAAATCTTTATCAAATCTTTAACAAATCAGAAGTAAATCATATTCCTACCTCAAGCAAATCGCAAACAAATTGTTTTCAAATTATGAAGAAATTATAAACAAATCGTTATCAAATCTTCAACAAATCAGAAGTAAATCATATTCCTACATTAAGCAAATCACAAGCAAATCGTCAATTAATTGACAACATCATGCCTTTGGATTCACAGATTAAATCATTTACATCTGGATCAAAAATCTGTTCTGCCCCTGAGACCCCCAAACTTTGAAGTGCACTTGTCTTTATTTTACCTTAGCTACTCCTCTGATTGTTAAGGGATTTTTATTTCGGGTTGTCATGAGGGAGCAATTGTTCCCTCTGTGAAAAGTTTCTCTCACTTCTCCAGAATTTGAATCTAACGATATTTGACAACACGGGCAACCACGTTTACTAGAAGGATGTCGAATACTAGTAGGCGATGGGTCTTAGTCTGGGTCCAAATCTGCTACAGCTCTATACCTGACCAGTCAACATCATGAAAAATTTAAACATAAAACTTGCCAGTGCATATTGTCTGCTGACTCGGGAAGCTACTCTTTAATTGCTCGTCTCGTTCTGTTTACATGTCTTTTACACATTTTTTTTTTTAAAATTTATCCAGACAGTACACATAACGAGATATTGAAATGCACAGTTTCCGAATATAAAAGTTTAACACCTTTGACATGTTTGAATAGTTGACTTACAATTGAATTCCTGAAACAATAAGTTAATGACTAAGATACTTACCACTGTCATCATTGATAGTATATTTTACTCTTCATCTTGCAACCTTCTCTGTTTAGTTAATGTAGAACAGTATTTGAAATTTGAATTTGACCTCAATCGGAAGTCAGAGATAAAGACAAACCCAGAAAATCTGAATGCAATAACATTGTTTTCATTGTAGCAAATCATCAATGAATCACACCATGATAGCTAACAAAGTTAACAAATCATTTTCAAATCATTTCCTATGATATTCCAAGTAAACAAATCATAACGAAATCACACAATTTTAGCGAATAAAGTTAACAAATCTTTTTGAAATCATTTCATACGATATTCTAAGTAAACAAATCATAAAGAAATCACACAAAAACAGAAACAAATTGCTAACAAATCATACATTTGAAAGAAATCACAAAGAAATCAGTTTTGGGAATTTGGCGAATTCTGATTTGTTTATAATTTCTTTAATGAATCGCAAGCAAATGGTACTAACAAATTGCAGAATTACGATTTGAAAGACATTTGAATACGATTTGAAAGCAATTTGTTCATTTATTTTTCTGTTTGGGTATATACTCGACGCTGAGGTTTACATCTCTGAAATTACAATGCGGAATGTAGTACTTCCATAGCCATTCGCAGAGGAAAAATAAAAAAATAAAACATTTATGTTAAAAGAATAGCGCTATATGTTCATAACTTAAGAAAAACATTTTTATTTATGTATAACCACATATTAACCCTGCTTTCACTAAATAGACAGAAACAACCTGACATCCAAAATAATAGGGCCACCAGGAGCCTTACTTGTAAAAAATAAGTATCTTTGTATCTATAATATTAAATGCATTTGCGAATGTGCGAAGCGAGCAGGGATCTAATGGGAAATAATTTATTGCTTGCGCATTGATATACGTCATAGTACCTATATAGCTAGATGGTGAACATTTCAACGTATGTACCGGCTAGAGTGGTTGGATCGATTTCCTAGCATGATCTTTGATCAATTGAGTTCTATCCCGATTGTAAAAAGTCTGGATTCGCTTGTCTGGTAATACATGCATAACAGACGACGCTTATTTTGTGGACACATCCGATCTCGCTCAGTTTCGAGATAATAAGTTAACATAAATTTTTTTCTCATGGTATGTATCTTCAAAAAAATATTTTAATCCAAAGGGATAGTAAATTCATTTACGCCAAGCACTCGGCACTACTAATAACAGCTAAAACTGAACACTGTCCAACTCTTTTAACAGTCAAAATCATATGTCTGGGTGTAGAGATACCGCGAACGGCTAACATTTTTTTCAGCTCGAACGCCGATAATAATATTTAGTTGTTATGGAGTCTACATGTATCGTTATGTTTATTTTATGTTTATACATTGTAATAAGCACTAAGTCTTGATTACAATGTCCTTGGTTGTGTGAAAATCCTCAGGTTTTTAAAATCTGACTTTCATATAAAGTGACTTTGGATTTAGTATAATTTCACATTGGCCCTTGGCAGTTTATGTCCACTCTACACATACATGTATTTGTTCCTACAAAGAATAGAAAATCGTTCACCCGAAGCAATGGTCAATACTTTGGACATGTCATGTGGACACAGGTAATCGTACAGTTGAACGGCAAACGCCTGAATCTGACAGATAGAGGTCAATTTGTCGACAAAAAAAGTACCCGTATGTAAAATGTTTACGCCCACAAACAGCGCCACCTATAATTTTTTCTACGGCGTCTTTGAGAACGATGTTCCGTTCTGTAGTAAATTAAAACATTAAATTAACTAAAACATAGAAAAGTAAGTGTATAAAACTAATTAAAAGATATATTTGCACATGACTGGTTATGCATGATACGCTGGCAATGTGCGCAATGTCCTTTAATCCAAGATTCAAAATTAGTTTGTTTCCTATGTCAAAATGGCGGATTCCAATGTTTACATTTTTCCATCGATTTGAGAGCTGACACAAATTCGTATCCAATCATTAATTTGCATATTATGTACTGTGTAGGGTAGCTTATCCAATGGGATTTACTGTTATAAAGTGGCAATACGTTACCATCCATCGTTACAAAAGTGCCATGTGTTTTGTGTGTATAGCTCAGGAATGATGTGTATTCAATATTTACGGTAAATAATCAATGTTATGTTCATTATATTCCATGCATACACAAGTCATAACAGCAAATGCAATTTTTATAGAACCTATTAGGTAAACAGACATGTTTAACTGTCTGCTTTAGCAAAAATTCGTGTAAATAAACCCGATGGGTCGTTTTGAATATTCAAGCACAGCAGACAAACACGTGGTAGATTATTGATGTTTGTTTACCTAAATTGCACGCTGTTGTTACTTAATACTTAGAAATAACCACTATCGTGTTATTATTGTTTAACAGCAGATAAAATTAATTTTACAATTGCATTTAACTACTTTCAAGAGTTATATAATACACCTTGCCTAAGAAATAGGACTAGCTAGGTCCAGGGACCTCCTTTACTAGGTCCTTAAAAAAAGAGGCTGTAATAATGTACATGATGTAAATTACCATATTTACATTCCAGCATTTTTTTGCATTTGATATATTTCATGTACATGTACATGTATGTACATAGAGAACAATAGAGTAAATGAACATATATGGGTTAAATTCCCACCCTAGGTATAAATTTTAATACTCATTAGAGGTTGGAGCAAATAGGGCAGATTGCAATTGACCATAATGTAGTGTCTAAAAATGCTGATTGATGTGGCCAAGTCCTCAACATCCTTTTTTCTAAGTATACAGCAGCTCCTTTAAGGATTAGTAAGGGAACACTTTACATATAGTCCAGTGGCTAAGTCCTGTCTTTTTTGTCTCTATTATTTCCTTATTTATATTATTATATTTCTTATATTCTCTTGTACATGTAGTAAGCTAAAAAGCTATCATTACTCTTTTTCCTCATCTGCCTGATAACAATGAAATGTATTCATTGTTGATGTCTGTAAAGTGACTTATAATTTAACTGCTAACAGACATTTGGACTTT
Source organism: Mytilus californianus (assembly GCF_021869535.1). Taxonomy (NCBI): domain Eukaryota; kingdom Metazoa; phylum Mollusca; class Bivalvia; order Mytilida; family Mytilidae; genus Mytilus; species Mytilus californianus. The sequence continues at coordinate 109,396,838 of NW_026262581.1, forward strand.
GGTGGATAGTTTCTATACTGTTATCTCATTGGCAATCATACCACATCTCTTTATTTTAGTACAGGTTAAGTATTTAAAGTAAGTGACTAACAAACATTAAATCATTTGAAAGAAAAATTCTGCAATGATTTCAGTTTACATATATCAACAATAAAATTTGGTTGTATAAATTGTGTCATTATGTTTATAATGACCACTGTAATTGTGAACTGCCATGACTGTCTTGTACAAAATATATTTGAATAAGTTCCCTAATGAATAGTATATAGATGTTTAAAAAAACAAATGTATGTACTAGTTCCAGATCTATCAATTCAAAAATAATTGATGTTTTTTTTAATTAATTGAATAATAACAACTTATTGCAATAATCATGATAATCATGATATTAAAATACAAACTAGCATTCTTATATGTGATACATATATAACTTAATGCAGCTTATTCTGAAATTGTAAGGTATGTCATAAAAAAGAGATTTTTTGTAAAAGTTACCAAAATTGTCTGTATTTCAACCACATTTAGGCCTAGGAACCTTAAATTTTTAAGTGTAGAGGTTGACAAGCTAAGTCATGACTGTAAATTCAGATATTATCATGAGGTTTTTATTAAAGTAAATAATGCAATTAAATTGATTATCTCAATAAAAAGAACTCTCATTCTGATTTGATACTATGAGATTTTTTCTGATATCAGAAAAATAAATATCTCATTGTTGTTTATTCTTCAAAAAATTTCTGAACATACTGTACATGTATTTAAGTCAGCTTTGTTTTTGTCTGAGACTACTATAACATGGGAAGTGACCAATCTCTATGTTAATTGTTATAGCAGTCTCAGGTTTTTGTTTTGTAGTTCAATTGACTATGCATTTTAGAGCAGTTAAATATGAATTTGGATTAAATTTGAAGTTGATTCAGTATATTTTATGACATAATAACACTCTTTTATTTAAACAAAGCATTTTCAGACTTTATTTACAGACCAGCTTAGCTAATCATTCATTATTCAATCAATAATTTAATTAAAGGACTCAACAGTTGTTTGTAGGACTTATGAATTCAAATATAAGGAAAAAAATCAAAACTTGAAGTAATACATGTAATAGGAATTATGAGAACTGCATGATATCAGATTGCAATACAGCTTTTTGTTCAGTTTTCTTTGTGTTGATTATAATGTTTTAAATCCCTTTCTGGCTTTTTGGATGTTCAGATTTTTTCTCTTGATTAAGAGCGAGCAACGGAACTTGTACATCTTATATAGTTTCTTATCTCTGGGGTGGATCAAGCCAATTTTCAAAGAGGAGGGGGGCATGTATTGTCTACATTTTCTTTTTTTCCATATTGTATTTTAATGTAATGCAAAGTTAAATTCTATTGTAACACAAGTTCTGCTGACAAATGGCTGATAAACCCCTCTTGTATGTAATTATTTGGCATGAAATGAAATATGTTTTTTCTGTATATGGAAATTAGGAATAATCCATCCTCTCTTTATAAAAGACCTGGATCTGCTTAAAAGTTCTTGCTTTTCTCAGAATTTTCCATTGTTACATCAGGAATAAAGGCTACCAATAATCATGCTTGACGATCATTGAGGTCACACATAAAGAACCCATCTCTTTGCAAATCATAGAAGAAAAACAAAGATACAATGTAGTTGGTAACATAAATGTATTTAAAAATATCAAGAGAAACATTCCCATACAGAATCTCTGTCAATAAGTTATTTTTCCACTCTTAACAGTGAAATCTTAAATATGTAAATTGATCGGCAAGCCTCGCATCTTGAAAAATAAAAAGTTTGTAGGAAAGAACTATTGTTTCACAATTGATGCTGTGTTAGAATTTATAATATCACTCTTTTTTCCCCATATGATCAGCATAAAAAGTGACAAGTTCTTCAGTCTAAATAACTTTGTTAAATCTCATTTCTGATGGAACATTTTCAGTGCACCAGATGAACAACTTTCTATGTTAGATACTTATTTAAATATAAAAATTCAAGTCTAATTTTAGAGTGAAATTTTAATATATTTAAACAAACTGTTCAAAACAACCAACATGTACAAACACTGAGTTTATTTTCATATCCTTTCTAAGAATATTGATACAAAGAAAGTAAAACAAAGACTTGTATCATTCCATCTACCAAAAGGGTGTTTGAGAATATACAAATAAGTCCAAGTTTCAGAGAAAAGTCAGTTATCTATAATTTTCTTCTTTGGAAGTTTTCAAAAACCTGTTTAAGGGTACTTGAAAAAATGCCATATTCAAACATTCCATGACTATTTTAATGTTATAAGAGTAGAGGAACATTAAATATTGAATGGTTATTCAAGAAAGTGTCGAAATATAACTACAATCATTAATTTTACTCGAATTTACTGTTGTGAACTTGCAGTTTCCTACGACGCGTGTACGGAGTTATCTCCCGTTGATCTCCGCTTCGCCACGAATAAGCTGACACAATTGCGTATCCGGGGAATTTATGATCTATAATGAATATATAAGATCCAGAAAATGGTTTTACTTCATATTTTATACCCCTCCATACGTTACCAAACCCATTTAAGAAATGATTTGGGATTTTCCGTAGACCTACGCAAATTTTCCAAAAAAAATTTCAACTTCCATCGTTGTTTTAGAATACTTTTATAACACCTTTCATAAATAAGTATACATAATAATGAAGCTTATTCACTCAAGATTTGGACCCTACAAGTTTTATTTATGTACGAGTTACAATTAGACGATACGAGGTAAAAAACCAAGAGGTGTACACGTTCACAAGAAAACGGTAAACTCTGACCTTTTATCACGTGACCAATGTCTTGAACTTAGACGCCATTAAATCGTTTGCCGTTCAACTGGTAAGGATCAACAATTAAGAATATACAAAATGCTAGTCTCGATTATCCAGACGCCCATATGCATATATGTAGAGTCTGGATCCAATCGGTTCGAATGATTGTGATGCGAAGGCGTGTCCAAATATGCAAACACGCGAGCTGGATTTTTTCGGAAACTTTCATGACTTGAGGTTCCCTTGCGGTAACACTAGACAAAAACAAACGGAGGAAGTAGAAAGCATCATGCCTGGTGCCGGTTGGAAGTAACATCAAGAGCTACAGACTGTTATATATATCTTATATCTATACAACACACACTCCGATTTCTGCACGGAAAATAACGTTATATGCGTTACTTGTGCACAAAGTTTTGCAACTAGCGGGGGGAGGGGGGGCTAGGATGAAATTGTTAAAAAAAGGCAGGACAGGAGTTATGACTGAGTAAAAAAATAGAAGGATGAGACAATTTGCAAAATAAGGCAGGATGACAAATTATTTATGTTAAAATAGTCAGAATACCATAAAAAAATCAGGACCTAATAGAGTGAAAATTAAAAAAGCAGGACAGAAATTACAACTAAAAACACATGCTGCAGGACAAACTGGTAGCTTCTATAACTCCAAAAAACACTATTATTATTTTTAAATGTATATATTAATATGATTATTATTATTATTACAGTTGCTTGAATTTTAGTGATAAAAATATGAAGAAAATTTTAAAAAATAGTGGTATAAATATTTTTTAAAAAATCATATTTTTATCACTAAAATTCAAGCAACTGTGTTATTATTTATGTACAAACATGTTTAAAATTATATAATTATGCATGTGTTAAATTTTTAAATCTAGGTCAATATACATGTATCTGAAGTAATGAGCATTTGTAAATATACTTTCAAATACTTCATTTATTAAAACTACCTTTAGAGAAATAAAAAAAACTGCATTATATAACTCAAGGACGTATATTGTTAGTTATACGTCCTTATATAACTCAAGTACATGCATTACTTTTTGTAGATATGTCTGTTTGTTGTTGACACTCCCTTTACTTTAAAGTTACAATTTTGTCATTTAAAGATTTAATATTTATTCCAGATCAATTTTGCACATCTTGAAGAGAAATTAAAACAAACAATGGAATGTAGCAAAGTGGACATTATACTTGATGAGTGCTGAATATGAAGATTTTTTGAACAGCGGTATAATTACTGCATGTTGCTTTTTTTTGATAAATTTAATGATATGGTGAATCTATACTTGATTAAATGACTTTGAAATAACCAATAGAATTTCAATAACAACATGTAGTTCATTTCATTTACATTTGATTTAATCATTTATAATCAAATGTAATGTAACCAAGCACAGAATTCTCGAAAAACTGGTGGTCCAAAGATTTGACCACCAAACTTTTTAAAGGACCGTCACAACTTTGGTTAATATTTTGCAACAGAAATTATAGTGAGGACCAGCAGGTTTTCTTGTAGGACCACAAGGGAAAAAAAGATTTCGAGAACTCTACAAGCATGCATTCCACAACTCACTGGTTAGTGATATTTTGGTATTCTAGATCATAGAGAGTTGCAAAATATTTATGATGAACTTATCGATTAAAGAAATATTACCGTAGTAATTATGTAATTTTTTTTTTTTTTTTTGTTCCAACCACAACCATGTTTGACAATGAGTGAATATAATTTCATTTGTTTATAATTACCATCAATATTATTGCTGTGGGCTATTATTCATTATTTTGCCACCATGCAAATTAGAACAGAGACCTTATTCATTGTATACTTATTAAAATTAACCATTTATAATGATAAATTGTGACTCAAAATTCTACATTTTATAACTTGATAATTCCATTACTTGTATTTTTCTAGCACTTCTTTTTAACATGATGGAGTTGCAAAAAGTTACCACAGTTCTATGGACATGATGGACAACTAAAGGAGAATAGTTTCATTTGTCAAAGGACAACTAAAGGAGAATAATTTCATTTGTCAAAGAACAACTGAAGGAGAATAATTTCATTTGTCAAAGGACAGGAGACTTTCCATGCCCTAAGATTTTAAAAGCTGAAATTGTAAGGCTTTAAGAAATTAATGTATATACATATGGTCCTGTCTTAAGTTTCCATAAAAACATTTAATATAATTTAAGTCTTTAACTTTTTTATTTAGACATATTTTATGAAGAATATAATGTTTTAACTTTGTTCAATGCATTTTGATACACCTCTCTTTAATTGGAAGAAGTAAAGCACTTAATTTATACACAATAACCTTTTTGATTTTAGCTTTCATATGAATCTTTTTGAAGATCATTAAATGGAGCTAACACTGTTTGAAGAGATGTGGGGTCCTATGAGACAGCAACTCAACTACAAAAATAACCAAAGGAACATATCAATATACAGTTTTAACAGTCTAAACCTAATGCTCCATATAGTCAAATTCCAAGCAATTAAAAGAGTAAAAGCATGCAGTAATTCTTCAAATACATAATGTGTGTCTCTAATTAATAAATCTGATCTTGTGTCATATCTTTTTAGGGAAAATAAGATGCAGAGAACCATTCATGAAGTATATATATGATACTGATATTTACAATTTTCTGCAGAGCTATAACTCCAGCCCTTTAGATTACATTACACTACTATTGCTTGCTAATTCTACCATCAATAGCAGGAGTAGAGAGGAGATTCAGCACTATGAATGATCTTTGCAATTTGCTGTGGATGATGACTAAATCAAATTTGGATGCATTGATGAAATTCATATAGCGATGACAGTTACTTCATTGAACAAGAAAAAGCTGTAAATATTTTCAATGGTGCAAAACAAACAAGTTATAATGAACTATAAAATGATTAAAACTGTGTTGAGTTTTCAATTTGTTTAAAAAGTGACAACATTTACCTAATGAAATATAATGAACACCAAAGATGCTATCATTTGGATTGATTGTAAAGTTTACATGTCTGACTGGCATGTTTTATCTGCCCTTGAACTCATGTTCATGGATGATAAGTCAGTGTAATGTTTCAAATGTTGGATCCTCTTCGAAGATACTATAAACAAAATGTCTATAAATGTCTATTTGGTTTATGGTATGATTGTAAGGTGTACTAGTCTGTCTAGCTTGGTTTATCTGACCTTGACCTCATTGTCATGGATCATTAGTAATATTTAACTTGTAATAAACTTTTATCTTTAAGGCTAATAATGTAAATCATTCAAGCAGGCAACACATTTCAGCTTGTTTTAGACATCAATAACTTGGTGAAACTTTCTTAATTTTTTTTTCAAATCTTTAACAGAATTTTTCTACAATCAAAAGAAAGTATTCAGTGCAAAATATTTTATTTAATGTTGCTGTATTTTTCTGATAGGGACTGATTTTTTTGCAATTTTTATATAAACATGATAAAGATTACATTCTTGGGTTTATGCATAAAAAAACAAGTCAAACAGTCCTAGAATGTAAAGAAACTTGGGCAGATTTGCTTAAAATTGATGTATGGAAGATATTGTTTGAAGCAAACTTTACATCTGCTTACCCTTCCGGAGCACTTGAGATCACCCCCAGTTTTTGGTGGGGTTCGTGTTGCTTAGTCTTTAGTTTTCTATGTTGTGTCATCTGTACTATTATTTGTCTGTTTGTCTTTTTATTTTTGGCCATGACGTTGTCAGTTTGTTTTCAATCTGAGTTTGACTGTCCCTCTGGTATCTTTTGTCCCTCTTTTACAAATATATCTTTCCATTGTTCAGTCTTTTCATTTTTGCAGTGAACATTTACATACAATACAGTCTGGACTTGCATTCTTTAAACATCAATAAGTTAGTAATATAAAGATAATAAGATGTGCTTATAATTGCCAATGAGACAACTTTCCACTAGAGAGCAAATGACATGGAAGTTAACAACTATATGTGACCATATGGCCTTTAACAATGAGCAAAACCTATATTGCATAATGAGTTATTAAAGGCCACAAAATGAGAAATGTAAAACAATTCCAGAGAGAAAACTAATAGCCTGATTTATGTAAAAAAAAACACAATTAACGAAATACAAATATGATATACAGCCACTGAATTACAGGCTCTTGACTTGGGACAGGCACATTCAGAATGTGGCGGGCTTAAACATGTTGGTCAGCGCCCAACCCTCCTTCTAACCTGAGACAGCGGTTTAACAGTACAATATATGAACAAACAATGAAAATCAGTTGATTAGGGCTGAACTCATATTGTATTTATACATCCCTACAACAAAAAAGAAACCAAGTACAGATATAATAGTACTGGCAGTTACTGACAGCTAGTTCAAAGCCAATAACAACTTGTAAAAAAATCTGTATCTAAGACGAGGATCAATAAGCACACATCCAACATCCAATGGATTAAGTGTAAAGACGTCATTAACAGTCTAATGTATGGCTGTGCAGCATCAAATAGAACAACCATCTATAGGTACACATTAGAGGGGCGGATCCAGCCATTTTAAATAGGTGGGTTCCATATGTACCCATTAAAATGCATTGATCGGTCCAAAAAAAGAGGTCTGGATCTGCAACTGTATTAAGAGTGTCACCATATACATATTAACATTCTGACCAGTCTCAGTGCCCCATACTTCCATTCATTGATCTTCATCTATAAAAATGGCTGATAAATGACACTGGTGTGGTTTTCTTAATTGTTACAGTAACAATTTTCACTAATTTAATCTTTAGACTTATCAATGATGATATGACTTGCAGAATTTTTATGTATCGTGTCGATCTTAACGAGTTCAGCAATTTCCAACTGATTTCTACATTTTATTCTTACTTTGTGATGCTTCAGCACTTTTAGATAAGCTCTTATATATGTGTGTCTTGCAATCCACAGCACGATTATGTACGCCACTAGCTAATGAAAGCTAGGAACATGTAATTCAGTAGTTGAAGGTTGCTGCCTGTAATTTTTTTCTCGTTTATTATTTTGTCATTCATTATGCCGTTGGGCTTTCCTTTTGAATTTCAAGTTATACATTTGGTTATGTCCGGCATGGTTTAGATGACTATACGGAAATGGTTTTGCTCCGATAGTTCATTGAGGCCGTATGGTGGACTACAATTGCTTTAACCCACGTCATTTCATAGGTAATTGGGGACAGGACAATTTTTTAGCCCCGCCCTTTTTCCAATACCCGTAAATTTTTTCCCTAAAAATATCAAAATTTTCCCGTTTTTCTGTGTCATGAATATACTACAAATAACTTGTATTTGCTATTTACTATCAATTTCAAGTTTACTATCCACAGCAGTCATACAGATTTATTTTGATAAAATTGAGAATAGAAATGGGGAATGTGTCAAAGAGACAACAACCCGACCAAAGAGCATAAAACAGCCAAAGACCACCAATGTGTCTTGTTTATGAATTCCCTACTCTGTCTCCGTGGTCATCATTGACAAATTTCAGTTACTTTTTCTCTATGTTTTTTTTTTTTTTTTTTGCAAAATAACTACACACATATAAAAACAAATGGACAGCGCTTTTTTCGTTTCAAAACCAGTGACACCGTCAACAAGAAGCAACAAAGGCATGTTTCTTGCGATGGGAAAGCCCCCTCGTTCTTTCCAAAGAAATAGACAGGGGTCTTTACCATCGCATGAAACTATTAGCCGTGTAAAACAGCGAGACAATCAGTTGAACGGCAAACGATTTAATGGCGTCTAAGTTCAAGACATTGGTCACGTGATAAAAGGTCAGAGTTTACCGTTTTCTTGTGAACGTGTACACCTCTTGGTTTTTTACCTCGTATCGTCTAATTGTAACTCGTACATAAATAAAACTTGTAGGGTCCAAATCTTGAGTGAATAAGCTTCATTATTATGTATACTTATTTATGAAAGGTGTTATAAAAGTATTCTAAAACAACGATGGAAGTTGAAATTTTTTTTTGGAAAATTTGCGTAGGTCTACGGAAAATCCCAAATCATTTCTTAAATGGGTTTGGTAACGTATGGAGGGGTATAAAATATGAAGTAAAACCATTTTCTGGATCTTATATATTCATTATAGATCATAAATTCCCCGGATACGCAATTGTGTCAGCTTATTCGTGGCGAAGCGGAGATCAACGGGAGATAACTCCGTACACGCGTCGTAGGAAACTGCAAGTTCACAACAGTAAATTCGAGTAAAATTAATGATTGTAGTTATATTTCGACACTTTCTTGAATAACCATTCAATATTTAATGTTCCTCTACTCTTATAACATTAAAATAGTCATGGAATGTTTGAATATGGCATTTTTTCAAGTACCCTTAAACAGGTTTTTGAAAACTTCCAAAGAAGAAAATTATAGATAACTGACTTTTCTCTGAAACTTGGACTTATTTGTATATTCTCAAACACCCTTTTGGTAGATGGAATGATACAAGTCTTTGTTTTACTTTCTTTGTATCAATATTCTTAGAAAGGATATGAAAATAAACTCAGTGTTTGTACATGTTGGTTGTTTTGAACAGTTTGTTTAAATATAGTAAAATTTCACTCTAAAATTAGACTTGAATTTTTATATTTAAATAAGTATCTAACATAGAAAGTTGTTCATCTGGTGCACTGAAAATGTTCCATCAGAAATGAGATTTAACAAAGTTATTTAGACTGAAGAACTTGTCACTTTTTATGCTGATCATATGGGGAAAAAAGAGTGATATTATAAATTCTAACACAGCATCAATTGTGAAACAATAGTTCTTTCCTACAAACTTTTTATTTTTCAAGATGCGAGGCTTGCCGATCAATTTACATATTTAAGATTTCACTGTTAAGAGTGGAAAAATAACTTATTGACAGAGATTCTGTATGGGAATGTTTCTCTTGATATTTTTAAATACATTTATGTTACCAACTACATTGTATCTTTGTTTTTCTTCTATGATTTGCAAAGAGATGGGTTCTTTATGTGTGACCTCAATGATCGTCAAGCATGATTATTGGTAGCCTTTATTCCTGATGTAACAATGGAAAATTCTGAGAAAAGCAAGAACTTTTAAGCAGATCCAGGTCTTTTATAAAGAGAGGATGGATTATTCCTAATTTCCATATACAGAAAAAACATATTTCATTTCATGCCAAATAATTACATACAAGAGGGGTTTATCAGCCATTTGTCAGCAGAACTTGTGTTACAATAGAATTTAACTTTGCATTACATTAAAATACAATATGGAAAAAAAGAAAATGTAGACAATACATGCCCCCCTCCTCTTTGAAAATTGGCTTGATCCACCCCAGAGATAAGAAACTATATAAGATGTACAAGTTCCGTTGCTCGCTCTTAATCAAGAGAAAAAATCTGAACATCCAAAAAGCCAGAAAGGGATTTAAAACATTATAATCAACACAAAGAAAACTGAACAAAAAGCTGTATTGCAATCTGATATCATGCAGTTCTCATAATTCCTATTACATGTATTACTTCAAGTTTTGATTTTTTTCCTTATATTTGAATTCATAAGTCCTACAAACAACTGTTGAGTCCTTTAATTAAATTATTGATTGAATAATGAATGATTAGCTAAGCTGGTCTGTAAATAAAGTCTGAAAATGCTTTGTTTAAATAAAAGAGTGTTATTATGTCATAAAATATACTGAATCAACTTCAAATTTAATCCAAATTCATATTTAACTGCTCTAAAATGCATAGTCAATTGAACTACAAAACAAAAACCTGAGACTGCTATAACAATTAACATAGAGATTGGTCACTTCCCATGTTATAGTAGTCTCAGACAAAAACAAAGCTGACTTAAATACATGTACAGTATGTTCAGAAATTTTTTGAAGAATAAACAACAATGAGATATTTATTTTTCTGATATCAGAAAAAATCTCATAGTATCAAATCAGAATGAGAGTTCTTTTTTTTGAGATAATCAATTTAATTGCATTATTTACTTTAATAAAAACCTCATGATAATATCTGAATTTACAGTCATGACTTAGCTTGTCAACCTCTACACTTAAAAATTTAAGGTTCCTAGGCCTAAATGTGGTTGAAATACAGACAATTTTGGTAACTTTTACAAAAAATCTCTTTTTTATGACATACCTTACAATTTCAGAATAAGCTGCATTAAGTTATATATGTATCACATATAAGAATGCTAGTTTGTATTTTAATATCATGATTATCATGATTATTGCAATAAGTTGTTATTATTCAATTAATTAAAAAAAACATCAATTATTTTTGAATTGATAGATCTGGAACTAGTACATACATTTGTTTTTTTAAACATCTATATACTATTCATTAGGGAACTTATTCAAATATATTTTGTACAAGACAGTCATGGCAGTTCACAATTACAGTGGTCATTATAAACATAATGACACAATTTATACAACCAAATTTTATTGTTGATATATGTAAACTGAAATCATTGCAGAATTTTTCTTTCAAATGATTTAATGTTTGTTAGTCACTTACTTTAAATACTTAACCTGTACTAAAATAAAGAGATGTGGTATGATTGCCAATGAGATAACAGTATAGAAACTATCCACCAAAGTCCAAATGTCTGTTAGCAGTTAAATTATAAGTCACTTTACAGACATCAACAATGAATACATTTCATTGTTATCAGGCAGATGAGGAAAAAGAGTAATGATAGCTTTTTAGCTTACTACATGTACAAGAGAATATAAGAAATATAATAATATAAATAAGGAAATAATAGAGACAAAAAAGACAGGACTTAGCCACTGGACTATATGTAAAGTGTTCCCTTACTAATCCTTAAAGGAGCTGCTGTATACTTAGAAAAAAGGATGTTGAGGACTTGGCCACATCAATCAGCATTTTTAGACACTACATTATGGTCAATTGCAATCTGCCCTATTTGCTCCAACCTCTAATGAGTATTAAAATTTATACCTAGGGTGGGAATTTAACCCATATATGTTCATTTACTCTATTGTTCTCTATGTACATACATGTACATGTACATGAAATATATCAAATGCAAAAAAATGCTGGAATGTAAATATGGTAATTTACATCATGTACATTATTACAGCCTCTTTTTTTAAGGACCTAGTAAAGGAGGTCCCTGGACCTAGCTAGTCCTATTTCTTAGGCAAGGTGTATTATATAACTCTTGAAAGTAGTTAAATGCAATTGTAAAATTAATTTTATCTGCTGTTAAACAATAATAACACGATAGTGGTTATTTCTAAGTATTAAGTAACAACAGCGTGCAATTTAGGTAAACAAACATCAATAATCTACCACGTGTTTGTCTGCTGTGCTTGAATATTCAAAACGACCCATCGGGTTTATTTACACGAATTTTTGCTAAAGCAGACAGTTAAACATGTCTGTTTACCTAATAGGTTCTATAAAAATTGCATTTGCTGTTATGACTTGTGTATGCATGGAATATAATGAACATAACATTGATTATTTACCGTAAATATTGAATACACATCATTCCTGAGCTATACACACAAAACACATGGCACTTTTGTAACGATGGATGGTAACGTATAGCCACTTTATAACAGTAAATCCCATTGGATAAGCTACCCTACACAGTACATAATATGAAAATTAATGATTGGATACGAATTTGTGTCAGCTCTCAAATCGATGGAAAAATGTAAACATTGGAATCCGCCATTTTGACATAGGAAACAAACTAATTTTGAATCTTGGATTTAAGGACATTGCGCACATTGCCAGCGTATCATGCATAACCAGTCATGTGCAAATATATCTTTTAATTAGTTTTATACACTTACTTTTCTATGTTTTAGTTAATTTAATGTTTTAATTTACTACAGAACGGAACATCGTTCTCAAAGACGCCGTAGAAAAAATTATAGGTGTCGCTGTTTGTGGGCGTAAACATTTTACATACGGGTACTTTTTTTGTCGACAAATTGACCTCTATCTGTCAGATTCAGGCGTTTGCCGTTCAACTGAATGTTAGTATTAAAGATTTACAATATTGAGGAGTTATATTAAATCTTTATAATATATATGTTAATGTGAAAAATATGCATTTTCAAATGCAACCCACCTCCCCGGTCGGATTATTTTCACTTGATTATATACAAAAAGCATCATGTTTAATTTGAGCAGTTATGTCCAATTTCTACCGTGTCAGGATAAGAGCAGAACTGAAAATTAAATAAAGGTATGATTAAATCTATGAGGTTTAACCAAGGATTTGTATAGTAACTTTACAAATCCTTGGTTCAGCGTTCAAATTATACAAATCTAGAAATTTGAAAGAAACAAAATAAATAAATCAAATGTAAAACATTTAATATATGTTTGATACCAATAGTGATCAATCTGTTAATATATATAGCTGCTTGGTATACAGCTTGCAGTCTTCTAGAATATGAATAAACTATTTTTCGAGCAACAAATCAATCAACTTCCCAAACTAAAAAAAAAGAAAAATAGAAAAGGGGGAAGTAAAAGCACTCAGTTCAGTTGTTGTCATGCTATTAAAACACAATATTCGCTATTGTATTGATCCTGATAAAAGATTCGTGTACCACCCCACCCCACGAAAACCCAATTTTGTTGATAAAATAAACAAAGCGTGTACGTAATTTTACATGAAGTGGCAATGGCGTATCTAGAAATTTTCACTGACTGCCTAAGAGGTGCCCGCTGCAGTCTGCTCTATCGATTCCCTAGTATAATCAGCCCATTTTTTCCCACAAAAAAAATCCGAGAGGGGTGTCAATAAGCTGAAATCAAAACTTGCTATTAATAAATAGTTCGATCATTCATCTTAATTTTTGATAAGGTGGAGAATGGATTCGAGATTTATAATGCTTTTTTTTTATACCAAAAAACAAAATATATTATTTTTTAACCAAGATTTATATAGAAATATTTTTTAAATCCTTGTTTAAGATTCTTTTATATCTAAAAACAGGAGTTTTACACATTCATTGAAAATATTTTGTTCATCTCCCTTTTAAAACAAATCAATACTAAATGCATCTAAATAAAAGATAAAACTCTCGTCTTTAAAATAAAACAGCACGATACATGTGCTCTTCGACCATGTTGTTGTTATTGAAGTATGGGAGGAGTTTATTATTCAACATGTAAATGCCATCCAATCGCGTATTAGGAAAAAAACCTACAGATCGTAGTCGAGGCTCATGAATATAACATATATCTCAACAATTGCTACCAGACGTTATTGTTCGCAGTAAGAACGATAACTCTGGTGCAACGAGACTAACAAAATGCCAAATTCGGGATGTTTGGTCATATTAACAGCGAAAATACACCAAGAAAGGTTTGTTGAATTAGTTTTTGCAATTATGGAATAGTATTTCGTTGTTTTGTCATCATGCAATAGAAGTTCCTTCATAATATAAGTTCCGAGTGGAAGAAATATTCTGTAATATTATTTTACTGGAACAAATATTGGCTCCATGGTTGCTTCAATACTTTAATATGGTACTGAATCAAGGGATATAGATATAGTGAAACCATTGAAACTTTTAAAAATAATTTTGTAAATAGTTACTAGGAATGGGTCATAAGACGAATAATCTCATAAAAAGAGGCGAATGTGGCAGACATGAACTTTATATATGTTAATAATGTGGGGGAACCTATTAAATATTGTATTTCGATGGTAGCAGACTACCGAAATTATGTTATTGTATTATGTTTAAAATGGATGAATATGGACGAATAAATTGGCGTACCAAAGTGCAAAGACTATTATTTTCGAATGGATTTGGTGTAGTATGTGAAATCAAGGTGTGGGAGATACAAAAGTGTTAATGATTTTATTTAAACTTGTAACTTACCAAACTTGGTGAGATTACCTTGGTAACAATGGAAGCCATAAAAGTCATATAAAACATAAAATTAATCCGTGATCTCGGATTCAGAAACCGAGATAACGGATTATTAATCCGAGATCACAGATTAATTTTATTATTTATGTTCCCTTTTATGGCTTCCGTAGGTATCTCATCAAATGTGCAATTGAAACAATATTTCTAATTAAATTGTAAAATATCTTGAATTCACCCAAATACTTTTAAAATTTATTGTTATTTTTATGGAAATATGCAATTTATGTATGCAACATTCATTCTGATGTATATCATGTTATTACAAAGTGAAGAATCAATATAGAAAACAAAAACACATACAAAAATGAATGTCTGGTTGTCATGTGGTGTCGCAATATGGAAGTCATTTACACCGAGAACGCGTAGGCACATTGAATAGAGGACACCGTTTACATAGTGTGAATAAGTCAACTTGGAAGATAATCGTCATATTACCTCATTAAGAAGATGTTATTCATTATGTCAATATTCTTTTGGAGAAAGATTAAAATAAGCAATGTTGCTTGTTTCTGGATCCCATTGTTTATACTGTATTATATTATATAGCATGATTTGACTTATCGAATAAAATATTGTTTAAACCAAGATCTAAATTGCCTTTAAACGGTGATTTTCACCTTTGTTGCACCTTTTTTTTTAGGTAACTATATTTGATAGAGATAATCTTTTGATAGTTAAAATGTTCAACAAAATACAATTAAGTAAGTCAACATGGACGAATGGTCAATTGACCCCTTATAGGAGTTATTACCCTTAAAGACTACAAATAACTATTTTTTGTGTTTATTGTGTGTGTAGAAACTATAATAGATAGAGTGAAATTGTAAAAAGCAAAATGAGTGTTTAGTTCAGAAAAATAAGATCTACAAATAAATCAACATAGCCGAAATTGTGTCAACTCACTCCTTTAAAGAGTAAATTTGCACCTCCATGACCATTTTTTACCCATTTAATTTTTTTTTTTTTGCAGAACCAAAGATGTATAGAGAGCAACACATATAGCAAAAACGTTCAGCAAAATAACATCTACAAGTAAGTCAACATGGAATAAAAAAAAAATCGTCAGTTAACCCGTGAGAGGATTTATTGCCTTAAAGTTTTTAACTAACTTTCATACATAGAGATAAACAGTAAAACAAAGCGAAAATGTTCAGCACCGTCAGATCTGCTGATTAGTAATCATTGTTAACTTAACCCTTATAAATGTAATTTTCCCTGAATGATGAATTTTATCAATTTTTTGCACTTTTGTAAAAACTTTTGGAGTTAAAATTTTAAATAGGAAAAGAGATAATCAAAATAAAATTTACAAGAAAGTCAACACGGCCAAATTGTCACACTTGTTATATGGTTTATTGCCATTAAATACAGAGGGTTTTTTTGTCTAAAAAAATTAATCGATAGGTATAAACTGTAAACAGTAAAATTGATCATCAATAAATACTTACAAATATGCCCCTAGATAAGATATAGACTACAAATAAGCAAGCATAACTGATGATTTTAAATAAGTAAAAAAATGTACAAATAACATATTTTATAAGGTGAGCGATCATCTTGTTTATGTTTGCTAATTAGGAATTTACTAGGGGCAGTTTTTTTCATTGTATGCTGAATTCATTCACGCTTATCTGGAATTGGGACTGTGATAAGTTTGATTTAGTCATGGTGTAAACATGTAAACAATTTAGAAATAGTATACATGTACTCACGCAATTGTATCATATATCTACATGAGTCAAAAGGCAGCATCTTTAGAGACTATTGATAGTGAAAAAAATCTATGGATCATAGATGATTACAGTTCTGAATAAAATACTAGTACTAATTTTATAAAAGAGATATTGAATAAAATAATTTAGTTATTTCTGTGCCGGACTGTTACAATCTCCCTCTGTCGTCTTTTGGTTTCCTATAGTTAACAAAATGATGAAAACACTTTAATTAAGACTAGAAGAGCCAAATAAATTATGAGTGACCCTCCAGCTATGTCACCCTTTATTACAAGGACACACGTAAAGATTCATCAAATCTCGATCTCGTAGTTTAATACTTTTAGTTGCACATAAAGTAAAAAAAAAAGAAAACAAACAATTTGATGCTTGCGTGGTTCAAAAAACATTTAATAAATGAAAAAAAAAAACCCTCTCAAATTTAAATGATCGCTCCCAAAACAATCCAAATATATGCCAATTTAACAATTTGTTTTTACCTTCTTGATAAAAAGTTCCTTTTCTATTGTTTAATTATACCCCGCTTCGGTATTACCCAGTCCGCCCTAACCGCCTCTGCGGTAGCGTTGAAGCGTGCTCGCATCGATTGGGGGAGGTCGTGTGTTATTTGCTGCTTCTCCGCAATTTTCGTCGCATTTTTTTAGGAAATCCGAATTACAGATTCCAGCTTAATTAAAGGTGATTATTCTATGATATAAGTAATTTTGATATTGAATTTTCGTCGACACTTTTTCGCGGAAGTAACTTGAAGATTGAAGATTTTATTTTACACTCTGACAGCATACACTGTAACAAGAGATATACACAACACACAAATATATATATCTTCAGTTCAAATCATTATCAATTGTAAAGAGCAACATGGGTTAAACGTTAATTAGACAGAAACTCAACATTAATTAAAAAAAGACAAATCTGTCGGTCATGATTGTAATAAGAAGCCTGGATCATATATAAAGATATATACAGTCGAACCTCGTGCTATTTCAGATACAAACGATAGCCCACCATAAAACAAGTTATAGTATGTTTAGACATTTAAGTAATAAAACTTAAAATGTTTTAATTTTATTTTTAAATAAAATATGGATTTTACAGGAGATACCTACAGACTGGAAACATTCTGTGGTCATCCCATATTTAAAACAAGGGAAAGATTCAAGTGATCTTTTGTCGTATAGGTATAGGCCTACAGCTTTAACATCCAATTTTAATAAAATTATGGAAAAGATGGTTTATAGCCGATTGAGTAGGTTCTTAGAAAAGAACAATATTTATATTCCAAACCAAAGTGGATTTCGAAAAAATAAAAATACATTACAACAATGTATTAGACTTGATAATGAAATACATAAAACTTTTGCTAAGAAGAATATTACTGTTGGTGTTTTTATAGATTTTCAGAAGGCTTTTGATATGCTATGGAAACACGGGCTACTAATTAAAAGAAAATGATTAATAATGGTATTAAAAGAAAGTTTATTAGCATATATTAATAACTATCCAACAGCAAGATCACTTCAAGTTAAGATAAATAATACTTTTTCAGAAACTCATTTTGTTGAAAATGGTACCCCTCAAGGGAGTTGTATTAGTCCCACTTTATTAAATACCATGGTTAATGATTTATCAACTTGTTTATGAATTTTCACAATTTGCAGATGACGGTGCTATATGGCAGTCCGGTTCATGTATTAAGTTTTTACAAAAAAGTTTTCAAAATTTTTGCATAACATATATGTCAATGTATGTACCGGCTCAATGAGATCTGCTTCTTTAAAAGCTCTACAAGTTGAAATGGGTGATCCACCATCTGAAATAAGAAGACAGAGTTTGATAGCTAAAGCTTTTCTAAATATAGCTAGTTTTGATAACTCGCATCCTGCTAAAGCTGCTGTAAACGATACTTTTATTTTTGATTATTAAAAAAAATGTTAAAAAAAAACAAACTTTTTCAATAACAGAGAGATTTCTACAGATTTAATTTATAGATATTCAGAATGTTCATGTCCTCCATGGCATGTCGAGAAATCATTAGTTAAAACACAACTTCAGGATAAAATAAGTATAAAGGATTTGCCATACTTGATTAAAAGTGAGGCTGATGTACTAATTAAAACAGAATATACAGAGCGTTTACAAATATTTACAGATGGTTCTAAAGACCTACAGGATAACACAAGCTGTGAATAAGTTGTTTCAGAATTAAAGATTAAAAAAGGTTTTAAATTACCAAATTATATTTCAATATTTATGTCAGAATTAATGGCAATTCATTTAAGTCTATTAAGGCTAGAAGGTTTCAGACATATCACAACGGTCATATTTGTAGATTCTTTTTTGGTTCTACAAGCCATCAGAATATCTGGTCATTTAATTGTGACCTCTCTTAAAAAAGTGGTCCAGACATTATATTTGAGTGGATACCGAGTCATGTCGGATTAATGGACAACGAAAGTGCAGATTTACAAGCTAATATGGCACTAAATTTTGATAACTGTTTAGATTGTACATGTATACCTCTATTTAAAGAGGATATTAAAACTGTCTGCAAAAATTTCTAAAAAAAATTCATGGCAAAAAGATTTAAAATCAACGATAAAGTTATTTTTTTCTGTTCCCAAATTATCAAGGGACAAAGAACGAATACTTTATAAACTGAGGACGGGATATATTGGACTTAATAGCCATCTTGATAAACTTTGAATACATATTTCTAATCTTTGCACAAACTGCAATCAGATTAAAGATGTATAACACTACATGTTAAAGCGGTGTAAATTGTTTAAATCAGAAAGGGAAATTCTTTTCGAAAAACTAATAAAACTAAACATTAACGATTTTACACTTAAAAATTTACTAAAAGGAAATAATTGTGTTCCAATTTTTGATTACATGCTAAGTACTAAGAGACTAACCTATGCCAAAAATACGTAACAATACTTTAAAATATTACCTGCTGCATTTACCACACAATTTCAAGCTTACTACGGCAAACCGCACCAGAACTTTCGCTTAAGATGTGGATGAAAATTCGCCACTTTACGTTACACAAACGCTATTAAATAAATTCAACGTACTTTAACCTCATGTTATCTTCAAATATTCCATTTCCCAAAGAATAAGCATTAAACTTTTACATACAAATATAGAATCAATTGTAATTCCACTTAGTTTTCGAATTAGTTGCTAAAACTATAGCGCTTCCTTTGCATATTCAATTATTAATTTATTCACAATAAGTCGTTCGCATTACATACAGACATGCAGATTAGCGGTGCCAACCAGTGGTCGCCCCGGACATGGTAGTCATGATATACAGGGTATGAAATCATGTCAAAGTTTAACCAGTTTGTCGTGTATGTAGCTTGTTAAACAGTGACGTCAGCGCAAAGTCACCCGATCCTGCAATATTAGCCACTATTAGTGGGAATCTATTAGTAAAATTAGTCTGCTAGCAACACTAACAACAGTATACTTTTATACTGTACAGTATAGATGTTACCTGCTGGTAGTTATAACAAAATATGTTCAATTCGGGGACATCAAAAATCATGACAAGTGTTGTTTTGATTCAAAGAAAATGGCGTGTAGAATGGCACCAACATGATTTTCAAAAGGAAAAATTTCCAAATCAGTCACACAATACACGAGAAGAGGTAAAAGAAGGGCTTTGCTGTCTGATCCTTTTCGTGTTAAAACTGATAAGCCGTGACTTAGAAATATCGTCACCACTCAGGTAGTAACGTCAACAAGTCGCAGACAGCATTGAAAGAAGAAACAAAACAGAAATATCCACATGACATTCAGATTGGTCATAGTAATCAGCTGGTATGATATTGAGGGTAATGAAATCATTTTTAGAAAATATTAAACGAGTCGACACAAGTTTTTCCGATGTACTCGGTTTTACCAGAGACGATATACACTCTGGTGGGTTACACTAAAGACCTGAAAGTGGACCTGAAAAGACCTGAATAGACCTGAAGATATACGACTCAAATTATTCAAATTGCAATAACTTCTTTATTTTTCAATGGAATTTCTTCAAGTTAGAATTTTATTAAATGTAAAGATCCACATTTCTTCAAAAATAAAATGTTTTAAATAAAAAACAAGTTTTTGATGCCAAAACATGGACCTGAACGGAGAAATGAAAAGACCTGAACGGACCTGAAAATCTATGGTCGGACTTATCCAAACTTCAATAACTTTTTAAATTTTCAATGGATTTCTTTCAACTTCAGATTTTGTGAAACGAAAAATTCAATATACTAATAATATTAAAAAAAAACATTTCCGTTCAGGTCTTTTCATTTCTCCGTTCAGGTCCATGTTTTGGCATCAAAAATTTGATTTTTATTTAAAACATTTTATTTTTGATGAAATGTGGATCTTTACGTTTCATAAAATTCTAACTTGAAGAAATTCTATTGAAAATAAAGAAGTTATTGCAATTTGAATAATTTGAGTCGTATATCCTCAGGTCTATTCAGGGCTTTTCAGGTCCTTCTTCTTCTTCTTCTGGTATACAGTTACAGCTTCATTTATATTGAAGATTACGAACTGTTGCATGCGCGGAGTATATGATTAAAATTATATAGAACAAAAATTTATCTTTAAATTTGTAGAATACTTGGTGATATTTACATGAAACAAAGATAACAAGTGATTAAAAATATGTACATTGGTATTTATAGAATTAATTTATGTTGTGGAGAACAGTTGGTGTCAACTGATCTCTATAGGTTTCAATTGTTTGACATGCTACTACAACTTGTGGTAACATGTTCCATTGGATGATTGTTTGCGGAAAAAATGACCATTTGTAACTGTCTTAAGAGGTGGATATTTGCCGAAATGTTTGGGTATGTAATTTTCTTGTTCTAGTATCTGATGGTATAAGGACTAGTGATGGAATTGCGATGAGTCCATGTATTACTTTATAGAACATGATTAGTCTGGTTTTGAGGCGACGCTCAGTTAGTGAGGGCCATTGTAGTTCGTTTAACATGGATGTAACACTACTGGTGTTGTGGTAGTTGTTACATACATAACGGGCCGCACGCCTCTGTACCATTTCTAGCTTATTTTTATATTCTGCTGTGTGCGGATCCCATAAACTACAGGCATAAACAAGTTTTGGTCTCACTATGGATTGTTATGCACGAGATTTGATATTGGTGTTTGATACTTTTAAGTTTCTCCTCAGAAAGCCAAGAGATTTATTTGCATTTGATATGATGTTGTCGTAGTGATTGTTCCATTTAAGTTAGACTGTAAGGTTACGCCGAGATATTTTGCTGATGTTACTGGTTCTAAAATATGGTTATGCAGAATGTAATCGTGTTTGAATGGTTTCTTTTTCTGTGTGATGGTTAAAATTGTGCATTTTCCTGGATGGAAGGCCATGAGCCAATCAGCCTCCCATTTAGCTGCTGCATTAAGATCTGTTTGTAGTTTTATGCAGTCTTGTTGACATGTAATTTCTCTGTATATAATGCTATCATCAGCGAAGAGTCGTAATTTGCTGTGTTCAAGATATTCTGGAAAATCATTAATGTAAATTAAAAAGAGTATAGGCCCAAGGACAGTTCCTTGGGGTACGCCTGATGTAACTGGTGCTGTATTTGATGTTATTCCATCTATAACCACTGTTTGTGTACGGTCTGATAAGAAAGCCTGAATCCATTTTAGAGTGTTATCTTGAATGCCATAGAATTTTAGTTTGTAGAGTAGACGTTTGTGGGGTACTTTATCGAAGGCTTTGGCAAAATCCATAATAATGAGGTCTGTTTGTATATTTTTGCTGTTGTTGTTATGAAGTTCTTGTATAAATTGAATGAGTTGTGATTCACATGATCTCGATTTTCGGAAACCATGTTGGAGATCGTAGAGTATGTTATTTGCCTCCAAATAGTTCATGATGTTACTTGTCACAATATGCTCCATCAATTTACAACAAATACAAGTGAGTGAAATTGGTCTATAGTTTTCAGCCTTGTATCGTTCGCCCTTTTTAAATGCTGGCGCAACAATTGCATGTTTCCAGTCTTTTGGTGTTTTTCCTGATTTCAGAGATTTGGTAAATATGGTGTTAAGGATAGGTGCAATTTGTACTTTTAGTTCTTTTAAAACCCGTCCACTGATATTATCTGGACCACTTGCTTTATGTGGATTTAGTTTATGTAACAATTTTTCGACACCTGGTGTTGTGATTTTTATTTCTGGCATTTTTGTGTATGGGCTTGGACCCTTATCAGGAATATTAGTTGGTGGTTCGTTAGTAAATACTGAAATTGTTGATTAAGAATGTCTGCTTTTTCAGTAGTGTCTGTTACAAGTATGCCTTCTTTTTTCAGAGGCGCAATTCCTGTATTATCATTTCTAGTGCTTTTGATGAACTGAAATAGCTTTTTTGGTTTTGTGTTTGTGGACTGATGTTGGTCCGGTTCATTGATTGGTAAATCACAAATAATTTGTTCTATGTAGTTCCAGTATGCCTTCCTTTGCTCTTTTTGGACTGTTTGTTTTAGTTTCTTGTATTTCGAAGGGTTTTCATTTCTGTTTTTATAACACTTATTTTTCTTGTTAATGAGTTTCCTTAGGTTGTTGTTTATCCAAGGTAGTCTATGCTTGTATGTGAGCATTTTGTGAGGTACATTTGACTCTATTGATTTGAGAAGATCGTTTTTGAAGGTGTTCCATAGTGTATCTGCATCACTCAAGTCATACAAGTTATTGATGGTGTTAAGTGTTGTAGTAAGGTCATTTTTAATGATGTTCCAGTTTGCCTCTTTGTATTTAAGTATTTTTCTTGGTGTTTCTCTTACTCTTTTAAGCCAGGTGTCCATTTCTACATAGACTATATCGTGATCTGCTGAGCCAATCGGTGGTAGTGTGTTAAGTTTATTGATGCTAGTTGGATTGTTTACTAGAATGAGATCTAATATTCTATCTTTACGTGTTGGCTTGTCTGTGGCTTGGTGCAAGTGGTGATTTGATATTATGTCTAGTAAAAGCTGATGTTGTTTAGCATCTGGTTTGCCTAAGATGAATGTTGGTATTGACCAGTCTATTTGTCCAAGATTAAAGTCCCCTCCTAACCATATATTTGTGGTTGTTGTATTATCTAGTCTATTCAAGGAGATGTTAAGTTGTTCCAAAGATGTACCTTTATCTGATGGGGGTCTATAGTAGCTACCAACACAGATCTTTTTTGTGCCAGAGATGTTTATTTCTGCCCATACTATCTCACAATCTGTTTTAAGTTCTACAATTTCAGAACTAATAAACTCTTTGGTGATAGCTATTAAAACACCACCATGGCTTTGGTTTTTGTTGTTTGTTGGTCTATCATTTCTGTATACATTGTACAGGTTGCTTGGAAAAAAGTCAGTTGATGGTATTGACTTGTCTAGCCATGTTTCTGTACCTATGATAATGTCTGGTTTACATGAATTGATTATTTCTAATAGATCAGGTTTTTTATTGCAAAGTGATTGGAAATTTATGTTGATTACTCTTATTGGTTTTCTTACTTTGGATTTTTGCTTTTTCTGTTGTGAACCCTTGTTGTTTTTATGTACCGGTAAATCTATAGGTGATGATGTTGCATTTGGTACACCTGGGCTGCTTAAGTCTGAACATTTACTGAGATCAGAATACTGATTTTCTGTATCGATTGAGTATGTGGAGTTAAATAATGATGTTGAAAAATTTGGCATACCACATTGTAAGCACTCCCACGAGATGTTGCTTGCATCCATAAATTTGTAAATATTTGAGTGTATACCTTGACAGTTAATATGGAACCAGGTATCACAGCTGTCGCAACATACCGCTTTATGTTTTCAGGTAACTGCTTTGTTACAAGTATCGCATGGCCATCTTGGCCCTGGGTTTGTTTCAGTATCGAAGGCATTTGCAAGTAGAATTATGAATAAATATTTATTTACTGGTCTGCATTTGTTTACTTTTAATTTCAGGCTCCCTAAGTTTGTTATTGAGCTGTGTGTTTTCTGATCATGTGTGTGTTCATGCTCCTCTTTTTCAAAGATGGTTTTGAAGTTTGCATGATGGCATATGAGCAATATTAAGGAGGTGATCAGTAAAATATGTTAAATTTTTAATATATACCTTTGTTCACTTTATCTTCGTCTCTTCGGCTACCAAAGAGCACAGGAAATTGAAATAAGTTTTATAACATTTGTTGGTAGAGACTAGAAAAGAAAGATTCACCAATTTTTGCGTTAATAAAGGAGCATAACTCACGAACGGTCAAAGTGAAGCCACTCAAATTCGAATAAATTGATCTGTGTTCTGTGAAAAAAATAATTGTGTGCAAATAAAGTAAGAAAATGGAAACCAATTTCTGTACAGACAGACATATGTATGGATGGACATCATGACAACAGTAAAAGTTAATGCCCCTTCGACTAGCAGTGGGGCATAACAAAAAAGTTATGATTATATTATTCATTCTGTCTTGGGATTCAGTAAATTTTCCAGATATTTTTTTTAACTTCAATCTACTTATATAGTTTGATTGGTGATTCATTCAGTGGTAAAATAATAAAAAAATCACACCAGATACATCATCTAATACAAGAATAGATTGTCACTAAATACTTGTGGCAAACTATTTTTTATTTAGACCAGATACATTATCCAATACGAAAATAGATTGTCACTAAATACTTAGCTCTGTAGAGAAGAGATATAACGTGACAGCAAGGTATTTGTCACTATACAAATCCTTGGTGACAGTACCCAAATTGCACATATCAACAAAAACAGCTTTGGAAAATTACAAGTTTTCTTTAAGAATAAACACTTAGTATTTTTATGATTTGACATTACACACGTCTTTTAACATAGCTGAATATACTTAAATATACACAAAACGTTCACAGTTAATATCAACAGATGAAGCTTTCACTGGAAAAAGTAAATCTACGGAATCGTCGTCATGCGATGTTCTCAATAAGTCATCATTTCTTATTAAATGAATAGCAAGCATGGACTAATGTCAAATTGTTCTAAATATTTGAAGAAATGGAACAAAACATCTAGCTGTTATTCAATTCTTAAGGATGTGAATTTAAGCATGGCCAGCTGGCCGATGCAATTTGGGTACTCCTCTTATAAATGGAATCCTGGATCGTTTGGAGGTCGGTTCATACTCATTTTTCTATGATTCAATATGGATTCAAAATTAAATTGGTGTAACTATAATAAACAAGTATACATCTACAAAATAAACACAGATTGGAAACTTTTGTCTGCATCGTAAAAAAACGTACGTGAAAATAAATGTCTTCTCTAATGAATAATACACTTTCAGGTCTTTAGTGTAACCCCACTCTGGTTTTACATACAGTGCTGTTTGCAACGCCGTATCCTTCAATTTCATTAAAAACATAAACTTGAACGGTGTATAAAATGCTTTCAAAAGTGAGAAAACAACATAAACGCAAACGCGTATAGAGATTTTATTTTAAAAACTGATTGATAAAAGTGTAAGCAAATTCAGTTCTAGAATTAACAAATAAAATTTGTTCGGTGTAGAAAAAAAACCTTTACCGGGATTGCGGCTTGCCAAACTGAAAACACCATCATACTGAAGTGCAGGTGTGCCTAGGCTATATTGGCAGAAAATATAAAGATACAGATACATGGACCTGCTAAGGCACAAATTCATTAGAGAAGACGTTTATTTTCACCTACGTTTTTTTACGATGCAGACAAAAGTTTCCAATCTGTGTTTATTTTGTAGATGTATACTTGTTTATTATAGTTACACCAATTTAATTTTGAATCCATATTGAATCATAGAAAAATGAGTATGAACCGACCTCCAAACGATCCAGGATTCCATTTATATGAGGAGTACCCAAATTGCATCGGCCAGCTGGCCATGCTTAAATTCACATCCTTAAGAATTGAATAACAGCTAGATGTTTTGTTCCATTTCTTCAAATATTTAGAACAATTTGACATTAGTCCATGCTTGCTATTCATTTAATAAGAAATGATGACTTTTTGAGAACATCGCATGACGACGATTCCGTAGATTTACCTTTTCCAGTGAAAGCTTCATCTGTTGATATTAACTGTGAACGTTTTGTGTATATTTAAGTATATTCAGCTATGTTAAAAGACGTGTGTAATGTCAAATCATAAAAATACTAAGTGTTTATTCTTAAAGAAAACTTGTAAGATTTCAACAGCTGTTTTTGTTGATATGTGCAATTTGGGTACTGTCACCAAGGATTTGTATAGTGACAAATACCTTGCTGTCACGTTATATCTCTTCTCTACAGAGCTAAGTATTTAGTGACAATCTATTTTCGTATTGGATAATGTATCTGGTCTAAATAAAAAATAGTTTGCCACAAGTATTTAGTGACAATCTATTCTTGTATTAGATGATGTATCTGGTGTGATTTTTTTATTATTTTACCACTGAATGAATCACCAATCAAACTATATAAGTAGATTGAAGTTAAAAAAAATATCTGGAAAATTTACTGAATCCCAAGACAGAATGAATAATATAATTATAACTTTTTTGTTATGCCCCACTGCTAGTCGAAGGGGCATTAACTTTTACTGTTGTCATGATGTCCATCCATACATATGTCTGTCTGTACAGAAATTGGTTTCCATTTTCTTACTTTATTTGCACACAATTATTTTTTTCACAGAACACAGATCAATTTATTCGAATTTGAGTGGCTTCACTTTGACCGTTCGTGAGTTATGCTCCTTTATTAACGCAAAGATTGGTGAATCTTTCTTTTCTAGTCTCTACCAACAAATGTTATAAAACTTATACACTACTTATTACCACAAAACACAGATCAAGTTTGAATTTTACTCCCGTCACTGTAACCGTTCTTGAGTTACATGTATTTATGCTCCTTTATTATAAAATGGAAAAAATTGCCAAATCTTTGGTGGATCCGACAAACTTTTGTATACAGATTTTATTTATTTAGATATGATTTACAAACTTCAGAAAAGGTTGAGAAGCATTTCAATTCTAGGGCATTCCAACCTGAAGCAAGTTGTACCAATGGAATTGATGGAAGCCCCCATTAGAACACTGTGCATAACTGTGGTTGCAACTTCACCATCTGATACAGCATCTAGTTCATCAAAGATGACCTAAGCTGAAGTGGTGAGACTTCCTCTGCATGCAACAGGTCATACCAAACTAAAACCACGTTTGATAATAAGGTATGAAAATAATGTCTAATATTGTAAGAATGAATGGAACATATGCCAGAGGAATGTCTGTCACTTTTTGTTTTTATACACCCTACAAACAAAGTTTTGGGAGATACATAAACAAAAATATTATGTTTCTCCTATTTCTTAAGAATTATATATATATAAACAGTCACATATATAAACGGTCGTGTCGTCTGATTTTTTAAACAGAATTTTCAGATTTACTTTACATTTAATAAACAAAGCATACATGTAGCTGTACCCGAACTTAGTTATACACTGCATGAGAAAGGGTCCCGGTATTTTGATCGCAGGATTTGAAAAAGTTATGCGATACTTATTTATAATAGTCTATATGTTGGAAAGTCGTGCACGCTTAAAATTCTTTCATGAGAGTGACACATTGTTCATTTTCTAAAATAAAACAGGATATACTGTAGATACAAGACAAAATGTATACTGTACTGAACAAATCAAGCGTAAGAAAATAAATCATGTAGACAAATGAAATATACTTGGAAATTGCCCTAACAAATATTGCCTCTACAGCTGCCCCAAAGAGCCCACTCTTAACGAAATTTGCAGAAAGGGTCTTTTACATATATATGTACTATAGTTTAGTTACTATCTCCCTTTACGTTTAATATGACGGTGCTGGCTATGAAATTTAATAATAATTAAACTACAAGCCATCCGCTGTACTGTGGATTCACTTATTTTCGTGGGTACCAATTTTCGTGGATTGCGGAAAACTTGCCTTTTCGTGGATATTTGATTTTGTGGTTTTGCAAAAGTCTTCATAAACCCTTATTGAAAATATGTAATTCGTTGAACATTGAATTTCGTGGTTTACATGTACCCACGAAATCCACGGAAATTGGTATCCAACGAATAATAATGAATCCACAGTATTTCAAAAGGCTATCTGTTTCTTCAGAAAATAACCATACTTTGTGTAGAGATAACATTTTTGTAACACGTGACTGAACAACATAAAGAATGAACAATACTGTTATACAATTCTATAAGGAATCATCATTCAAAAATGTTAAAGAGGTACACCAAAAAATTAAAAAAGTTCTCCCCGTTTTCAAGCAACTCGACTTTTAACTTAATTGCAATAAAGATTTATAATAAATATAAAAATAGTAGTGCTGGATGGGGGATTTCCTTGTGTGAGTTGACTCAAAGTGTTAGTTTATTCAGGTTACACACGTTTTATATTTGTAAATGCAGTTTTTATGTGAAGTGTACATATCACAAAAATAAAAGCTAATATTTTAAAAAATATCATATTTTTTGTTATCATGCTTATTGGTTAATAAAGTTATTTTTTTTTTAATTTTGATTACAGTGTATGGAAATGAAGAAATCAATTGGAGTCCCTACATTTAAAAGGAGGAGTGTGTCTTCAGTTGAGATTGGTAGAAAAAAAGAAAAAAACAGTTAGGACTCAGTTAGCATATTATTTTGAATAGTATGACTACAAATGGCCATTTATAATTTATATTATATATATATAGTCATTAATAATATTATACCATAAATGATGGCCCGGAGAACATAGCAAAACATCAGATAGTATTTTGTACATTTAATGTTTTTTTTTATTTGGCTGATAAATCCAACATTGACATGAATGAAATCAAAATTTTCTTTTCGTTTTATACCAGCTGCATGCATGATAAATGTTATATACATTTTCCAAAATAAAATGTTTATAAAATCTATGATGGAAAATAAATGCTGTATTTTTTATTCATAAATATCAAATGTTAAATAATTAATCCAAAAAAAATAAAACTTAAAATTCTTAATTCTTAATTTAGTCTCACAGATGAAGAAGATGCACTTATGAAACAGGGTTGGTCATTGTTGCATTACTCTTTATTTGTTTATCTTTTGTTTTGCTCCACTATGCATTATTTTATTTGTTAACAATTTTACAAATGGCCTCTCCAGAAAAAAATACAAAGCTGTTTGAGTTGGAACTACATATTTATTTTAAGATACCTACATAAGGATGATAATTATTTTGCCATTTAACCTTAAAATGTGTATTTCTGAACCCCTTTGTACTTTTTCCTGGTAAATCTCTTACAAGAATGCATGCTGTTATTGTTTTGAACGTCTAGAAATATGGCCCTATTACACATGATACATCTTCTTTCCAGAGGAATTAAATGATATTTAGATAAGATAGATATGCAAGTTACATGTAAAAAGTAAATTAACAAAAATACCGAACTCCGAGGAAAATTCAAAATGTAAAGTCCGTTATCAAATGGCAAAATCAAAAGCTCAAATACATGAAGCGAATCAGAAAACAACTGTTATATTCCTGACTTGGTACAGGCGTTTTTTATGAAGGAAATTTTTTAGTAAAACCGTATTTAAAGATTAATAAGATCGTTAGAAACAAGGCAATTGACCTAATCATCATGCACGAAAGTAACTGCATGGTATTATGCTTTGGTCACTATAATGCATGGAGAGATTATGAATTGTGTCTATTTGATACAGCACTGATACAAAAAAAAAACTAAAAAGAGTTAATGAATGGCCATTGATATAATTTTGAAGTGGACTAGCTCACTTTAATACACATGAGCTGAAAAAAATTAAAATCTACCAATAAAATTACTTAATGATTGTACAACTACTGAAATCCCTTTACTTTTAGTTTAAGACTGTTTAATTTTTTAGTTACTTTCATTTCATATTTAATATTGTGCATTTTTAATAGATACAGGGTAAAGACGAGTGATCTAGTGTTTGGGGTCACCGAGGATGTGGCTGTTGTCCTACCAAACAAAGCTTAACTGGAACATAGTTTTTATCAGGTATTGTTGTATATATGTAAGACTCCAGATCGATGCCCAGTCTCTAATCGACGTCCATTCCTCAAATCGACGTCCAAATCTGACGTCACAATAAAATAACATTCCAAATCGACGGCCAATTTTATGTCGCTCTTAAATCGACGTCTTTTTTGTTGTTCTCAAATCCACGTCCACGTTAAACGACGTCCGTTTTATTGACGTGTCGCAGTGAAATCTCATCCTTATCAAAGGTGGGATGAACCTATAACTCAAAAAAGTTGTTGAAAAATATAACCAAATTATAATACTTTTCAACAATTTGCCGTACGTTTTTATTCTTTCTATTGTTTGAGTCTGTATAGATGTACTGCCCTCTAGATGTCTTTTGATTATCTTTGTCTTTGGGTTGTTGTCTTATTGTTGTACAATGTATACCCACATTTATTTGTTTATATGAACAAGAAAAGAAAACGACAACGTACGTCGTTTTTGTGATTCATAACATCACATTGGACGTCAATTAGAGGGTTAAAATACTGGACACTGATTTTAGAACGTGACGTCAAATTTGGACGTCGATTTGAGGAACGGACGTCGATTAGAGACCGGACTTCAATCTGAGTCTTACATATATTTAATGACTTGTGCTATAGATATATATAAATATATATATTGAACTGCATAAATATCAGATATCTGCATTTCCATCCATTAATAGTGTTACTTCAAAACCAAAAGACAAAATCATATAAAGAATATATTTGGACTACATTACAATGTATCTTGAATGCATTTATTTAACTATGTAATATAAACTTCAAGTTTGATAATATTAAAATGTTCTTCAGCATCAATTATCATAGTTTGCTCATAAACTATTGTCTTAATGCTGAAAAATCTGATTTATAGTAATAGATTGTTTTAACTTAATATAGACTCACATAAAAAAGCAACTGCTTGAACCCATATCAATGCATCCTACGAAGAAAATGCCTATGGTGAAGAAAGAAGAAAATGTACACATTTTATTTATTTTAAACATTTCTGCCCAATTGATAATGCAAAGCATTACATATTAAAGTATGTTAATTTTTTAGTTCATTCTTTGTATATATTTCCACTTT
This sequence comes from Mytilus californianus, assembly GCF_021869535.1. NCBI lineage: Eukaryota > Metazoa > Mollusca > Bivalvia > Mytilida > Mytilidae > Mytilus > Mytilus californianus. The sequence goes on from NW_026262581.1 coordinate 109,428,532, forward strand.
CACTGAAGCCATCGTAGTAGGAAACTTTTTTGTGTTCAGAGATATGGGATATATGTAATAGTTGATCATTTAATTAAATTCATGGTGATTATTATTGCAAAGCACCTTTAATTGTCCTGTTTGTCCAGTGATGTGCTTAAAAGAAGACTTTTTGATAGATCATGTTATTTTGGCCATACTGAAAAAATAAAAAAAGGTTTGATTGATAATGTCATATATTACATGAAACTACTGCCTTCATTCAAACACTGGGCATCTTCCCAAAACAAAAATGAAAACATTTGATAGACTAGCGATTCAAAGAGCTCAAGGACTCAAGGACGTTGAACAGAAAAACAACTCATAACCAATAACTATCACGTAAGAAAATGCTTGTAAATATGTAAAAAGCGTGTATAAGCTTGTATTACACAATTGAATAGGTAACTATTGATACATGTACTTTTTATCATATAACCAATTGGAATGTTACACCATCATTTCCCAGTCAATCATATTCATGTAATTTTTTATTCACTCCTTGCAGTGTAATGCAAGAAATATCTCTTAATGTGAGAAATAGACAACATGCTATAAACATGAGAAAATAGATTTAATTTTCTAAGGCTTGACACATTTATAAAATAATCAACATAGAATGAAGAATGGAAACGGGTAATGTGTTAAAGAGACAACAACCCAACCAAAGAGTAGAAAACAGCCCAAGGCCACCAATGGGTCTTTAATTTGCACTATTATATGATTGTTATAAGCAAAATATAAATAAGAATTTATGTTCTTATGCCTTCATTTATTTTGTAGGCAGAATTCAGACAGACAGATATTCGTCATTTCAGGTTAGTTATATACATTCAGAATACATCACACCATTTGACAATATGGTAAATTACTTAAAGGATGTTTTCTACTCAGTTTCAAAATATCAAGCTTTTCCTAACACTGGTAAATATTGATAGGAGAGTAATAAACTCACTCACTCACTCGCTCACAACTAAAAGAGCTAAAATACTTAAAGGACTGTGTTTTTTGTGCTTGTTTTTGAGATATAAGCTATTGAAAATTTGGGGGGGGAAATTCTCTCTTGAATTTTGATATCTTTATAATTGACAAATCTTACTTCACAAACACTATTACAAAATGCTAGGATGCTAAAATTACAAGAATTTGATAAGATTTTTACAAATGGCTTCTCTCCGGCATAATAAAGATTTATGAAAAGAAAAATGAGTGTAAGTATCAAAAATAATTTTTGGTCTTCAAATGGACAGAACTAGAGGAATTCCAAAATCTGACAATAATTTAAAAACCTGACTAGCAAACATCTTTAATTAATATGGATTTAATTCTGCTGTATGGTATTATTTATATTTGAACTTATGGAAGATTTATATACACCAAAATACAGGTGTTCAAATTGGTGTTGGTCTGAGGTCCATGACCTTCCATTTACTGGTTTGGACCTTCCCACCGGTAGTTAGTTACACCCTATGTACTTTCATATATTTGCAGTTCAAATGAATTACAAAAACATATTGAGCAAAAATATGAAAATTTAGTATTAAAATGATCTTAATATATGCAACTATACTGAAAGGGAACTTATGTGGTTACTTACATTCTTTACCCTCGTGACGGGTCTTCGTACAAGATACCAGGAAACTGGAGAATATATTATTAGAACATAACTAGTAAACAGAATGAGTCTGTTTGGTTTTTTATGAATTGAATTATCAAAAAAAATTGGCTCTTCAAAAAATAATGGAGGACCTTTAAGTATCATTAGTCGAAGGTCAGGCTGGACCTTCCTTTGCCTAAAGTGAATTTGAACCCATGGATTAAAAGGACATACAGGTATCAACAAGCATTTGATTCTTTTTTTATGCCCGCCGTAGCAGAGGGGTCATTAAGTTTTACCCTTGTCCGTCGGTACGTCCCAAAGTTAATTGGCTTCTGTTCTCTAACTTTAGTTTGCCTCAACCAAATGGTTCACTTTTACCGTTCTTCAGTTATGTCCCTTTATAACTTTATATGATGTGCAAGCGGGGGCATCATCTGTGTCCCATGGACACATTCCCCATTTATTTTTAAATACATCATATATGTAGTGTGAGTGGTCAATTTCAATATAATTTACTTTTTTAATTGGATTTTCGAAGGAAATATCAGTTATTAAAATGGTGATGTATGGCGGGCGGCTGGGCGGATCTACGCACGGCTGCCAAACAGTGTCAGCACAATAACATGAAAACACTTTAACAAATTTTTTTCAAATTTAAATATGTTGTTTCCTGGGACTTAATGAAGGTCTAGTTCAATTTTCAAGATATTAGTTTATCTCCTTTGTGAGTTATCGCCATTTTTTAATATCCAAAAGTGGAATTTTTAAATATTTTACTCTTGTTATCTTTTTTATGACTAAGCATAATGTCTTATCTCACAATAAAAATTGGAGTGACAGATTTATTTGAAAATTATCTATTTCCTAAGTGGTAATGATTATAAGCTATATTATTAGACATTTTGAAGTTAATTACATTATTAATTATTAATTAGATCTGGGTTATATGATGATGAACTTATATCTTAGCATATAATATCATTGGAGTGACAGATTTATTTGAAAATTTTCTGTTTCCTGATAAGATCTGTAGGACTGTATATATAAAGTTTGAAATTTACTAGTTAAGGACAGTATAAATGAAATTTGAAATTTACTGTTCATTATTAGACATTTTGTAGATAATTAAGTCTCCCTAAACCATATATATTCTTACCCCCACCCCCTTTCAATTTGAGAATGTGCTTTTATTTTGTAAACGGTTGAGATCCCCACCCCTAAACCATATATATTCTTGTATGGGACAATAAAACAAATCAAATGAAATATTTAGAGAGTCCCTGGGTTCACCCCCACCCCCCTACTTTTTGAAAACTTGTAAACAGTCAAGATCCCAACCCTGAAACCATATATATTCTTGTATGTGACAACAAAACAAATCAAATAAAATAAAAGGTGAGTCCCCTGGGGTCACCCCCACCCCCTCCTGTTTGAGAACTTGTAATCGGTTGAGATCCTCACCCCTAAACCATATATATTCTTGTACGGGACAATAACACAAATCAAATGAAATATAGGGGAAGTCCATTGGGGTCACCCCCCACCCCTTCTTTTTGAAAACTTGTAAACAGTCAAAATCCCCACCCCTAAAACCATATATATTGTTGTATGGGACAATAAAACAAATCTAATGAAATAAAAGGCAAGTCCCCTGGGTCACCCCACCCCATCCTGTTTAAGAACTTGTAAATCGAAGAGATCCCCACCCCTAAACCATATATATTCTTGAATGGGACAATAAAACAAATCAAATGATATATAGGGGAAGTCCATGGGGGTCACCCCCATCCCCCTTCTTTTTGATAACTTGTAAACAGTCGAGATCCCCACCCCTTAACCATATATATTCTTGAATGGGACAATAAAACAAATCAAATGAAATTGAGGGGGAGTCCCCTGGGGTCACCCCCACCCCCCTTTTTTTGGAAAACTTGTAAATGGTCAAAATCTCCACCCCGAAACCATATATATTCTTGTATGGGAAATCAAACAAATCAAATAAAATACAAGGCGAGTCCCCTGGGGTCACCCCCACCCCCTCCTGTTTAAGAACTTGTAAACGGTCGAAATCCCCACCCCTAAACCATATATATTCTTGTATGGGACAATAACACAAATCAAATGAAATATAGGGGAAGTCCATGGGGGTCACCCCCACCCCCTTTCTTTTTGAAAACTTGTAAACGGTCAAGATCCACACCCTGAAACTATATATATTCTTGTATGGGACAATAAAACAAATCAAATAAAAAAGAAAAGGCGAGTCCCCTGGGGTCACCCCCACCCCCTCCTGTTTGAGAACTTGTAAACAGTCGAGATCCACACCCATAAACCATATATATTCTTGTATGCAATAAAACAAATCAAATGAAATATAGGGGAAGTCCATGGGGGTCACCCCCACCCCCCTTCTTTTTGATAACTTGTAAACGGTCTAGATCCCCACCCCTAAACCATATATATTCTTGAATGGGATAATAAAACAAATCAAATGAAATTGAGGGGGAGTCCCCTGGGGTCACCCCCACCCCCTTTTTTTTTTAAACTTGTAAATGGTCAAAATCTCCACCCCGAAACCATATATTCTTGTATGGGACAATCAAACAAATCAAATGAAATACAAGGCGAGTCCCCTGGGGTCACCCCCACTGCCTCCTGTTTAAGAACTTGTAAACAGTCAAGATTCCTACCCCTAAACCATATATATTCTTGTACAGGACAAAAAAAAATCATATGAAATAAAGGAAGAGTCCCCTTTTGAGAACTTGTAAACGGTCGAGATCTCCACCCCTAAACCATATAAATTCCTGTTCGTAATTTCAAGAAGATTTGAATGACATACAGGGTCAATCCATAGGAGTCACTAACGCATATCATAAACCAATTTGTACTGGACATTGCCCAATGTCAAGCGACAATGGGAATGACGAATTATTGGAGCTTTGTTTGGGAGATTTCGTAACAGCATTCTGTTACAATTATTTCTTGTTACTGATAAGTTTTATAGATTTTGAAATGACATTGTATTAATGATAAATAAAATTTTGGATTTTTTTCTTCTTTTCTTTGATAAATTGTTTGTAGAATTTTGTGGCAAGTTTGTTTGTTATTCTGTAAAAACTAATTTTCTGAATGCTATATGTATTTTTTTTTTTGATGAAGTAAACTCCTTTAAAAACTAAGCTTATATTGTCTATTAATAAACATATATTTAGATTTCTGATTTTGGGCCCAGTTTTCAAGTTGGTCCAAATTGAGGTCCAAAATTAAACTGTTTGATTTCAACATAAATTGAATATATATAGGGTTCTTTGAAATGCTTAATCTAAACCTGTATTTCTTTTCATTATTAATAAGATAATACCACATTGAGGTCCAAAGGGTCCTAAATTACACTTTTGATTAATTTCATCAAAAATTTAATTCTTTGGTTCTTTGATATGCTGATTCTAGCAATGTTTGAGTGTTAAATCATATCTAGTTTTAGAGAACTTAGTCATCACTGGTTGTTATTATTATATTGATTATAATTTGAAAAATTGCATCATATCTTATTTTAGAGAACTATTTATCCAGTTTGAGTTATTTCCCTTTGCACAGAAAATATTATGGATAAAATTAACCTGTGTTTCATTTCAACATAAATTAAATATATATAGGGTTCTTTCAAATGCTGAATCTAAACCTGTATTTAAATATTAGATTTTTGGGCCCAGTTTTCAAGTTGGTCCAAATCATGGTCCAAAATTAAACTTTGTTTTATTCAACAAAAAAATTATTTATGGGGTTCTTTGAAATGCTGAATCTAACCATGTATTGAGAGATTTTGGATTGTGGGCTCCTTTATCAAATTGGTCCACATTGAGATGCAAAGGTTCTTAAATTAAGCTTTGTCTGATTTCATCAAAAATTGAATTCTTGGGGTTCTTTGATATGCTGATTCTAATATGTACTTAGATTTTTGATATTGGACCATAATAGGTATTTAAATGTCCAATTTCAAGTATTTCAGTTCTTAACCACATTCATTTTGTGTCACAAACCTATGCTGTGTCAAATATTCAATCACAATCCAAATTCAGAGCTGTTTTAAGCTTAAATGTAGTGTCCATACTTGCTCAACTGTTTAGGGTTCAACCTCTGCAGGAAAATCCGGTTTGCTGTCACTCTGACAGCCTCTTGTCTTTTTATTAGATACCAAATAAAGAAAATGCTGTTGAGGAACAGGGGAGTTTCTGTGATTAGAATGATACACAAAGAGCATTTGGTAGTGTATAATAGATGATATTTTTTTTAATTGGATACAGTAAATAACAATATTTTTGTATACATTATTGTCACCATTTTCAATCTGACAACAGACTTGAATTTTAAATTAAGTTTAAAGAGGTATTACATGTATTTACATTTGCACAAAAAAATATGTTGATAGGTTTGATTTCTATCAAGAAAAATGCTATTTCTGCACATACTGCCTCTTTAAAAGTCTTACTTTTGAATAGAATTTATGTATAAATATATAAAAAAATCTTAAACATGGTGATTTGTGTTTGTAAAAAGTTCTTTTTATATTATATAAATTATTGCAGTTAATCATTCACTATTAATGTACTTTTAACATGTTTAAGCAATCTTTAGTTGTTGAAATTGTATTTTTTCAAGATTTTTACCGTTTTTCATTTTAATTTTATCAATCAAGTTAAAGAGTGTGTATATAATGCAACTGAAAACTCTTTATCTCTGTTCTGTATCTAATAATATAAATATATATCTATGTGTATATTGTTTCAGAGTGTGATGAAGTTGAGAGTAGTATTTTAACCAAAAGAACATCTGCCTTAACAACAGTGAAGGTTTTAGCGAGCAGGTGCTATTTGGTGATGTTGAAAGAAATCCAGGACCTACAATGGTATCAATCACCCCAAAAAAATGTTATGTTTGAGACTGAAATTTATTTAGGATGATTTGATCTGAAAAAAATACTTTTAATTTGAGACATATAAACTTAACTCATTCATGTCATTGGCACTCATACCACAACTTCTTATATCTATTAACAACTTCATTAAAACCCATTTAATAATTCAGGCGTATTGGATAATGTTTCAATTCATCTTTACCATAATTTTCATGGAAATTTTATGTTTTATTGACCAATGGAAAATCTGGTTAGTACTCTGGTGAAGTAAGGCAGACTGGACATGCTGCTACAAACAGTTTCCATGGGATTAATTTAACATTTGATCAATTCAGAAATGGAATAATTTAAAGACCTGAACAAAAAATCAACTTTTACTGTCTTCTAAAATTATTTTTTTTTAATTTTTTTTCCCCTTTAATTTCAAAATAAGAAGAGACCTTACTGGTACAGTTTTAATTTTCCAGATCCAAAATCAAAAAAATATAATGAAATAATTCTGATATAATTGTTACACTGTACTGTATGCTAAATCTATTGAAGATTATTGTTTAAAACCTCCTGCCATGATATAATCTTGTACTTTATCCATCTTATTATACATCCCACAAAGTTTTTGAGGTGAATAAATAATAGGAATCACCCTGTCTGTCTATCTGCCCATAAAAACAAAACAAATTGTCCTATCAAATCAATGTAATTATCTTGCTGCCCTTGATTTTAATAGTTTTTTTTTTTTTTTTTCTAAAAAATTTAAATACGCTTAATCACACTTAATTTTTGATAGTTTAATCTACCTTTCAAGCTAAAGATGTTCCAGTCGTATAATGAATTATACTTGGTAAAATATTTTTAAACCAAAAAAGGGTATTTTTTGTAACATGTCCAAACTGGAAGATCAGAAACAAGACACCATTCCAAATATATCATAGGAAAAGCCAGTCATCTTGTGGAAATGTGATGACTGAACGTGCGAGTGCTGAACAGCCAGTCAAGGTCGTTAAACACTTCCAGTAGAAATGTGATCAAAACAGTTCAAACTTTTTTTTTTCATTTAGAATGAATGTTTATTTCAATAATTGAACCAGATTTTGTGAATTTTACATGAAAGCGATTTTATTTTAGGTTTATCAAGACAAATCTTAGTGCTTGCCATACAAGTGTCAAAGAGTGAAGGGCAAGAACAATTTTAAAGAACAGAGAAGACTTGTTTTATTGCACTTAGTTTTGAGTTTTTGTTTTATATTTTACCACTATGATAGAGTATTATGTAACATTCAGGAAATGTATTGTTCTGATATATCTGTTTTATAATTTCTCCTTTTCATTTGTCCATTTATGGGACGTATTATGGTATATCGTTGACCGTCTGTCTGTCTGTCCGTCCGCCCGTCCATCGTCAACATGTCGGACATTAACTCTAAAACGCTTTAACCAATATGCATGAAACTTTAGTGAATTGTTTATATGTATTCACGTGAGCTCCCTTTCATTTTTTATAAATTTCAGATTTACCGTTTCCGAGTTTTGTGGGTTTTATTCATTAAAAAAGGAGGGATTTTCCAGTTTTTGGACAATAACTCAAAAACAATTTCACCAATTTGCAAGAAACTTTGGTGAATTGTTTGTTTCTATCGACATGAGCTCCCTTTTGATTTTTATAAATTTTAGACTAGATGTTTCCGATTTATGGGGTTTTACTCATTACAAAAAGGGGGATTTTCAAGTTGTCAGACAATAACTCAAAAATGCTTTCAGCATTTTTTATGAAACTTTGGTAAATTGTTTATATCTATTGTTGTAAGCTCCCTTTTGATTTTTATAAATTTTTAGATTTTACGTTTCCGAGTTATAAGATTTTATTCATAAAAAAGGGGTGATTTTCAAGTTTTTGGACAATATCCTTAAAGTGCTTAGGGCAGTTTTCATTAAACTATGATGACTGATTTATATCTATTAAGATAACCACCCTTTATTTTTTTTTATAAATTTCTGATATAACATTGATAAGTTATTGTTTGTTTATAGTCTGACAACAGATTTACTATTTAGTATTGTGCAACAGCACAGTGTATTGCACAACAGCAAGAAATCTTTAATTGAATATAAATTCAATTCATATAACCAATTTCAAGTTCTTTACTACAATGATTCAGAAACCTATAATATGTCAAATATTTAATTACAATCCAAATTCAGACCTGTATCAAGATTGAATATTGTGTCCATTTTTGCCCCAACTGTTCAGGGTTGGACCTCTGCAGGCGTATCCAGCTGTGCTCAGCGAAGCAGTTTATTAGATATGTTTTAGATGTTTTTTTATACCTTTTCCTACTTGAGTACCATTGACAACTATTTAAAGTTTTTAGTAAGGTTACTTTCTTCAATTTGTTTATTTCATAATATTAAGATGTCATTCTTGAATACCTTGTAGGTATAAACTGTGTTTTTTTCTTCTTGATATGTGTAGTATAAATCCCCCCCCCCTCAATTATGTTTAGTTTTGAAAAAAATATATATACCATAAGGACTGTCCACTATGGATGCCTCTCTAAATAAAGATAAGAGAATCTTGGCATACATTAAATACAAATTTCTAAAAAAAAAAAATTATGAAGACTCCATACAAAAAAACTTTTGAAAGTGTCACACCAGTGATTCTTTTTGTATAATTCAGGTTAGTTCTAAATCTCATTTTTCATTGGGGATTTTCTTCATTGCATAGAGGATGCATTTATCATCTAGTTTAATATACCTCACAATGTGATTTTTAAATGTTGTAAATACAGAAAAACATACATAATGATTATGATATGCTAATACTTCATTATTGCAAATAATTTTACTTTAGATTATGATGAATATTTAAACTGGAATTAACTATTCACATGTTATGCTCATTGATTGTTGACATTATGTGTTGAAAGAAGTCAAAGGACTAAGAGTTACAAGACTGAAAGTCAAAAAGTCACAATTTATTAATTTACAATTATTTAAATGTATAAGATAAATTGCTTGTGCATTATTAATTTTTGAAAATGGTAAATTTGTTAATAATTTGTTTGGTCTATAAATTATAATAGATTAAAATGTCAATTGAATTAGTCTGCCTATTAAAAAAAAAATCACTCAAAACCACATAGTGACCTCTTGTTCTATATTTTTAGCTCACCTGGCCCAAAGGGCCAAGTGAGCTTTTCTCATCACTTGTCGTCCGTCGTCCGTTAACTTTTACAAAAATCTTCTCCTCTGAAACTACAGGGCCAATGTTAACCAAACTTGGCCACAATCATCATTGGGGTATCTAGTTTAAAAATTGTGTCCGACGACCCGGCCGGCCAACCAAGATGGCTGCCATGGCTAAAAATAGAACATAGGGGTAAAATGTAGATTTTGGCTTATATCTCTGAAACAAAAGCATTTAGAGCAAATCTGACATGGGTAAAAATGTTCATAAGGTCAAGATCTATCTGCCCTGAAATTTTCAGACAAATCAGACAACCCGTTGTTGGGTTGCTGCCCCTGAGTTGGTAATTTTAAGAAAATTTTGCAGTTTTTGGTGATTATCTTCAATATTATTATAGATATAGAGATAAACTGTAAACAGCAATAATGGTCAGCAAAGTAAGATCTACAAATAAGTTAAAATGACCAAAATTGTCAATTGACCCGTTAAGGAGTTATTGCCCTTTATAGTCAATTTTTTACGATTTTCGTAAATTTTTGTAATCTTTTACAAAAATCTTCTCCTCTGAAACTACTGGGCCAAATAGAATCAAACTTAGCCACAATCATCATTAGGGTATTCAGTTTAAAAAATGTGTCCGATGACCCTGACTGCCAACAAAGATGGCCGACATGGCAAAAATGGAACAAATGGGGTAAAATGCAAGTTTTGTCTATTATTCTGATAACCGTTATAAAAAGAGGAAATCTGAAGAGGGTAAAATTGTTCAGAATGTTGAGCTCTACCAATTATCCATATACGTCAAAACTGTAAGACAATTTCCTGTAGGAGTTATTGCCCTTAAATGACAAATTTTACCACTTTTTTTCGATTTTTGTCTATTATCATATCTTGAAAACTATAAAAGATAGAGAGAAACTGTAAATTGCAAAAATGATCAGAAGGACAAGTTCTTCAAATAAGTCTTATGGTTGAAATCATCAGTTGACTCCTTATTAGAGTTATTTCCCTTTGATGCCTTTTTTGCGTTTTTGTCTTATATCTTAAAACTTATAATAGATAGAAAGAAACTTAAATATACAAAAATGATCAGCAAGACAAAATCTACAATTAAGACAAATGGCAGAAATTGTCCAACGACTCCTTATTGGAGTTATTGCCCTTTAATTATGATTTTTATCATTTTTTTTGGCGTTTTTCCTTGTATGATATTAATTATAATAGATAGATAGAAACTTAAATAATCAAAAATGATAAGCAAGACGAGACCTACTAACAAGTCAAATTTTGCTGATATAATAAGTAGACTGTTACTCTTTATAGGAGTTTTTTTACCCTCTTTTGTGTTTAGAGCAAAAGCTAAATAAGATCATGAAGATAGAGAGAAACTAAACAGACTTCAATGATCAGCAATATAAGATACAAAAAAAACCAGAGATTTTTGTCATTAATTCTATTCTCGTCTACAATGTTGGAGAGTGTCCCCTGTTGAATATGCATATAGACCAAGGTGAGCGACACAGGCTCTTGAGAGCCTCTAGTTTAATTGGTTACTTTTTTGTCTATTTTGTTTTATACCATAATATTATGCATGATAAATATAAATTGTGCTTTATGCATGTCACTAATGTATAGATAATTTTCTTTAAATGTTGTGTAAACTTTATTTAGGTATTTATGGTAATGTATTTATTTACCTATATACAAATTTAGAAAAATTAAAAGTTTTATAATAAAGAACAAAACTAATTAAAACATTTTTTGATTGATTTTTTATCCAATATGTATATTAAAAGGAAAGCTGTTCCAATAATAGATATGGCATTTAAATATAACTTGCATCATATAGAAAATAAAACAGCAAAAGATAGAAAACAAGAGAGAAAATTGCTTCAACAGGGTTGTACTGTCATATTCAAAGTCACATTGCCTGTTTACAGAAGGAATGCAATATAAAGCCTGCATTGGACTTAGTATTGTAGCTAAGCATGTGTGAAATTATTTTTTATTAAATGATGACTGCTATTTTAACTAAGTAAAACTAGATCAGGATACAATCTGTGTGAATTATGTGGGTTTCTTAGAAAGGGTCTGCATGTATGCATGTATGTATTGTCTGTGATTCAGTATGTTATGTCTAGTTCCAAGATCTAGTCTGAATGTATTTTTCCAATATTCAAACATGCAGCATGTATGCTGTTTCTATGGTTTTTATATACAGTCTATGCAATATGTAATGGTTTTAAATGATGATACATGACTTTATCATGTTACAGGATCATTTTTCTGAAAACACCTTTCATTTCAGTTTTTGTCTATATAAAGCTTTATATTTCAAAAGTTAGAAGGCCTAGATACTGCAGATACCATATGTTACGAAATTTCCCTCTGTCAAATGTCCTCAGCTTCATTTTCATGGTTCAGCATCTGCTTAAAGAAAAACAATGTTTGTCATGTGAATTTCTTACATCTATGAGCAATAGGATAACTATATTTGGTATATGGGTTCCTTGCAATGTCTACATTTCAGTCAGACAGGATTCTTCTGACCTTGACCTCATTTTATGTTAAAGTTATGTGATTAGATCCATTTCTAAAATACTGGAAGCATTAGGTCAATTATAGGTTGTGTATGTAATGATTGTAAGGGGTACATGTCAGTCCGGCAGGTTTCATCTGACCTTGATCTTATTTTCATGATTCACTGGTCAGTGTTAAGTTTTTTGTGTTTTGGTCTTTTTTTCAAGTACTACATAAGCAATAGATCAACTATATTTGGTATATGGAATTATTGTAAGGTGTGCATGTGTGTCTGACAGGATTTATCTGAAATGTGAATTGTCTGTGATACTTGTAGTGAAACCTTAATCTATAAGACTCATAAAATCAATGGTCAGTAAAGCAGGTGAGACATTTCAGTGTGTGCACTCTTGTGTGTTTTTAGAAGTCAAATATGATGTTTTGCCTTTGAAATGTACTTTTACTGTACCTGTACAAGCAGAAAAACAAAGGCATTAGTCTAATTTAGTTAAATACAGATTATGAAAGATATAAGGCAAATGTACATGAAACAACCAGTAAAATATAGATAATGAAAGATATAAGGCATGTACACGAGACAATGAGTTATAAAATGTAGATGATAGAATATGTAAGGCAAATTGAAATAATTTACCCACAGCAAACCTTGGTATGCATTGTCTGATGTTCTTATATACATTCTGTAAGTATTGTCTGTGGTTCCTAAATACAGTCTGTAAGTAGTGTCTGTGGTACTTAGATACAGTCTGAAAGTATTGTCTGTGGTACTTAGATACAGTCTGAAAGAATTGTCTGTGGTTCCTAGATTCAGTCTGTAAGTATTGTCTGTGGTTCTTAGATAAAGTCAGTAAGTATTTTCTGTGGTTCCTAGATAAAGTCTGTAAGTATTGTCTGTGGTTTTAAGATACAGTCTGTTAGTATTGTCTGTGATACTTAGATACAGTCTGTAAGTATTGACTGAGGTTCTTGCATACAGTCGGTCATTATTGTCTGTGGTTCTTAGATACAGTCTGTAAGTATTGTCTGTGGTTCTTAGATACAGTCTGTAAGTATTATCTGTGGTTCTTAGATACAACCAGTAAGTATTGTCTGTGATTCCTAGATACAGTCTGTTTTTATTGTCTGTGGTTCTTAAAAAAAGTCTGTTAGTATTGTCTGAGGTACTTAGATACAGTCTGTAAGTATTGTCTTTGGTTCTTACATACAGTCTGTCGGTATTGTCTGTGGTTCTAAGATACAGTCTGTAAGTATTGTGTGTGGTTCTAAGATACAGTCTGTTAGTATTGTCTGTGGTACTTAGATACAGTCTGTAAGTATTGTCTGTGGTTCTTAGATACAGTCTGTAAGTATTGTGTGTGGTTCTAAGATACAGTCTGTTAGTATTGTCTGTGGTACTTTGATACAGTCTGTAAGTATTGTCTGTGGTTCTAAGATACAGTCTGTAAGTATTGTCTGTGGTTCTTACGTACAGTCTGTAAGTATTGTCAGTGGTTCTTAGATACAGTCTCATACAATATATATTACCAAAACAGGCGGACAAATATTTGAAACATGGTGATACGGATGCAGTGCTAACACATATAAAGGTATACAGGCGGACAATTGAGTGGCTGCACAGCGGTTGTACTTATTTAATGGCTACAACATTACCAAGCTGTAGACCAAATACAAAAGGATTTCGTCTCGTTGAAGCCGAGAAAAAAAACTCTGTCCAGTCAATTGGACAGACGGCTGAGTCCTGTGGTTATATGACCAACCTATTGTATTCACATTATTAATTTGTTCCCGTTCTGAGCATGAATGAAATAATTGCCAATGGACGTAAATTTAATAGTTTGTTGGACAGACGGAGTCTAGCGGTTACATTACATAACTATTGTGTTGATATGATCTCGTCCTGAACATGAATGATATATTTGTCGCTGGACGTAAAAAAACATCAATCAATCAATCTAGCGGTTACTTGACCGATGGCAACAATCTTAAAATTTTAAAAACTTTAACCACAGAGTGAATGTAACGTTTCCTGGCAGAAAAACTAAGTCCATTTATAAGTACAATACGGAAAAACAGGATTTTTTTTTTTAAATTTACTTCTGGATACTATCTTATGATCATAAACAAGCTTCTGTCCAAGTTTGGTAGAAATCTAGCCTGGATAGTTTAAGAAAGTTATTAAAATTTCAAAAACTTTAACCACAGAGTGAATATTTGTGGACGCCGCCGACGGAATGTAGGATCGCTATGTCTTGCTTTTTCGACAAAAGTCGAAGGCTCGACAAAAATGTGGTACAGTTCATGTAGCTGTCAGATTGACTTGTACACCTTACAATCATTCGATACACCAAAATATAGTGTTTCATCACAGGGGAGACAAAATAAAACAAATGCATTCAATCAGAACTATACAAGAAATATCAAATAAATATCTTCAAGCCTGATGAAAAAGTGTGGAAAACTGTTAACTTGATCTGATAGTCAGACAAACGGCGTGCAAACCTATAGTTCCCTTTGACTTCGTCAGTATCTTAGGTACTAATAACTTGCATATAATACTTGGTTCAAACTAGTAATAATGTTTTTTGGCACAAACTTTATTTCATACAATGTCATTTCAGTCAACATGAGTCACAAATATTACAATTTATAAATCAACTAGTTAATGTTCTTATTGCATCTATGCTAATAAGCAATGAAAGTTTGTGAGGGCTATTCCATTAAAATGTATGTGGGTTTTTGTTAAAACAATATTTTTTGCATAATTTGGCAAAATTTATGACTATTCTAAAAAAATTAACAGATTTGCCACCATAATTTGCTGAAATATTCATATATATCTATATATTTCAATTTAGACTTGTATATATATATATATATACAAAAAAAAGTTTCTTTTCAAGCGGTGTACAGAATTATATATTAAAAATTAAATACACAAAAAGAGTTTTAAAAGCAGCATTGTCTAGCGCTTTCATCCATCTTGGGACTTTTCAAGACTATGAACGTCGTTATGAACGTCGTTATGGGGAACACATTAGTATTATGACGTAATGTCATTGTTCATAACACATAAGTAGTATGACGCAACGTTATTGTTCATTTAACTACTAAGCATTAAGCATGGCGTCAAACACTTTTATGAATTTTCTTTCTAGTTCTTTACGGTATTCTTCTGTTGGTTCCGTACATTTGAAGAACGGGAAAAATTTGAATTTTCCTCCCGCACAAATGTCTAAATGTTCGCTCAACGGAATTTGTCTGTACTCGGGTTGCCGTATTTGCTGTTTATGGATCCTGACCCGTTCACACACACTATTTCCTGTTTGACCTATGTAGTTTTCTTTACAGTTGACACATGTTATACAATAGAGTAATTTTCTGATTTGCAAGTCATATTTGCGTTTACTGTAAATTTCTTACCGTTTTTGAAATATTTCGTACTGCCGATCTATATATATATATATATATAGTGTTCTTTACTTTTTATTAGGCCTATATTATTTATCAATTTTTGCTGATGTCCTAATACAAGTTAATAAATTTTTCTTAATACATCTATATATAAGTTTTTGGTAAAATCCAGTTATAAGAAGACATTTCTAAACTAGAGGCTCTAAAGAGCCTGTGTCGCTCACCTTGGTTTATGTGCATATTAAACAAAGGACACAGATGGATTCATGACAAAATTGTGTTTTGGTGATAGTGATGTGTTTGTAGATCTTGCTCCTTACTATTATCTCTATCTATAATGAACTTGGCCCGGTAGTTACAGTGGAAAATATTTTGTAAAAATTTACAAAAATTTACAAAATTTATGAAAATTGTAAAACATTGACTATAAAGGGCAATAACTCCTTAAGGGGTCAATTGACAATTTTGGTCATTTGACTTATTTGTAGATCTAACTTGGCTGTACATTATTGCTGTTTACAGTTTATCTCTATCTATAATAATATTCAAGATAATAACCAAAAGCTGCAAAATTTCCTTAAAATTACCAATTCAGGGGCAGCAACCCAACAACGGGTTGTCCGATTCATCTGAAAATTTCAGGGCAGATAGATCTTGACCTGATAAACAATTTTACTATATCAGATTTGCTCTAAATGCTTTGGTTTCAGAGATATGAGCCAAAAACTGCATTTTACCCTATGTACTATTTCTTAGCCATGTCGGCCATCTTGGTTCACGGGCGGGGTCATCGGACACATTTTTTAAACTAGATACCCTAATGATGATTGTGGACAAGTTTGGTTAAATTTGTCTTAGTAGTTTTAGAGAAGATTTTTGTAAAAGATTACAAAAATTTACGAAAAATGGTTAAAAATTGACTATAAAGGGCAATAACTCCTTAAGGAGTCAACTGACCATTTTGGTCAAGTTGACTTATTTGTAGATCTTACTTTGCTGAACATTATTGCTGTTACAGTTTATCTCTATCTATAATAATATTCAAGATAATAACCGAAAACGGCAAAATTTCCTTAAAATTACCAATTTAGGGGCAGCAACCCAACAACGGGTTGTCCGATTCATCTGAAAATTTCAGGGCAGATAGATCTTGACCTGATAAACAATTTTACTATGTCAGATTTGCTCTAAATGCTTTGGTTTCAGAGATATAAGCCAAAATCTACATTTTACCCCTATGTTCTATTTTTAGCCATGGCGGCCATCTTGGTTGGTTGTCCGGGTCACCGGACACATTTTTTAAACTAGATACCCCAATGATGATTGTGGCCAAGTTTGGTCAAATTTGGCCTAGTAGGTTCAGAGAAGATTTTTGTAAAAGTTAACGACGACGGACGCCAAGTGATGAGAAAAGCTCACTTGGCCCTTTGGGCCAGGTGAGCTAAAAATTATGATGCACAACAACTGTGGATAATAATAATAATAACCAAAATAAAAAATTATGTAGAGCATAAATTGACAACAACTCTGAAATATTTATGCTAATTTGCACTCAATACTGTTCATGAATCCATGATATGCTGGACACACTAATATGATGACCTAGCAATATGTTGACCACATTAAAATAATGAATGCAAAAAATTTACCACAGAATCAATACTAACATTACCTCAATTTGTGATGGAGTATGCACTGTAGGTGCCTTATTTTGAATTTGAAATTTTCGTGAAATGTATTTCAGACAAAAATAAATAGATTATCATAAATGGCAAAACATTTTGAATCCCACAGAATAAAAACAATTGATTTATTTTTAAAATTAGAAAATTGGTAAAAAAATCATCTAATGTGAATAGATATTTGTAATTAAAGTTTCCTCTAATGAACAAATTTTACCAGGTATATTTGTTTATATGGCAAAGATAACAATGATACCATTAGGCCAACTAAAATTAAATAGTAGATTTTCATCCAGATTTTTGAAAAAAATGGGGCGGGTGGACGGATTTTATTTTTTTTATTTTTAATTCCTCCTAAACCATTTTGAGACGTGTTGTTCATTTACACAATGTACAAGGGTAATAATAAGCTTATATCATGTTTATATAAGGAATTCTACATTTTATTTAAAATTCTTAAATCAATATTTCCGATTGGCAACCATTGTTCTACATGTAATTGCCGCTTTAGAAACCGATTGTCAGTAAATATCAAAAACGTGGAAAAATGTTCTCTTTTAGATTACATAGATCATTTTTTGCTTTCTAAGTTATGATTTATAGTGCCCATAAAATGAAGCATATGCATTGGTATGCAACACAAATATTATGAGTACAGAGTGAAATGAAAACTCAAACTGTGTTGAAAATTCTAGGGTTCATGCTTTTAAGATTCTTATGCAAGGTGCAAATATAATTACAATGTAAACCATGAACTGAACCAAAAAGAAAAAGTTGTTTTATAACTCTATTGAAGGGCTGAAACAACAGTCTTGGAGGTAAATCTAAGCCATGGCAGCTATAATACATTTTGTACGTTGGCCGACTCTTTGTACTCAATATACGGTCATAAATCGGACGGTTCGTGCTTCTGTTAATTTCTTTATTCCAGTCATGATTTTGTATCAATGTGTTCCATTATTTTTGCGCTTTGGATATCATTCAGTCTAAATTTCATTACACAATGTCATTGTATAAATAAAATAATTCACGGTTTTATATTCACTGAAATTTGTGACATACCGCGATTACGGTTCTTGGACATCGCCAATTACTCGTAACCCGAATAATTTATGTCCTTCTAGTAATCAATCTATATTCTCAAAAGATAATATTGTCATCATTGAGCAGAAGAATATGTCGACTTATATTACTCGAAGAAATACGAAAACCGAAATTTGAAAATGGAAAGTTTAAATGAAACGAAATTATCGGCGGTTACCGGTAACAGAAATGAACAAAATCCGGAAATCGTATATTTTTAAAAATTAAAAAAATCGGGGCGGGACGATTTCAGAGGGTCGGGCGGGATGAAAATCTATCAATTAATTTCAATTGGCCTTATTTGACTGCCAAAATTTGGTGGTCATATACAAAAGAAATATTAAAAGCATTTCAAATTTGAAATTCTTGTATCTGTATCTTTCCTCTATCAATTTTCTTCCAAAAATGACCTGAAAATAAAATCATTGTTTCATGGCTATTAATTATAATACTTTTAATAAATGAAATGCAAAACCACCTGTTAGTGCTAAAATTGAATTTTTCAATTTGAATTATCAACCTACTTAAATAAAGATTTTTTTCACATCTCCCCTCTGATTATAGAATCCATCTGCAAGAGATAGTTTAATTTGCAAAAACTAATCTATGAAGAGTATAAAAATAACGTTAGCTACAGATAGTAAAATGTATTTTGTTTCGATAATGAAAAATTTGATGTCATATCCAGAATGAGCAGGTAGGCATTTCAATGTGTTGTTTATCATTAACATCTACATCATTAGGTCTCTGGTGGAGAGTTGTCGCATTGGCAAACTTAATACCACATCTGATAACTAGCTGGGTTGGAGTAATATAGATAATTTATCACAGGTTTTTTTTGTGTTTATCAACTTGAAAAAGATAAAATTTGAAATCTACTTTTTTTATTCTAAAACATATAAGGGCTGTTCCAGAAAATACTATGTCCCCCGAAAAAACATATAAGGGCTGTTCCAGAAAATATTATGTCCCCCCACGGAAGGTTTTTTTTTAAACTTTTATGTGGGTGGTTGTATTTGAAATATTCAAATACCAAAATGCAAAGGAAGTGTTGTTCTAATTTATTTTTATTTCTGTGGGTGGTGGTGGTAAAAAAAAAATGCTGTCCGTGTTGTAATATGAAAAAAATAATTTGTTTTATTTTGTGAAAAAAAAATATAGTCTAACGTAAGAAAAGTTTCTCTTACAAGGGATAACAGATATGATATGCAATGCAACTAAAACACACTAGACCACAAGATATATTTACTTTGTTTGATATTTATAAAATTCATGATTTCCCTATCCCTATGAAATCAACAAAGAAACTAATAAAATGCTTCGCTTAATGCAGCCTGATACGACTGCAGAGGTAGAACCCTGAACAGTTGGGGCAAATTTGGACACAATATTCAAGCTTGATACTGTCTGAATTTGGATTCTGATCAAATTTTTTACATAATATAGGTTTCTGACACGAAACAAATGTTGTCAAAGATCTTAAAAATCAATTGCGCAATACTGCGCATTTAAAGATTTCTTCTTAAAAGTTTTACAAAAAATTTGAAATTAAAAAAAGTTTGAAAAAAAATATGAACCCCTTATAAAATTGGAAAAAAAATCATCCCAAATTTTTTGAAACCCCCCCTCCCCCCCTGGTGCAATTACCCCTAAACTCAAACCCAGCCTTCCCTTTGTAGAATGGAACCATGTAGGCAACTTTTAGAGAGATCCATATACTTAAACACAAATTATTGTCTGGAAACTAGAAAAAAAACCTTGTTTTTGGCCCCTTTTTTGCTCCTGAGTCCTGCATGTTTGGGGCAATTAATTACCCCCAAACTCAATCACAGCCTTCCCTTTGTTATATGGAACCTTGTGGTACAATGTCAGAGAAATCCATATGTAAGCCAAAAAATTGTCCCATGAAATTGTGTCTTCTTGAACTATATTTTACAGTTCATCTGTGAAATTTCGTTCACGGGACAGAATATCACATTTGTAAACTATAAAATAGTGTCTCCCTTAGTGAAAAATTGTCCCTAGTACTTGGACATAATTTCATAGATGTTTTATAAAAATATGTCACATGGGACAATTTTTCATAGTGTAGCTGTTTTTTTCTGTCCCTAAAGATTAGGGACATAATTTAGCAATCATTGAAATGTTTTAATCAATTAGTTAAATCATAATTGAAATTTAAATCAAGACAACACAGATGTGAACAAATATGGAAAGTGGTGAATATAAACAGCTATATGACTTTTTGTTTGGTGGTCAATACCCTCCAGAGTTTAATAATAATGAAAGAAGATCATTTAGAAGGAAGGCCAAGCCAAAGCAATTTGAAATTAAAAACAATGAAATGTTTTATATACATGCCTCCAAGACCCAAACGTATGCGCAAGAAGAAACGACAATCGAGTATTTATGAATATTATTCATGATATTATTGATCTTGTTAAATACTGTATATTTAAAAACAAATGTCGATTTAGTCTTATTATTTATTGTAAATTAAATTGTTTGGTATTAGACAAGACTTTTATGCAATTTGGACATGATTTCACTATGAAAAAATATCCAACAAAGGTTAAAATAGAATATCTTTTCAAGGGACACTTTTACACAGAAGTGGACAATATTTTATAATAAAATTCTGTCCTGGACAAAATTTCACAGGTCATATCCGTGAAATTTTGTCCATGGGACATAATTTCATGGGGGATACTATTTAATCCTACACATACACTTACACACAAGTTATTGTCCAGAAACTAAAAAAATGCTTGTTTTTGGCCCCTAAATCCTAAACTGTTGGTACCATTACCCCAAAAATCCCATTCTTCCTTTTGTGGTATTGAACCTTCTTGTAAAATTTCATAGAGATCAATTGACTTTAACTAAATTTATTGTCCAGAAACCAAATGTGTCATCGGACAACGATGACAACGACAGCATCATAGCATTATACGAACCCAAAAATTTTTTTGCAGTCATATAAAAAAACATGAGGTTGTCAGGTGTAGGGCCTGTCTCGCATATTTTAGTGATGCACATAAACAAATACTTAATTCTGTCCCAAACAAAAGAGAAACATTTAATACAGTTTCAGGTTTCATAAATTTTGACACCAGAAACTAGACCATTTTTGATATTTAAGTGCTCACAAGTTAAACCAAGTTAAATTATGTCTACATCTATACAATTGTCATATGTGGAGCAGGATCTGCCTACCCTTCCAGATCATCTGAGAACACTCCCAGTTTTTGGTGGGGTCCGTGTTGCTCAGTCTTTTTAATGTTATATGTTTTGTGCACTATTGGTTGTCTGTTGGTCTTTTGAATGTTCATTTGGTATCGTTCTCTTATTATAGCTTTTGATATATTAAGGAAAAAATGCAATATAAAGAGAAAAATAAAAAGAAATAATTGTGGATTTCTTGAATTAAATAAGTCAGTTTCCTGATAAATGGAAAACTCTATGCAAGAACTCAATAGAAGGTAAGCCAAAGGAGAGATTTTTTGTTACACATTGTTAATATTCCTTGGTTCAGTGCTCACAAGTTAAACCAAATTAAAATCTGTATGTGCTTGTCCAAAATCTGGAACCAGGAGCCTGAAATTCAGTGGTAAGTTTCCATATTAATTGTTTTTCATTTTATTTTGTCATAAATCTGGTCGTAATTCTTTTTAATTTGTCATGTTCAGATCTTTAATACTCATTGTGGAAGGCATTATATATTGTCCCTTATATCCACATCATTTGTGGATAGCTGTCATATTGGTAATCATACCACATCTCCATCTTTTTACATTCAACACTCACTTAATTAAGTTAAAACAACATTTGTAACTAAGGAAAGAGAAAATTAAGATATAAATAAACAGAATAAACTTGGGTAATTTACAAATCTATTATTTTCCTTTGTAATACTGTAAAACATCATATATAATATCATCTTATTCACCGACATCAACAATGTCAATATCAAGTGGAAATGAAGTATTAATGCTTGACATTTACTGAAGCAATCCTCTTTACCACAGGAATTTTATACAATGCTGGTAATGTAAATTATACTGACCATTTGTTTTCAATTTCCAGTATCAGAAGAACTTCCAGTAGGTTTTTCAATGACCCAGCAAGGATTCACCTGAAAGAAGTAGACATTTTTTAATATAATTTTGACAGATTGGGGAAAAAGCATGTTCCACAGTATAACTGTGAATAATGACAATCTATTCCTGGCATATCAATACAAATAATGACCTTCTACAGTTCACATTTAAAAAAAAATAACTGGTATGCATAGGACGTTACATTTAAATGAATATTTTTTGTGATGTTTATTTTTTAATTTATAATTGTGAAAATTGTGATGGGTATATATAGGTTGAGCATAAAATATTGACAAGTTATTTTAATCACAGCTTTTTTATATACGGTCTGTCCATCAAGCCATAACATAAAATGGGAAATCATAGTTACATTCTTCAATGAGATGCAGGTCAAAACAAATTGTGTTTCAGAGAGAGGATATATCAAGTTGTCCAGAAAAACAGAATATAGTTTGATCAATATGGTAATTGGCATTTGTAGCATATTAGGTTTTGATTGCAGCGCCAGATCATTGGTACTATTTAAAATCTTATAACTACTACTAGGTTGATATATCTGTAAGTGAAATGCAAGTATCACAAGCCACTAGTTGCCAGTACTAAGCTTAAGGGCACGCTAAAACGGTTATTGATTGATTGATTTTTTTATCTAATAAAACTTTAAAATCATTTAAATTAATGAATACATGTACATGTTTTAACTCTTTAAGTATACTAAATACCAATCAATATTTACCCTTAATTTAAACTTTTGTGAAATATATAGAATATATATCTACAAAGCAAAATGTAAATTAGTTTGAGATAACTATGTATTCACTATTTCTGGTAACACTATCAAACTTTCAAGCAACATTTAGATATAGTCGCTGTCCCCATCAACAGATCAACCTAGCTAGCAGCAGACTAATTCTCGAATACAACACGTTTACACAGAGAAATTAACAGAAATCGATTTTACTTATTTCTACATCAGCCATATTGGGATAGTGGTAACTGCAGTTACCATGATCAGTTTAACACCAGTGATCTTTCTTTTTTTTTTCAATCAAAATCAGCAGCTATTATCATTGAAATATTCTGCAGTTACAATTATCTTTCAAGTGATTTGTCCACAAGTTGCCATTATCTTTTTATTTAAGTTACGATTATCTTCCTAAAATATTTGATGGATATTATTTCGGTAACGAGGCCATACATGATATTTATAACACACATACACAACAAAACAGTACAGATCAACCTGGCGGCTGAGTAGTTCTTGAAAACAACACATTTAAACGGAAAATTAGCAGAAATCGATTTTACTTATTTCTACCTCCGCCATATTGGGATCATGGTAACTGCAGAAATATAAAGTTCATCATTAGTAAGATGAAATCATCTCTTTAGTCTTTAAAGTTTTCTTTACCGACCCTCATTGTCTATTTCTAGATATCAGTTAATATATGAGGCAGATTTACCTGTATCTGTTGTATCCTTTATTTCAAGTTCAATGGGATACATGCGTTCAACAAAGTCACCATACTTTGAATTATTCAATAAAAGGAAATCATCTTTATAGCAAGTTAAGGAGATCGATCGAATGCAATCTTCTTTTCAATTCCTCCTTAGAAGCTCCTGTACATACATGAAGTCTGCCTCAAAAGAAAAAAAGAACAAATATGAGTACAAATGTATATGTTGATCATATGTTAAATTGTTTTCCTAGCCAAGAAATTTAGAAACGATCCAGGTAAACTTATAGATCCTTTAAATAAACTTATTCGAAAAGGTTACCAAAGTCAACAATGTAATTAGATCTTTGAATATTGCTTTTATTGGTATTAATATTGATTATGCTATCAGTAAATTAAAATCAAACCAAATATCATAGTTATATACATTATGCACATTCATGGGTCTACAATCTGTCAATACCTGTATCTTGGCATTGCACAAGGTCATGTTTTTCTCGGACTGTTTATGATGCCTTTTCACTAAATCCATTGGATGTTGCATGTGTATTAATTGATAATTTAATTAGTCTTAGATGCATGATTTTTTTTATTAGTTCTTATTGGCTTTGAACTACATGAACTAGCTGTCAGTAACTGCGAGTACTCTCAGATCTATACTTAGTGTATGTTAAGTCAGGATCCTGTTATTGACAGTGGTTAATAAATTGTCACTTGTTGCTGTGTAACATACAGTGTTCTCCTTTTTTCACTAAGGTAAGGTGGGTGTTTTAAAAAAACCACTTGCAACCGGGTGTTGTTTTTTTTTTAAAACATTTCCAACCAGGTTTTTTTACTGTTGGTGGGGGTCATAAAAAGAAGGATTAGTATTGTATTCATATTTAATTTGACGATCGGCCATTATTGTCTATGAAAACAAATCAGCGAGGCGCGATTAGTATTTAAATTTTTACGGTGCTGAACTGAAAAAAAATCCAGAATTTGAAAAAAAAGCCGACCACCTCCTAAAATGGAAAGGTGGTCGGCACAAAACTCTGACATATTTGTTTTTCGTTCATTAATTACTTTAGGCCGTTAGTTTTCTAGTTGTTGTTCTTAGGATGTACAAGTACTCATCCATGTCCAATTTGTGTTTTCGTTACATGTATTAATTTCTATTCGTATATCCATGAGATGAGTTAAGCCTTTTTCAACTGATTTTTATAGTTTGTTGTTATGATGTACTGTTACACCACTGTTCCTGGTTAGGGGAAGGGTTGGCGTCTTCAAACTAGTTTAACCCTGCACATTTGTATGTGCCTGTCCCATGTCAGGAACGTGGAATTCAGTAGTTGTTGTTTGTTGCTGAGTAATACATATTATTTTTTACATAAATTAGGCCATTAGTTTTCTCGTTTGAATTGTTTTACATTTTTTATTTTGGGGCTTTTTATAGGTGACTATGTCATGTATGTGGTGTTGGTTTTGCTCTTTGTTGAAGGGGTATGCTGACCTATAGTTGTGAATTTCTGTGTCATTTGAAGACCGACAATATTTTCTTTAAAGATTTGCTTATCTTTATTTCAAATTATTTGAATAATTTCTGTGCAATGTGGTTTACCCTAAAAACATCTTCTCATATGTGAACTGTTGGTGTCCAATTGTTATTCTTTGTCATATTGTCTGGGAATTGGTCATACCGTATCACTGCTGGATGGGATGGTATCTTGCTCTTTACTTCATCAAAAACTTTAAGGGCATCTGTACCTGAAAATAAGGATTTATTCATGTATGTGAATAATTAGCTAACTTAGAATAGTTTAGAGGGATTTTTTCCCCACAAAAAAAATGACATCATTACAATATTATCTTTGAAAAAAGCAATACTACTGGAATTTATTCAAGAACTAATTATATGAAACATTTATTGACATTCAATTGGCTCCATCTTATGGAGTAACGTTTATACATATCTGAACTTGTTCGATTCGCTCGTGTATGTATTCACAACATATTTGATTTTAATGGCAGAAATCTCTGTATTACTGAAAATTATTACATCAAAGTTTTTGATATCACAAACTAGTCAAAACATTTACAAAATATTATAATCGGTACAAGGACATCATTCATACATGTAAATAAAGATCAACATGTAGACATCTTATACGTTCAGGTATTTCACTTTGATGTGCAATTAAATTTCACATCAAATATTTTATGGTAATATTCTATACAAAGCACAACAATATGTTAGCACAACAATATGTTGTCAGTCACCTCAGTAAACCTCATGCAGTTTATAAAAGTTTAATCTGACTTATTAAGAAGAGATATATAGTAACGATACTGTTTTTGGGTAATTAAAGATGGCATATTTTGGAATTAATATTGATTCATTCATACGTAGGGTCGTTAAATCAGATGTAAACACATTTATTCTAAAACTAATTATTGGCAAGATACAGGATTTTCTCGCTGCATTGAAGACCCATTGGTGGCCTTCGGCTGTTGTCTGCTCTTTGGTCGGGTTGTTGTCTCTTTGACATATTCCCCATTTTCATTCTCAATTTTATGTTCTTCTCATATATTTAACGATGGTATGATACTACACCCTAAACAGGAGGGATTGTGCTTGATTTTCATATGATGATTGAAGACATAATCTGTCAATCAGTTTAGTTCAAGTCTCACTCACTGGAACTGGCAAAAAATTGTCAGTAATTGATAGTAGAACTTTGTAAATTTATGTTTCTTCATTGACAATGTACCTATTCTGACATGTGACTAGGACTTGTGCGTAGTGCTGTGTGTTTGTTTATTCTACATTGGCTAGAGATGAAGACCTATTTGTAGCCTTTGGATTATTTCTGCTCTTTGGTGGGGTTTTTGTCTCTTTGACACATTCCCTATTTCAATTCTCAAATGATTCTCAATTTTAGAATGTGTGTTCTTTTGAATTTAAATTTAATGTATGCTGCAAAAGAGGGACGAAAGATAACAGAGGGACAGTCAAACTCATAGATCGAAAACAAACTGACAACGCCATGGCCAAAAATAAAAAGACAAACAGACAAATAATAGTGCAGATGACACAACATAGAAAACTTAAGACTAAGCAACACGAACTCCACCAAAAACTGGGGGTGATCTCAGGTGCTCCGAAAGGGTAAGCAGATCCTGCTCCACATGTGGCACTCGTCGTGTTGCTTATGTTATTACAAATCCGGTAAATAGTCTAATTCGGTAAGTCACATTCGTGAAAAGGGAAGGGTATTGTTGTTACGACATAAGGAATATGCAACTGAGTCTCCAATAAGAGTAGTATAAATTTTCAATGTTCATTAGAAAGCCAGAAAAAGTTAATACAACTAAAGTACAAAATCAGGTGATGTTGAATACGCTAAAATAAAAGTTTAACATATTCAATAACTGCTAATATCTGTATCTTGGTTGCTGTACGTTTCAAGTTTTCTTTCCTTGTTGAGAATTGCCAAAAACTGCAGTCTATGCACTGAGCTTCAACAAAGAAAATATAAACAAACCATTAGCAATCAATCTTTTCACACAATATGTAATTATTATATTACCTATACTATTATTATTATATGGCAACTTTTTGAATTTTTTCCCCATATTTTCAAATTGTATTTATAACCACACACAAAACACTCAAGCAACACACAAAAAAACCAAGGGGCGGTTAAAAGTAAAACCTACAGTTGTAACAGTGGTTTGATTCCGCCAGTGTACTTTATCTGTAGGATGAAAATCCCTAGTGTTTATTATCCAGCAACAAAAATTCACTAGGGTTTTTTATCCGGGTCAGTGTAAAATATCCACCACTCTTGATAAGATTCTATAGAGAGTTTTTTGAAGGGGAAGTGTATAAAAAATGGGGCTTGGTATTTTTGGGGGGTATTTGAATTAACTATTTAACTTGCATAGCTGATTTATGTAAAAAATGGACAAAGTGAACTTAAGTGTTTTTCATCCATTGAATGTTCACATAAATGTTTTGAACTAAGAATGATTACACTAGTGATTTTGAACCAGGAATTATTTATTTATACACTAGTGATTTTGTACCTGGAATGAAACTGGGAGTTATTACACTAGTACATTGTCTTTAAGATTCATATACAGTGATGAACTATTTTAGCACTCACTTTGAACACATGATATATGTAACACGTACAATATAATGATTTATTTACAAATTAAATTTTGATAATTTTTCTAATGAAAACCATCAATTAAATCATTTATATATATGCTTATAAGTTGTCACTAATTGTATTATTCATATATACTGGATTGCCAAAGATTTTCTGTGCATTTGCGTTTTGGTAGACTTCGATATAAAATCATATTTTATTAAACTGGTGATATAGACGATTTCCCATGAGAGGACAGCCAGGTGGCGCTGTCCAAGGTCATTACAGTCACGTTGTTGTCCGAGGTCGTACGTGCATTTTAATGAGCTTGATAAGTTTTTCGACATTTTTATCTGTTGTATTATTTTGTTGAATTTTTTGTATTTTCTCTTTATTGATTAACTTTTTTGATTGATGGATATTCCGTAATTTTTGTGTGATGGCTTAAAAATCGTGTGGATTTATTGGATTAACACTGCTATTGACCAAAGTGGTCAACAAAATGGCGGAAAATAATATTGATCAATCGACGTCCGAAAGGAACAATTTTGCCGAAATGGTGAAACGTCGTACAAAAGAAATTTATAAAATTAAATCAGGAAAGGTTTCAGAAACGATGGGAAACCACGATACTGATATTAACACTAGAAGTGTAATGAATAGAAGTTCAGATGCAATGCGCACGTCCGCGGGAAGTGGTATACTGCGCATGTCCGGGAACCCGGAAAGTGAAAGTGAAACTAACGGGACTGAAAATAATAACAGTCCAACAATAAAAGACATGATGGACAAGTTTTCTAGCATGGAAAAATCTCAAACAGAGATTATGGCTAATTTAGCCGTGAACATTCTGCAATTGCAAGACAAAGTCAGTGGCAAAGAGTTGAATAAAGCAAAAACTCATCCACAAAAAGAGTCCGATAGGACAGTAACTGTCAGTGCTAGTGACATTCCTGAATTATCAGACATATCAGATGACGATATGGAGTCTGAGGAGGAACAAGATGACCAAGATTTTGGTTGTTCTTTAGACCAAATGCTAGATGAGGTAGACGAAGACTTCTTTCTAGAGTTAGAGAAAGAATATGAAGAGGACAAAAAGTTTGGTCCTGAGATTGACAGTGCTATGGCAAAACTTGCTGAAACAGCTATTGAGAAACCGTTAAAAGACGAGGAGTATCAAAAGTTAACAGACAAATATTTGGTGCCATTAAATTGTAAAAAGATAAAGGTATATTTTAAAATTATATATTATATTGCTGTAGATATAAGTATAAGTTAAGATCAAGCAAAATATAGCAAAAAAGTATATCTATATATGGAACGATAATGGTTTTGAGACTGAAGTTCGTTTTTAATCAACGGTAATATTAATTCTATTATCATGATTAAATGGTCAAGCATTTATGAATGCTCAATTGATTTTTTAGGTACCTCTGGTAAACAGAGAATTATGGAAGGTGTTAAAAACCAAGCGAGAAGGAGATGTGGCGATGCAAACGGTGACTCAGACATGTAGTTCAGCATTAGTCATGGTACTCAAGGCTTTGAACATTATTAAGACCAAAGGGGACATGAGTGAAACGAAACCCATATTCAAAGATTTGTTTAAAGTTCTAACTCATGGGATTTGTACGGCAAACAGGAAAAGAAAGCAGATGATAAGGCCTATAGTCCCAGGGAAATACAGGAAATTGTGTGAAGTAGACACACCTGTTACAGAATTTTTATTCGGTGACAACCTGGATGAAAAAGTAGACAAACTGGACAAAGATGACAAAAGGTCAGACAAGTTATCTATGGAATCAGGAGGTGTTTTTTTAGGAAAAAGAAAGCACAATTGGTCAATGGACAGTCATTGGGGTCCGGCAAAAGACAAAAACTGGCCAATAGACAAATTTTGGCCAAAGGACAAATTCTGGGCAAAAAACAAAAAGAAACTAAAGAAACCAAAGACAATGCATTAAATGCATCTGTAAGTACTTGTATGTTCAAGTTATACAATACTCCAGATAATTTTATTGGAGGACAGATTTCAGTATTTATTCACAACTCGGATTTACTAACTTTGGATAAATGGATAAGAAATGTTTTAACTGGTTATACTATTGAATTAGACAATATACCATTCCAAATAACTATTCCTAAAACAATTGAATTTAATGAACACGAAAGTAATTTAATTCAGAAAGAAATTGAAAAGTTTTTAAGGAAAGAAATTATTGAAAAAAGTGTCAAATACATGTAATGATACTCATGGATATTATTCTAACATTTTCATTAGACCAAAAAAGGACGGTAGTGTTAGAGTAATTTTAAATCTCAAATCATTCAATGATAATGTTGTCAAAAAACATTTCAAAATTGAAACTTTGCACACTGCTATTAACAACATTAAACTAAACCAATATATGGCTTCAGTTGACTTGAAAGATGCGTATTATAGTGTGCCGATACAAGAAAGTGATAACAAATATTTAAGATTTAGATGGAAAAATGATCACTACCAATTCAAAGTACTTCCACAAGGGTTATCGAGCAGCCCAAGGGTTTTTACCAAATTGTTAAAACCTGTTTATAGAAAATTACGTGAAATGGGACACGTCAATGTGCCTTATATTGATGACAGTTTGTTATTGGGTGATACATATCATGAGTGTTTGAAAAATATTGAAGATACTGTTACTTTACAAGATGGATTAGGATTCACAATTCATCCTGAAAAATCAGTATTTTTACCTACTCAAGAAATTGTTTTTCTGGGGTTCATTATAAACACATTAAATATGACTTTACAGTTAACTTCTGAAAGGAAAAAGAGTTTAATAGAACAATGTAAACTGCTTCTCTATCAAAAGAAAGTAACAATCAGAGATTTAGCACGAGTAATAGGAAAAATGGTAGCTAGTGAACCAGGAGTGAAATATGCTCCTTTGTATTTCAAGGATTTAGAACATTTTAAAGATAAGTCCTTGAAAGGTAATCAAGGCAATTTTGATGCGATTATTGAGTTGGATATTAGAAGTAAGGAATTACTTCATTGGTGGATTGATAATATTATGTTCAGCTACAAGTCAATGACTATTTCACAACCTTCAGTTATTTTTTATAGTGATGCTAGTAAGACTGGATGGGGTGGTTTTAATAAAACCTACCAATTGACTAATAATGGGTTTTGGACTGATGATGAAATATTGGAACATATCAATTTTTTAGAATTGAAAGCAGCTTTATTAACATTGCAATCATTAAGACATATGTTTCATGATACACATATACGTTTGTATGTTGATAACACAGTGGCAGTATCTTATATACACAATTTTGGGGGACGTATACCTTCTTTACATAAACTTACTAAAGAGATTTGGCACTGGTGCGTTGATAGGAATATTTGGCTAAGCGTTGCACATATTCCAGGGAAAGACAATGTAACAGCTGACAAATTGTCTAGAAAACTTAATGAGGATATGGAATGGATGTTAAAACCAGAGGTTTTTGAGATAGTTGAACAAGTGTTTGGCAAAATAACAGTTGACTTGTTTGCATCTGGCATTAATAAACAAAAACAACGGTATGTGTCTTTTTGCCAGATTTAAATGCAATGGCTATTGATGCTTTTACTTTTTCATGGACGAGTTCTGATGTTTTTTATATTTTTCCTCCTTTCAGTCTTCTGGGAAAAGTGCTGCAAAAGTTAATTACAGACAAAGTCAACAAAGCATTGATTGTAGCACCAATTTGGACAACTCAAGTATGGTTTCCAATTCTTCTACAACAGACTTGTCAACAACCATACTTACTACCACAAAAAAGTTTAGTACTTCCAGGAAATCTACAAAAACTACATCCAGTGAAAAATCTTCAACTTGGGATTTTTTGTGTGTCAGGGAACATCTCAAAAGTAAAGGAGTTTCAAGCAATGTTGCCGACATCATTCTACAATCATGGAGATTTAGTACATCACAACAATATAAATCATATCTCAAGAAATGGAAATTATTTTCAAGTGAAAGGGAAATCAATTTGTTTGATCCCCCTACCGAAGTATTACTTGAGTTCTTAAATTCCTTATTTGAACACAATGTAGGTTACAGTGGTATAAACACTGCTAAATCAGCTATTTCAACATTGTGTAGTTTAGTTAGTGATAGAAATATTGGTAAAGAAACTTTAGTTAAAAGGTTTATGAAAGGTGTTTTCACTAAAAAACCTAGTTTACCAAAATATAGTAAAATTTGGGATGTTAACAAAGTATTAACATATTTTGATAAAATACCGGACAATGAACAGTTGTCTTTATTAGAGTTATCACAAAAACTAGCTATGTTGTTTATGTTATTGAGTGGACAAAGATGTCAAACTGTATATAAATTAGAATTAGATAATGTTCAAATTGAAGGAAACACAATGGTTGCTTATGTTAGTGAATTGTTAAAACAAACTAAACCTGGAGTACATATGAAACCTTTAGTATTTGATAGATATATTATCAATGAAAAATTGTGTATTTTGAGAACTTATGAGGTGTATGTAAGAAAAACAGAAACTCTTCGGAACAAAGAACAAAAAGTGTTTATTTCTACTGTTAAACCTTACAAACCTGTCACCAAAAGTACTATTGCTAGATGGGTAAAAATTATAATGAAAAGTTCTGGAATAAACATTGAATGTTTTGGTCCACATAGCTGTCGTTCAGCATCAACCTTAGCTGCATTAGGTCAAGGACTTAAATTAGACACTATTATGAAAAGTGCAGGGTGGAAATCAGCAAAAACTTTTCAAAATTTTTATAATAAAACAATTATTACTGACAATGAAAGTAATTTAGCTCAAAAGATTTTACCATCAAGTAGCTAAATGTAAAATGTTTTGTTTTTATGATATATGTTATGATCATGATGATGGACATTAATGTACAAATGTATATATGTTATTAAAAGATACAATTACTTGAAATATTTGGTAATAACATGGTCTAAAGAAGGTTTTTCAACAATTCAACGTGGATTGATGATCTAGTTGTGCTCTAAAATCTCATGGGAAATCATCTATATCACCAGTTTAATAAAATGTTTCAATTAATCGAAACATTTGAAGATTAATTATAATTTTATTAAACTGGTGATATAGATTTCACATGCCCACCACTTGGGAATTTCTTGTGAAATTGTACCCACCCTAAAATACAACTAGATCCTCAAGCTCTGAAGTATGACCTTGGACAGCGCCACCTGGCTGTCCTCTCATGTGAAATCTATATCACCAGTTTAATAAAATTATAATTAATCTTCAAATGTTTCGATTAATTGAAACATCTTCAATGTCAATATCTATTTACTATGAAACTGGTTCCTTGAAAACTACCCAAGTCAAACTGAACTGCTATCATTAGCAGTTTATTAGCTGTTATTTGCCAGTTCTTCATATTTTTAGCAGTCTTTCAGCTGTTCATAGCATTCCATCTACTAGCAGTTTGAGAAACTGCCTTATTTCACCATTTCTTAGCATTCCTCTTAGCATTCATCTTAGCAGTCTGGATGTACCTTCTAAACTGTTGTCAATTTGTCAATTGGACAACAGTTATGACAGCAGTTCAATAGCAGTTTGATAGCAGTTTTGGTTTTAATCTTTGTTATAAAAATGCTTGGATCTGGCTGTGTTTTCAGCTTGATAGTAAACATTTATTTGAAGGTTATTTGATCATTTTCAAATGTGCATTTTGGCTCCAAGCTGTGTGTAAATACTTGCTAGTGAAAAACTGTATTTTTGTCAATTATGAAGTTTAATTTGGGCTAAATGGAATAATTTCTCACACCTGCAGTACAGTAAGTTGAAGTTACTGATTATGCATGTGTATTTTCTAACATAACTTTGTAGGGAAAAACAGAAATAATACGGAAAGCCCCAAAAAAGGGGGGATAGTTGTTTATTCAAATAGAATATCTGATGATGATAGGATTGTAATAAAATACTAGCATATACTAACAGTGCAAGATATTATTTGAAAATAAAAATATGAATATTTTAATATAATTTTGTAAAAAAAACAAAAATAAATCAAAGAGTTGAAAAAGGGGGAGGGAATATTAGGGAAACCTAGGTCACATATAGCTGATTGTTTAATATTGACCAAACAATCCATTTAATTAAATTAATATATGTTACTTAAATTTTTTTCAGAAAGTGGAAACATAATATATTACATGTATTAAGAATTATTTTGTTTAATTCCAAAAGAGAAAGAGGAGATAACTGTTTTCTTTTGGTCCACACAAAATATATATAGTAGAAGAGAAATTAGTAGTACATTTGGTAATTAAATAATAATAAAAATAAAATAACTTTTAATCTGAAAATCACTTAGTCAAGGTATTAAATAGTCTCTTAAGTAACCACTCCTATTGAATAAGTTGCTTTTTATAAGCACTGATATTTAAAGTGCATTATAATTCTTAACTGTTCCTATTATTCTGCCACTGACATAATTAATAAGGGGTATAAGGCCAGGTACAGTACTCACAAAGCATGTTTACACCCCTTAACAAGTCTGTTATTGGATTAAAATAGAGTCATTTGATTGCAGTTACTGCCCAAATCACAAATATAAGTTGGTGCAACTTTTTGAAATTTCCAGAAGACTTGCAGTAAAATATTAGAATTTTATTTTTGCAATCATATCTTGTACACTGTATATTCATGTGTACCTTTGTATTCCAACTTTTGACAGATCTGATAGCATTCCATAGCAGTTATTAGCAGTTTAGAAAGCCATATTAGGATGTACAACTTAGCAGTTGCTATGAATATTCATTATTGATAGCTGTTATTATAGCAGTTCTCATGAATATTCAGAGAAGATAGCAGTTTTTGAGTATCTCATTTAAATTTTTCGTCAAAAATAACTGCTAAATAACTGTGAAGGCTAAATAAACTGCTAAGAAACTGCTATAGAATGCTATTGGAATACCTATATGCAAATTAACTATTGCCTTGAATTTGGCAACTGTGAATGCTAATGAACTGCTAAAGAACAGCTGTCGAGTAAGAACTGTGAATGCTAATAAACTGCTAAAGAACTGCTGTCTACTTTGACTTGGGTATTCTAATTTCTTAACCTATTAATTTATGTAAACAATAAACTGGTCTAATATAAACATAAGAGTGCACATGCTGAAATGTCTCGCCTTCTTTACTAATCATTGATATTACAGTCTTCACGATAAACTTTAGTTCTGCAGGCCCAGAGCTTAATTTTTGGAAAATTTTAGTTAGATTCTGTTGGCCTGTAGGGATGCTTTTTACAGGCCCAAAAGGGATTTTACAAGCCTGGGCTGCTGGGCCTGTGGTTCAGCGGGAAGACTGATATTATGTTGATAGTCCTAAATATAAAGCTTTAATTTACTACAACTGTCACATAAACTTAACATGATCCAAGAAAATGAGGTCATTGTCATATAAACCAAACAAGAAATACATGTACACCTTACAATCATCATAATCATTCAATACACAAAATATAGCTGACCTAGCTATTGCTTATAGTTTCTAAGAAAGACTTAACCAAGAAAACTAAACACTGACCAATGAACCATGAAAATGAGGTCAAGGTAAGATGAACCATGCCAGGCAGACATGTACAGCTTACAATTCTTCAATACAACAAATATACTTGACCTATTGCTTATGGTTTAAGATAAACTGTTATCACAGAGATATGTCTCGCTTTTTGGTTATTTCGATAATGCAAATGTTGAAATTAAAATAGCAACACTTTTACATGTAAGTTTTGCAAATATTCAAAGTCAATGAATCATGACTGAAGGTTACATGGCCAATGCTAATACAACTGCATACCAAATACTATTGACTTATCATAAGTAGTTCCCTTTAAACAAACCTAAACACAAACTAATACATGTAAACTAAGCAAATTTTCAAATTCAATAAACCATAACTGAGGGGGCAGGGTCAAATAATCTCCATTGTAATCAGATGTACCAATGTTAATACAACTGCATACCAAATATCATTGACCTACCACTAGTGGTTCCCCATAAACCGACCTAATCACAAACTAATACATGAAAACTAAGCAAAAGTTTCAAAGTCAATAGACCATGACTGAGGGGGCGGGACCAAATTATCTCCATGGAAATGAGATATGCCAATGCTTATACAACTGCATACCAATTATCATTAACTCACCACTCGTGGTTCTCCATTAACTGACATAATCACAAACTAATACATGAAAACTAAGCAAAAATTTCAAAGTCAATAGACCATAACTGAGGGCGCGGGGCCAAATAATCTCCATGGTAATGAGTGGTGCCAATAATAATACAACTGCATACCAAATATCTTTAACTTACCACTAGTGGTTCACCATAAACTAGATCTAATCACAAACTTATACATTGTTGACGCCGCAGACGCCGGAAACAGCATACCTATGTCTCGCTTTTTGACTCCGTCAAGCAAGACAAAAAACAGACCAAAACACAAAAACTTAACACTGAGCAATGAACCGTGAAAATGAGGTCAAGGTCAAATAAAACCTACAAGACTGACATGTACAATTACATCATAAAATATTTCCATACACCAATTTGAAATATAGTAGACCTATAGTATTTCATACAGTATAAGAGAAATAGACCAAAACACAAAATCTTAACTATAACCACTGAACTATGAAAATGAGGTCATGGTCAGATGACACCTACCAGTTGGACATGTACACCTTACAGTCCTTCCATACACTGAATATACTAGACCGATTGCTAATAGTATCTGAGATATGGACTTGACCACCAAAACTTAACCTTGTTCACTGATCCATGAAATGAGGTTGAGGTAAAGTGAAAACTGTCTGACGGGCATAAGGACCTTGCAAGCTACCCACATACCTTACCATATATAGTTATCCTATTACTCATATAAATGAGAGAGAAATTAATTAACATTACAAAAAATCTTAACTTTTTTTTCAAGTAGTCACTGAACAATGAAAATGAGGTCAAGGACAATGGACATGTGACAGACAGAAACTTCGTAACATGAGGCATCTTTATACAAAGTATAAAGCATCCAGGTCTTCCACCTTCTAAAATATAAAGCTTTTCAGAAGTAAGCTAACACCGCCGCTGCCGGATCACTATCCCTATGTCGAGCTTTCTGTGACAAAAGAGGGACGAAAGATACATGTACCAGAGGGACAGTCAAACTCATAGATCGAAAACAAACTGACAACGCCATGGCCAAAAATAAAAAGACAAACAGACAAATAATAGTACAGATGACACAACATAGAAAACCAAAGACTAAGCAACACGAACCCCACCAAAAACTGGGGGTGATCTCAGGTGCTCCGGAAGGGTAAGCAGATCCTGCTCATAGTCGCAGGCTCAACAAAAACAATGATATCAAGATAAACGCTTTCACGCTATTTACATCCAATATTCTCTAGTGAAAAACAGTCACCCGGAACAAAAACAGGGTGGAATGAAATTACGCTTACACAGCTAGGGTAAGTGATGTTGATATTGCCGGTATGTCATTAGGTCTCACCTTGTTGATACTTAAACATGTGCTTGTGGATTACTCATTTAGCTAAGTTGGTAGAGCAGAGACATTCTGTACAAAGGGTCACAGGTTAAAATTCCGATTGGTACAGTAATTTATTTTGGAAAGCAAATAATGATCTCTGGGTTATGTGTAAACGTATTTTGGTATTTAGCTGAATTTTGTCTCCTTAAGCCTGAGATCAAATCGGCACTTGGTCAAATTGGCACCCCATGTAGTCATTTCGCCACCCATGTTCAATATTTTCAGTATTTGAAGCAAATAGATTAAAATAAACAAGGGGTTGTCTACAAATATTGACTTATTTTCATTTTTGGGGGGTTTCTGTGTATGTATTTTTTCCATTCAGTCAACTTGATGTGTATTCACGGTATTAAATATTTTTATGCATATTTTAACCAAAGGAGAATTTTCCATTATTGGAAAACTATATCCATTTGTTTGTTTAATGGTGTTTAAACTTTCCTGAAAAAACCCACCTTACCTGATTGTTACTTTACATTCAAGGTTGATTAGTGATAGTAATGAAAGGGACTCATAATTTCCCCTTTTCCTGCTTCTAATTTTCTCATGATCAAACATCAACAGCTTGTGTAATGGCTTCATGTTTTTTACTAAGTTTTTAAAGTAAAAAAACATCAATAACAACCTGTTTAGATTTAAAACAACAAACATGTTAATTATGTAATAATTACTGTAATTGATAAAAGTTATTAATATCAATTGAAAAGATAACTAATCAAAACGTCAGTCACAGATTGTTGAGAAAACTTATAATATGTATTCTAACTGCTTGGTGAATTTTAACTATACATGCTATATGGTGATGTAATGAGTAATATGAATTAAAAAGATAAAGCCAAACCCCAACAATAATTTAAAGATAGAAAGATCATTTATACCAAGGATTTGTATAGAAATCCTTGTTTATACATTTTTACTAAATTTTAGAATTATTTATCTGTTTATATTGTATCGAATAATGAAATATTATTGGATTTGACTAGATGCCGATTTAACCAGGTGCCGATTTGACTTTTTCTATGGGTGCCGATTTGAATTGTACCCCCCCCCCCCCCCCCCCCCCCCCTCGGATATTTATCATTCTGTTACGAGGGAAAAGATAGTAATTTCACACGATGCAGGATACGCTCACGATTTTTAAGAGTGTTTGAAAAGTTAGGTCGTTTTAACATGAAGCAGTAATGCTAAACCATGTCAATATCGACCCCTGTTATGTGCTTGTCTATATATTTTTACCGATACATGCTTTCATGGCAAATAAATCATAGAATACTTACCTTTGATCGCTTCAAAATTCCAAAAATGGCGGCTGGAAACTTACACAAAACACGTGACTCGTGACGTACGTTGTAGATCTGGGTGCATACCAAAACGTAGCACCGAGGTTTAGCCTAGATTCCAATACAAATAATTTAGAATATTAAAAAATAAATCGAGTGATAAACGGGGCGATAAATAGGTTAAAACATTTATAAATCCTGGTTTATATTGGATGTATATTTGTAACTGCTTTTTCAATAAAATGCGTCTTAATTCATGTAAACGAAAAAATATATCTTAAAAAATATCAGTACACTGCGAAGATCTGCGAAATTGTCTTATAACATATTCTTTATTCAAGAGCGCTCAAAATAGTAAACAATATCATGGCACATGAAAATATTCTCAAAAATAATATATATGGATTATGCACATGCAATGTACAGATTATTGTCAATACTTGTTATGAAAAGTATGCTTCGGATTATGTCGATTTATTTTAATAAATTTCGTATCCAATCCATCATGCAGCTGTTATGTTTTTAAGTCATATATGCTTATTTTGATACATTTTGAATCATGCTGGAGTGAGAACTGAGGTATCTAACTGATCCGTCATAGCAACTATTTTCCAATAAAACCTAATTGAAAGATGAAGAAAAAAATGAATATAGTTTCATCATGTTCATTTTTCAGTCTGATGTTTATTGGTCAAAGAGCTATTGCCTAGCTTCAGGTGGAGGTATATATCTAAAGCCAACAAACATAAAGCCGATTTTACAAAATAGATAAACTTTTTGTGATTCTAAGCAAAATCAGTCTTTTCAGAATAGCAATAAAATTGAGAATGGAAATGGGGAATGTGTCAAAGAGACAACAACCCGACCATAGAACAGACAACAGCAGAAGGTCACCAACAGGTCTTCAATGCAGCGAGAAATTCCCGCACCCGGAGGCGTCCTTCAGCTGGCCCCTAAACAAATATATATACTAGTTCAGTGATAATGAACGACATACTAAACTCCAAATTGTACACAAGAAACTAAAATTAAAAATAATACAAGACTAACAAAGGCTAGAGGCTCCTGACTTGGGACAGGCGCAAAAATGCGGCGGGGTTAAACATGTTTATGAGATTTCAACCCTCCCCCTATACCTCTAGCCAATGAAGAAAAGTAAACGCATAACAATACGCACATTAAAATTCAGTTCAAGAGAAGTCCGAGTCTGATGTCAGAAGATGTAACCAAAGAAAATAAACAAAATGACAATAATACATAAATAACAACAGACTACTAGCAGTTAACTGACATGCCAGCTCCAGACTTCAATTAAACTGATTGAA
This sequence comes from Mytilus californianus, assembly GCF_021869535.1. NCBI lineage: Eukaryota > Metazoa > Mollusca > Bivalvia > Mytilida > Mytilidae > Mytilus > Mytilus californianus. The sequence goes on from NW_026262581.1 coordinate 109,468,882, forward strand.
AGATTATGTCTTCATCATATGAATATCAGGCACAATCCTTCCCGTTAGGGGTTTAGTATCATACCATCATAACATATATGAGAAGAACATAACCCGTGTAATGCCAACAACTGGTTTTTAAATAAATGTGTTTAGTTCCGATGCAAAGACCCTATAAGTGAATCAATATTAACGCCAAAATATGCAATCTTTAATGACCTGACAACAGTATCGTAACTATATCCCTTCTTAATAAGTCTATTTAAAGGTTTTGTTAGCTTCAGAGGTGAATACTGACATTTTTGTGCTTTATAAAGAATATCCATAAAAAATTGGATGTGAAATACCTGAACGTATAAGAAGTCTGCATGATGAGCTATATTTACGAATGATGTCCTTATACCGATGATAAAATTTAGTAAATGTTTTGACTAGTTTGTGATATCGAAAACCCTGGTGTAATAATTTTTCAGTAATACATAAATTTCTCTCGTTAAAATCTAAAACATTGTTACATACACGAGCGAATCGAACAAGTTGAGATATATAAACACCGTAAGATGGTGACAAGGGAACGTCACCATCTAAAAATGGATAATTAACGATAGGAAATGAAAAATTATCTCTTTTATCATATATTTTAGTATTAAGCTTTCCGTTAATGATATAGATATCAAGATCGAGGAAAGGGCAGTGGTCATTGTTAGTATTAGCTTTATTTAAAGTAAGTTCAACAGGATAAATGTCTTTAGTATACATACTGAAGTCGTCATTATTGAGAGCCAAAATATCATCCAAATATCTAAAAGTATTATTGAATTTGTGTATCAGATGTTGTTTCGATGGGTCTTTGCTGATTTTTGTCATAAATTGTAACTCATAGCAATACAAAAAAAGGTCCGCAATAAGTGGTGCACAGTTAGTCCCCATTGGAATTCCGATAACCTGACGATATACGGAATCTCCAAAGCGAACAAAAATGTTATCTAGTAAAAATTCAAGGGCATATATAGTATCAAAGCATGTCCAATTGACATAGTTCTTTTGTTTATTGCTACTAAAAAATGACCTAAAAGAGTTTGAACATATATATTCACATTCTGACTTTTTAAATGCCCATTTAATTAGGTGTGTGAATTTTTTCTTAATGAGAATGTGAGGCAACGTGGTATATAGGGTAGAAAAATCAAAACTTTGAACAGATTCAAAATCACCAATATATGCATGCAATTTATCAAGTACTTCCAACGAGTTCTTGACACTCCAAAAGTAATTAATTCCACTATTTTCGAAGGCCTTATTTGAACATTTTACTATTAGGTTTTTGATTGTACCAAGTGTACTGGTAAGAAGAATAGACAATTTAGTAGTGGAACAATGGCTTGAAGACGAAATGAATCTATATTTGTAAGGTGTTTTGTGTAGCTTCGGAAGCCAATACAAAGTTGGGACTTTCATTGTATTTGGTTCTGCTTGTAAAGCGGTAGCTAAAAGTTTATGTTTGTTACAGATGTCGTTTTCTGAAAATGGAGTCAGTTGGAATGTTGGTGAATTGGTGATTTCTTTTTTCAGAACCTCAATGTAAAATTTACGTCAAACAATAATAATATTATTAGCAGCTTTATCGGCCGGGACAAAAACAAATTCCTTGGCTAGTTCTTTTAGTTTATGTTTGATACGAGAAATAGGTTTATTGTGGTTATTGTTAAGAGTAAAATGTTCTTTAAAATGTTGAATACGTATATCAACTATGTTCATTACTGAATTAAAAAAAGAGTCCAAAGATTTTTTGTCAGCTTTTTCCCGTTTTATCCATTTCAAACAGTAAGTATGGAGTGAGTCGTGGATGATATTACGACACTCATTCCAATTAATAATTGACGAGGGACGATATTTAGGTCCTTTACTAAGGAATGATTTTAACTCTCGGTCTTGAACGATGTTAAGATCTCCTGTTATAACATGGGAATTGGGTCCATAAATGTATTCGGAATTACTGCAATTACATGAAGTAGGTGTATTTTCACTGATATTAACATCTTTACACAATTGGCTATAATTAAACACAAATTTCCGGGTAGATTTCTTGTAAATATAACAAATAAGAGGGAGCTCAGTATTATCAAAATATCCCGGAATTTGTTCTTTAACAGAATGGTCGTTAAAAAAACCGGCAATATTTACAAAATCAAAACCTTTATTGACATACTTTATTTTAATAAACTGTTTTTTTTGATCTTCAGGGCGATCAATTTTGGGAAACAGTTTAGAATAATAATATGCCATTATACTTTGAACGATTTCATACTTAGGACTGCTATATGAAATTGTGTTGCAATCGTCTAAAATTTTATTTAACTTATTAACGGGTAATGAACAGAGCTTTGTTAACAGATAATGTCTGCCGTTGTTTTTTGAAATAGAAATTAGTTCCGAAATATTGGAATGATTGGTCCGAAATTTTCTTTGGTTGCGATTTTTTCTACGACCATGAGAACGGTTTTTACGAACAGTTTTAGAAACTATATCCAAAATGTTAACAGAATCGGTTCTTGATATATTACCAATTCCCATGATATTATCATTAAGACCGAGAGGGTAGACTGTCTGTAATTTTTTAATCCAATTTAATTCAATTTTTCCGTGATCGTACAAACTTTGAATGAGATTCACCAGGCTGCTTATTTACTACTTCTAAAGGTTGAACTGCTAAATATTTAATAGGATGATTGTGCTTCTTAAGGTGTTGATAAATGATACTTTTGAATTTATTGGGTCTTTTAAAACGATACAGATGTTCTTGAGTGCGTTTAGATAAATATCGTCCAGTTTCACCTACGTACTGAATACCGCATCCCGGTTTGTTTCATGTGAGTAAATAAATAATACTGTTTGTTTTTCAAGTTATATCAGTTTCAAAATTTAAAGAAAATGTGCGACCATTAAACGTGGACCTTACCGTATTGTTGGTGGAAAGACGGGGACATGTAAGTCATTTTTTGGCATGACACTTATCGATAGAAGGGTAACCACGGTTTTTATTGTTAAAAATGTTAGCGATGGTAGTATTTTTAGATAAGCGATTTTGAAGATTGAGACGTGTAGATACCCTTAGAACGAGTTTAGTATTTAATATTTTTCCATTTCTAAGCTTCATATTTGTTTTTTGTTTGTGAATTATATTAGAAAGGAGCAAAGACTGGCGTCCAGAATATGAACCAGCATACAATGAATTAAATTATGTAAAAATGATAAATCTGTTCGGCTAAAGATGTCAAACGCTATCCGTATTAATTACCCGAAAAAGATAGGGTATATCAGGGTAGCGACTGACGTCTGACTAAATAGCAGAATGGGGCTGAATATTGAAATACTACTTTTTGATTAATATTCCTAAAGTAATGAACTAGAGAAGTTCTCGCTCGGACACACACTCCATAATCTAGTATATTATAAGAGCATTCGTTCAAAAAAAGAAAAGAAAAGGACTATTTAGAGTATTGTTTTAACTATAAAAACTGTCGCTTATAACGACTAATATCGTAATACTCCATAATTACAATTTGTGTTGTTTCAAAAACCTTCATAAGCAGTCGCTTACCGCAGAAGTTGTTCCCGGCGTTGATCCGGGTAATATAACAAGTACGTTGTTAACCTTATTAGTGGTAACACTGAAACTGTAATACTACGTCATAATATCCCGGAAAAGATCCGTGTTTGTACTGAGTTATATGTATATATTGTACGTTGTTAGTTCTACAACTTCTAACATTTGTACTGTGCAGTATAAAAGTATACTGTTATTAGTACTACTAGCGGACTAATTTTACTAATAGATTTCCACTATTACTGGCTAACATTGCAGGATCGGGTCCTGCAATATTAGCCACTATTAGTGGGAATCTATTAGTAAAATTAGTCTGCTAGCAACACTAACAACAGTATACTTTTATACTGTACAGTATAGATGTTACCTGCTGGTAGTTATAACAAAATATGTTCAATTCGGGGACATCAAAAATCATGACAAGGGTTGTTTTGATTCAAAGAAAATGGCGTGTAGAATGGCACCAACATGATTTTCAAAAGGAAAAATTTCCAAATCAGTCACACAATACACGAGAAGAGGTAAAAGAAGGGCTTTGCTGTCTGATCCTTTTTGTGTTAAAACTGATAAGCCGTGACTTAGAAATATCGTCACCACTCAGGTAGTAACGTCAACAAGTCGGGCACAGACAGCATTGAAAGAAGAAACAAAACAGAAATATCCACATGACATTCAGATTGGTCATAGTAATCAGCTGGTATGATATTGAGGGTAATGAAATCATTTTTAGAAAATATTAAACGAGTCGACACAAGTTTTTCCGATCTACTCGGTTTTACCAGAGACGATATACACTCTGGTGGGTTACACTAAAGACCTGAAAGTGGACCTGAAAAGACCTGAAGAGACCTGAAGATATACGACTCATTTTATTCAAATTGCGATAATTTCTTTATTTTTCAATAGAATTTCTTCAAGTTAGAATCTTCAGGTCTATTCAGGGCTTTTCAGGTCCACTTTCAGGTCTTTAGTGAAACCCCACTCTGGTTTTACATACAGTGCTGTTTGCAACGCCGTATCCTTCAATTTCATTAAAAACATAAACTTGAACGGTGTATAAAATGCTTGCAAAAGTGAGAAAACAACATAAACGCAACCAAGGATTTGTATAGAAATCCTTGTTTATACATTTTTACTAAATTTAAGAATTATTTATCTGTTTATATTTTATCAAATAATGAAAAGTTTTCTATGTTGTGTCATCTACACTATTATTTGTCTGTTTGTCTTTTTATTTTTGGCCATGGCGTTGTCAGTTTGTTTTCGCAAGTACATCGATTGTACTGAATGGACAAGGAGGTACAATTCAAACTGGAATCCTTGTAAATTAATTTAGAACTAGGATGTCCCGTATGTTATAATATCAATAAGTTTATTTATTTATTAATTTATATTTATTTATTTATTTATTTATTTATATTTATTTATTTATTTATTAATTTATATTTATTTATTTATTCATACAATTTGGTATTTTGGGGGGTATATCATGAAACAATTTTTGCATTTCGGGAGTTAGACAGGGGCATGTTTTCCGCCTGACTGATCACCAGTCAGAGAACATGTCATGTTTGGGTCCAGGTTGCAATTAACCTACACTATCATGGTTTGTATTATCCGTGGGATAGTGCGTATACACGGTTCCCACGGGACCACTGGCTGGGGCAACTGATCAAACTTATGTTACACTCATATTTAAAAAATTCAATAGCTGCATCTGATAATAAAAAAAATAGGAAAATATAGGGCGCAATTTCCAACTGGAAAGCCGCCGTCTAAAACATCACAGATCCAAACCGAGAATAAATTTACTGAAATTCATTTGATTACAATAATTAAAAGGATTAAGACAAATATGACAAATTTACAATAATTGAATGTAAAGCAGACGACCCTCATCAGTGATATTTTGGGACTTGTTTTTTTCCGCGAGTGATTCCATAATCTATAATGACTGACCTTTGTAAATACTTGTGTATTAATTCAATTTGTGAATGTTTTGTATTTGTATTTGTATGTTTAATTATTATGATGGACCCGCAAATTTGGAACTAGAATACACAATCATAAATTGTCAAAATATCTAGTTTACACAAATCTCATACCATATTTCATGCATTCAAAATTAATAACGACACACTCGACCTCGATTTTCCCGTTGAGGGAAGAACAAAAATTTGCTAACGCAAACTTACAGATCTAACATTGTTGGGGCAAATTTGAGACGAATTATATATATATCATGGTGTTAGCCCTGTATACCCACGTGTTATCCGATGGAGAATGTCTGTCACATGTTTAGACGTGTATATATATATTGTTAAAATATACTTTTTCACTTTTTTGGTCTTTTGGAAAATGTTGTATGTGCTGTATTTAGACCCCTCTAACAAGAAATATTTTTTGCATGCACACGTATACAAATTGCGGTTTTTATCCAACGCCTCTGATTGCGTTGGATAAAAACCGCAATTTTTATACGTGTGCATGCAAAACAAATTTCTTGTTAGAGGGGTCTAAATACAGCACAAACAACATTTTCCAATAGACCAAAAAAGTGAAAAAGTATATTTTAACAAAACGCATTTGACTAACAGGTCGAACAACAAATGTTCTTAAACCCTGTAGACTGCCATTGGCGATTGCCAAATAAACGGATCACGATGTAATAAATGGATCTTAATATAAATTTAATACTAAACAGAAAACAATATATATATTAAGCTCTTAATTGTTCATAATTTTTAACGTCACATTTCAGCTGAAATAACTGAAAATTGACTGCCAAGTACGTAATTACACAAAATAGACAATTTAACTAGACAATTAAAAGACTGACAATCCAACACGTATCATTGACAGGAATAATGGCTTGTTGTGGCAGAAATAGACATGTAATATGCAGGGTTAAATCAACTTTGGAGCTTCCTTGTTAGCGTGTGTAACTATCAATTTCACAAACAAATGGCTATTTTCAAAAATTGTTGATTGATTAAAGTCCTATCCAATGTGGATAGAAATGATCTTTATGATTAAGTATCCGTTCAAATCGTGAACCTTTTTTGGCAGCATCCTTTAAATACACCACGTCTCCGTTAGTTAAGTATCCAATCCACCAGCCAAATGTTCCTATTGTCATTAGTGTATGATCGCAAGCAACTACAGTTGCCATATCCAATTCTCTTTTCCCTAAAGACAAATATGCAATCGGTACATGTGAAGGCATGTTATCTTTAGACCATTTCATATCATCTGATATCACAATAAATAAAACAAATTTATATTTTGTAAAGTAGTAATTAACTGACCGGTTTAAATATTCTGGTGTTGCTATATTGAAACCGTCGTGGTTACCGACTTTATCACCTCTCCTTATATGAACGCCGACCAAAGTAATATTTTGACGAGATTTTATTTTTTTTTTCTGTAATATTTTGTTAATTTCCTGTTCTGCAGCGTCTTTTATATGCTTTCGAAAGGTCAATTGTTTTCGAAGTTGTTTGTCATATTTATAGAAATATTTCCATGATTGGAGTCCATATCCCAATTGAATGTTACTTGATGGACTGAATTCCAAGAGTGTGCTATCGTATGTTGGGGATGCTTTATCTAACACTTTGGGTAATCCTTTACAGAATTGGCTTGTATTTGTGAATGTCACATTTATTTCGAATACTTGTCTAATCTGGGCATTTGAAGGAATAAGGATATCCATGTCTTTAGACATTGCAGCAGCGAAAGCTGTAGAAAACTGAAATAACCTATTTCCTAGTCCGCCTTGTAAAATTGGACAGATTGACCCTTTCTTTGTCACAATATGTTTGTATGATTTGATTGTAACTATTGTATCTCTGTCTGACGGTACAGCTATAATTGTTTTTGTCGACTTTAAAACGAGTTGTCCGAATAATAAATAAACCATAAGTCCTATAATCGTGCCTGAAATAGAAATACTGATAATTAAAGAAAAGCATATTTTCACATCTGGTCCGATAATTCAAAGATTTGACCTGATGGAATTTTTATCCCATCATTGGGACTTTTATTAGTTTTAACAAATGATACATTACACAATATTTAAATTGGTAATAGTGTTTGTTAGGGCATTCCTTGGACTTGACAGCGATAGTAAAACGCCATAAAAAGATAAGCGTTAAACCCTATAGAGACAGAGAAACAAAAGTCTGTAAAAATTAAAGAATTTAAAATATCTTTCATTTCGTACGTTATGATATCAACAACAAAAAAATTATGTTAACGTTATATTAATATCAACTATGCAAATGTTATAATATAATTTAATTTTGGATATAACACGTCTTCTGATTGGCTGTTAATTTTTGGCCATCATCTCATAGACATAATTTTGTCATGTGACCGTGACGTCATCAACATTTTTTTCATGATTTACTCCTTAAAAAAGGAATTTAGAATTAAATTATAAGGAATGACTATAATATTTTTTACTTCCCATTCGAAATAACCTCAAAAATGTGGTGAACACTTTAAGATAATTGCTACGCAGATTATTCAGTGTGCACCTCATTTTTTATGTTATTTTTTCATAGACAGAAAAAATATTACAGTCATTCCTTAAATCAACAACACAAATGTTTACATTATAATAAAATATTAACTATACAAATGTTTACGTTACAATAATATAAACTACACAGATGTTTACGCTAATTATCGTTGTTTTGCAGATCATACTAGTTTTTTTTTAAATTGATTGTTAAATACAAATTATAACTTTCTCAATAGCCTTACTTTTTTTTTTTTTTTTTTTTAATTTATGAGCTCCGTGTATACTTGATCCGTTTAATTGACACCATATCGATATACAAGGTGTGATGTTATTGAATATTTTATCAAGCCAAATAAAAGTCGATAAATATATATTTTTATATGATACTGAATATTATTAAATCCATTGCGTCATATCATTACTAAAAAGGATTTCTTAAGACTAAAATCTATTTGGTTACAGCAGATTTATCAATAGCAAAGAAAATGGAAACGGGTAATGGGTCAAATAGACAACAATCTGCACAAAGATAAAAAATAGCCTAATGCCACCAATGGGTCTTCAACGCAGCGAGAAAATCCCTCACCAAGAGACGGGGTTCAGCTAGCCCCTAAACAGTAATGTATATTAGTTCCGCGAAATGGAAGCCTAACTAAACTCCGAAACATACAAATGAACCAAAATTTAAAGAACAACACACAAGCCAACAAAGGCTAGAGGTTCCTGAATTAGGACAGGCGCAAAAATCCAGCGGGGCTAAACATGTATTGTGAGATTTTAACCCTCCCCTATACTTCTAGCCAATGTGGAACAAACAAACACAACGCAATACGCACAGTAAAACTCAATTTAAAAGAAGTCCGAATCCGATGTTCGAATAGGTAGCAGAAGAAACTAAGCGAAATGACAATGATCAACATAGATTAACAAAGGACTACTAGCAGTTATACATGCCAGCTTCATTAAACTGATCGAAAGATTATGTCTTCATCATATGAAAATCAACCACAATCCCTCCCGTTAGGGGTTTAGTATCATGCCATCATATATTATACGAGAAGAGTATAATCCGTATCATGCCAACAACTGGTTTTAGAATAAATGTGTTTATTATAAACTTAGTAGTTAATAGTTAAATTGTATGTGTAATACAATTGATGACAATCGTGCTGTATCAGCTATCAGTGATGATATCGATATCAGTCACGGTTGCAAAGGAATTTATCAAACCCCTTATCTGGATGACGTCACATAATCGATATCAGTCACGGTTACAAAAGCATTATCAAACCCCTAAGAGTGAATCAATATTAATTCCAAAAAATGCCATCTTTAGTGATTTGACAACAGTATCATAACTAATCCCTTGTGCATAAGTCTGTTTGAAGGTTTGGTTAGCTTTTGAGTTGAATGACGACATTTTTGTGCTTTGTATAAAATGTTACCATTACAGATGGAATATGAAATACCTGAACGTATGTCATACACTTATCCATTTATCTTTATCCCATTACCCTTAAACAGAAAAGAAAACATTTCTATATATTTTTCAACATGGCAAAATGTGTTAAAGTATGTCTTTTGATAGGATTTATAGTAAAGTAATGAATATTTTTGGATATGTAGTATTACAATAGTTGGAGGAAAATACACAAATATTGAAGTTATCCTTATTTGTAAAGGGAGAATTCTTTAAAAATTTGTATTTAATGGAAAGGGAGACAAATGCAACGTATTACTCTAAACGGAAACGTATTTACTCTTATCTAGAAAATACGAGAATTTACTATCTATAAGGAGTATACTTATAATAGAATATGCCACTGGACGTTAAGCAACCAACAATCAATCAATTTATTATAGAATAAAACTGCATATTTCAACACAAAGATGTACATCAAGATTGAAATAACTTTATGATTAATATATTTAGACAAATGAAATCCAAATGTAATCTTATTTCCTTCAACAAGTCGTACACTTTTTCGAAAACTATAATAGATAGGTCGACACTGTAAAATGATAAGCAATGCAAGATATATTTTTGACAGGTGAGCTATTCAGGCTCTTATGAGCGACTTGTACATTTTTGGTAGCTTGCAAATTTAGTTTGAAAAAAAAAAAAACTCTTATCCGAAAAATACAGGAAATATTTTTTCTCGGAAATACATGACAGACTATATAGCTGCTTCTGAATATAGTCAAATATTCTACTGTATGTCAATACTTTTATCACAGACCTAAGAGTGAGTACTCATTCGACGGGATTTCGACCAACAGCTGCTTTTGCAAAATTACAAAAGAAATGCTATTCCTCCGCCCCCGTCAAACCCTCGGCCACCAAGAAACGGCTCAGTATATAGAGATAGACTAAAACTTGTTAACACTTTGTTAGATTACAGCTTCATCTGACAAATTTAGTCTGCAATAAAAAAAAATTATCTTTTTATTTTCAGTAGATACTACTCAAAAATAATTTTACATTTTGAACGGACAGTCATGTGGACATGATGATTCTTTTTTACCTCAAAACTTTGTTTACAAACACAAATAAATTACGAAACACTCAACAGATATAATGATAAGACTATGCGCTGTACTTATTTAGATTATACCTTCATCTGAATTGATCTGGCTTTAAAACAGCAATTTTACTTTTAATGTCAATAATTGTATCCCGGCAATATTTAATAAAGTATGTTGCAGTGAAAGGAGGTGTAGTTGCGATTCTTTCGTTAGTGTCTCCTTTCTTTTCAAAAAGAAACATTGTTTCTTGTAATCTGGGGAAACTGCTAACATCACATATTTACAAATATTTATATAGACATAAAATAATGACACTTTGGACTGGCAGTGTTGTGGACAGGATAGTTCATATATAACCCAAGACTTGTTTGCAAGACATGTAAAATTACGCCTCACTTAGCTACAAGAAAACATTAAGACCCTATTGTTATTTTTTCAGAATATACTTTTTTGTCTCGCCTTGACGGAGTCAAAAAGCGAGACATAGGTATGCTGTTTCCGGCGTCGGCGACGGCGACGGCGACGGCGACGGCGTCAACAATGTATTAGTTTGTGATTTGGTCTAGTTCATGGTGAACCACTAGTGTTAGGTCAATGATATTTGGTATGCAGTTGAATTAGCATTGAAACATCTCATTACCATGGAGATTATTTGGCCTTGCCCCCTCAGTCAAGGTCTATTGACTTTGAAACTTTTCATAGATTACATGTATTAGTTTGTGATTAGGTCAATTTATGGGGAACCACTAGTGGTAGGTCAATGATATTTGGTATGCAGTTGTATAAGCATTAGCATATCTCATTTCCATGGAGATTATTTGGATCCGCCTCCTTAGTCATGGTCTATAGACTTTGAAAATTTTGCTAAGTTAACATGTATTAGTTTGTGATTAGGTCAGTTCAAGGGGAACCATTAGTGTTATGGCAATGTTAATTGGTGTTCAGTTGTATAAGCACTAGCACATCTCATTTCCATGGAGAATATTTGGCCCCGCTCCCTCAGTCATGGTCTATTGACTTTGAAACTTTTACTTAGTTTACATGTATTAGTTTGTGTTTAGATCAGTTTAAGATGAACTGCTAATGTTAAGTCAATGATATTTGGTATGCAAATTTATTGGCATTTGCAAGTATCGTTTCCATGGAGATTATATAGCCACACCCCTGATCATGGTTCATTGACTTTGAAACTTTTACATAGTTTACAAGCTAATGTTTGTGTTTAGGTTTGTTTAAAGGGAACGACTTATAATAAGTCAATTGTATTTGGTATGCAGTTGTATTAGCATTGCCACATGTCATTCCATGGAGATTGTTTAGCCATGTACCTTCAGTCATGGTTCATCGACTTTGAATATTTGCATAACTTAAATGTTAAAGTATTGCTATTTTAATTTCAACATTTGCATTATCAAAATTACAAAAAGGCGAGACATATCTCTGTGATAACAGTTTATTTGGGGCCCTTTATAGCTTGCTGTTCGGTGAGAGTCAATGCTACGTGTTGAAGGCCGTACCTTGACCTATAGTGGTTTACTTTTATAAATTGTAACTTGGATGGAGAGTTGTCTCATTGGCACTCATACCACATCTTCCTATATCTACTTGAGTTGAATTAGTCTACAAAATTTAGCCTGCAGTTTAACTTTTTATGTCGTTACTCTTATCCCGGAAATATTGCATAAAGAAAAAATATGTGTTGCAGGCAAAGGGGTAGTAGCTGCGATGCTGTCAGTTGTCCCTTTTCTGTCCACATATGACACAATATTGATTCTTATATTCTGTGCAACTGCTCATATCATATTTTTTTAATACTTTAACGTTCTAAACGGACAGTCGTGTGAACCGTTTGATTCCTAAATACCCTCAAATTCGTTTGCAAGGCGTATAGAAATACGACACAATACACAGAAATAACGATAAAACATTGCAATATTTTTGGATAATACTTTCATTCGAATAAGTCTGAAAAATGTTTCCTTCTACTTAACCTTAGATGTCATTACCCTTATCCCGGAAATATGTTATGACGGGAAAGTATTTGTTGATGGAAAGGGGTAAGTAGTTGCGATGCTTTCAGACATCTCCTTTTTTTCCAAAGTGACACAATACAAAATTCTTATATTCTGTGCAAACTGCTCACATCATACCTTTCAAAATACTTTAACGTTATAAAAGGAAACACGAGCTGACAGAATGATTGGTATATACCCCAAACTTTGTAAGACGTATTACAATACGACACAGTAAATAGATAATAAGTTATCTGCTCTTTGGTCGGGTTGTTGTCTCTTTGACATATTCCCCATTTTCATTCTCAATTTTAATAAAGATTACACAATGTGATACCTTTTTTATTAGAATATAACTTTATCTAAATTGATCTGAAAATTAAGCAGACAATTTATCTGTTTACGTCGGTACTCTTATCCCGAAAACATGATATAAAGGGAAAACATATGTTTTGCAGAGAAAATTGATATTAGCTGCGATCCATTCGGTCGTCTCCCATTTTGTTCTAAAATGAAACAGTGTTACTCATATTCTGAGGAAACTATTCCTTTCTGAGATTACTATTAGCACTTGTATTATAGAATTCCCAGTTCCTATATTCCCCCAAACTGTGTTTGCAAAACGAATAAAATACAACACAATAAGCAGAAATAACGATTAAACAATGTTATACTTATCTAGAGTTTACCATTATGAAGCCTACAATTGTACTTTATATGTCGGTACTCTTATCCCGGAAAGTAGCTGTAATGTTTTCAGTTATCTCCCATTTCTTTCCAAAATGACACAATATTGTTTTTTATATTCTGTGAAAAACTGCTCAAATCATACCTTTTTAAATACTGTATAATACATAGTTAGAAAAAGGTTCAATTCCGTTTAATCATATGATTCGTGCCGTTAATTGAATAAATATAGAATGAAACGGGGAATGTGTCAAATAGACAACAACCCGACAAAAAACAGAAAACAGCCCAAGGCCATCATACAATATAATATAAACACGCTTAGATGCATGAAGTGATAGAAATTTTTGAAAATAATACTCAAAAGAAATCGTCAATACCGGAAGCCCATTTAGGACCTATACAAACTTATTTGAATCCAAGATCACGAGTTTAAAAGTTTCATTATCAACGATCAAATTCGTGAATTTGAAGACTTACAGTTATCACATTTTTTCGGATTAAATACATGATAACTAATTCTAAAATTTGTCAAACTGATTTCTCGTGATAAAGAATCTGTAATAATGAATTTAATCAGTAATCACGAATTACAAAACAATTAAAAACTAATTCTGCAGATTTGTTATCACGAATTTAATCCGTGTTAAAGCATCATAATTCGTGATAAAGGACTATACAATTTTGATAAGGATTGTGAACCATGATTACGATTTTTATATTTTGGGATGTCCTAAATGGGCTTCCGTAGTTTAAAGACTAAGTCGTTCTTTCAGTAATTATAGGATTGTTTATACGAATGTTAAGTAGCAAACAGTCAAACCCCTTTACGTGGATGCGCCCATGTTTTCTATGCTAGTTATAGATAAACCCGTCTATACATTTTTCTGTAAGTAATCGGTTCGATTCCGGTTTACCGGTACATAATTGTAATAATTTACCATACATATACAGATTAGCGCCGTCAAGTTTTAGATGACCCGTACATGTACGTCTGTCTTTCCATATATCCTTTTTATCGGGAACATGAATATATCCAATGTAAAGTGGAACAATAGGAGGTTAAAAGTAACTTTTAAAGTAAGCAAACGTTCTACTATGATAAAGTGTACCAATAATTTAGCAATTTACAATATGAACATACAAATCATTCATATGCAAATTTTTGCTAATGTTGCATCACTCGCCATAACGTTTAGATTTAAAACAGCAATATAACACTCATCCGTAGTAAATTTATGTCTCCAATTTATATATTCAATATCCTTTCTATTTCATCATTAAAAACCAGTCAACTTTGGGATATATATTGAGTTAAAAAAGTTTAACAACAACTATTCTTAATATCATATTTAAAAATTGTTTATTTTTCTAAACATAACAATCGACAAATAATAGTAACAAAGAAAAAATAATCAAAGATGCGATTCTTAATCAACAAAATGTTTTTTTTTTTAATTAAAAATTTATTTCCTCATATTTGTGATTTTTTTTTCAAAGTTTTTTAATAAGATATATGTTGCTAAAATGTTTTTACTCGGTATATCATGATAGTGAAAATGTATATATCTATACTATTTATTGACATTTTTGCTTTAAAAAATCGTGGAAAATGAGTCGTTGAATTGTATAGAAAAACTTCTACAGATAAATTAGCATTATTAAGTACATTTTCAGAATTCGAATACGGCCTGTCCAATAACATTTTAAGATGATCGTGTAAGTAAAAGGATAAGATTTATATCGTATATGAACTTGACACCTGTTAGAACTTTTCGGAAAGCAAAGGGTATGCAATTTACATCAGATGATAACCTATATGTATGAAACGCGATGCTAAATTACAAGGTCGTTAATAGCTCTTCCTTCACTTTCATTTGTTTAAATGCTAATTAGCAATGACTGAAGGGAAAAAAGTAGTATTAAATTTTCCCGGCTTTAGGTTGGCCTTTTGTGTACCCAAGGCAGGTGAAGGAAGTCAACTTAGGAGCGCTGTGATTGGATGTAAGGGTACAATATATTTTTTTATTTATCTATGAATAACTGCAGTGTGTATATTTACAATATAAATTTTGAAACCCATTGAATATTTTCTTGAGAATAATTCGAAAAGACTTCCAAAATTTCATAAATTTGATGTAAAATGACGGTGGGCATGGATAACATAAACAAGCTCCGTTGGAAGATGGTCATGATACTATTTGACTTCAATTTCTAAAACAGAATAATAAAGTACTAATACCACACATAACTGTTTTTTCCAGGTTTTTATTATAAAAAATGGTAAATTTAGAAAATGTTAGTATTGTCGCCTATGGCAGAATAAATACTACCGTTTTCCCTGAATGGTAACAGATTTATGTGGTTTAGTTGCACATGCGGATTATTTCGATAGATAAAAACAAAAGACGGGTTCTAAGAGCGTGGTTAAAAAAATACTTGAAAAGTTTCAGTTTCTGCTGTATCAGTAATATTTTAATTTGGTTTATGATATTGTTAGTGTAGTTGTACAGTATTTGAAACTTTTGTTATCCATTTAAGATTTAAAATTACAGGTTATAAATAAAAATTTTATTTTATCGAGTTAAACGTATTATAGGAACTCCTGTGTTAGATTTGTTAATCTATTCTTCTTTTTTTCAGATTATAAATGTATGTACAACATATTCTCTTATCCACAAGTGAAGTCTAGTGTCAATTCCTTATTTCTTTTAATTTAATCGCCATATATTTTGAACAATATACAATAAAGTATTTATTTACAAAATCTTCAATGTCCCCCCCCCCCCCCCCCCCCCCCCCAATTCAAATTGAAAACGGAATTCGGAAAATTGCGTGAATGTGAGCTGATTCCTATTTTAAGTTTTTCTCATGGGTAACAGATACACGGGAGACATTATTTCAAATCTCGACAGCTACTATTCTTATTTCAGTATTAATTGAATGAAAAGATAACTAAAGTTTAAGAAATACATAAACAATGACAACTGATTAACTTACGATCGCAAATAAAAGAACTGCTTGTTAATACTTAAAATTGAGAATGGAAATGGGGAATGTGTCAAAGAGACAACAACCCGACCAAAGAGCAGAAAACAGCCCAAGGCCACCAATGGATCTTCAACACAGCGAGAAAATCCTGCGCCTGGAGGCGGGCTTCAGCTGGCCCCTAAACAAAATGTGTACTAGTTCAGTGAAAATGGACGTCACACTAAACTCCGAAACATATAAATGAACTAAAAATTTAAAAAAACATACAAGACTAACAAAGACCAGAAGCTCCTGACTTGGGACAGGCGCAAAAGTGCGGCTGGGTTAAACATGTTTTTTTGAGATCTCAACCCTCCCCCTATACCTCTGGCCAATGTAGAATAAACAAACACACAGCAATACGCACAGTAAAACTCAGTTTAAAAGAAGTCCGATGTCAGAATAGGTAACAGAAAAAACTAAGCAAAATGACAATGATACATAAATTAACAAAGGACTACAAGCAGTTACTGACATGCCAGCTCCAGACCTCAATTAAACTGATTGAAAGATTATGTCTTCATCATATGAAAATCAAGCACAATCCCTCCGGTTAGGGGTTTAGTATCATACCATCATAAAATATATGAGAAGAACATAACCCATATCATGCCAACATCTGGTTTTAGAATAAATGTGTTTATTTCCGATGCAAAGACCCTATGAGTGAATCAATATTAATTCCAAAATATGCCATCTTTAATGACCTGACAACAGTATCGTAACTATATCCCTTCTGAATAAGTCTGCTTAAAGGTTTGGTTAGCTTTTGAGGTGAATGACGACATTTTTGTGCTTTGTATAGAATATTACCACAAAAGATTGGATGTGAAATACCTGAACGTATAAGATGTCTGCATGTTGATTTATATTTACGAATGATGTTCTTGTACCGATGATAAAATTTAGTAAATGTTTTGACTAGTTTGTGATATCGAAAACCCTGGTGTAATAATTTTTCAGTAATACAGAGATTTCTTTCGTTAAAATCAAATACGTTGTTACATACACGAGCGAATCAAACAAGTTGAGATATATAAACACCATAAGATGGTGACAAGGGAACGTCACCTTCTAAAAATGGATAATTAACAATAGGAAATGAAAAATCATCTCTTTTATCGTAAATTTTGGTATTAAGCTTCCCGTTAAAGATATAGAAATCAAGATCCAGGAAAGGGCAGTGTTCATTGTTAGTATTAGCTTTATTTAAAGTCAGTTCAGCAGGATAAATCTCTTAAGTGTACATACTGAAGTTGCCATTATTGAGAGCCAATATATCATCCAAATATCTAAAAGTGTTATTAAATTTTTGTATCAGATGTTTTTTTTTTTTTGTTTTTTTTTAACATAATTAAATATTTATTTCAAATATTGGCTTGTTACAATATCCTTCAGGAGTCCAAGCTCCTCCTGATGTTCCCTGTTACAATCCACTAATCACTCAGGGTAGTGATTAGTTGTAAAATACATATTACATTTGTACATCAAATATATATTAAATAATATCACTTAATATGACTATTCATATATTTTCTAATAGTTGCTAAAATATTACTTTTAATTTTCAAACATACTCTTCTATTGAACTCATTGAGAAAAATTAAGAAAACATTGACATGTTTTGTCTTTTGATCAGATATGTAATAGGCTTTGTAAATTGAAAAGCCAACAATCGTTAAAAAATAGTTAAAGTCAAAATATTCTTCGTCAAAAGTTTTATATCCAAATACCAAGTGTCTTAGTTTTATCTTAAAAGTTATTTTACTGTTCTTGGTCATTTTTTTGGTCCGATAGCTGGTTCAAATTTTTTATTTATCAGAGACTTATATAAAAGTTTATTTGTTAGTGATTCTAATTTTATAGGTAAACCTTCCAATATAAATTGGTTTCTTTTTATATTAACAATACTTTTTACAGAATTTTCCGATTTTAAAATTGCTGCCCAGTCTTTTGGTATTGATTTCTTTACTAAATTAATTTCAGCTATCCAGTTTGATTTATTTTTTAGTTTATTTAAAATTATGTCTTGAGAAATACAGCCTTTTTCATCTATGATATCATTTACATAAATAAGATCGCTTTTAATCCAATTTTTTAAAAATATAGCTTTATTTTCAAATTTAATAAATTTATTGTTCCATAATATTTGTTTTCTTATATCTGTAAAAGTTTCTGGTTTTTTTGTTAGACCTCCACCAGTTAATTTCCAACATTTAATGATATCTTTATAAAAATCTGGGATGTGTTCAATGCTTTCGTCTGGCTTATCCCCACTGTTTGTTTGAAACACTAACCAGTTTGACCCAAAATTATAAAAATAGTGCTGAGGTATAATTTTCCAACCTCCTTCACAATCATTTACTAGTCTTTTTACCCACATAGCTTTTAAAGCAGTGAAATAACTCCTTATATCTATCATATCCAATCCCCCCTTTTTATAGGGACCAATAATTGAATTTCTTTTTACTTTATCTGGTTTATTATCCCATTATCCCAAACAAATTTAAAACAACTGTTTTCTATTTCTTTTAAATATTTCTCTGGAACTATGCAGGCAGATCCCACAAAAGTAAAAATGGGCACAATTAGTGTTTTGATAATCAAAATTTTTCCAAAAATAGTAAGATTTCTTTTTTGCCAAGCACAAAATAATTTATTCATCTTTTCAATTTTATTTTCCCAATTTAGTTTTTCACATTCCTCTCTACAATGCCCAAAGTATATACCAAGAGTTTTAACTGGTCCATTGCTCCAGTTGATTCCCTCAATTTTGTCTTTACATGATTTAAGCTTTCCGACCCATAACCCCTCTGTTTTATTTCTGTTTAATTTCAATCCTGAATAAGAACCAAAAATTTCAATTTCGTTCATAGCAACTTGAACATCATATTTAGAACAACAAAATAAAGTAGTATCATCTGCTAGTTGCGAAATTTTTATACTATGATTTTTGCAATCTAATTTGATTCTGATACCTTTAAAATCAGTATTGCTTCTTAATCTTGAAGCCATAATTTCCACAGATAAAACAAATAATAACGCAGATAAAGGACATCCTTGGCGTATACCCCTGGTGTTTTTATAGACATCAGATATCCAACCATTATTAATAACACATGTTTGAATATCGCTATATAAAGTCTTAACCCATCTGATAAAAGATTCATTAAATCCAAAATGTTTTAAAACTGAAAACATAAAATTCCATTCTAGAGAGTCAAACGCTTTAGAAAAATCAACAAAGACTATAGCCCCCTCAATTTTGTATAAATCAGTGAAATCAATAATATCTTGTATCTGTCGAAGATTAAAACCAATAAATCTATTCTTTACATATCCAGTCTGGTCTTCTTTAATAATTTTTGGTAAGATTTTTTTCAATCGTTGTGCTAGAGTGTATGATAGAAGTTTCATGTCAATATTTAAAAGAGAAATAGGACGGTAATTATTTAGTGACAATGGATCACCTTTTTTAAATAATAGCGTTAATACACTTGTACGCTGTGAGTATGTAAGTGTTTGATCTTTATATCCAATATTAAGAATGTTTACTACTATGAACTTTAATTTATCCCAAAATTTTCTATAAAATTCAACTGTTAAACCGTCTAATCCAGGGGATTTATTAAGTTTCATTTTATAAATAGCATCTGAGCATTCTTCTACTGTAATATCCCCATCGCAGAGTGATTTATCATTTTTATCCATTTCTTTCTCGAGTTTTGTCTCAAATATATATTTCTCGCTTGATGTTTTATCAGGGCTTTGCGTCGAGAATAACTTTTTATAGTATTCTTTAATACTACATAGTATATCACTTTGATCCGTTAAAATCTCATTATTTTCCCCTTTTAATTTATTGATCGACTTTTTTACCTGTCTCTGTTTTTCTAAACCTAAAAAGTACGAGTTATTTTTTTCCCCAAATTCAAACCATTTCTCTCGTGATCTTATTTGAGCCCCTTATCAGATGTTGTTTCGATGGGTCTATGCTGATTTTAGTCATAAATTGTAACTCATAACAATATAGAAACAGGTCCGCAATAAGTGGTGCACAGTTAGTCCCCATTGGAATTCCGATAACTTGACGATATACGGAATCTCCATAGTGAACAAAAATGTTTTTTAGTTAAAATTCAAGTGCAGTTATCGTATCAAAGCAGGTCCAATTGACATAGTTCTTTTGTTTGTTGTTACTAAAAAATGACATTGAAGAGTTTGAACATATATATTCGCATTCTGACTTTTTTAAATGCCCATTTAAATAGATGTGTGATTTTTTTCTTAATGAGATTATAAGGCAAAGTGGTATATAAGGTAGAAAAATCAAAACTTTGAACAGCTTCGAAATCATCAATATAAGCATGCAATTTATCAAGTACTTCCAACGAATTTTTGTCACTCCAAAAGTATTAATTCCACTATTTTCAAAGGCCTTATTGATATATTTACTTCATAAAATTGAAGTTTCCTGGATAAGAGTATTTCGTAAGAGTTATTATCGGCATAAAGGTTATTCCCGGAAAATGGTGCAATTGTACCGCTGATGAAATTTATACCGTATTATGATATACGAAAAGTAGTGTTTGATAAGATATAATGTTATAGTGTGGTATAGAGAATAGAGAAATCATTACTGTCAACGAAGGATTAAAGACTGACACTCAAAGGAATGTAGCGGATCCAAGACTTTCAATATTAGTTTAAACTCACGAAAAAAGTTTATTGATGCCGTTATCCTAACTAGTTTTGTCAAAATAACAAAAAAACATTTGTGTTCTATCTTTGAAATATTTACTATTTAAAAATAAGGAGATGTGGTATGATTGCCAATGAGACAACTATCCACCAAAGTTGTTTTAATCGTAAATTGTGTTTTGTCATTGGAAATATTGTAAGCGAATTTCATAATTTGATTTTTGGAGTCTTTAAAATTAATTTTCATCTACTTGTAATAATGTTCTAAAACAAATTTGGGTTTAGTAAAACTGTTTGTATAGTTTTACACTAGTCATTTTTTGGGGCCCTTTATAGCTTGCTGTTCGGTGTGAGCCAAGGCTCCGTGTTGAAGGCCGTACTTTGACCTATAATGGTTTACTTTTACAAATTGTGACTTGGATGAAGAGTTGTCGGCACTCATACTACATCTTCTTATATCTATATATGTTGTTTTCACTTTTTTATTGAGGGTAGTGCAAATTATAGCCTCTAAGGAAAACATGTCTTATATAAAATATGTGTAGTGTCCTTATATCAACAAACCGAATGTTCATAATAAATTAAGCAGAAACATATTTGCAAGTCATTGAGCATCCAAGATGAAGGTATCTCAATTTAGAGCTTCCTCTATGGACGCAATAAGCATACACATTCACGAAGGTTGTTCTAAAGGAAGCCTTGTCAATAAAGAAAATTGATTAAGACATATTTCAATCAATTTATTTGTTTAAAATAGGTGCATATTCCTAATCAACATACAATGCTAGATATTCGAAAGCAAACAAAACCAATTGACAGAAATAATCGATTCCTTTCATTTATATATGGTCATGAATTTTAGATGCTGCCTGTTACATGTGTAGGTTGATGATTAATCCATGAGTTTTTTCATTTACCTTAATAATGTTAAGTTATTAAACAAACTGTATAGTTTTCTTGTGACATTGACCGTTACTTTTTTGTGACAATGTCGTAACAAATTTGCTACCGAGAGCTGTCTTTGGTTTTTTTTTTTCATTTTCCAGTGGATTTTTTTCTTCTTTTTGATCAGTTTATATGATACTTCGTCATGTATCCATGTACCAGTGTATATTTTGTGAATTTCATTAAGCCTTAAATCTTATCTTACATTTTCCTAAATTCTTCAATATCTCCGTAAATGAATTTGTCTGAAATATAGAAGCAATATAGAAATAATATGTATAACTAAAAAGTAGTTTTATAATATGGTTCAACAGGTATATTTTCCCCTTTACACCTAAAACTATACTAAAATTTACGACAAAAGAGATGACTTTTCATTCCCTATTGTTAATTTTCCTTTTTTTAGACGGCGATGTTCCTTTGGCTCCATCATACGGTGTTTATATATCCCAACTCGTTCGTTATGCCCGTGTGTGTAGTGATGTAATAGATTTTAACGAACGTAATCAATGCATCACTGGTAAATTATTAAGTCAGGGATTTCGTTACCATAAATTACGTAAAACTTTTACTAAATTCTTTCATAGATACAAAGATTTGATTAGTAAATTTGGCTGTACCTGTAGAAATCTGATTAAAAACGGTATTTCACATCCTAAATTTTACGGTAATATTGTACTTAAAGCGCGGAAATCACTATGTGATCCGTGTAAACTCATCGAACCTTTAAACAAACTTATTAGTAAAGGTTATCTTACCAATGTTGTAATTAGATCTTTGAATATAGTTTACATTGGCACTAATATCGATTTTGTCGACCGCAAATTAAAACATAACTAAATTTGTATTCTTTTCAAACGGGATGTATAAAGACACACCCACGTTCATTTTGATCTATAAAGAGGTTAATTCCTAACTATCCTACTGCCTGTCGATACATTTATTTTTGGCATTGCACAAGTCATGTCTTCTTTGACTGTCCATGACGTTACAATACTAAATCCCTGGGATGTGTTTTAGTTGATTTTAGTCTCTGATGCATGATTTTTTATTATTAATTGTTTTTGGCTTTTAACTAGCTGTCAGTAACTGCAAGTACTCTCAGATCGTACTTTCTTGTTTATTTGACCTGTTGATACTAATTGTAATGCTTTTTTTGTTATTTAAAATTATTCAGGGTTATATCTGGTCTATATACCAACCAGCTTTGATAAGTGTTTGGTATTACTATAAATTTTCACTTCTTCGTACTATGAACATCAAAATTATTTATTTTGTAAAAATATTTCCTTTTTCCATTTGAACTGTACACGTATACCTAACAACAAATTTATTTTCATTTACCTGTGTTTAAAGTAATTGCAAATGGCTGATATTTTTGTTCAAGCATATTGTTTTTCTTAAATTGTTTAACATTTCACAGCGGTATAACATGTTACTTTAATTATTCTTTCCTTAGTTTATTTATTTTTTATTTACATTGTATCATAGATCAAATTTATTTGTTCAGTGTATGTTCACTGTTGTTAATATGTCTTTTGATTGAGTTAAGCCATTTCAATTGATATTTTATGGTGTGTCTTTCTATGTTGTGATATTACACTATTGTTTCAGAAAAGGGTGAAGGTTTGGCACCATTAAAACGTTTAAACCCGCTGCAATTGTTTGCACCTGTCCTTAGTCAGGAATCTGATGTTCAGTAGTTGTCCTTCGTTGATGTGGTTCATAAGTGTTTCTCGTTTCTCGTTTTTTATATAGATTAGACCGTTGGTTTTCCCATTTGAATGGTTTTACACTAGTAATTTTTGGGGCCCTTTATAGCTTGCTGTTCGGTGTGAGCCAATGCTCCGTGTTGAAGACCGTACTTTGACCTATAATGGTTTACTTTTATAAATTTTGACTTGGATGGAGAGTTGTCTCATTGGCACTCATACCACATCTTCTTATATCTATTTACGAAAATAAAGTTTGGGGTTCTGAGAAATCGAATTATTTTTAAAATCTCAATCTGCATTTAAGAGAAGAAAAGGTTATGCACATATTTTATACACATAACTATTTGGTGGGTTAGTTAGATTCCCACTAGATAAACACATTACAAAGCAAAACTTGTTTACATTTGGAATACCTATCTACGATTTTTTCATGTTTCTGTATAACTTGTACCGAGAAATTAACACAGAAATTACGTGAATTTCTTACTGTAATGATATGTTTGATGATTCAAGGTCTAGTTATATGTAAGGAATACCCAAGCATATTTAAAAACATGAGTTCCTTTAACAAAAAACTAATTAAAAATAAAGCATATTACAAAAACTAATTCATCCAAACTGATTCATGGTATCGTTCCGACAAATGTATATCACATAGTTTCCTATTCCAAAAATTAGAACTTGCAGAATTTATAGCTTCAGGAAACAATTTTAGAAATTTTGAAATAAATCAATTTTTAACTATATATAAAAACGTGATTTTTTTTTATGCTGAAAAATATAAAGCATCCCTTGGCCAAAAACGATAATTTAATAAAAAAAAAAAAAACCAACAAGACCATTACCGTGATTGGATCTGCTGCATCGCTGCATGTAATTGATTGAGGTAACATGCACACTGAGGCAAAACTAATCATTTGTTTTTACGAATGTTCTACCCATGGTTTTTCGAACGGACGGAGTCGAGCAGTTAAAAATACATTGTAGTATACCAATGTTTGAAGAGAAAAATGCCCCCTAAAAAACAACTTCCAAAATACAAAAACAAAAAATAACAACGATTTACAGGTATATTTGGTGGGACAATAATATTGAAAAATAATCTTAGTTTCATATCCCTTTATCTAATTGTTCCAGCTAAGGAGCAAACAAAATCGTTTCATTTGTGATCATGCATCTATGGCATGAAGTTCCCCAAACAGTCACAGGTTTACAATCAATTGATGAAAAACCAACTAACCGTCCTTAAATTTTGCATGATATGTTCCAGAACAGCACAACATGTAGTCCAAATAAATTGTTTTCCATCTTTTAATTAAAATATTTCGGTTTAGACTTGATAGCTTACTAGGCGTGATATAAGGATATGTTCTTTGATATAATTTTATTGAATAAAAAAGAATTTTCGCATTTATTAATATTTTATCAAGTCAATTAAAAATCAATATAAATATATATATGATACTGAAGAATACTAAAAGTGATATCAAAGTGAGAACAAAAAAATTTTTACGTGGTAAATTCCCGTTTGTCTGGACGAATCGACATAAACAGCAAAGCTTTATTGTTGTCTTTAAAACAAAACAAAGCAAATTAAGAAACCATTACTTGAATTACAATGTTTCGAGAAAAGGGGTGTTCACGATACCTGAGATCTATTACTGGATATATTACCTGGGTTTTGTGAACTTTTCGAATCTTTCAAATTGAGACAATAGATAGGTAACATTAAATAAACTGTTGAAACAGAGATATGTCTCGGCTTTTTGTAATTTTGATAGTATAATGCAAATATTGAATCCAAATGGCAATATTTAAAACATGTAAACTATGCAAAACATTCAAAGTTAATGAACCATGACTTAAGGTGTAGAACCAAATAACCTCCATGGAAATTAAAAATTCAAATGCTTATAAAACTGAATACAAAATACCACTGACTTATCGAAAGTGGTTACCTAAACACTAATCTAAACACAAACTTTAACTCGTTAACAATAAAAAAAATCAAAGTCAATGAACTCTGATAGGGGGTGGGACCAAATAATCTCCATGGATAAAGAAGACTTGCAAATGCTAATACTATCATTGACTTAACATGGTTCTTCTTAAACTGATCTAATCACAAACTTTACATGTTAACTATGCAAAACATTCAAGGTCAATTGATCATGACTGAGGGGGCGGAGCCAAATAATATCCATGGAAATGATATGTGACAATTCTTTTGCATCTGCATACCAAATATCATTGACCTACCACAAGTGGTTTCCCTTAAACTGACCTAATCACAAACTAATACATGTTAAGTAAGCAAAAGTTTCAAAGTCAATAGACCATGACCGAGGGGGCAGTGCCAAATTATCTCCTTGGAAATGAGATGTGCCAATGCTAATACAACTGCATACCAAATATCACTGACCTACCAATAGTGGTCATATTTGTTGTTCGTAAATTATTTTGTTATAAATTAGGCCGTTAATTTTCTCATTTGAATTGTTTCATATTTTTCATGTCAGGGCCTTTTATAGGCGACTATACGGTATGGGTTTTTCTCATTGTTGAAGGCCGTACGGTTACCTATAATTGCTTACATCCACTTCATTTGAAATTTGGTGGATAGTTGTCTCATTGGCAAGTATACCATATCTCCTTATTTTTATATTTACAAAATGTTTGCTTTGGATACTGTCTTTTTATGAGAAAAAAGCTTCTGTCCGAGTTTAATAAAATTCCATGATGGTTTGACAAAGTTATTGACGACTTGAAAAAACTTTAATCGCAAACTGAACCTTAATGTTGACGACGCAGATTACGCCAGAATGTAGGATCGCATATATATCTCTCTTACGCAACATTACGTCGCAGGCTAGACAAAACTAACATGATATTGCCCATTTATTTCGTTTTAATTTTTTTTTCTTTTGTTTTTTTCTTCTGTATAAGTTAATTGCGTACCTTCGTGAAGATGTAATTTGAACTAAGGAGAGGGGAGTCCAATTTTACCGGTTATCTTGTAATATCTAATTCAATTATTAGTGCATACTTGTGTTTAGGTCATCTTGGAATGTAAAATAGCAGAAAAAAATCGGTCTAGATTTTTAATGAAATCTGCAAATTTTGAGAGAAGAATGTAATTTATTTGTAAAACATTTCATCTTAATGTAGAAAATATTGTGTTTTATCTTATTTTCACCATTGTTATTACAACAATAGAATATATTTTGTATATATGATTTATTTTTTTTAACTTTGCCATATACGGGGAGATAACTCAGAGAAAGTAACTTTTACCTTATGAAGGTAAATCAAGAAAAGCGCTTTGGACGCATAAAATTTAGAAAGTGTTACTTTAATTTTTTTTATAAAGGAATGACTAGTGAATTTACCTATTTTTGTTTTGTAGCAAGAACAATTAGTCCCTTGACCCCATATTGTTCTCTTTATATTTTCTGAAAGCACATTATTCGAGCTATCTTCTCATATCTAATCTTAAAATTGTATTTTATATCACATAAAATTGGGTTTTCAATGTACAGTCTATACAAAATCTGACAATTTTGCACAACCTGTAGTTTAAAAATTTCATGAACCTCATAATAGCAGAAAAATACATGAACCTCATAATCTGACAAAAATGCATAGGCAAAAATACATGAACCTCATAATTAGAAATAAAAACATAAACCTCATTATAAGGTACTAATACATGAACTAAAAATAAGACAACTGTACATAAACATCATTATATAATTGGGATGCGTTACAGTGGCGGATCCAGAGGGGGGCGTAGAGGGCGTACGCCCCCCCCCCCCCCTTTGCTTGAACTTTTTTTTTTGTAAAATGATGAATCAGACTAGACTTCGTGAACTTTGCCATTTCCCGGTCGTGTATTTAATTTTTATGCGACAATTCTTTACTTATAAAGATATTTTTCGCTCGTATTTACTGTAATATATTATTGATTATGTCAGTCATAAGTTTCGCTACGGTGGAGTTGATCTGTACTTTTGAAACGTCACTCAGTCATTTTGAAATTCAAATAACAGTAACACATTGCTTAGGCGGAGGATGACAAGCATGACGCCTTCAAAGCGACAAAGGATTGAGCAAGAACGTATTGACTTCTATTTCATATTTCCACTCAACAGAAAGTAATACTCTATTACACTCTCATGAAAAAAAAAGTTGGCAGTCTGAGATATTTTAGAGAAAAAATTCTTACCCTGATTTTTGCCTTTAACAAAAATTCTTTTTTTTTTGGAGGGGGGGGGGGGGGAGGTTTGCATGTAAATCCCATATTTGACCGGAATGTCTGTTTCGCCGAACTGATATACTGAATACTTTTTTCAAGGCCCAACTGCAACCTGCCTGCTGGGTGTGACCTTTATGTCTCCATTTGTCGACCGTCATTCACAACTTCGTTGTCATTTGATTTTCAGACTCATTCGTAGCCGTTGGTTGATTTGGAACCCCTCACTTCCCTTGTTGAGTGAAACATTTCAACCAAACATTTGGATAAAAATTGCTTGTTTGTCTTTGTTCGTGTCGGTCGTATTATAAACTTCATTGAATAGCCGTATATCATGTTTACAACAAGTAATCTGTGATGTTATGCTAACTAACCATACAACAAACGAGAATTTTCCATGTCCATTTTTTACTGACAAATCTCACATCAAATATATTAGTACATAGCTTTAGATCCATTCAATCATTTTATAATAGACAACTAATGGGGAGAATGCGGCATCAAAAATGTTCAACCCAAGCTTACCGGCACTTTAACTATAAAATATACATACCCCACGTTAGGAACCGTCACTAAAAATGTGCATTTTACACTTATTTTATGTTTTGTAGCCAAAAAAAAGGTCCAAAAAATTTTCGCCTCGATCCGCTCGGCAAATATTACATTCTACGCCCCCCCTTTCCAAAATCCTGGATCCGCCCCTGCGTTAACTATTTCATTCAAACGATCAATGCATCACATGAAATAACTTGATCTTTCAAAACTAACACCAGTTCGTCATAACTTAAAATATCTATTGTAAACATTATCAATAATACAAAAATTTACAGTTTAAGTTTCAATTTGGACTATTATTATGTATAATATGTTAGTGTAATAGTCCACGGTTTCAACGACTTAAAACTTTCAAATATGTATAATTATTTTTGATACAGATTACCGTCAAACTTGAATAAAATGGAAAAACCCATATGTGTTATTTATACCCAATAAAACATGTGTATTATTTATGCCAAATAAAACCATATATGTTATTTATACCAAATAAAACCTGTGTGTTATTTATACCAAATAAAACCATGTGTGTAATTTACACCAAATAAAACCTGTGTGTTATGTATACCAAATAAAACCATATGTGTTATTTATACCAAGTAAAACGTGTGTTTTTTTATACCGAATAAAACATGTGTGTTATTTATACCAAATAAAACCATATGTGTCATTTATACCAAATAAAACATGTGTGTTATTTATACCAAATAAAACATGGGTGTTATTTATACTACCAAATAAAACATAGGTGTTATTTATACAAAAGAAAACATGGGTTTTATTTATACCAAATAAATAAGTAACCTACCCTTTCTGTCGTTACTCCTTTCATTGCTGTATTATAAGTGTATATCCGATTCGCTGTTTTTCTTGTTTATACATACATACATGAATTTGTTCCTAAAAATAATGGAAAATAGTTCATCCGTAGAAATAGTCATTACTCTTTATTCATTGGCAACAAACCCGGCGCGGGACGTTTGCGCTTATTGATAGGACATTTGAGCTTTTTTAATGGAGATTTGCGCTTTTTTAAAAAGGACATTTCAGCTTTTTCTACAGAACATTTGCGTTTTTTTTTTTACAGGACATTTGATCTTTATAAACTTAAAATTTCAGTTATCATGGTTAAAAGTAACATTTTGTGTAGAATATTCTTATTTATTAATCCTAAAGATTACCTGTGTCCACATGACATGTCCAAGGGTGGTTTGTTGAAAGGTTTGTTGAGATAGCGTAACATCCGTATTTTCTAGTTTTTACTTGCATCGCCAACGGCGAAAGCAGTATTGCTTTCATTAACTTCATTTGAACTTTGGTGGATAGTTGTCTCATCAATCATACCTCCTTATTTTTATACTAGTAACCGCTCGACTCCGTCCGTCCGTCATTCCGTCCGTCCTTCCAAAAGACATTGGGTCTAAAACATAACGTAGAACTAAATGACTCTTATAAAATCACACAACAAACTTGACTACATTTCTATAGAAGCCTAAACACGATAGCTTCTTGCAAAACAAAAAAACAAAAAAACAAAAAAACAAAAAAACAACAATACAAAAACAACTATTTTGTGGTAAAAATAGAGGCGAAAGATACCAAAACGGACATCCAAACTCATAAGTCGAAAATAAACTTACAATGCTATGGCAAAAAAAAAGGAAAAATGACCAAAAGACAAAGAACAGCATACAAAACACAACATAGAAAACTAAAGACTGAGCAACACGAAACCCACAAAAAACCGAGCTTGATATGTTATCAACATAACAATAAACAGTTCTTTGACTAAAGTAAAACATAAGTATAAATGCATAATTAATATAAATTACTTACTATATAGCTCCTAATATTCTCTGGCTTTAAAATATTTGAATAAAATTAGAAGACGTCATAAACAAAAGGTATTCTAGGTGTGTCACACTATTTTTGCGCTCTTGTTTACTCTACGTCACGCATGAATAATTATATTCTTTACGTTTATTTTATTTTATATAAAAGTTGGAAGAAAATTGTAATTAAAAATGTTGATGCTTATAGTGTCTAAGATTTAGCAATAAATACATTACCGGTGGAGTAACTTTCATGTTCGCCTTTATGCAGGACCAGAGACACTGTCTCAACAGTTTACACAAAAATATTACTTTTAGTATTTTTACATAATTAAGAACATCCGTTTCAATTTACATTTGCCACATCGTTTGTTTAAGTAATTTGTTCTTGTTTCGTCCATTTATTTAAAGACAACAATAGTTTACCGATGTTCAAATCTCATCAATCCTTAGAGAAGATACAAATCAAGGTTAAAAAAAAACCGGATAGAATCGTATAAACTCCAAAGGCAGTGAGACCGGGTGCGTCGACAAGGTAAGCGTCTCAAGCTTTGCATGCACCAATCGCCATGAGAACCCAAATTCAGTCAAAATGTCACAATCGGGTTAGCACTCATTCGTAAATCTTTTTATCGGACGATTTTTTCTGGTATTAAATATATTAGGCCGCAAAACATATCGCAAGTGAGTGGAGACACAGATACAGCTTATCGGTCAACAAATTTGTGAAAGTGACCGTAAAACTTATGGTGTGTCAATTTCTGTAGTATTTTCCCATAACTCTTTTGGTCCAGTTTTGGTTTAAGGAGCACACCACTGAATAAAACATAAAGAGCGTATCATATTGTAATAAAGTACTCATGATATACAACAATTGCGTTATTTGTTTTGAAATTTTGCGCTGTTTATTTATGGATTACCAAATATATTTTTTCTTCTTCTGGTAACTGATTAAATATTATATTGCGATGAAAGTCATTGCCTTTTAAAAATTGAACTTTATCAACAAAATGCATTCATAGATATAGCCTTTTATGACATTTTTTCAATATTCAATCACATATAAATACTTTAGCAAAGACATACGTTTTCCGTCTTAAAATGTTTTTAATAATCCTTATATAACTTTGCAAGATATGCGACTTGTATTTGAAAAGCAGAGATATATAGTATGAGAACGAATGTTTAATATTTTTTATTTTTTAATAAGTTGGTTTCTAGACACACATGATATTAATATAATATTTTGTAGTTTCTGAATAATGACGATGATAATGGATGGCTGTTTAGCGTTGAATTGTAAATTAAGGCGAAATGAATATGAATAAGAACAATGCTTTATACTACACCAACACATTTTTTTGTGCCGTTCTAGGTAATAGTCCTCAGAAAAGCATGTCACCCTATCAAGACACATTACTCCAACTCCGAACCATGCTTAGCGAAGAAACAGCAAATTTTTTTCAACGTCATTGATTGGACCCAGCCGGACCTCCTGCACACGACGCGAGCGCGCTACTATAAGACCACCGAGACGGTATGCAGTTTCTGATAGTTTACAGGAACTTTGCACGAAGAAAGTTAATATGCATGAAATTAGTTCCTGTTGGTCTGAATCACGCTTGTTTGTATGCTGAATTGTTTGCGGAAGGCCTACAACGTGTATTCACCAAGCTTGGGGGAATTGTTTGAGGCATATCTATAGCGTTTGTGCAGCAAGCATGCAGTAAACATCGGTTCTATTTTAAATTTCTGTTTTGCTCTTCTGCAAGCTTGTTGCAACTACACAATAAATATTTGCTGCAAGTATTTCAGGAGAGATATTTTTTTCATTAAAGACTATATAAGTTTGGTAACATTTGTGTTTTTGTGTTTTTACCTTTTACCCTTGACACTTACTCTATCTATATTCATATTTTTTAATGTATGCATATTTTTTGGGGTGCTAAATTATGTATCTTTTAGAGGTATATTGATGCTTTAAAAGACTTCTGCGTTGTATTGCAACCAGTGGTAACATTGACACTGTCGTGAAAATGTTATCAATAGATCAGATATTTTGGTTCTGAATCAACAAGAAGTCTAAAAGAGGAGCGAAAGATACCAAAGGGACATTCAAACTCATAAGTCGAAAAATAAACTGACAAAGCCATGGCTGAAAAGAAAAAGACAGACAAACAATAGTACACAAAACACAACATAGAAAAACTAAAGACTGAGCAACACGAACCCCATCAAAAAACTGGGGGTGATCTCAGGTGCTAAGGAAAGGTAAGCAGATCCTGCTCCACATGTGGCACCCGTCGTGTTGCTCATGTTAGTACAAACCCGGTAATAAGTCTAATTCGGTAGGTCACATTCGGGAAAAGGGGACGGGATTGTATTTACGACATTATGAACATATTCGCTATCATCTGTGAAACGGGTATTCCATAACGGTCAACCAACTCGTGATGGCGTCCGTAAAATTTACGAAGGGATGATTTCAACTTCACCACTTGGAACTCCTGGTTTAATAGCTTCCTTGTGAGCAGCAACCCTCTATCAAGGAAATCATGATAGGAAATATAAGCCCTGGAGTATCGTATCAACTGGGTGATTTATACTCCGTATGCAGGCGCTGCTGGAATGTTGCTACATAAAAATGGAAAGTTCACAATTGGGAAGCTGAAATCATCTCTTTTGCCATAAAGAGTCGACAACGATAATGTTATTGGAAGTCAACTTATTCACCTTCAAAAACAGACGATAGATAGTTCATGTCATATTCCTTTTCATACCTTTTATTCCTACAGTATCAATGAGACCAAATGACGTAGAAGTTAGCAACGCAACTAGAGGCTCTGCCTTGGTGTTTTCAGTCTATTTTCGAATTGAATGTACATATGTGTATAACAATAATATTTAGTTGGGTTTTGATTAATTGATAACAAAATCAATTATTATACCGATAAAGACAATATTCAAAGATATAATTACAGTGTTGAATTAGTAACCTTTAGAATAAATTTATTTAAAGGATCGATAAGTTTACCCGGATCGTATCTAAATTTACAGGATCGGTAAACAACATCAACGTAAAAATTAGGATGTGCTTTCCCGTTTGTAATTACTTTTCTACAGATACAGCCAATTTTTTCATACATCATTGCAGGACTGCTTAACAGTTTAATTTCGTTGAATTCTGCAGAATGCTTCTATGTATAATGTGTACTTTTATATATTTGAATTTTGCTAGGTTTCATCAACATGATCAACATGAATTAAATACAAGAAGGAGGCCGCAACATAAGCTTTTTACACAATTTTTATATTTCATGTGTCATGTGTCGTCAAAATAGATGTTGGCACATTTTATTTTAATTATTTCAATGATAAAAGTCTTTGTTTGGTTTTCACATGAATTGTACTTTAACACGTTTTATGATCATCTTCACAAATGAGGATGAGTTTGATAAAGAAGGTACTACTGATAATTTGCACAGTAAATGTTATATCCAATTTGGGGTATTATATAATTTGGGAGATTGGTCCTAACCTGTACAACTTAAAATAGCCTATAAAAAATGAAAATTTTATATTTCATGATAACTTAGAAACTGATTGATCAATGAAATTTGGAAGTGAGGTCAATGTCATGTCATCCAATCAGACATTTTTTGTGTACATATACTATATGGAAGTTTAGCGCGCCTTGAATCTGAATGTGTTGAAACTTATACGAGCTATACTTTAAATGAATCATTTAAGCGATATCTAGCAAGATGCACGTCTTTTTGGAATGGCTTTATTAGGGAGTTCTAGGTTGATATATATAACAAGAGTGCACACGTTGAAATGTCTTGTCTGCTTTACCTATGATGGTAGAACTTGAAAGTTTGTAATATAAAGGTTTTAATCCAAGTATCACATAAACTAAACATTATCAATGATCCAGGTAAATGTGGTCAATGTCAGATGAACCCTACCAGACAACATGTGCATCATACAATCTTCCCATACACCAAATAAAGTTAACCTATTGCATATAGTATCTTAGAAACAGACATAACAATGAAAAATTAAAATTGACTAATCAACCATGAAAATGAAACCTGCCAAGCAGACATGTGCACCTTATAGTTATTCAATATACAAAATACAGTGGCCCTATTGTTCATAGTATCAGAGAAATAAACCATGAAAATGAGGTCAAGGTCAGACGAAACCTGCCAACCTCTTGCTTCCAGTATCTGAGATACGGAATTGACCACGAAACATTTGATCATTGATCCATGGAATGAGGTCGAGGTCAGGTGAATCCTGTCTCACGGACATGTAGACAATGCAAGGATCACATATACCAAATAAAGTTATCATACTACTCATAATAAGGGAGTACTTTACATGACAGAAAACTATAAAAAAAAACACCATGAAATGAGGTCAAGGACAATGCACATATGAGAGACTTCGTAACATAAGGCATCTGCATACAAGGTATAAGGCATCCAGGTCTATCTTTTGAAATATATAGCTTTATGTAAATAGTTTACTCCGTTGCTACCGCCGCCGGATAGTTATCCGTATGTCCCGGATTCTGCGACTTTCGTCGCGTACACGGACCTCTCAAAACATATATAATTGCGTTATCATTATTGTTATAACACACATTCACATCAAAACGCCAGTGTTCTGTCAAAAGGCAAATGCAGTTGGAATATATTAATGTTTTTTATTGCTGCAATTTAGTCTTTACTTTTTCCCTGTTATTCTGTTTTTGTCCTTCCGATCTGCAAATGATTGAATATATAAAGTCACGTGATAGCCTCGCAATAGAGGGACCGTATCAAAGACATAGATAACTACGTGCATATAAATGATATATAATAAATACTTTTATTTTGTGAACACATGAACCCGTTGATGTCCTTTCCCCAAATACTGTTGATTCCAATTTGTTGTCAGGTATGGATATCTTTTTCTACCGTAACACCTGTGTGCATTGAATGTAATGTAATCGTTATTTATGTCATAAAGAACACCAAGTACCAGGGATCCATTTGTTTTTGTTACACACCAAGCCCTAGCTACTACTATTAAATCGCCCCATGGATTTAAAGCATCCCCATACCTTCCTAATCCAGAATGCTCTATAGAACTAAACGATACAACTGCGTCAAATAATCCTAATGTATTATCTAAAAATTGTCGTCTATATTCAGAGGGGACCATCGTTGTAATCTGCTCATGTTGAGATTTGATCCTTCCATATTCAAGTGTAACAATACTTTTTGCCCCTATCTCAATCAAGCATGCTTCAACCCAAGGTTTTTCAGATCCGATGACTAGGACACGCCCTCCTTTCACTCCTGGTGCATGTTGTAGACCGTCCCTTAGTGCGTTTGTTTCAGGTATTCCGTAAGTACCAAACAGTTTTCCTTTTTTTGCTAGCGCTACATACTCCTCGAGTAAAGATTTTGTCCAAATGGGTGTCCTTGCAGTACTACCAAGGTATTGTTGGTTAAAATAAGCCGTGTGTACTTTCATTTTTCCATTCATGGTATAATCATTCAATAAAATCGAAGGTATTTTTCTTGGAGCATGTGCAAGTCCATGAGATGAATCAACATATTCGTTTTTAAATAAAGCTTCACAATTTATAGTTGCTGTAATTTTATCAAAAAAAATTCCTGGAGTTCCTTTACGTGTTGTATCACATAATTCGCCACATACTAGTCTTGTCTTTTTTATTTCATCTAAATATGTTGAAAAATATGAGTTTTGTTTGCTAGTCATTTGCTCTGTATGAATAGGAATAGGATCTATAATTTCTCCGCTAGATCTTACTCTGGTGTAAAGCAGTATGATGAATAAAGAAATGAAAATAATAATTAAAACGAATTTCGAATACTGGATCAAATTTCCCATTTTCCTAGTGTCAGAAGAAACTGTAAAAAATGTATCCTGCAAAAAAGAATTATACAAGTATAAATTGTTAATCAATATCATCTTGTTACCCTTATCACATTACTTTATTTTATACAATATATTATTATGTATAATTGATGCTCCTGTAGCGCAGTTACATGTACTTTATACAGTTCACAATAACCTTCTTAAAAAATCTGTTTAATCCTTATAATGGTAGATAGTTGTCTCATTGGCAATCAAGCCACATCTCCTTATTCTAGTTTCATCAGAAGGAATTGGCAAATATGGCCGTGTTTACACCACAGAGATTACTCTGAGGACAGCCAAACCTGTTCAACTGACGAAGTTTAAAGGCATGGCAGGAACTAGATAAAAGAATGCATTTCATAGTAAAAAAAAATATAATTTTTTGGGGATTTTAAGGTTACTTTTTTTTCCGTTCCCTCAGAAGGTGCCAATAAACTAAGTTAGAAAAATTATTTGAGATGTCCCTCTATGTAATAATATTAGTGAGTTGTTTTGATTGACAACAATAGTTCGTGAAAACTATAAATGAGTGAACCGTTTCAAATGAAATTACGGTGTTTTTTTTTATTTTTGCACCGGACATTTGAGCTTTTTTTAATGGAGATTTGCGCTTTTTTAAAAAGGACATTTGAGCTTTTTCTACAGAACATTTGCGCGTTTTTTACAGGACAGTTGATCTTTATAAACTTAAACTTTCAGTTATCATTGTTAAAAGTAACATTCTGTGTAGAATATTCTAAATTATTAATCCTAAAGATTACCTGTGTCCACATTACATGCCCAAGGGTGGTTTGTTGAAAGTGAGATAGTGTAACGTCCTTTTTCTAGTTTTTACTTGTATCGCCAACGGCGAAAGCAGAAATTGCTTACATCAACTTCATTTGAACTTTGGTGGATAGTTGTCTCATCAATCATACCTCCTTGTTTTTGTCTCGCCTGCGACGAAAGTCGCAGAAAGTGAAACATAGGTATTACTATCCGGCGGCGGCGGCGGCGGCGGCGGCGGCGACGGCGGCGTAAACTATTTGTATAAAGCTTTATATTTCAGAAGGTAGAAGACCTGGATGCTTCATACTTTGTATGCAGATACCTTATGTTACGAACTTTCCGTCTGTCATATGTCCAATGTCCTTGACCTTATTTTCATGGTTCAGCGACTGCTTGAAAAAAAAGTTTAGTTTTTTTGTTATGTAAATTTCTCACTTATTATGAGTAATAGGATAACTATATTTGGTATATGGGTTCCTTGCAACGTCTACATGTCCATCAGACAGGGTTCACCTGACCTCAGCCTCATTTCATGGATCAGTGATCAAGGTTAAAGTTACGTGATTAGGTCCGTTTCTCAGATACTACAAGCAGTAGGTCAGCTATATGTGGTGTATGGAATGATTATAAGGGATACATGTCAGTCTGGCAGGTTTCATCTGACCTTGACCTCATTTTCACGGTTCATTGGTCAATGTTACGTTTTTGTGTTTTGGTCTGTTTTTTTAATACTATAAGCCATTGGTCAACTATATTTGGTGTATGGAATGATTGTAAGGTGTACATGTCTGACTGGCAGGTGTCATTTGTCCTTGACCTCATTTTCATGGTTCATTGGTCAATGTTAAGGTTTTGTGTTTTGGTCTGTTTTTCTAATACTATAAGCAATAGGTCAACTATATTTGGTGTATGGAATGATTGTAAGGTGTACATGTCTGTCTGGCAGGTGTCATTTGTCCTTGACCTCATTTTCATGGTTCATTGGTCAATGTTAAGTTGCTCTTGTTTGGTCCTCTTCTCAGATACTATAAGTTATAGGTCAACTATATGTGGTGTATGGAATGATTGTAAGGTGTGCACGTCTGTCTGACAGGTTTCATCTGACCTTGAGCTTATTTTCATGGTTCATTGGTCAATGTTAAGTTTCTGTTGTTTGGTCTTCTCAGATGCTATAAGTAATAGGTCAACTATATTTGGTGTATGGAATGATCGTAAGGTTCACATTTCCAACTGGCAGATAAGTGATAAGTTCATAAAATTTTCTGTATGGAATGAATGTTATGTGTATATGTCTGTCTGACAGGTGTCATCTTACCTTGACCTCATTTTATGGTTCATTGGTCAAAGTTCAGTTTCCTCAATGAGGTTTGTTTCTAAGATACTTTAGGCAATATATGTTAAATAAATTTGGTGTATGGAATGATTGTACGGCCTACATGTTTGTCTGATAGGGTTTATCTCACATTGACTTCATGTTCATTCATCATTAAAATGTAAATTTAATGTAAAGCTTATATAAACTTATTTTTTTTACTTTCAACATAAATTCAATTACGAACACTAAAACAGGCGAGACATTTCAGTGTGTCCACTCTTGTTATACTAGTTACCGCTCGACTCCGTCCGTCCTTCCAAAAGACATTGGGTCTAAAACATAACGTAGAACTAAATGATTCTTATAAATTCACACAGCAAACTTGACTATATTTCTATAGAAGCCTAAACACGAGAGCTTCTTAAAAATCAAAAAACAAAAAAATACAAAAACAACTATTTGGTGGTAAAAAAAAAGAGGCGAAAAATACCAAAATGGACATTCTAACTCATAAGTCGAAAATAAACGTTCAACGCTATGGCAAACAAAAAAGGAACAATGACCAAAAGACAAACGACAGCATACAACACACAACATAGAAAACTAAAGACTGAGCAACACGAAACAAACAAAAGCCCGGGGTTGGTATGTTACCAACATAACAATAAACAATTCTTTGACTAAAGTTAAACATAAGTATAAATGCATTAATATAGATTACTTACTATATAGCTCCTAATATTCTCTGGCTTTCAAATATTTGAATAAAATTCGAACACGTCATCAACAAAAGGTATTCTAGATGTGTCACACTATTTTTGCGCCTCTGTTTACTCTACGTCACGCATGAATAATTATATTTTTATGTAATAGTAAAAGTTCAATGATTAGTTAATATTGTTATTAAAAGAACTCCGAACAAAAAGGGATGTTCAGATCCCCGAGCCCGAAGGGCGAGGGGATTTGAACAGCCCTTTTTGTGAGGAGGTCTTTTAATGTCAATATTAACTTAATCATTGAACTTTTACTGACTTACAAACCGTCAAAAACATAAGAAAAGTACACAAAAAGCACTAGCAGAAACCTAATTCCCCTGAATTGGACGAGTCTAAAGATGTTCAACTTATTTGATAGTTAAACAGTACTCAGACTGATATGTACAATTAACAGTTACCAAATTGCAATGGAAACGGACCGATTAAATGGCAGTGCATCATCTAATTATTTATTTATTATAAATTTGTTAGCATTAAAATAACACCAAATGATAGTTTTACAAACTTAGGGGGTAAATTCATATTTTTGTATCCAACTTTTCGAAATAACGATTTCTTATTTAATAAATGAGGCAATCAAAACCCTATACAGACCTCATTTATAACTGACCAATGAATATTCTGCACAACAACGTCGTCTTGTTATATATATTTGATGTTTTTAATCTGTCAGTAATCATGAAATAGATTCGTAAAGACCAAATCTTAGAAAACAGTAAGTAAGTTCATCCGACAATTAACTTTTTAAACTGCTTGTTTCAGAACTTCTAATCGAACAGACCTAGATGTATAAGGCCCTTCACAATATTCATCCGGTAAATGTTCATTTTGTTTTTGATTCTGTAATTTTCCAACACTACGTTACATGCGAATGCAAAATAATTAGTGTTGTCTGTTCAGTCCAATTAATTAATAGATCTTGCTTTTTTTGTTTTTGTTTTTTTTTAAATAAAAACTATGCATGCAAACTTCAATGAATAAAATCGTATTAAAAAAACCTAATTGTAACATATATAGCATCAACTAGGTTTCACTGGTCAGATCAAAACGTGTTGAGTTGAGATATTTTCGTAAGTTCAATGTATCATATGAAAACAAACTCTTTTATTCTAGTCGTTCTTTATTCCCTTTTCTTGTCTAAATGAAGCAAAAACACATGGAAAAACTTTAACCTTTCTTAGTTTTATCCTTGCCTGACAAAAAAATCATATGTTATAAATCGTATTAAAACATAAGATAAGAAGTATAGTAAAAAAGTATTTAAAACTTTTTATAAGCAGTCAGTAATGTAATAAATTGAAGAAGAAAAAAAAAACCAAAAAAAACCATAGAAATTTAAATTTAAATGGAAATTGTACATTATAGCATTTTACAAGATCTTGTCTTTGTGTGCTAAGTACATGGAACAATTTATGAAGTTGATTGATTTTTGTTTGCTTTACGTCAAGTGGCAAATATTTCATGCATGCTCATCACTATAACAAATAGATTTAAATACAATGGGTAGGTCGTGCAATAGGAGTTCAACAGTGAGGTTGGACGTGAAACTTTAAAATGCCACTGGAAAATGAGGGTATATTGAATAAGGACAAAAATTTAGACTTGCAACAGCTGGCCACATTCGGACCACTCAAATAATTGGTGCAAGAGTTTTTAATTTGCCGAGAGCGTTGATCCATGAAATCTTCTCTGAAGTCGATCATCGATGTTTACCTGTAGTTTGAAATATCATTTCACGCATCCAATTTAGGCTAGATACTTAAAGCTCGCTTTAGGAACTGTGAGAATTCTGTGAAACTGTTTTGTTTATTGTACTTGATTGTTTTTGGGTATGATATTCTGTACTACTGCTCTTCTGGTTGGTCTCGTGTGAGGGTGTTCGCCTCGAAAGCGGGAGGTCGTTTGTTCGAATCCCGACCGGACTAAACAAAGACGTTAAAATTGGTATTTGCTATTTCAACTCTAAACACCTGGCATCATAGAGTAAGAGCACAGACTGGTCGGCTCAGAGTCGGAAATGTGTCCTGGTCGGGTGACTTTTCTTACTGAGACTAATATCTTGTAAAGTTACACGTTAAAAAAACGACTCAGCGTGTCGGTCTAGTAAAAAGCGGGGTTAATACTCATACCATATTTACATGTTATCGTCCTGAATATTCATTTTATTTGCCGCTGGTCGTCATCCATTATCATCATTAATTTACCGTTATATTATACAGTAAAGTGTTTTTCTTCTACTGGTTTATAGTACAACTTCTTAAATTTTCACCGATCAAAATTAAAATTAGGCAGGTGAAATTTTCAACCAAACACTTCTTGTGATTGTTGGGATACATTTGACGGTAAATAATATTAAATCAAATGTGTCTTTTGGGATATATAATATTTGACGGTAAATATTATTGAATTAACTCCGTATAACTATTATTTAGTCATGGGGCAGTTCTGAGCTTTATATTCTGTATACGCATCTTTCTATAAAAACTGAATGTTGAATCTTAATGTTTTGATTTGTCTGTGTCTTTGGGTTGCTGTCGCTTTAATGTATACCTTGGTATGCTTTTATTCAAAACAAAATGATTCACTTTTGTATAGAGATATTGACATGTCTGGACCTCTGACGTCCCACAGTATACCCTTGCCTTGGTGCGTTCGTTTGGTTTATCGGATATATAAATGCGCAGCTTTGTCTGATCGAAATAGGAATGTATTTCCGATCACTGGTGTAGTGGGATTTTCACGCTATCTATACGTTAAAAACATTAGAGGGAAATACCATCTACGCAAGAGTTGAATGATTGAAATGTGTAAACTACAAGAAAGATCGGCTAAATCTTTTCAAATAAGTCGCATGGCTGATTTTAACACATTTTTTGTCACTTTTGCCAGGACAATTTAAGATGAAAAAAATTAACAAAACCGATTAGTAAGACAATATCTAAAAAAAATATAAATGGATCGCTCAAAATAAGTTGAATCCTTATATAAATTAATGTCAACATTTTGTTTATCCATTTTTGCTTTTATGTCAACTATTATACCAGTCTGAGATATAAATAAACTTTAAACAGCAAATGTTGTCACCTAGACGAGACAGTCGTCATTGTACGCTTCAATATAAGAGTTATTGCCACTCAATGAAGATTGTTTTTCTGTTCTAATCCCCTCTCCTATTAGTTTTGCTTGAAAGGATACAATGTAATCCCTGATGTGTACTACGACAACGTTTTTTAATGTTAAAAACAAAGATTAAATGCAAAGAGAAAAATGATGGAATAAATGCTAAGATTTACGCTTAAAATGCAAATGTAAATAAAATTGAAATATATAAAATTAGGAAAACTGTTAGAGTCAATTATTAACTTAAGACAAATGATTATACATCACTAAATGAAGCTGATAAATTTATTGCTCCATTAATGTCCAGTGGCAAATTTGTCATGCATATTCACGACGAGTGGATCATCCTGAAGCAAATGATAAACATTTTAGAGTGGCACTTTTTACAATAAGGCAGAGCGTTCGATTGAGGTAAAACGTATGCCATAAAAGAATACAGTTGAACCATGGTCGAAGTCGTAAGCTCTTAGCCCCCCCCCCCCCCCCCCCCTTCCCTTTTTCTTCCACGGTAGAATTACGGCCACTTTAAGTAAATGAGATATATGAACCTTTTTTTGTAAATAAATTCCTATTGCAGCCAACATCTCCCGGGCCGAGACAGGTTAGTATTTCCACTAAAATACCGTTTGATTATTGACCGGAGATATTAAAGCAACCAAAAGCACGTTGAATAAAAAAAATTCTAAAATTGTAAATTATGGTATTTTGCTGGGTGTTTTCCCGATCCTATTTCGGACCCCCTGATTTTAAGAGGGCGTATCTAATTAGTCATGCCCGATTAACTTTTAGTAAATTGAACCTCAACTTAAAGACCTACACCGGGTAAATAAGTTCGAGGGACAATAAGTAGACAATAGAAATCCTTTGTGAAATGAGATCGTCCCAGGTCTCTTAGATAATTATTTTGCGTTGAATAACAATGAAAAATGCACGAGCAGGTTTGTAATTATCGTTTATTTTGTTTTATATAAAATTTGGAAGAAAATTGTTGATGCTTAAAATGTCTAAGATTTAGCAATAAATACATAACCGGTGGAGTAACTTTCATGTACGCCTTTATGCAGGACCGGAGACACTGTCTCAACAGTTTACACAAAAATGTTCCTTTTGGTAGTTTTACATAATAAAGCCGTTTCAATTTACATTTGCCACATCGTTTGGTTAAGTAATTTGTTCTTGTTTCGTCCATTTATTTAAAGCAACAATAGTTTACCGATGTTCAAATCTCATCAATCCTTAGAGAAGATACAAATCAAGGTTAACAAAAAACCGGATAGAATCGTATAAACTCCAAAGGCAGCGAGACCGGGTGCGTCGACAAGATAAGCGTCTCAAGCTATGCATGCATCAATCGTCATGATAATCCAAATTCAGTCAAAATGTCTCAATCGTGTTAGCACACATTCGTAAATCTTCTTATCGGACGATTTTTTCTGGTATTAAATATATTAGGCCGCGGAAACATATCGCAAGAGATACAGCTTATCGGTCAACAAATTTGTGAAAGTGACCGCAAAACTTATGGTGTGTCAATTGCAGTCGTACTTTCCCATAATTCTTTTGGTCCAGTTTTGGTGTAAGGAGCACACCACTGAATAAAAAATAAAGAGCGTATCATATTGTAATAAAGTACTCATGATACACAATTGCGTTATTTGGTTTGAAATTTTGCGCTGCTTATTTATG
The DNA here is from genome assembly GCF_021869535.1 of Mytilus californianus. Lineage (NCBI taxonomy): Eukaryota > Metazoa > Mollusca > Bivalvia > Mytilida > Mytilidae > Mytilus > Mytilus californianus. The sequence goes on from NW_026262581.1 coordinate 109,512,856, forward strand.
GATTACCAAATATATTTTTTTTTCTTCTGGTTAAAACGATGAAATAATTTTTAGATCTGTAGACCCCTGAAAATATTGTTTGACACCCTCACAAATGTCTGAGTGAAGGTTTGATAAAACAAACTGACATCAAATACTGGTTGAAAATACTCTTAGACTTTCGGTTTTTGTAACTGATTAAATAGTATGTTGCGATGAAAATCATTGCCTTTTAAAAATTGAACTTTATCAATAAAATGCATTCATAGATATAGCCTTTTATGATATTTTTATCAATATTCAATCACATATAAATACTTCAGCAAAGACATACATTTTTCGTCTTAAAATGTTTTTAATAATCCTTATATAAATTTGCAAGAGATATGCGACTTGTATTTGAAAAGCTGTACGTATGAGAACGAATGTTTAATATTTTTTGTTTTTTAATAAGTTGGTTTCTAGACACACATGATATTAATATAACTTCCACTTCATTTGAACTTTGGTGGATAGTTGTCGCATTGGCAATCATTATACCTCATCTCCTTATTTATATATATACACATAAATAGATAAACGATAGATATTTATACAGTAATTATAATACAATTATGAAAAGCATTACATTTACGACAACATGAGCTAAAACTCAATTAACAATCACGTGATTCTCGTGGCACTTTCGTTTGTATCAGGCGGATACCCAGTTGAAATTAAACAAAAGAAATGGAACTCTTTATTAGAGAAGGTAAAACACGCCAAATTGAATTGTTTACATCTATGGGCTTTAAAAAATTAATGAAGGTGCATAATTTAGGATTTTATGCATCTTATATACGTGTTTTTACTTAAATTATAGTATGGAGCTTCGAGATATTTGTAAACTTTTAAATTATAGACACATGTTCATAAAACAGTCGATTGTGGTAGGTGCAAATACATGTGGGTCTTTTTTGTGCATAAGCATAAATTCCGCCTAAAAAAAATCCGCAGAAAGATAAAAGATTGATCTTTTTAAAGCATTAATTTGCATCTCTGCCACCGGCGACAGTTTTTTGGGGGGAAATCCTAAAAATGAGCAATAATTTCATCGAAAAGAGAAAGTGGAGTACACCTTTTTATGTTCGGGCGTGTTTCAGTTGACTATTATGTCTTGAAAACGTATAAAGCAAAAATATTTGATACATCATCTCGCTTCAGATTCTATTATTTTTATATATTTAGGCTACAGTTTGATTTAATAACATTGAAATTTCACAGTACTAAAAAGTGAAATATATGGGTCAAGTGAAATACCTTTTTAATGAATCATAACAACTGAGTAGGTGTGTTCGAATAACAAATTTTTACTAAAAGTACTTGACGACAGACTTTACAAGTGGATCTTAAAAATGCATAACTTCAAAAAAAAATCTAGGGTTATTAGTCTTCAACCTCTGAAATTTTTTAGACTGCCCTTCCACGAAACATTTAATAAGTATTTTTATATGTTTTTGAACTTTCGAAAATCCCCCCTGACAACCGATCAGACAATAGTTTTAAGTTGACTAAATGCAGAAAAGTACATTAAATGATGCTCAATAGCTAGTAGATACATTTGTCTTTTACAATACAACTGGCATATAAGGATCGTAATGGTGTTATGTGCATACATTTATCGGTTTTCAAGAGCTAAATTAGCAGCGCGTGCCACCGTCATCCCTACAATGGTTAAAATTAGCTATTGTAATGGGGAGATAATTTTGACAAAGTAGAATCCTGACAGTATACAATACAGTCGGTTTAAAGTTTATCTATTATGCTTATATGACAATTGATACGGTGCTTTTTGTCCGACATTTGCTTTTCGTCCGGCGTTGCTTTTTGTCCGATAATTTTGCTTTTTGTCCGACACTTCTGCTTTTATCCGTTGCTTTCGGTCCGTTTTGCTTTTTGTCCGATAATTTTGCTTTTCGTCCGACACTTTTGCTTTTTGTCCGTTGTTTCGGTCCGTTTTGCTTTTTTTTCCGATGATTTTGCTTTATGTCCGATTTAAAAATGTGTATATGTCATATAGTGATAGAACCATCGACCTTCTGCAGCAAAACTGCCAACCTTAGTAAATTAGAATTACAGCCGAGCATATCGGCATGAACTAACTACCTCAGTATTGGATCTCTAGTGATTAATATAGGTGAACTACTTCGATCACTCGGCAACCCAGGCCCAAAAGTTTTAAACAAAATTTGTAAAGCTTAACACCAATGTTCCAGGTAAGGGGGGAGGGTTTGGTGCCAGAAAACATGTTTAACCCCGACACATAATATATATGCCTGTCCAAAGTTGGGATCCTGCAATTCAATAGTTGTCGTTTTTCTGTTTATCAAATTCGTTTTGAATTGTTTTACACTTGTAATTTATGGCCTTTTATAGGTTGCTTTGCGATGTGGGCGTTTGTTCCGTGTTTAAGGCCGTACAACAATCTAGCCATAGTTGCTTACGTCAACGCCGTATACCTTACAATCATTTCACATAATGTACTTGGTTTACTATGAGATTTCTAAAAAAACAAACTCGTGAAAAATATGCATGGACCAATGAAACATGAAAATGAGGTCAAGGTTAGATGAACTCCGTTCAATATTCGAGTAGAAAGTTGAAACCTACCGGTCGGACATGTACATCCTACAATCAGCCTTTACACGAACGAAACCACGAAAATGAAATCAAGGACAATTGAAAATGATGTAATTCAAACATAGGGCATTAGTATACAAAATTTGAATCATTCAGATCGTCTTCGCTTATGATTTGAAAATAAACTGTTGACATATAAAATTCAGAAACAGACAATCTGATGGACAGCAACATTGTTTATTAATTCAGTTGCTGGACCATGATCAAGTGGACAAGGCCTGAAAATGGTAGACAAACTGAGATGTACAGACAGTAATGTAACTTTATAGAAAATATCCTTGTCTATTGTAAGTAGTTCCTATCAATATAACTTAAGCAGAAAACTTAATATTGAAAATTGCTAATTTATTCAGTCACCGGACCATGACCTAGGGGACAGGGCCTCAAAATAGTCGTCAAACTGATATGTACTGCGAGTAATGCAACTTTATACAAAATATCCTTGATCTATCACAAGTCGTTCTTATCAAACTGACTTAAGCAGAAAACTTCACATTGAAAATTGCTAATTAATTCAAAGTCACCGAACCATGACCAAGGGGATAGGGCCTCAATATAGTCGTCAAACTGATATGTAATGATAGTAATGATGTCGTTGTCGCCGGAAAAGCAACCCCTATGTCTACCTTTCCGCAACATATTTGCATCCCTATGTTTCGCATTCTGTGGCTTTCTTCTCAGAAACTTCTTTAAAACTTAAAGATAGAGGAATTGCAATGCTCATAATAACGATCGTCTAAATATTTCTAATGAATTATTTTTAACCCAAGCGTACGGTTAATTAAAGCATGCTTGGCTTTACCAGCGGTAAATTCAGAACATATTGATCAGACTAGTATAAAACACAGATACTCCATGTACCACTCATTTATAGAAAGAGATAAGGTCTGTATTTAATTTCAAAGATGTCATGGAGTTTCGAAGTTCAAATGGAACCTACAAAAAATATGCACATTTCAAAATGGACATACAGCAGAATCATCGGACAAACAGCAAATCGGACAAAAAAACAACGAACAAAAAGCAAAACGGAATTAAAGCAAAGGACAAAAAGCAAAACGGACCGAAAGCAAAGGACAAAAAGCAAAAAAGTTTGACGAAAAGATAAATTATCGGACAAAAAGCAAAACGGACCGAAAGCAACGGACAAAAAGCAAAAGTGTTTGATGAAAAGATAAATTATCTGACAAAAAGCAAAACGGACCGAAAGCAACGGACAAAAAGCAAAAGTGTCGGACAAAAAGCAAAATTTTAGGACAAAAAGCAAATCCCGGACAGAAGCACCGTATCAGATAATAAAGATATTATTATTTGGATTTAACACAATGTCATGAATTTGTGAGTATTTACATAGGATGTTAATCAATGGATAATTAAAATACTTGATTATGTTTTTGATTTATCTGCGAATATTACGATATAACTTTACATTGCAATTTGACAACATTATCAGATTTGGGTTTCTGGGTTGTATGGTCTGTCGTTTGACTGTTATGGTTGGACTTAACCAACAGCACACCTTACGGACTTAGGGGGATGAGTAAGGGCCTGAAAACAGTTATAACAAACACAGTGATATAGGTTTTAGAACTTGTATCTTCAAAAGCGCATGAGAAAGTTAATATAATTAATAACAATATAATAGTTTATAATGCAAATAATAGTAACATATAATTCATATGATTTTACAATATAATTGATCAATTAATATCTTTGGTATACAAACTTTACGTTAATGCATGAGCATATGCATTTTAACTGACGAACACGGATGCTTATAATATTTCTTATAAATAAAAGCTTATTTAGCATTCAAATATGTGGGCAAGATGCGGACTTAATCTTAAATGTATGAGCATAAAGCAAGACCTAATATTTGAACCTATAGGAGCATAAAACATGTGCTGAACAGCATAAAGTATTGAATGCATAATATCTTAACAATGGACATGAATAAACATGTTGAATTCTTTTATCTTTCGACTTATAATCATGGTAGAGCATATATTGCGCTAGTAAAAACTTAAACTATATAAAAACCTATTAACCCAAAAATAATCAATTCCGACGATGAGCATTGGTTGAGAAATATTCGAAATCGAGACAAACTTAGCATTACGAAAATAATCGTGAATATTCAAATAATATAAATATTAAACAATATAATATGAAATGGGGAAACTAGCTTTGTAAAATATATATGCTTGCTTTGTATCAAAAATTCATGACTCGTAATAATATAGGGCTAAACAACAAGAATAGTTTACGATAAATAATTTCTTATTAAATTAGCCTAACATGTGGAAATTACGCATAAAGCGTTTATTAAAATAATTGACATCTTACCCTTGCAAAACTGACCTTAAGTCTTATTAAGTATAAACAAGCGATAAGTTAAAATTTTCATTTCCAACATGCGAGCGTAAAACTAAATTCTATAATGCGTTTAAAAATACCCTTGAGTACAGAAAGTTTGTGAAGAATAAACCAACCTTTTTTTGAACATATATACATCTATTTACACTGATCGAGAAACAACAATTTGATCTTAACTTCTTTACTTGCAGAACTCATAGATATTTAACTTCAACTTTACTAAATGAAATGGAAACGAAACTTTACGCAGTTTCATGATTCAATTGAATAAAATAATGAAAGAAACATATTAACTTTGAATAAATAAAATACTTGACTCACCTGAAAACAGTTATAACAAACACAGTGATATAGGTTTTAGAACTTGTATCTTCAAAAGCGCATGAGAAAGTGCCACTTTTGAGACCGAAATTCACTTGTTCGATTTTGCGTTACTGTTTCAGGTTCGACCAATCAGATTCGTTAAACACCCGAGCCACTTAGTTACCCTGATAATTTGGGGTAAAAAGGGGCGTGGAAAGGTCTTTGCTGGACAGAACAAAGAACCCTAATTGACCAGGTTACCTAGACATATGTTGTTTACACAACAACTTGTTTGTGTTTAAAGGACAATAGACTTAGTAAAAAGACATGTCTAATTGTGTCCACTTAGCTTGTCGCTAAACATCTTAAATTGATAAAAATAATGCCTAACAAAGAGAAAATCTGAAGTGACAAATGCCAAAGTAAATATCTGTCAAATTTGAACTTTTTATCTTAAATATATCGAGAATATAAAAATGATTTCCTTCAACAATAATGAACGAATATAAAACAAAAATACTTTTAATCAATACTGCAGTTTCGAAATGGACTTTAAATAAATAAAATATCTTAAACTTATTACTTTTTGCTGAAAACTAAATTTTCACAAAAATATAAAATTAGGTCTAAAATGACTCTATGTCAACATTCTGATCATCTTGATTTCTGATGTTTTTGTATAATAATAACCTGGAATATATTGTTTGTGCAGATCCATGATTTGTGGATATGTACAAGTAAACATTTAATGATATTCATAACCGATGGTATTACTACATGAATGCCATATTCTATTTTGTTTAGGGATCTTTGCCCATCTTCCTGTCTCTACGGGAAATTTTAAATTTGAACATATCAGTTTACACATATAAATTCTATCGGATACAGCTAATCTTAGTAGATACGGTTCAAGCTTGAATTATTGTTTAAAAGTCTCCCCTAGATGAACTACTTATTTGTGAAAACCAGTTTTGAATAAATTGATCAGTCAAATTCTGTTTTAGAATAGACTTGAGAACAATTTTATCCATATGCATTTGATCATTCCATATACAACTAAGTCAAGTTTCATTATGAATAGATTTAACAAAAGCAATCCATTTTAAGTGTCCTTGATTACTCTCATGAAGTTTAAACATAAGTCTATACAAAATACTAGATTTTTTGTTACTACTGGAAAAAAGGTTGTTCCAAAATAAAGCCATTCTCAATTTAATGACAACTTCCATCAGAGAACGTCCCAGTTATCCATATATCATATAGCTTGGATTTTTGTTTCTTAAATTGAGAATTTTCTTACAAAATTGCAAGTGTATTTTTTCTATACCCTGTATATTTTCAAACCCCCATACTTCACTTGAGTAGACAAGAATTGGAGAAATAAGTGAATCAAACAATTTTAATTGCAAATCTAATGGAATTGACAGATTTCTTGTTTCCTGCCTGATCCAATAACTTCTTTTTTGTAGTACAAAAGTTGTCTAGATCTTATATAGGGGCATTTTTGTAAATATTTATTGATGATGATTTTTACTGTTTACAGTTTATACCTATCTATTATTTTTTTAGACAAAAGAACTCTTTATTTAATGGCATTAAACCCTATATACAAGTGTGTCAATTTTGCCATGTTGACTTTCTTGTAAATCTTATTTTGCTTATCTCTTTTCCTATTTAAAGTTTTAACTCCAATAGTTTTTTTTACAAAAATGCAATTTGAAATGGATAAAAATCATCATTCAGGGGCAATTACATATATAAGGGTTATTTTGCTGAACGTTTTTGCTATATGTCTTGCTATATATCTTTGTTTCTGCAAAAAAAAAAATTAAATTGGTGAAAAATGATCATGCAGAGGCAACTACTCTTCAAAGGAGTCAGTTGACAATTTCTGCCATGTTGACTTATTTGTAGATCTTATTGTGATTAAGATCTTTGCCTTTTTACAATTTCTCTCTATCTATAATGGTTTCTGCAAAACATGATAAAATGGATGAAAAACATCTTTCAAAAACATTAACTCCTATAAGCGGACAGTTTTTACAATTTCGGACAAGTTAGCTTATTTGTTGATCTTATTTTGCTAAACTTAACACTAATTTTGCATTTTACAATTTCACTCAATCTATAATAGTTTCTACACACAAAAACGCAAAAAAAAAATTAGTGAATTTAGTCTTGAAAGGGCAAAAACTCCTATAAGGGGTCAATTGACTATTCGTCCATGTTCACTTACTTAATTGTAGATCATATTTTGTTGAACATTTTTACTTTCAAAAGATTCTATCAACTATAGTTTCCAAAAAAAAGTGCAACAAGGGTGAAAATCACCATTTAAAGGCAATAACATCTTAGAGAGGTAATATGACTATTTCTTCCAAGTTGACTTATTCACACTATGTAAACGGTGTCCTCTATTCAATGTGCCTACGCGTTCTCGGTGTACAGTGACTTCCATTTTGCAACACCACATGACAACGGGACATTCATTTTTGTATGTGTTTTTTTTTTTCTATATTGATTCTTCACTTTTTAATAACATGATATACAACAAAATAAATTTTCCATACATTAATTGCATATTTGCATAAAAATAACAATAAAGTTTAAAAGTACTTTGGTGTACTGTCTGAACATCTGACCGCGTTTCAAGATATTTTACAATTTAGTTAGAAAATATTGTTACAAATGCACATTTGATGAGTTACTTACGGAAGCCATAAAGGGACACACAAAAAATAAAATTAATCCGTGATCTCGGATTAATAATCCGTTATCTCTGTTTCTCAATCCGATATTATGGATTAATTTTATGTTTTACGTGTCCCTTATGACTTCCGTAGTTACCAAAGTAATCTCACCAAGTTTGCTAAGTTACAAGTTTAAATAAAATCATTAACACTTTTGTATCTCCCACACGTTGATTTCACATACTTCACTAAATCCATTCGAAAATAATAGTCTTTGCACTTTGGTACGCGGCCAATTTATTCGTCCATATGCATCCATTTTAAACATCATACAATAACATAATTTCGGTAGTCTGCTACATTTGTACCATCAAGGTTTTGTAAAAGAAGAACAATATTTAATAGGTTCACGCACATAATTAACATAAAGTTCATGTCTTCCACACTCGCCTCTTGTTATGAGATTATTCGTCGCATGACCCTTCCAAGTATTTAGTTACATAATTTATTTTGAAAAGATTCAATGGTTTCACTTTATCTGTACCCCATAGTCCAGTATCATATTAAATTATTGACGCAACCATATTTGTTCCAGTAAAATAATATTACAGAATATCTCTTCCACTCGGAACTTATATTATGAAGGAACTTCTATTTCATGACAAAACAACGAAATACTATTCCATAATTGCAAAAACTAATTCAACAAAGCCTTTTTGGTGTATTTTCTCTGTTAATATGACCAAACATTCTCCAACCCGGGAAAACACTGACGGTTTATTTATAGTGTCCACCCGCAATAACGTGTTTGACATTTTGTATATTCTTATTTATTAATCCTAAAGATTACCTGTGTCCACATGACATGTCCAAGGGTGGTTTGTTGCCAAGTATATGTAAGAGAATGATAAGTAATAGTTATCCAATAAGGACGCGGTGTGTCAGTGTAAGATCACCCCGATGGCCGGAGGCCAGAGGGTGATCTTACACTGACACACCAAGTCCGAATGGGATAACTATTTTAAATCCCACCTATTCTAGATTAGATAAAAACCCATTTACGCTTCATAAAATCTCGTTTAGAACGCCACACAATCATTATAATATACTTTATATATTACTATATAGTATATACCCTTTATGAGCTCCGAACACAATGTTTAAATATGTTAAATTAACAGACAGTTTGTATCCAGTCGTCCTGGTGTAGGGGTATGACTCGTGGGTCTATATGCTAAAGGTCTTGAGTTCGATTCCCAGCATAGATACTGGATTTTTTTCTACACAAATTTTGATAGTAAGTCTTTTCCGTATAAATATTTCTAAGTTTTATTGTGGATTTGACATTCCCGCCAAAATGTTACAGAACAAAGGAAAGCATGCAGAACAAAAAAAACTCAAGCTAGGGTGATCTGGCAGGGTTGATCCGGCTCAGATCACCCCTGGTAGAACAAAGGAGCTCGGATGTAATCCCTTTTCCTCATGATTAAGTACGAGCGCGAGCGAGTACTTATCATGAAGTAAGGGATTAGCATTCTCTTACAAACTAAGAACATTGTAAAGTTATCAAGGCTCAAATGATCTCTTGATTGGTTGTATTCAAGAATTGGTTTCATTGTCAGTGCAATGTTTATAATTGATGCATGACTTCCTTTTTCGGCATTTCATTTATGGATTAGTTTTAGTGACTTTCTTATAATTTTGGAAATTTAAAAAAAAATGCGTTTTAGACATTGGGTGACACAACAGTACAATGGAATGGTAGGAATAATGTTTGTATATGTTTCCTGATTGTGAGTAAGAATGTTAATCATGTAATATCTTAGTGAGAAATTATCTTTTTTTTTATTTACAGTTTAAATCAATAAATACATTTGAGTAACAACTAAATTTTATTTCACAGACAGTATTTTGGTCCGGCTCTTTACATCAAATACTACTTCATTATGTCAGGGAAATGTTCAAATAAAATGCCTTTAAAAGTTTTAAAAAATATATTCAAAACTTAAATTCCTGGGTTTTTTTTATGTTATCGGAATATTGGAAATAATTATTCTTCCCAACCGCTGATCCAGTAATCAGAGTTTTGGAAAGCTTAAGATTTAGGTTATATTTGATTTTAAAACTTTTTTCTTTTTTTTTTGCATTGCTTCAACGATTTGATATTGTTTAATTTGTTAGTAATTTGAAGTTATCTATATTTTCATAATTTAACATTAACGGTACCAGTTGTACTGAACCAGTAAACTTCAACTTATTTTGATTTTTTGTTTGTTGCACATTTAAACTTTTTAGTCAGTTTCAATCACTGTGTGATAAATCATTCCAATCTGATAAATGTGCTTCGGGGCAGTTGTAAATCATTTATAAAAACTCAATAATAGGATAATCCCTTACTAAGAATATGATTTACATGCATTCTTCACAATTGAAAAACACCAAATCCTACAATTTCACTGATCGAGAGCGCTTTGCTTTATTCTAATAAATAAAGAGTAAAATGACCATTTCTACGGATGAACAATTTTCTATTCCTTGTAGGAACAAATACATGTATGTATGTATAAACAATAAAAGGCGAAATGAATATACACTTACAATACAGTGATGAAAAGAGTAACGACAGAAAGGGTAAGTTACTTATTTATTTGGTATGTATAACACCCATGTTTTATTTTGTAGTATAAATAACATTCATGTTTTATTTGGTATAAATAACACACATGTTTTATTTGGTATATAAAATAACACCCATGTTTATTTGGTTTAAATAACACAAGGTTTTATTCGTATAAATAACACACAAGTTTTTATTTGGTATAAATAACACCCAGGTTTTATTTGGTATGAATAACACACAGGTTTTATTTGGTATGAATAACACACAGGTTTTATTTTGTATAAATAACACCCAGGTTTTATTTTGTATAAAATAACACATTTGTTTTTTTTCCCCATTTCATTCAAGTTTGATGGTAATCTGCATCAAAAATAATTATATAGATATAGGAAGATGTGGTATGAGTGCCAATGAGACAACTCTCCATCCAAGTTACAAATTATAAAAGTAAACCATTATAGGTCAATGTACGGCCTTCAACACGGAGCATTGGCTCACACCGAACAGCAAGCTATAAAGGGCCCAAAAAAATTACCAGTGTAAAACCATTCAAACGGAAAAACCAACGGTCTAATCTATATAAAAACGAGAAACGAGAAACACGTATGAACTACATAAACAGATGACAACTACTGTAATCAGATTCCTGACTTAGGACAGGTGCAAACATTTGCAGCGAGATTAAACTTTTTAATGGTACCAAACCTTCTCCCTTTTCTGAAACAATAGTATAACATCACAACATAGAAAAACACACTATAAAATATCAATTGGAAGGCTTAACTCAATCAAAAAACGTAAATTAACACATAATGAACGAATAAATTTGACCTGTGACACCTGAATGCAAATACACAGTTAATAAAAAAATACAAGGGATAAATAATAAAGTCAAAAATAAATAAACAGGTTTAAACAAAGTTAAAGTATGATATCACTGTGAAATTTCAAACAATTTATAGAAAATCATCACTTTTGAAGAAACCTGCGTCATATTATACACAGGTAAATGAAAATAATTTTGTTGTTTAGTATACTTCTTCTTCTGTGTTTATAAATTTTCCGTTTTATTCGGTATGAATAACACACAGGTTTTATTTGGTATGAATAACACACAGGTTTTATTTTGTATAAATAACACAGGTTTTATTTTGTATAAATAACACATATCTTTTTTTTTCCCATTTCATTCAAGTTTGATGGTAATCTGCATCAAAAATAATTATACATATTTGAAAGTTTTTAAGTGGTTGAAACCTGGGACTATTACACTATCATATTATATATTAATATGGTCCCAAGTTGAAACTTAAACTGTTAATTTTTGTAGTTTCATAATGTTTACAATAGATATTTTAAGTTATGACGAACTGGTGTTAGTTTTGAAAGATAAAGTTATTCCATGTAATTAATTCATTGATCGTCTGAATGAAATAGTTAACGCATCCCAATTATATAATGACGTTCATGTACTTTGAGTTCATGTATTAGTGCCTTATATTCAGGTTTATGTATTTTTGTCTGATTATGAGGTTCATGCATTTTTGTCTTGTGTTGAGGTTCATGCATTTTTGTCAGGTTATGAGGTTCATGTATTTTTGTCAGATTATGAGGTTTATGTATTTTTCTGCTATTATGAGGTTCGTGTACCTTTGTCTTATTGTGAGGTTAATGAGCTGTGATTTTAATTAGGGAATGAAAGACTTGGCCCTTGTGTGAAAAAAATTATGGGGTAATGGCCCTAAATCTTTCTACTTAAACCCTTGACGACAGACTTTTAGATCGTGAAAATGCAAAAGATAAAAAAAAATTCAAGTTGTTTTAATATAATCTGTGGTTTTTAGTCTTCAACTGCAAAATACACAGGTAAGGGGGTTCAAATGGAAGTCTTGCCAAAATCTATAGTGTACCCTTTCCCCAAATATTTTCATAGAATTCTTTTAATGCTTTATTGGACATTTGAAAATTGGCCCTGACCATCAATTACACAATTCTTTTAAGTAGTATAAACGCATAAAATATATTAAATTGTACTGATTATTTCTTTATTTGGCCTTTTAACTTTCAAGTTTGATTCGAGCGTCACTAATGGGTTTTTTTTTGTAGAGGTTAAAGTTTTTTTTTTTAAATGTTGCGTGAACTTGAAAGTTTTGCCACAGATTTCGCCAATACTACTGAATATAATGATTCAATATTTCATCAGCAGATGGACAGTGAAGCGTTGTAACGTGTGATCACTTTGACAGATTTGTCATACACCTACTCCCTGTTTGCCAATACTTTGAATTTTTCAATATGTTGAATAAACTTAAAAGTTGTCGTTACGGTTTTCCCCAAAAAAGTACGATTCAAAGCCTTTATTAACCTCAGACACATGTGTGTACAAGAGGACACATATATTATACAAACATATTATTACATATTGATGACGAGAAGACAGATATATAAATAATAACAAAGACAAATCAGACCATAAAACAAATAAACCAAAAAACACAACCACAAACGATAACGAAATTCTCATATTAAATTTCGCAAAAGTGCTATTAATTTCTTTAAAAATATAGATATTTTCTTACAACTGTTTATTACACAATGAAAAAATTCCTTTTATTTTTATTTTTATTTTATTTGTATTTTTTTTGTATTATAAGTATAATATTTTGGTATGTATTTTTCTTTTAAAACCTTGATTTGAATATGACCACAAGTGTTTATTAATTCAGTTGCTGGACCATGATCTAGTGGACAAGGCCTGCAAATGGTCGACAAACTGAGATGTACAGACAGTAATGTAACTTTATAGAAAATATCCTTGTCTATTGTAAGTAGTTCCTATCAATATAACTTAAGCAGAAAACTATATATTGAAAATTGCTAATGTATTCAGTCACCGGACCATGACCTAGGGGACAGGGCCTCAATATAGTCGTCAAACTGATATGTAATGATAGTAATGCAACTTTATATCAAATATCAATGATATGTCACAATTAGTTCCTATCAAACTAACTTAAGCAGAAAACTTAACAATTGTTGACGCCGTCGTCGACGTCGTTGTCGCCGGAAAAGCAACCCCTATGTCTAGCTTTCCGCAACGTATTTGCATCCCTATGTTTTGCATTCTGTGGCTTTCTTCTCAGGAGAAACTTCTTTAAAATTTAAAGATAGAGGAATTGCAATGCTCATAATAACGATCGTCTAAATATTTCTAATGAATTATTTTTAACCGAAGCGTACGGTTAATTAAAGCATGCTTGGCTTTACCAGCGGTAAATTCAGAACATATTGATCAGACTAGTATAAAACACAGATACTCCATGTACCACTCATTTATAGAAAGAGATCAGGTCTGTATTTAATTTCTAAAATGTCATTGAGTTTCGAAGTTCAAATGGAACCTATAAAAAAATATGCACATTTCAAAATGGACATACAGCAGAATCATCGGACAAACAGCAAATCGGACAAAAACAACGGACAAAAAGCAAAAATTTCGGACAAAAAGCAAAACGGAATTAAAGCAAAGGACAAAAATGCAAAACGGACCGAAAGCAAAGGACAAAAAGCAAAAAAGTTTGACGAAAAGATAAATTATCGGACAAAAAGCAAAACGGACCGAAAGCAACGGACAAAAAGCAAAAGTGTTTGACGAAAAGATAAATTATCTAACAAAAAGCAAAACGGACCGAAAGCAACGGACAAAAAGTAAAAGTGTCGGACAAAAAGCAAAATTATCGGACAAAAAGCACATCCCGGACAGAAGCACCGTATCAGATAATAAAGATATTATTATTTGGATTTAACACAATGTCATGAATTTGTGAGTATTTACATAGGATGTTAATAAAAGGATAATTAAAATACTTGATTATGTTTATGATATATCTGCGAATATTACGATATAACATTACATTGCAATTTGACAACATTCTGATCATCTTGATCTCTGATGTTTTTGTATAATAATAACCTGGAATATATTGTTTGTGCAGATCCATGATTTGTGGATATGTACAAGTAAACATTTAATGATATTTATAACCGATGTTATTATTACATGAATGACATATTCTATTTTGTTTAGGGATCTTTGCCCATCTTCCTGTCTCTACGGGAAATTTTAAATTTGAACATCTCAGTGTACACATATAAATTCTATCGGATACAGCTAATCTTAGTAGATACGGTTCAAGCTTAAATTATTGTTTAAAAGTCAATAAAATTCTCCCCTAGATGAACTATTTATTTTTGAAAACCAGTTTTGAATAAATTGATCAGTCAAATTCTGTTTTAGAATAGACTTGAGAACAATTTTATCCATATGCATTTGATCATTCCATATACAACTAAGTCAAGATTCATTATGAATAAATTTAACAAAAGCAATCCATTTTAAATGACCAAAATGTTACAGAACAAAGGAAAGCATGCAGAACAAAGAAACTCAAGCTAGGGTGATCTGGCAGGGGTGATCCGGCTCAGATCACCCCTGGTAGAACAAAGGAGCTCGGATGTAATCCCTTTTCCTCATGATTAAGTACGAGCGTGAGCGAGTACTTATCATGAAGTAAGGGATTAGCATTCTCTTACAAACTTAGAACATTGTAAAGTGATCAAGGCTCAAATGATCTCTTGATTGGTTGTATTCAAGAATTGGTTTCATTGTCAGTGCAATGTTTATAATTGATGCATGACTTCCTTTTTCGGCATTTCATTTATGGATTAGTTTAAGTGACTTTCTTATAATTTTGGAAATTTAAAAAAAATGCGTTTTAGACATTGGGTGACACAACAGTACAATGGAATGGTAGGAATAATTTTTGTATATGTTTCCTGATTGTGAGTACGAATGTTAATCATGTAATATCTTAGTGAGAAATTATCTTTTTTTTTATTTACAGTTTAAATCAATAAATACATTTGAGTAACAACTAAATTTTATTTCACAGACAGTATTTTGGTCCGGCTCTTTACATCAAATACTACTTCATTATGTCAGGGAAATGTTCAAATAAAATGCCTTTAAAAGTTTTAAAAAATATATTCAAAACTTAAATTCCTGGTTTTTTTTATGTTATCGGAATATTGGAAATAATTATTCTTCCCAACCGCTGATCCAGTAATCAGAGTTTTGGAAAGCTTAAGATTTAGGTTATATTTGATTTTAAAACTTTTTTTCTTTTTTTGTTTTTTTGCATTGCTTAAACAATTTGATATTGTTTAATTTGTTAGTAATTTGAAGTTATTTATATTTTCATAACTTAACATTAACGGTACCAGTTATACTGAACCAGTAAACTTCAACTTATTTTGATTTTTTGTTTGTTGCACATTTAAACTTTTTAGTCAGTTTCAATCACTGTGTGATAAATCATTCCAATCTGATAAATGTGCTTCGGGGCAGTTGTAAATCATTTATAAAAACTCAATAATAGGATAATCCCTTACTAAGAACATGATTTACATGCATTCTTCACAATTGAAAAACACCAAATCCTACATTTCACTGATCGAGAGCGCTTTGCTTTATTCTAATAAATAAAGAGTAAAATGACCATTTCTACGGATGAACAATTTTCTATTCCTTGTAGGAACAAATACATGTATGTATGTATAAACAATAAAAGGCGAAATGAATATACACTTACAATACAGCGATGAAAAGAGTAACGACAGAAAGGGTAAGTTACTTACTTATTTGGTATGTATAACACCCATGTTTTATTTTGTAGTATAAATAACATTCATGTTTTATTTGGTATAAATAACTCACATGTTTTATTTGGTATATAAAATAACACCCATGTCTATTTGGTTTAAATAACACAAGGTTTTATTCGTATGAATAACACACACAAGTTTTTATTTGGTATAAATAACACACAGGTTTTATTTGGTATGAATAACACACAGGTTTTATTTTGTATAAATAACACACAGGTTTTATTTTGTATAAATAACACATATGTTTTTTTTTCCCCATTTGATTCAAGTTTGATGGTAATCTGCATCTAAATAATTATACATATTTGAAAGTTTTAGGTGGTTGAAACCTGTGACTATTACACTATCATATTATATAATAATATAGTCCAAGTTGAAACTGAAACTGTTAATTTTTGTAGTTTCATAATGTTTACAATAGATATTTTAAGTTATGACGAACTGGTGTTAGTTTTGAAAGATAAAGTTATTCCATGTAATTAATTCATTGATCTTCTGAATGAAATAGTTAACGCATCCCAATTATATAATGATGTTCATGTACTTTGAGTTCATGTATTAGTGCCTTATATTCAGGTTTATGTATTTTTGTCTGATTATGAGGTTCATGCATTTTTGTCTTGTGTTGAGGTTCATGCATTTTTGTCAGGTAATGAGGTTCATGTATTTTTGTCAGATTATGAGGTTTATGTATTTTTCTGCTATTATGAGGTTCGTGTACCTTTGTCTTATTGTGAGGTTAATGAGCTGTGATCTTAATTAGGGAATGAAAGACTTGGCCCTTGTGTGAATAAAATTCAGGGGTAATGGCCCTAAATCTTTCTACCTAAACCATTGACGACAGACTTTTAGATCGTGAAAATGCAAAAGATAAAAAAAAATTCAAGTTGTTTTAATATAATCTGTGGTTTTTAGTCTTCAACTGCAAAATACACAGGTAAGGGGGTTCAAATGGAAGTCTTGCCAAAATCTATAGTGTACCCTTTCCCCAAATATTTTCATAGAATTCTTTTAATGCTTTATTGGACATTTGAAAATTGGCCCTGACCATCAATAATACAATTCTTTTAAGTAGTATAAAAGCATAAAATATATTAAATTGTACTGATTATTTCTTTATTTGGCCTTTTAACTTTCAAGTTTGATTCGAGCGTCACTAATGGGTTTTTTTTTGTAGACGTTTAAGTTTGTTATTTTTAGATGTTGCGTGAACTTAAAAGTTTTGTCACAGATTTCGCCAATACTAATGAATATAATGATTCAATATTTCATCAGCAGATGGACAGTGAAGAGTTGTAACGTGTGATCACTTTGACAGATTTGTCATACACCTACTCCCTGTTTGCCAATACTTTGAATTTTTCAATATGTTGAATAAACTTAAAAGTTGTCGTTACGGTTTTCTCCAAAAAAGTACTGAACATAAAGACTTTATATGTAATCCTGTTTTCCAATACTTTGAGGAGACTCTTACCACGACAACGTAACGCGTGCATTCTTATTTTTTACATTATATCGGTATCTTGACGACCCTCATTGAAAGTTGTATTTTTCTTTTTATGTAATTACCATCATGTTTTATTTTTGTGCGATGCAGTCACAATCGGTTTATGATATTGCGAATTCTGTACGAGCTTCCAAGCACGTCAACATTTCGGTTTCCGGACAAAATCTTTTTTTGATAAATAATATCTTTACAAGATTCAAGATTCAAATGCTTTATTAACCTCAGACACATGTGTGTACAAGAGGACACATATATTATACAAACATATTATTACATATTGATGATGAGAAGACAGATATATAAATAATAACAAAGACAAATCAGACCATAAAACAAATAAACCAAAAAACATAACCACAAACGATAACGAAATTCTCATATTACATTTCGCAAAAGTGCTATTAATTTCTTTAAAAATATAGATATTTTCTTACAACTGTTTATTACACAATGAAAAAATTCCTTTTATTTTTATTTTTATTTTTATTTTATTTGTATTTTTTTTTTGTATTATAAGTATAATATTTTGGTATGTATTTTTCTTTTAAAACATTGATTTGAATATGACCACAAGTGTTTATTAATTCAGTTGCGGGACCATGATCTAGTGGACAAGGCCTGCAAATGGTAGACAAACTGAGATGTACAGACAGTAATGTAACTTTATAGAAAATATCCTTGTCTATTGTAAGTAGTTCCTATCACTAAAACTTAAGCAGAAAACTTAATATTGAAAATTGCTAATGTATTCAGTCACCGGACCATGACCTAGGGGACAGGGCCTCAAAATAGTCGCCAAACTAATATGTACTGAGAGTAATGCAAATTTATACAAAATATCCTTGATCTATCACAAGTCGTTCTTATCAAACTGACTTAAGCAGAAAACTTTACATTGAAAATTGCTAATTAATTCAGTCACCGAACAATGACCTAGGGGGTAGGGCCTCAATATAGTCGTCAAACTGATATGTAATGATAGTAATGCAGTTTTATATCAAATATCAATGATATATCACAATTAGTTCCTATCAAACTAACTTAAGCAGAAAACTTAACAATTGTTGACGCCGTCGTCGACGTCGTTGTCGCCGGAAAAGCAACCCCTATGTCTAGCTTTCCGCAACGTATTTGCATCCCTATGTTTTGCATTCTGTGGCTTTCTTCTCAGGAGAAACTTCTTTAAAATTTAAAGATAGAGGAATTGCAATGCTCATAATAACGATCGTCTAAATATTTCTAATGAATTATTTTTAACCGAAGCGTACGGTAAATTAAAGCATGCTTGGCTTTACCAGCGGTAAATTCAGAACATATTGATCAGACTAGTATAAAACACAGATACTCCATGTACCACTCATTTATAGAAAGAGATCAGGTCTGTATTTAATTTCTAAAATGTCATTGAGTTTCGAAGTTCAAATGGAACCTATAAAAAATATGCACATTTCAAAATGGACATACAGCAGAATCATCGGACAAACAGCAAATCGGACAAAAACAACGGACAAAAAGCAAAAATATCGGACAAAAAGCAAAACGGAATTAAAGCAAAGGACAAAAATGCAAAACGGACCGAAAGCAAAGGACAAAAAGCAAAAAAGTTTGACGAAAAGATAAATTATCGGACAAAAAGCAAAACGGACCGAAAGCAACGGACAAAAAGCAAAAGTGTTTGACGAAAAGATAAATTATCTAACAAAAAGCAAAACGGACCGAAAGCAACGGACAAAAAGTAAAAGTGTCGGACAAAAAGCAAAATTATCGGACAAAAAGCAAATCCCAGACAGAAGCACCGTATCAGATAATAAAGATATTATTATTTGGATTTAACACAATGTCATGAATTTGTGAGTATTTACATAGGATGTTAATTATATATAAATATACTAAATAAATAAATGATTTGGAAAATACGTTGAAGGTATAAAAAGTCATGAGAATTCTGAATACAAAATACGTTGAAGGTTTAAAAAGTCATGAGAATTCCGAATGCAATTAGGTAAATTTCCGTTAATATATACTAAATAAATAAATGATTTGGAAAATACGTTGAGGTATAAAAAGTCATGAGAATTCTGAATGCAAAATACGTTGAAGGTATAAAAAGTCATGAGAATTCCGAATGCAATTAGGTAAATTTCCGTTATTATGTTAACATGTTGAACTTCGACCCCGGGTTCAACCAGGGTTAATAAACCAATTGACAAATAGAGATCTCCTTGCGCTCAAATGTAATTCTTAGTGAAGTATACTGGCAAATTTTTTTACAGAAATATATACACATTTTATCATTAATATATTGTCATGCTTCTGCATATTCACTTTTGTGCACGCTGAACTTTAGTTAAATTTGATTCTATACAA
Organism: Mytilus californianus; assembly: GCF_021869535.1. Classification (NCBI taxonomy): domain Eukaryota; kingdom Metazoa; phylum Mollusca; class Bivalvia; order Mytilida; family Mytilidae; genus Mytilus; species Mytilus californianus. The sequence continues at coordinate 109,533,104 of NW_026262581.1, forward strand.
ATTTTATTACGTCATGCAATAGGAGTAAGAATATTTTTTCGCGCTAAAATAACCTGCATCACTGCCTGCATCAGTATTCTATCGTAACCTGTCTGACATTTCATTTAAATAGCGTTTAATAATATAGAGTAATTTTGGTAAGTATTACTTATTAATGTTAAGGTTCTCCAGGGGTGGTTCTCTAGACCTTCTTGACGGTCAGTTTAATCCCATTTATCAATTATCCCCGATGACAGAAATGTTAACCCAGTCGATTTGTGTCGTGAGTGAAAATCTTATCTATTTGATGAACTAATTTCTTCGTATATGTAAGAGAATGATAATCCCTTTCTTCATGAATAAGTACGAGCGTTAGCGAGTACTTATCATGAAGTAAGGGATTTTCATTCTCTTACAAACTTAGAATATTGTAAAGTGCTCAAGGCTCAAATGATCTATTCACTGAGAATTAGTTTCGTTGTCAGTGCAATGTTTATAATTGATGCATGACTTCCTGTTTCGACATGTCATTTATGGATAAGTTTTAGTGATGTGAGGACTTTCTTATCATTTGGGAAATATTTTTTTAAAAAATGCGTTATAGAACAGTAGAAAGAAAATGTATGAATTGTATGTTTCCTGATTGTGAGTATGAATGTAAATCATGTAATATTTTAGTGAGGAATTATCCTGTTTTATTTAGGTATAGAACCACTAATTCAGGCCCGGTCGGAAAGAACATACAAGAACGTAGTACATATTTTAAGCAAAATAGTTCCTACGCATAGCTGCATCTTTGTCAATAGTGGAAATATTTGGGTAGTTTTAGTATCAAATGAAAGGTTGGGGACTTGGGGTCACTGTAGAACCCTTGTTGAAAGTTTTATTTGAATAATAAAGAAGTATAGGAAATTTTAATAGGAGGGCTCATTTGGCCTGTTGTTCAGATCAGAAGTTCCTGTTTTTGTACTATCAAACTTCCAGGAACCAGTACGCTCTAATATGCAATTAAAGGTATGTTGATTTTTTCAGCACAAGTCAGCATAAGGTACAGTTTAGACATGAAATAACTGCCACTTTATTTGAAATTAAGATAAAGTAGCCATTTATGCTTGAAATTGCAGAATTTAACATAGAAAGCAATGGGGCTATGAATTAGTGGTTTTATACCTATTACTGACAGGCATGTGAAATTCTATTTTTAGAAATCATACCCTTTACAGTGAAAATTGGTCACATTTGTTGTCAGAAATCATGTTACATTATTTTTTTTTATGTAACAATTATTTTAGTGTCAAATTACAGCCCTCAAATTACTACAAGAAGGTATTTTAGCCTTTTTTGGTCATTTAGCATGCACACAGTTAAGATTTTACCTAAAATTTAAATTTTTGGATTATCTAACACTGAAACCAATGAAACTTGTATATTATGACTAGTTTATAGTATAAATATTGTTTTTGGTCATATTATCTAGTGAGTGTTCATGTTTTATTGTGTTTCTTGGTGAATTATTTATTTCAAGGATTATTGGTGTATACTTATATAGGAATTCCAAAATCTCACTTGAAATGCATTTTATGACCATTTTAGCAAGTTGTCTAGCATGGAGATACATAAATTGCTCTTGTTGATCCATGTTTATACATAAAAGTATGGTTTTTTTTACCAAATCACTCTCCTTTTCCAACATGTAGAAAAAAGGGGGGACAAAATTATCAATTATATTTTATGTTTGGACCACTGTATTTATATTCAAGGAAGAATCTCTGATAAAAATAAGACATATAGGTAAGAACACTGTTATTTGAGTAGATATTAACAAATCAGAACTGGTAAAAATTGAAAAAGTGTCATATCTGTCACTATTAGTATCCATATGTAGTTTTCTTTGTTTAACACATATGTTAATACTTGTCCAATTTGAGCTTGAATTCAGTGATATAGTGTTTTGACAAAAGCTTTATGTGTTTTTATATGCTAAAAATAGATCATAGAAGGAAATAAAGTCAAGCAGAAGTCAATATAACAAACTTAGTGCTGTTATAGGTATAGAACCACTAATTCAGGCCCGGTCGGAAAGAACATACAAGAACGTAGTACATATTTTAAGCAAAATAGTTCCTACGCATAGCTGCATCTTTGTCAATAGTGGAAATATTTGGGTAGTTTTAGTATCAAATGAAAGGTTGGGGACTTGGGGTCACTGTAGAACCCTTGTTGAAAGTTTTATTTGAATAATAAAGAAGTATAGGAAATTTTAATAGGAGGGCTCATTTGGCCTGTTGTTCAGATCAGAAGTTCCTGTTTTTGTACTATCAAACTTCCGGGAACCAGTACGCTCTAATATGCAATTAAAGGTATGTTGATTTTTTCAGCACAAGTCAGCATAAGGTACAGTTTAGACATGAAATAACTGCCACTTTATTTGAAATTAAGATAAAGTAGCCATTTATGCTTGAAATTGCAGAATTTAACATAGAAAGCAATGGGGCTATGAATTAGTGGTTTTATACCTATTACTGACAGGCATGTGAAATTCTATTTTTAGAAATCATACCCTTTACAGTGAAAATTGGTCACATTTGTTGTCAGAAATCATGTTACATTATTTTTTTTTATGTAACAATTATTTTAGTGTCAAATTACAGCCCTCAAATTACTACAAGAAGGTATTTTAGCCTTTTTTGGTCATTTAGCATGCACACAGTTAAGATTTTACCTAAAATTTAAATTTTTGGATTATCTAACACTGAAACCAATGAAACTTGTATATTATGACTAGTTTATAGTATAAATATTGTTTTTGGTCATATTATCTAGTGAGTGTTCATGTTTTATTGTGTTTCTTGGTGAATTATTTATTTCAAGGATTATTGGTGTATACTTATATAGGAATTCCAAAATCTCACTTGAAATGCATTTTATGACCATTTTAGCAAGTTGTCTAGCATGGAGATACATAAATTGCTCTTGTTGATCCATGTTTATACATAAAAGTATGGTTTTTTTTTACCAAATCACTCTCCTTTTCCAACATGTAGAAAAAAGGGGGGACAAAATTATCAATTATATTTTATGTTTGGACCACTGTATTTATATTCAAGGAAGAATCTCTGATAAAAATAAGACATATAGGTAAGAACACTGTTATTTGAGTAGATATTAACAAATCAGAACTGGTAAAAATTGAAAAAGTGTCATATCTGTCACTATTAGTATCCATATGTAGTTTTCTTTGTTTAACACATATGTTAATACTTGTCCAATTTGAGCTTGAATTCAGTGATATAGTGTTTTGACAAAAGCTTTATGTGTTTTTATATGCTAAAAATAGATCATAGAAGGAAATAAAGTCAAGCAGAAGTCAATATAACAAACTTAGTGCTGTTATAGGTATAGAACCACTAATTCAGGCCCGGTCGGAAAGAACATACAAGAACGTAGTACATATTTTAAGCAAAATAGTTCCTACGCATAGCTGCATCTTTGTCAATAGTGGAAATATTTGGGTAGTTTTAGTATCAAATGAAAGGTTGGGGACTTGGGGTCACTGTAGAACCCTTGTTGAAAGTTTTATTTGAATAATAAAGAAGTATAGGAAATTTTAATAGGAGGGCTCATTTGGCCTGTTGTTCAGATCAGAAGTTCCTGTTTTTGTACTATCAAACTTCCGGGAACCAGTACGCTCTAATATGCAATTAAAGGTATGTTGATTTTTTCAGCACAAGTCAGCATAAGGTACAGTTTAGACATGAAATAACTGCCACTTTATTTGAAATTAAGATAAAGTAGCCATTTATGCTTGAAATTGCAGAATTTAACATAGAAAGCAATGGGGCTATGAATTAGTGGTTTTATACCTTTACAGTTTAAATCAACTAATATATTAGAGTTACAACTAAATTTTATTTCACAGCCAATAATTTGGTCCGGCTTTTCACATCAAATACTGTTTCATTATGTCAGGGAAATGCTAAAAAATAATGCCCTTAAAAGTTTTTAATATGTTTAAAATTTAATTCCTGTTTTTTATCGGAATAATTGTATTGGAAATAACTATTCTCCCCAACCACTGATCAAGTAATCAAAATTTTGGAAAGCTAAAGATTTAGGTTATTTTTTATCTGAAAGATTTTTTTTCCTTTTTTTTTTGCATTGCTTTGGTAATGTTTAATTTTATAGTAATTTGAAGTTATAAATATTTTCATAATAAAATTCACGGTACCAATTTTACTGCACCAGTAAACTTCAACTTATTTTGAGATTTTTGTTTGTTTCACAATTCAACTTTTAGTCAGTTTCAATCACTCTGTGATAAATCCTTTCAATCTGATAAATGTGCTTCGGGGCAGTTGTAACTCATTTATAGAAACTCTTTGTTTTGAACTGTAAATAGACCCAAATAATAGGATAATCCCTTACTAAGAACGAGATTTACATTCATTCTTCACAATTAAGAGGCATCCAATTCTACAATTTCATTGGTCGAGAGTACTTTGCTATATTCTAAATTAACTGTACATGCGATATTTATGTATTATTTGACAACCAATCACATTCACTTTGCATGATAAATGGGTTATGTATGTGTGAATTGTGTAGTGTGTTGTAAGGGCGATGCAAAATTGTGACGTCAGTGCGCGATCACGTGACATTATTATTTGTAAACAAACCGGCTTCCCATGTAACACGTGTGGGAATTATCCATACAAAGTGCAATCAATCTTATATTTCACTATTTTATGGTATTTTTGTGTCTGTTTGTAGGTTTGCAGATCAGTAGTCAAATTAAAATAGACATAGTGTTATTGTTCCTGTTCTGAGTTGTGATTTTTTTATATATCCCGGATAGAATAAGAAGGTAAGTACATTATTTCACTTAAGTCTGAAAAGATGACCCAACTTCCCTATAATTTTTCCTCAATTTTTGAAACACGCAAAATATAAAGAGCATTTGCTTCCCTTGAACACTATTTGACCCCCTCTACTCCCCATTTCCCTCCAAATTTGCTCAAAAGTCATACTCAAGTCCAATGGCTGTTTTGTGATTTTGACATTTTAACTATTATTTTCATATTGAACACATTCATTCATTCAGCTTCCATGTAATTGCATCTTATATGAACGAGGTGTTAGGTCATGTTTTCCTATACACCTTATTTTTATTTGTCTGCCATTAGAAGTGGGACATTTAAAGACGTATCGTATCCGTATCTGATACGTTGACGTATCTGCATGTATTATGTTTACATACTTGCTTCTTGTATGTCAAAATTCTGTCTTAATCACATTTATTGCCCTTAAAGTGATGTATCTACGATATGTATTTACAGTACCTATAATACAATTATAAAAACTTTACATGGACGACACCAGAAGCTAACATTTACACACATTTAACAATCACGTGATTTTCGTGTCAATCTGTATACTTGTATATATTTTAGCACTCGATATTTGAATCATTAGAACTACCCAGGCGTGAAGTTCAATTACAAAATAAATAAAGTTAAGGATTGTGTACCCTTTTGTTGTTTCAATGCTAAACATATGGACATTTTATAGAAATCCACAGCCTTTCACCTTGTCCTCAGGCTCTTATATTTGACAATTCGGTGCGTGTTATATAGAGGATTATTACATGTCGTGCTAGCAATGGTTTTCTTTAAACAAGTTTATCAATAAAGATATTGGTTAAAACAAATAAAAATATGGACCAATTCAAGTACACCTCCTGTAGGGTGCGCTCGACTTTAGTGACTCAGCACGATGAGTTTTGGAATATAAAGGTTGTTTATGATTTTTTGTTAAAAATAAACGCTAGCACATCATGGACAAACAAGTAAGTAATCTACGTTTATAATTTTATAACGAAAATCTCTGTATTGAAGTCTGTAGGTTTTCTGCAAAAATCTTTGCTTTATTTGCTACAAAATCACTGTTTTCTATAAAATACAATAAAACATAGATAATATTTCTTTGAATCAATTTCCTATTGGTATATGTACGAAATGACAGATCTCTTTTATTCGTTATCTTCGCTGTTTTGCTATTATTTCATCTTGTACATTTCGTACTACACAGGCCTACAGAAGCGGTTATAAACCGTACGTGAACAATATTTATACACATACTTTATTGCTTGTAAATGAGGATTGTGTCGGATTTATTACTTATACCAATAATAATAAATTTGTAAATTGGCAGGCAATACTTTTTTCCCCCAAATATTTAAACTGAAAGAGACCGAAAAAATCTGCATCACCCTTTCCTTATATTTCCCCGCTTTTCCCTATTCTCGAAATCTCTACCACGATTTTGACTCGATCATTAACTACATTTGCATTATTATTAAAATTCACGCCTGAAAATGATGACGGTTTAAATATCTTTTGTTTAGATATATACGATTATTCATAAATTAAAAACTATCATGTCATAAAAAGAGTGTATTAATGACCGAAAGATATCTAACATAGAAAAAACACATATACATGTACTATTTAAACACGTAAATGATCATTTAAACAATAACCCATAGATACGTTCAGATACGTCAACGTATCAATACGGATACGATACGTCTTTAAATGTCCCACTTCTATTACTGGTCATCACCCAGGCTCCTGTAAAAGTTTGATGTCACAATACAAAATATCTGATGCCACAATTGAAAAATGATTGTTGCATGACATCAATAGTTCAAGCAGGACAGATTATCAGTTCAGCTTTCATGTATTCGCATCTTATATGAACGAGGTGTTAGTTTTATAACATTAAACATTTCAGCATCGCCGGAAAATGAAGCTTTGAGGTAAATATCTTTGTATTTAAATTATTTTGACATTGAAAACTAGACAAAAATATAGAATCTTATGATATTTCCATAAACCTAGATATACAGTATATCGCCCATCCTTTTCTTTTTAAATCAGTCGGAAAGAAACTGTCAGTTTCATTTATTTTTTACCACTCATCCCTTATTTCAGTCTATATTTTCTAGAAGTTTTATCTACACCAAATTAGGACATGGTAACTGGTTCAACATCCGGGTTGTTTGGTTATAGAAACCCAAGTTCTTGGTTCTATCCGGGTTCTTTTCTAATATTCCTGTTGAACTTTGAGAAGATATCCGCAAGTATCCTAATAAAGAGATAAAGTAGGTCCAAGACGCTTACCTTGTTTTATATCATTTATACATTCCAGCATCGCTGGAAAATGAAGCTGTAAGGTAAATGCCTTCTCATTTTAATTTTTTAACATGGGGAAACTGGACAAAAATATAACATCGTATGCATCTTAACCCAAATATACATGTGCAGTATATCTAACATCCGTTTTTAGAATCAGAGTCGTTCCGTTTTCATTTATTTTTCACTACTCATTCCTCATTTCCGTCAATATTTTTCTGAGAAGTTTTAAAAAAACTGATTAGGACATGTCGTTCATTTGGCCAATGATATGTGCATATAGCACTTCGATTCTTTTGTAGTAGCGGTGAGCATCTGGGACATCCATTTCCCTTTTCATATATTTTAAAAATATGTATCCTACATGTATCATGCAATGCGGGCTTAACCCTCTTACTGCGGGAGGGACATATGCGTCTTCCCCTGGCTTACTGCGGGAAGGACATATATGTCCTCTGTGTAAAAAATAGCTTATTTTTTTCCCTTATTTAATATTTCTAAAAAATACCCCTTCCTTCATTTATTGTATACATTTCATATATTTGAATCATTATGTGGTTATTATTTTTGTTATTTTTCTTCTTCATTTTAAAAAACGTCATCATTACGTCATATATTATTTGTCGTCATTTGACGTCGTAATTGAGTTGTGAAGACAAGATAGCGCTTCCTTTTAGAATGAGGCATTTAAATGCTTCTTATTGATAAGATAACACAGAATCATACAGAAAAAGTTCAACACAAACAAATAATTATTGAGCTGTACAAGCAAATATATTTGCTAATTGGTTTTAATTTTGTATCCAACTATATATTTCAAACAAATGTCCTAAACTATCTTAGATTGGTAGGGACATATACTAAGTGTTGAACTTGGTGCTTGCAGTGTTTTTCTTACTAGTTTTGCAAACAAATGAATTACACAACGAAAAAGTCTGCGTTGGTATATAAATGAATAAATAAGTCTACAATAATTATTACTGACGTGTAGTATTTAATTGGCATAAAAAAGCATTCTGTAATCTGAATATTTTTTATGTTTTGTTTCAGCTATTGTTAGCTTTAGTTTATGTGCACAAATGGATAGATACTATGCGGTTATTCAAAAACCGTTAGTCACAGAAAAACAGACAAAACAATGAGAAAAGCCCATACCGTATAGTCAGCTAAAGAATGCCCCGACATGAAAAATGTGAAACAATTCTAACATGAAAACTAACGGCATAATTTATAACAATACAATTAATGAAAAACAAATATGACAGACATGTACCAACGAAAACCACTGAATTACAGGCTCCTGACTTGGGACAGGCACAACAGTGTGTGCTTTCTTTATTTTTCCGGTCTATTTTGTTGGCCAGTGTTCCCCAATGTATCTCACATTTCTGATAAGTTTAATACAATTTTGAAGATGGTAGCTTTGAAATATTTGTCGCTGAAAACTAATTTAATCTATTTGGTGTTATAGTTTATTTTATCCTGACAATATTCAACCTTTTAAGAACATTTCATTCTTATTATCTCTATAATTTTATAACGTGTGGCTTGTCATGACTCGATGATACACCATAATGGAACTATAACTATAAGCGTATCACATTTTTTACACTGCAAATCTTCCTTCACATTTATCCAAAGAAATTTTTAATTTGAGACTAGTATAATGTTTATTCCTCATATCATGCTGCTAATAATGACGTTGCTTCGAACTTAACGTTTTATATATTTAGTGTAAAACGCAAAGTTGGGAAAAAACTAACAAAATCGGGAGATGTAAAGACATTGTCTAAAGATATGTCAATATAACATTGATGTACAAATATAAATGAACACATATGGTGTTATTTTGGATTTAGTTTGCGTGCGTTATAAACTTTTTATAACTGAGTTTATTGCCTACTGTTACCGGGTATTTTTCCCATATAGCTATATAAATTCGTAAGAGCCCTCTAATATTTATTCTGTAAATATATTTACAATGATAGTTACTAATAGTATAATATACTATTAAACAGGTTGGGAACAACCCCTCAAATGAGGGATAACCCCTAAATGTAATGACTATCCCTTTATGAGGGTAGAATTCAAGTGATAAAATATATTTTTACAAAAACCACTTCTAATTACAAAAGGGCACATGTTTATATTATTTGCAGAAACTTAACCAAGAGAACAATATGTCTATCTGGTATTATCTTGACAAAACATGTCCATGAATTTTGTAATATTCATGGACTTCAATCTTCTTTATTTTTGAAAATAAGAAGACCCCACTTTTAGAAAAGTTGTTCCAAATATAATGAATTTTCACCCTTTTCAGTTAAAAAAGCTGAGTTATTATTTTTTCCTTTCTACAACAGCAAAATAACCCCTTGTCCGAGGGACAGACCATCATTTAAGGGATATCCCTCGTTTGGGGGGTTGTTCCCAACCTGTTAAATAAAAGTATTCAAAGAATATTATTATTGAAAATATTAGAACCAAACCTTAAAACTAAGAAATAGAAAAGACAAACCTATAAATATATAGCTAATGGCGCAACCCATCCACACGTTCCAACGCCTGAATACAGGAATACAGGTATATATACAATATTAGGTCAATGTCAGAAAAATATAAACTTTTTTGTATGAGGCTGAGAAACTGGAGAAGGACGAGGTTTAACCGAGCCCTTCTCCAGTTTTGTGCCGAAGGGACAGACCATCATTTAAGGGATATCCCTCGTTTGGGGGGTTGTTCCCAACCTGTTAAATAAAAGTATTCAAAGAATATTATTATTGAAAATATTAGAACCAAACCTTAAAACTAAGAAATAGAAAAGACAAACCTATAAATATATAGCTAATGGCGCAACCCATCCACACGTTCCAACGCCTGAATACAGGAATACAGGTATATATACAATATTAGGTCAATGTCAGAAAAATATAAACTTTTTTGTATGAGGCTGAGAAACTGGAGAAGGGCGAGGTTTAACCGAGCCCTTCTCCAGTTTTGTGCCGAATACAAAAAAGTTTATATTTTTCTGACTTTGACCTAATGTTGTTTTTATACTGCAACTTAAATTCATACATTGATAGCTTTTTAAGTTGTAATACAAATTTCAAACTTATTTTCATCCCTAAATGAACCCCTGATTGTGGAAAAAGTGATCCATGATGAAATTGACATTGCACAAAATAAGCTGTGTTTCTATATTTAGGAAATAAACACAACTAGTTGCAGTATAAAAAAAGATATTACAGGTAAGAAGGGATTTTAACTAGAAAGCATGCAGGTAAAAAGGTGTGCTTGATTTGAATTTGTCATTCGTCAAGCGTTGGTGTGATATGATAATGAAGATAACATATGAAATATGATATGAATACATGTATAACATAGAAAAACATGAATAAAAATAATAAACACAAGAAATATTTCATGCGGTGACACTACCGTCGGTACAACCATGTCTACAAAGATAAGGGAAAAAGACGACTACAGTGTTTCAAACTGGGGGGGGGGAGATATTTCAGAGGACAGACATTTTTTTTCATATGAATTTTCACTCGTCAGTATTATTTATTAACGTTTTGATTTTCTTAACATGTTTAAAGTTATTATTTGGAAGGAGATCACTTGTATATAGTAATATATCATTTTTTAAACGAACGTATCAAGTATTGACCTCTCGAGATAAATTATAAATGCTGACATAAAAATGCTAAAAGTTGCCTTGAAAGGCTATAGAATTGTACATCAGACCTTTTTTAAGTCATTTTACAGTTTATTTAGTTTTATATACATGATTTCACTCCTGACTATACATGCTATTTAAATTTTCTTAAAAAAGCACACACAAAAAAGTTTTCATTATTGCAACCAATTAACCAACATCACTATTACAATGCCGCAAACAAATTTGGTATTGGACGACAGGCAATAAACACATTAAAGTGCATGCTTTAGACAGAAAGTTTATATATATACATTCTTTAAATCCGACAAATTTTTAAGTTCAGATTTTAAAATCGATAGTGATTCTTTTTTTCGTATGGATAAATCTATTGTTTTTGCTTTGTATATGAGTGATACCTAACATCCACGCATTCTAACATCTATCTAAATCCCGAATGCAAACAAATCTTATTCGGAAGATTCCATATACATAGTGTTTAATTGTTATTATATTACAATATAATGATAAAAAAGATACTAGTATTACTAGACTTGTAATAGCTTACACCAATTCTACATAATTTAGTGTTTCGACGGTTTTTGTATCATATACTCAAGATAAATGTATTACATTTATGAATGGGTTTAAGCATTGTAAGCCCGCCATCATCAGGGATTCACCTATAATATTTCAATTTTGTCGACGTTAATAAATCGGCTATATTTTTATGCTTTTTATAAGCTATTATTGGTTTGACCGAAAATATTTCTTTGCAAACCTGATCATGCTTGAGTAGATCCCAATGTTCAACGCAGCGAGAAAATCCCGCACCCGGAGGCGTGGTTCAGCTGGTCCCTAAACAATAATGATATTATTTTTTCAGTTCAGATTTTAATATAAGAGTGCTATGAAAATACAGGTGCTTGTACATGCATGGAAAACGCAATTCAAACAATAAAAACAAAAGAAATATTTATTGTATAGGTTATAATCAGGATTCACTAAAAAGTTCATAACAATGTTTAGTGTCGTTTGGTCTACCATATGTTATGGAAGTATACTTTACAAAAATAGACTTGTAGTAATATATATACAGTATATCATTAATTTTCTCTTGTTATGCAGGATGTTTAATTTACATTATTTGTCATGTTGTATATGTCATGTATGCTGTACAGTTGGATTACGCAATATCATATTTATGATATGTGCTTTATCCAATAAAATATTTGATTTGATTTGAAATAACCCACTGAACATATGTAAAACTGACTTGGAAATTTCGTAAAATATAGTGCTGTGTTGCAAAAACTGAACGTTTTCTTCCAAACACAGCAAAGTGCTTGGCGTTAGCTAATTGAAAAGCGCGAAACTTCCTTAGGACGTGACGTGAACACCATTATGACGTGATGTGATGTCATATAAATAACGTTATTTTTTGAAAAAATAAACATCTTGGCTTTATACATGTATACCTTAGTAAATCTTCAATTACTGAATTAAGCAAGGTAACATGCTGCTTTACAAGATTGAATAACAAATACTGTTAATGTTATTTTGTACTGAAATTGACCCGTTTCTGGACAGTGTTTGGAAATTTCGCTCCGCACTATAACAAATGGACAAAAATGGCTGTATTTCCACCTCAAAAACTACTCTGAGTACAGACTTACCTGTCCAGTTGGAAAAGTGTTAATGCCTGGCATCCACTAGATATATAAAAATTAAATGCATTTTGTGTTTCAGAAAGATAAAATCTTTTTTGGATTTTGATGGCCATTTTTTTTCCTTTCTGCAAAAGGTGTAAAAATAAACTAAGTTGGGATAAAACTTTGAGATGCTCCCTCTCAGGTAAAAACTGTATTGTATTGCATTGATTGTCCTTGATTGACATGGACAATAGATCTACACAACTATAGGTGAGATAGAGGGTTTAACTGAGTGGACAGTATCAAAGCAATTCAGGTGTTTGTTTATTTTTACACCTTCTGCAGACAGGAAAAAAAATGCCCATCAAAATCCAAAAGTGATTATATCTTTCTGAAACAAAAAATGCATTTAACTTTTATATATCTAGTGGATGCCAGGCCTTAAAACGTACCAAACTGGACAGGTAAATCTGTACACAGAGTAGTTTTTGAGGTGTAAATACAGCCATTTTTGTCCATTTGTTATGATGAACCTTAAGCTGTTCCGCAGAGAAATAAATAGATTTGACAAAAATCTGATGCACATGACACCCCACCAAGACTATGTCTCTAATTACGATTAACCACACGCCCTACTGCCATGGCCAATATAAAAATCAGTCAGGTAAATTAATTTGTTCACCACTAGCCATATAACCTAGCCTACACCAGTTAATTTCATCACTGGTAAGAGGCCTTACGAGTTACAATTTTAATACAGGCAATGTAAAGTATAAGAAATTTGATTTAAGATTGATTTTTGGTCTAGAAAGTCAAGAAGCTTTTCAAAGACTGAATTCGCCCTGAAAAAAATGCCTCACCAAAAAAAGCCATATAAACCAAAAGAAATTCCATATCTCTAATTGAATATCAGAACACTTGACCTGATAATCTGCTACACTTGAAGTATTGACGTTATACAACAATCACTTTTCTTTTGTGGCGTCACACATTTTGTATTGTGAACAATGGTGAAGTCAAAATTTTACGGGAACCTTTGTGATGTCCAGAAATGACAGACAAATAGTGATAAGGTCTATCCAGTTTACCAGAAAGTTGAATATGTTGTTCGCATCTTAATTGCACGGGTCTGAAGGGAACAAGTATTTGAAATTCTTTGTGGGGGAGGGGGGGGGGGGATTTATCTGACATAACATTCATTTTCACCAGTTACTATAGAGGCTTACCTTAAAGTCTGATAATACTGTGCTCATCTAGCAAGTTGGTTGATTTAATAGTTCATATCATCAAAACTGAGGGTCGAATCAAATCACAAGAATCATATGTGTCATGATTCAGGGGTGGATCCAGCCATTTTTAAAAGGGGGGTTCCCAACCCAGGATAAAGGGGGGTTCCAACTATATGTCCCCATTCAAATGCATTGATCGTCAAAAAAAAAGGGGGGGTTCCACCCACCCCCCTGGATCCGCGACTGCGACTCCACAGCTAATACAAATGTTGAAAAGGACCCAAATCAGTTAAGGAACCAGAGCTACAGCATATATAATAATAAGAAGATGTGGTATGATTGCCAATGAGACAACTCTCCACCAGCCTGAGACAATATGTCATTGAAGTTAACAACTATAGGGTACCGCGTACGGTCTTCAACAAGGAGCAAAACCCTTACTGCATTGTCATGTATGAATATTAAAGGGTGAATGTCACTATGAATACTATGTAAATAATGTTTAAGAAAGGAGCACATATAGATTTATCGACTTAAAATAAAACTTACTCTAATACATATATTTTTGTACTTGAAGAAATTAATTTGCTACATGTTTTTATGGGTCAAGCTAGTCCTATATATATATATGTATGCCTTTGCGTCATCTTTTCATTAGGGCCCCGCCGAATGGCAGACGCCCTATAGTGATCAGTCTGTCCGTCCTTAACAAATTGTGTCCGCTCTATATCTAGAGAACCGTTATGATTTCAAAGTTTATACTTGACATGTATATTAACCAACACCAGAGGGTGTGTCATAATGTATGTACAACTTCCTAGGTCAAAGGTCAAGGTCAAAAACTTTGGTTTTAGTTGACAACCCCATGTCCTATGGTAAAGATCGTGTCCGCTCAAAATCTTGAGAACCGTTATGATTTCAAAGTTTATACTTGGCATGTGTATTAACCAACACCAGAGGGTGTATCATAATGTATGTACAACTTCCTAAGTCAAAAGCTAAGGTCAAAAACTTTGGTTTTTGTTGACAACCCCATTTCCTATGGTAAAGATCGTGTCCGCTCTATATCTTGAGAACCGTTATGATTTCAAAGTTTATACTTGACTTGTATATTAACCAACACCAGAGGGTGTGTCATAATGTATGTACAACTTCCTAGGTCAAAGGTCAAGGTCAAAAACTTTGGTTTTAGTTGACAACCCCATGTCCTATGGTTAAGATCATGTCCGCTCTATATCTTGAGAACCGTTATGATTTCAAAGTTTATATATATATACTTGACATGTATATAAACCAACACCAGAGGGTGTGTCATAATGTATGTACAACTTCCTAGGTCAAAGGTCAAGGTCAAAAACTTTGGTTTTAGTTGACAACCCCATGTCCTATGGTAAAGATCGTGTCCGCTCAAAATCTTGAGAACCGTTATGATTTCAAAGTTTATACTTGGCATGTGTATTAACCAACACCAGAGGGTGTGTCATAATGTATGTACAACTTCCTAGGTCAAAGGCTAAGTTCAAAAACTTTGGTTTTAGTTGACAACCCCATGTCCTATGGTGAAGATCATGTCCGCTCTATATCTTGAGAACCGTTATGATTTCAAAGTTTATATATATATACTTGACATGTATATAAACCAACACCAGAGGGTGTGTCATAATTTATGTACAACTTCCTAGGTCAAATGTCAAGGTCATAAACTTCGGTTTCAGTTGACAACCCCATGTCCAATGATAAAGATACAAATGTTTTACCGCACATTATTCACAGCGGGGCCCACAGAGATGGCTCCCATCTCAATGATCACGAGTAGTCATTTTGAACATTGGGAGGAAAGCAATATATTTTTAACACTATATTCTACATGCATATCTACTTTAAAAGTATTGTGATGTTACAACAAAAACTTATTGTTGACAATCTTTCATATATTTGCAAGATTTTATATGAAGAATATAGAATCATTGATTGCTTGAGGCCAGTTTATATTTTACTGTGAATGTAAAACTAAGGAGATGTGGTATAATTGCCTTAGAGACAAATATGAGCCCAAATTGTCGTGGATGAAAGACGTAAGCAACAGGAAACTCATTTTAAGCAATTTCTTTAAACATTTATATTGGTCAGAATATTTATCTGTATTAAAAACTATACTGTTTTCATTTCTCGTTTCAGTGTTTTTTAAGCAGTGGCTGTACCTTTCCGGTTACTATTCATGTGTTGTGTATTATGTATCGTAACACTTTATAGTTACTGGACAGGTTGAATTTAGGCGACAAAACATCCAAACAGCACCAGATCATTATGATCATTTGCGATTCCAGCTGGTTTCAGATAAGTAATAAATGATAAAAGAAAGTTAGAAAGCTCTAGTTCATGTAACCGATTTTATTAGATGATTGATAAATATTGAATACAGAAAAAAGCTTAACAATGATCGTAATACTGAAAATGTAAGTTTTGTGATTGAAATGAAAGTAGATCATGACATGATGTGCCTACGCATGGGAAGTTGCATACAGCAAGTCCAGTGATATTGGCAATATCCAGTACGTATAATTAAAATTAAAATTTAAAAGATTTTGCATTGTTATCAAAGTGGTACATGCATGACATGTATTATTGTATGTAGGCAACTGGGGAAAACAGATCTCCTTGTGAAATGGAAACAGATCATGACATGATGTGCATATAGCAAGTCCAGTGATATTGACAATATCCAGTACGTACAGATGAAAGAGACCAGTACTGATAATTTAAATAAAAATTTAAAAGATTTTGCATTGTTATTAAACCAGTACTGTATTATTGTATGCAGGCAACTAGGGAAGACAAATCTCCTTATGATATCTTGTATATTTAATGCCAATATATAGTTTAATTAAAAATGGGGGTGTGTCATAGACACAAAATTATAACGCAGGCTTACAGACTTCATATGAAGCACCGTAATAAAGTGCAGTCACCAATCTGAATAGTAGAGTGTATGTCTATGATATCATTTCAGCAGACTATGAGGTTAAGCTCACTTTCAGTAACCCCAAACACTCTTTAATACAATTTAATAGTGTATATTACTTCTTCGTTTTATTTGTATTTTTGTAATTCATCACAATTAAAGTCACCAGTTTTAGATTTATGCGCTTTTCCTATATATTTTTTATATGTACCATAAATAATAAACAAACACCAAATATGTGAATTTTTTTTAAAAGATAAAAGACTTTTCAATCGAGCGATTAAACTTAAGTATCCTGGTCATATATATAAAGAAACATATAATGCAAAGATGTCAGCCTTTAAACAAAACGGCCACCGGCTTTCACAGAAACAGATGCCAGCATCCAAAGGAAATGACTGTCAGCATTCAATTAATAATGTGTTGAGACAACTTTTACTTACAACTGGGATTCCAGCATCCCTGAGATTAAGGATGAACATCCAATTTTGCTCATGGGATGGCAGCATCCAAAGAGAAAGTTGAGTCTGCATGCATATACATGTAATTGGGATGCCAGCATCCAAACAAAAGGTATATCAAAGTCTATATATATGTTAGATGCCAGCATCCAAATGATGGTGTGTTCAATATGGAACTTCATATAGCCATATCAGCATCCTGCAAAGATGAAGATGCTATTTCCATATTTTTATGCCCCCGCCAAAGTAGAGGGGGCATTTAGTTTTACCCTTGTCCGTCTGTACGTACATACGTTCGTACGTCCCAAATTTGGTTTCCGTTCTCTAACTTAAGTTTGCCTCAAACAAACTTATATACAATGCTTATTACCACAAAACACAGATCAAGTTTGAATTTTAGTGGCGTCACTTTAACCTTTCTAGAGTTATGCCCCTTTATAAATGGAAAAATTGCCAAATTTTTCATTTCCGTTCTCTGACTTAAGTTTGCCTCAACCAAATGTAATGAAACTTATACACAATGCTTATCACCACAATACACAGATCAAGTTTGAATTATGGTGGCGTCACTTTTACTGTTCTAGAGTTATGCCCCTTTACAAAAGCAATTTTTCATTTTTTTTCAAAAAATATCAATGATGCCATTGTTCAAGTAATTTTGATACGACCGCAAAAAATTTTTGCTGTCGTCTATTGTTATGACGTTGGCATCTTCGTCGTCATCGTCCCAAGACACATTGGTTTTCGCACTCTAACTTTTGTTTAAGTGAATGAATGAAATTTTACCATAAGGTTCAATACCACAAAAGGAAGGTTGGGATTGATTTTGGGGGTTATGGTACCAACAGTTAAGGGATTAGGGGCCAAAAATAAGCATTTTTGTAACTTCCAGACATAACTTGTGTGTTAGTTAGTGTATGGATCTCTCTGACATTGTACCACAAGGTTATATATCACAAAGGGAATGCTGGGATTGATTTTGGGGGTAATTGCCTCCAAATTTTAGGAATTAGGGGCCAAAAAAGGGGAAAAAAACAAGCATTTTTCTAGTTTCATGACAATAACTTGTGTGTAAGTGTATGGATCTTTATGAAATTGTACTACAAGGTTCCATATCACAAAGGGAAAGCTGGAATTGAGTTTGGAGGTCATTGCCCAAAACGTTTAGGAAAAAGGGACCAAAAATAAGCATTTTTCTAGTTTCCAGACAATAACTTGTGTTAAGTGTATGGATTTCTCTGAAATTGTACTGCAAGGTACCATACTACAAAGGGAAGGCTGGGATTGATTTTGGGGGTAATTGCCTCCAAATTTTAGGAATTAGGGGCCAAAAAGGGGCACAAAAACAAGCATTTTTCTAGTTTCAGGACAATAACTTGTGTGTAAGTGTATGGATCTTTATGATATTGTACTACAAGGTTCCATATCACAAAGGGAAAGCTGGGTTTGAGTTTGGGGGTAATTGCCCTAAATGTTTAGGAAAATGGGGCCAAAAAGGGGCCAGAAAACAAGCATTTTTCTAGTTTCCAGACAATAACTTGTGTTCAAGTGTATGGATCTCTCTGAAATTGTACTGCAAGGTACCATACCACAAAGGGAAGGCTGGGATTGAGTTTGGGGTGATGAATCATAAGGAGGTTCAAAAATTTTTTTTCCTTTTTTTTCTTTAAAATTTTCCATTTTAAATTGGTTATTTCTGATTTATATATAAAAGCAAATAATAATGATATGGTTTGAATAGGTAAATTAAAATTTTTTAAGTTCTTAGACCACATTCATTCTGTGTCAAAAACCTATGCTGTGTCAAATATTTAATTACAATCCAAATTCAGTGCTGTATCAAGCTTGAATGTTGTGTCCATACTTGCCCCAACTGTTCAGGGTTCGACCTCTGCGGTCGTATCAAGCTGCGCCGAGCGGAGCATTTTATTAAAATTGGAGTTATCTTCCTTTGTCCATGATTATGGTTGAATCAAGTACAATCAATGCTTTATACAATGCAATGTTTAATTTTGCCTTCCACTGATAAAACACAGATCAAGTTGAATTTGGGTAGTGTCACTTTAACCATTATTGAGTGATGCCCCTTTATAAATCGAAAAATTGTAAAATTTTAGTTTCCGTTCTGTAACTTAAGTTTGCCCCAACCAAACATGAAACCTATACACAATACTTATTACCACAAAACTAAGATCAAGTACAAAGTTGGGTAGCGTCACTTTTATTGTTCTTGAGTTATGTCCCTTTTTAATGTATGCAAGCAGGGGCATCATCTGTGTCCATGGGGACACATTCTCCGTTTATTTTGTATAATCCGCCAAAACATTTTTATAATATCCTGTATACAAAAATAAAAGTTGTTAATTGAATGAAACAACCTCTCAACTACAAAAGGCAATGAAAGAATTATATAGGCATCCGATATTTTTTAAAACCAATAAAATTTGTTCAGCAGAATCTGCTACCCATAGAGATGAAATGTTGATACTATATTATCATACATGAAATTGAATATTATGTCCAGAACAATGCAAGACAAGAGGTGTATACGAATGAAAGTTATGATAGATCCGAATTTTATTCAGAATGCACCAATAAGAAACTGTAGTTTTTCTTCAATTTATTTACCTAAAACTATTATATCAGCTGCAAAATTATTATTATATGTACGCCTACATTGCACTACACAATGGAAATTAACAATGTATATTTATATAAACGATCAAACTTGTAAATGGATAATTAAAATACTTGATTATGTTAATGATATATCTGCGAATATTACGATATAACATTACATTGCAATTTGACAACATTCTGATCATCTTGATCTCTGATATTTTTGTATAATAATAACCTGGAATATATTGTTTTCCCCAAAAAAGTACTGAACATAAAGACTTTATATGTAATCCTGTTTTCCAATACTTTGAGGAGACTCTTACCACGACAACGTAACGCGTGCATTCTTATTTTTTACATTATATCGGTATCATGACGACCCTCATTGAAAGTTGTATTTTTCTTTTTATATAATTACCATCATGTTTTATTTTGTGCGATGCAGTCACAATCGGTTTATGATATTGCGAATTCTGTACGAGCTTCCAAGCACGTTAACATTTCGGTTTCCGGACAAAATCTTTTTTTGATAAATAATATCTTTACAAGATTCAAGATTCAAATGCTTTATTAACCTCAGACACATGTGTGTAGAAGAGGACACATATATTATACAAACATATTATTACATATTGATGATGAGAAGACAGATATATAAATAATAACAAAGACAAATCAGACCATAAAACAAATAAACCAAAAAACACAACCACAAACGATAACGAAATTCTCATATTACATTTCGCAAAAGTGCTATTAATTTCTTTAAAAATATAGATATTTTCTTACAACTGTTTATTACACAATGAAAAAATTCCATTTATTATTATTTTTATTTTTATTTTATTTGTATTTTATTTGTATTATAAGTATAATATTTTGGTATGTATTTTTCTTTTAAAGCCTTGATTTGAATATGACCACAATTGAACAAACAATGATAGTCATCTCCTACTCCAGAATTAGACATATGACAAATTCTTCTTTCACGTTCAATACCAGACCATCGTCCGATTTTTATTGGTATTTTTAAATTTGAATACCACATCTTTGTTATTTATAATCTGTCAATTTAATCTAGTTTCAACAAATAATTTTCAATTTTGAACTTATTTTTTTATATAGAATAAATTCTCTACGCGATGATGTGTCTATTTGCGAAAACCAATGTTGTATATGTTCCGGACTATATGAGTATTTGGACCATACGCGTATTGTCATGACCATATATGTGTATACTTATATTGTATGACAATACGCGTATATACTCGTTTGGTTATTTAAAGGCGGCCTTTATCGTGTCGACTTTTTCGCTCGTACAAATGTAAGTGAAACCACATCATTTTCCACGGGTTTTAGATTATCCCATTTTTTGCATGTAAAATAAACCAAGGTTACAGTGCTCATCATCAGATTGAAATTTAGGGAAAAGTTTCATGTCTGAAAAATATCTTTTTGGCTATAGCATATCTTAAAACAATCTTTAGTGAAACAAAGGAAGCTTTGTTGTGCTTAAAATGATGTAGGGGTCATTGCGTGAAGGGAAAAGGTAGCAGTAGTCTATTTGCCAATTGCTGATTTTATTCTGTTATTTCACAATTTAAAGGTAGAATGGGGGTTGGGGGGGGGGGGGAGTCTAAATTAAAATCGATAGAATTTGTTAATACTTTGTCAAAATTGTCATGCTTGTTTCAAAAATATAATAAAAAGTATGTGTCACGGGTTTTGTTTTCAAACAACAGGTTGTGCAAAATTGTCAGTTTTTGTATATACTGTACATTGAAACCCAAATTTTGTGTGATATAAAGAAAATTTAACATTAGAATTTTAAGATAAAATATGACAAGATAGCTCTTATACTGTGCTTTCAGAAAATAAGAAGAAGAACTTTTTTATGATTAAAAGATAATGTCTGAATCCAAATTTTGATAATATTCATTCTGTTTCCATATTTTATTGATAAATGGACTTAGTTTTTTTAAGGAAACATATACATACAGTCTTGGATTAAATTGTTTAAACATCAATAGTTTCTTAAAGATCAAGAAGTAGCATCTGAATAAAAACAAATCCCGTATTCTTTTGATAAATGAACTTAGTTTTTAGCAGTCAACATCAAACTTTTAGTTCACTGACAGCAACAATCACAGGCGAGACACAGGGTCCCGTGAAACCCTTAACGATTCTTTTAATATACCTGTCTTAATGTGAAATATTAGAAAGGTCACAGTCATAAAGGCCATACAATATAACCAGTAATAGAGCTCAGACATCGTTATCACCCCTTTTCCAGAAATATTGTAATTCAGGTACTCTTACCTTGCTTTATTGGTTCTTTAAAGACAACAGTAAAGCTTTGCTGTGTATTTCGATACGTCCAGACGACAAAAGAGAATTTACCACGTAAATAAAATTATTTTTTTTCAGTTTGATATCACTTTCAGTATCCCTCAGTATCATATATAAATTTATATTGATTTTTAATTGGCTTAATGAAATATTAATAAACGCGAACATTCTTTTTTATCCAGTAAAATTATATCAAAGAACAAAATAAACCTTATATCACGCCTTTTAAGCCATCAAACCTCAACCGGAATCTTTTTAGAAAATAGGAAAAAAAAATCCTTGGACCATCTGTTGTGCTTTTCTGGAACAAATGCAAAATTTAAGCACTGTTAGTAGGTTTGTCATCAATTTATGGTAAACTTTATACTTTTTGAGGAACTTCATCTCGTAGATAAATGATTATTATTGATTCTTTCGCTCCTTAACTAGGACAAATAAATATAATAATATTTTTCAATATTATTGTCCCACCAAATTCACCTGTAAATCGGTTTTTGTTTTGTTTATTTGGTTTGTTTTTTTTTGTTTTTTTTTTTGTTTTTTTGGGGGGGCGGGGGGGGCACAGTTGTTGTGCATCATATGTATATGTGCATATTATATTTTGGTGAAATTCGGCTCATTAGTTTAAGAAAAAAAATCGTTTTTGTTAAAAAAAAATCACAAATTTTGAGAAATGTCTTTTGTAAATGCAAAAACTCCAAAAGTATAAGTAGGAGGCCAATGAAATTTTGCACAAAGTTGTTGTGCAAAATATGTAGATGTGCATGTTTTACTTTGGTGAAATTCGGCTCATTAATTTTTGAAAAACTTTGTCTTTGTTAAAAAGTCAAAAATTTTAGAGAAATGTCTGTTTAACATTTAAGTTATTTCAACGTTATTAACAAATTAGAATAAATGGTAAAAATTTACTTTTGGTTAAAAAATCACAAATTTTGAGAAGCATTTTCTTGTGGTAGAATGTCATCAAAAATTTATATAAAATAGACATAATATGCATTCCAAATTGTTTCAATAAGTCAAAATTGTGTTAAAAATCTAGCTTTTGTGATAAATTCTGAGAATCATATTTTTGCTAGTATTTATGTCTAATGAGTTACGAGTTTCTATTTTTAAACTCAAATTTTCCCATTCCATCAATGTCATTTAGACTCTCTCTGCACTTTATATATAAAATTGAGATAACTAAAAAAAAACCAACAAAACATTTATTTTTAGCAATAAGATATGTATAAGAGAGGGGAAAGATACCAAAGGGACAATTATAATTAATCATTCACTGTGACCCTTACATTCCCAGTCGTCTGTGATATGACGAAATAATTACGGTTGACACAATTTGAAGGCCTGTTTCGAATGATTCCGACAATAGAAATAGCTGTGTTATACACCATTTTGTAGATAATTTAATGTAGATTTACGACATAACAAGTTTTAGTGGGATAGACAACCGCAGAATCGAAATATAACAGAAGTTCGCGACCGGGTGACATTTCTCAAATATGTGAGTTAGGTACCTTGTGTTATATTAGAGTATATAGGTAAACAAAAATTCAGAGACAAGTGCCTGTGTCATTAATGATTTATATATGGTTGTATAGAAAGCGCTTCGGACGCAAGAAATGTTTAAAATGAAACGCTGATAAATATGACCCAATTATTATAGGATTCCACAATTTTTTTCTACTAGTTATTGATATATAAACTGGGGCGATTAACTCACTTACTCAATAAAAAACCTATCAAGGAAAGAATTTTTTTCTTCATTTTACGGTCACTATTTATTCAAGAGTTAAGTACTTTTTTTTGCACTTACCCCTATGTACCTTTTTTATCCACTGATCGTGATTAAAAAGGACAGGGTTGAGATGTAAAAAAAAAACTAGATCTACCAAGGTAAAGGTTAGTCCAAATAAATATGACATCTTTAAAGGCTATTTTATTTTTTTCCTGAGGCTTTCCTACGACTAATTTTTTTCTGTGACGCCTTCCTTCCTATAACTTAGGAAGGCGTCACAGAAAAAAAAAAAAAATAGCCTTTCAAGACGTCATAGTTCATTTAAACTAGGTAAAGGTCAAATTGCAAAATCATGAAATAATAATTTTAACCTCTCAAACGCAACCAAGATATCCACCATACTAACTTAATATTTAAAGGGTTGCTACGTTTGAGCTTACTGCCTTCAAAAAGTAGAACAAAAACTTGCTTTGTATATACCACAAGATGTCATAAAAGTTTACCAAAGTTATCTCAGAAATCATAATAATTATAGACTTGATTTACTTCAGGTATGAAAATCACAAACTGATTATTATACATGAAAGTACGAAGTCTGTTATATTTGTTTTTCGTTAATTGTTTTGTTATAAATTAGGCCGTTAGTTTTCTCAATTGAATTGTTTCATATTTTTCATGTTGGGGCCTTTTATAGCCGACTATACGGTATAGGTTTTTCTCATTGTTGAAGGCCGTAATGAAATATTTCTTCGTTGACAGTAATGATTTCTCTATTCTGTATACCACACTATAACATTATATCTTATCAAACACTACTTTTCGTAAATTATGATATGGTCTAAATCTTATCATCGGTACAAGTACATCATTCGAAAATATAAATCAACGTGCAGACATCTTAAACGTTCAGGTATTTTACATCCCATCCTTTATGGTAATATTCTTTATCGGCCATCTCGCTGTCTGTATCACTCTGCTCAGCTCTGAAGGAAATTGCATATCACGGCTTTATGACGTCAAATACGTTGACCCGGCCTAAAATAACTTTGACCCGGACATATCACCGACGTCATCATGACCCAAACTTATCACGTCATCTTCCGGTTTGCTGGTGAAACAAAGAAAACGCAAATACAACACGATAAATCGATTATTTGGTTGTCTGCATATATATATATTGTAAAATATCAGCTGCTCGACACAATATGGAGCCTTTTTGAACTCGTTCGCTGCGCTCACTCGGCTAAAAACTCCATGCAGACAACCTGATAATCGGTACATACAAAGCACAAAAGTGTCGTCATTTACCTGAAAAGCTAACCAAGCCTTTAAACAGACTTATTCACAAGGGATATAGGTTCGATACTGTTTTTGGAATTAATATTGATTCACTCATAGAGTATTTGCATCGGAAATAAACTCATTTATTCTTAAACCTGTTGTTGGCATGATACGGACAATGTTCTTCTCGTATAATTTATGATGGCATGATATTTAACCCCTAACGGGAGGGATTGTGATTGATTTTCATATGATGAAGACATAATCTTTCGATCAGTATTATTGAGGTCTGGAGCTGGCATGTCAGTAATTGCTAGAAGTCCTTTGTTAATCTATGTTGATCATTGTCATTTTGCTTAGTTTCTTCTTTTATCTATTCTAACCTCGGACTCGGAATTCTTTTAAACTGATTTTTACTGTGCGTATTGCTGTGAGTTTGTTTGTTCCACATTGGCTTAAGGTATAGGGTAGGGTTGAGATCTCACAAAACATGTTTAACGCCGCCGCATTTTTCCGCCTGTCCCAAGTCAATAACCTCTAGCCTTAGTTAGTTTTATTTGTGTTTTTTTAATTTTGGTTCATTGGTATGTTTTGGAGTTTAGTGTGGCGTCCATTTCGCTGAACTAGTATACATTATTGTTTAGGGGCCAGCTGAAGCCCGCTTATGGGTGCGGAATTATCACGTTGCATTGAAGACCCATTGGTTGTCTAGGGCTGTTTAAAGCTCTTTGGTCTGGTAGTTGTCTCTTTGACACATTCCCCGTTTCCATTCTCTATTCTATTGATAATTCTGATGTAACCAAATAGATTTTAGTCTTAAGAAATCCTTTTTTAGTAATGATAAGACGATCACTTTCAGCAACAATGGATTTAACGATATTCAGTATCATATAAAAATATATAAATATCGATTTTTATTTGCTTGATAAAATATTCATCAACATCACACTTTGTATATCGATATGATGTCAATTAAACGGATCAAGTATGATACACGGAGCTCATAAATAAAATAAAATAAGTAATAATAAGTAAGGCTATTGAGAAAGATATAATTTGCATATTTTATGCCTGCATATGGAGTATATATATCTCCCAGTTGATACGATATTCCAGGGCTTGCATTCCCTATCATGAATTCCTTGATAGAGAGTTGCTGCTCACAAAAAAAACTATCAAACCAAGAGTTTTAAGTGAGGAAGTCGAAATCATCCCTTCGTAAATTTTACGGACGCCTTCACGAGTTGGTTGCCCGTTATGTCCAAAAACTAGTATGCATCTTCAAAACAACGATAATGAACGTAAACATTTGTGTAGTTTATATTATTATAACGTAAACATTAATTTTGTGTAGTTGATATTATCATAACGTACGAAATAATAGATGTTTAAATAAGTTTTTTTTACCTTTTACAGACTCTTGTTTCTCTATCTTTATACTTTTAAACGCTAATCTTTTTACGACATTTTGCTATAGCTGTTGAGCCCAAGAAATGCCCTAACAAACACCAGTAACAATGAAAACATTGTGCAATGTATCATTTGGTAGAACTAACGAAAGTCCTAATGATGGGTACATACAAATTCCACGAAGTCAAATCTTTGAATTCTCGGACCTGATGTAAAAATATGCATTTTTTATTATCAATATTTCTATTTCAGGCATACTTATAGGACTTATGGTTTATTTGTTATTCGGACAACTCGTTTTAAAATCGACAAAACATTTATAGCTGTACCGTCAGACAGAGATACAATAGTAACAATCAAATCATACAAACATATTGTGACAAAGAAAGGGTCAATCTGTCCAATTTTACAAGAGGACTAGGAAATAGATAATTTCAGTTTTCTACAGCTTTCGCTGCTGCAATGTCTAAAGAAATGAATGTCCCATAAATGCCCAGATTAGACAAGTATTCGAAATAAATGTGACATTCACAAATACAAGCCAATTCTGTAAAGGATTACCAAAAGTGTTAGATAAAGCATCCCTAACATACGATAGCACACTCTTGGAATTCAGTCCATCAAAAAACATTCAATTGGGATATGGAAATATTTCTATAAATAAGACAAACAACTTTGAAAATAATTGACCTTCCGGAAGCATATAAAAGACGCTACAGAACAGGAAATTAATAAGATATTACAGAAAAGAAATATAAAATATCGTCAAAATATTACTTTGGTCGGCGTTCATATAAGGAGAGGTGATAAAGTCGGTAATCACGACGGCTTCAATATAGCAACACCAGAATATTTAAACCGGTCAGTTAATTACTACGTTACAAAATATAAATTTGTTTTATTTATTGTGATATCCGACGGTATGAAATGGTCTAAAGATAACATGCTTTCACATGTACCGATTGAATATTCGTCTTTAGGGAAAAGAGAATTGGATATGGCAACTTTAGTTGCTTGCGATCATACAATAATGACAATAGGAACATTTGGTTGGTGGATTGGATACTTAACTAATGGAGACGTGGTGTATTCAAAAGATGCTGCCAAAGAAGGTTTACGAAATGAACGGATACTTAATCATAAAGATCATTTCTATCTACATTGGAAAGGAATTTGATCAATCAAATTTTTTTGAAAACAGCCATTTGATTGTGAAATTGATAGTTACACACGCTAAAGTTTTTTCTTGCCTTTATCCCTCACTGTTACATAGGGCCATGTTGTCATGTATTGGATTTGTTGCATTTTATTTTCTCTTTCTTTGCTCTTCTATTCTCCACATCAACACAGATGTCATCATATGATTTGATTATCATTTATTTAAACACATCCATGATTGAATTGCAGGTACAGATAGCATATGTTTGTAGTAAGTAATTGGTAAGATCATATGCAATGTACAATGGTAATTTCTTATACAACGGTATTTGATAAGATCATATACAATAAAAATAAAAAGGGTAATTTATTTGATCATATGCAAATTGGTAATTGATAGTCCAATAGATCTTTTTGTCGTCCTTTCCTTCGACTATATTACCCTGCACAGTCGCTCCGTAATTCTCGTATCACGGCTTTGAGAAATGAGCAGGCATTATCAGCGACGTCACAATGTGTGAGGAAACGTTATCGGTCGTCACACTGCCTGTATCACTCTGTCCAGCTCTTAATAAAATTGCATATCACGGCTTTGTGACGTCAAATACGTTGACCTGACCTTGTTAACTTTGACCCGGACATATCATCGATGTCATTATGAGTGAACCCACGTTGATAAGTTTGACCCACACTTATCACGTCATCTTCCGGTTTGCTGGTGAAACAAAGAAAACAATTGTTTCTATAATGCAAAATACGCAAATACAACCCGATAAATCGATTATCTGGTTGTCTGCATATTGATATTGTAAAATATAAGCTGCTCGACACAATATGCAGCCTTTTTGAACTCGTTCGCTGCGCTCACTCGACAAAAAGCTTCATATTGTGACTCGCAGCTGATATTTTACAATATCAATATGCAGACAACCTGATAATCGGTAGTTATCAAGCTTGTTTTCGTAAATCGTGAAATTGTCTAAGGGAGGGGGTAGACCAGTAATATGAAGGATAAATACTAAAGTAAAACATAAAAAGCGTACATGTATTTTTAACAGTTGTAGGCTGATTAAATTTACGATCTGCATCATTATTTTACTTTGATTTAATATTGCGTAGATGTAACAAAAAATTTGTTCCGGCGTGACATTTGTTCCGCCGGAACAAATTTCATAGGAAATATGTTCCACCGGACTTTATATCACAGAAAATATGTTCCAGCACTGTAAAATTTGTTCCGGAACTAATTTTATGACCAAATGTGAAATAAGTTCCGGAACAAAAATCATAGCTCCATGAATTTTGTTCCAATTGATATTAAGAGTTTTAAAAAGTTAAATAAGTTCCTGTGATATTTGTTTTCAACGAACGTGTACATATTTCATAGAAATCAATGAATAAGTTCCGCTCAAACCTATTTTCACAGAAAATAAGTACCTTTGCAACAAATTGCAAGCGAAACATTTTCTTGTTACATTTAAATTATAATGCAAGCTGAGTGCTGTACTGAGTGTGCTTGCATGGAATACATTTGCAATTGAAGGCATGACTGTAACTAAAGGATGAAGATAAGAAATAAAAGTGATGATAATGTATCATAATTTGTATTTATGTTTTATGTGGTATTCCTCCTTGGTTTTTGTTAACTGTCTTGGCCCCGTTTTCTAGTCATACATGTAATTAGGTCATAGCACAGTTTCAAAAGAGTGTGTCGTTTGTTTCTACATGTCTTTTGATATAACTGATCAGTCACTTTTTCCTTTTCAAATAAGTACATATGTTCATCTTTAACTATACTTTTTTTCTGAATGATTGATTTTTCTTATCCTACTCTTTTCTGGCTGAAAAGTGTCATTTTGATATTTTTTACGGAGTATATAATTAAACATTTGCTATACTCCACAGGATCCGAATTGGATGATTTACACTTTTTACTTTTTTTATTATTGATATAATACTTATTTTTATAATGCACTTG